>NC_134724.1:44257361-44873889 GCF_049634645.1 Pelodiscus sinensis | reverse complement strand
CCCCGTTGAAGGAAACTGTTGATCCTCGTGACCCAACAGAGCTGAGGTTGTGGGATTTGGGGTGTGGGAGTTTGGAAGGGCGGAGGCAGAGGGTTGAGGTTGTGGAGGTGAGGGCTGTCGGATGGGGCTAGGAATGAGGAGTTCAGGCTGTGGAAGTGGAGTCTGGGCTAGGGCGTGGAGTTGAGGTGTGGGAGGGGACAGGGCTCTGGGGTGGAGTCAAGGATGGAAAGCTTGGGTTGCAGGAGGGGGCTCAGGGCTGGGGTGCTTCCTGCTTCTCCAAGCATCGCAGACCACACTGCACCCCAGAAGCAGCCAGCAGCCCATCTGACTCCCAGATTGAGGCACGCAAGCAGCTCCATGAAGCTCTCACCACAGGCACCACTGCTCCAGCTCCCATTGGCCAGTTCCTTTTCAATGGAAGTGTGGAGCCAGCGATTGGGGCGGAGGCAGCACCTCCCTGCATAGGAGCCGGACCTCCTGCTGGTCACTTCCAGGGTGAAGCACGGTGTCAGAACTTACTGGGACTAGCAAAGTGTTTTTCAAAGAGCGAGTCATGACCCAGCCTTAGCCAAGCAGCACTGCTGATGGGACTTTTAATGGCCCCATTGGCAGTGCTGACCAGGGCCACCAGGCTGAGCATGGTCACCAAGTGCTTTACATTCCATGACACAGCACAGGGTCACAACCTGCACTTTGAAAACCATTGCCATAGAGAACCTTCCTTAGCAGAGCAAATTCTGCTTCTCTGGCAATTTTGCACAGAAGCCTTTTATTCTGTGCCTGATCCCTTTTTTTCTAAAGGCTGGGACATGTGAACAAGCTATATAGGGCTACAGAGTAGGTAGAACTGTCTGAACCCCTGCTGCAGGCACATTCCATAGGGCTAGAAGGAGAAAAATGGGTCTCTGTCTACTACTCCCACCCCAGTCTGTCTCACCGGCACAGTCTCTAGACGTGCATTAACAGTAATGCTAGTCAAACTTTTCATTCATAAGGTACACACCTGAAAGCTCACTGTATTTCATTGCAGGATAAAAGATTTTGGTCTTTGCTAGAAGGTGGTCAGGATGTCATATCTGAATAGCTAATTATCTATGAGTTTACCTTCCTGGAATAAAATAGCAAGATAATTAAAAGAAAGGACTTCATTCCCTGTATGAGATTGACATGCATGTACTATGTGACCAATTTATGTTATTTATGTATGCAATTGCCAATTTTCATGCATGAACTCGTACATTTTGCTGCTACAATTTAGGGAGGTCCTTTGAAAATATGGCATCAAGTGGCTAAAGTGACTGCATAACTCTTGTTGCCTTGAACAGTTTGATAGCTTTAAGGTGCTTTTTCATTTTTATTGCACTAATTAGAATTTCTTGTAACCTAGTGTCATCATTTAACTCAGAGTATACTCATTCCCTTTAAAAATATGCAATAGAAGCATATCTTAATTAACTGGCAATAGTCCTATTATATTAAGTATTAATAGTAAGAATGATTAGTGGGTTATGTGAAAAGGTTTGTTTTATCTTGACTAGATCAAGAGCCATTTGGGTAATCACAAATGGGGATTTGGAAATGTTGATTTTTCAGATTGTGACATATGACTCTTTCATACTTTATTATACATAAGGAAGATATCTTATCACTGTTGTTCTTACAAGTCTATTCCAAGTGTTGTAGTGACCTCTTTTTTTAATCTTTTGAACATATGATCTTTAGTTCATGGCAGATTTAAGAACTAATAATAAATATGATACACATTATCATTTAGCATTACTTTAGGTGTGTTCAAATTGTTATAAGAGAAGGCTGCTTACCAGCCAATATAATTAGGTGGCATAATAGTTTCCATTATAACTTCCTATTTACAGTATCAAAGGAGTAGCCGTGTTAGTCTGGATCTGCAAAAGCAAAAAGGAGTCCTGTAGCACCTTATAGACGTCACTAACAGATTTATTGGAGCAAAAGCTTTCGTGGGCAAAGACCCACTTCATCAGACTCCTTGTCGCTTCCTATTTACAGTTGCTATTGACTTCCTAATAGCCTCCTCTTTGGAGTTAAATTTTTCCATTTTTGCTGTCTGCCCAAAAATATTTTTTCTGGAAAGTCTGAGCAAACTATTTTTAAAGCAATATCATTGCTGCGGTAGAAGGTTGAATCTGGCATTTAAATAGCCCTCACCAAGGAAGAGTGCATGGTCTTAGTTCGTAGGAAATGGTTTTTGATTTGACTGATGTATGAAGATATGAAAATTAAGTTCTGAGCATGTGTAGTAGGAGGAAGGAGGCATGGTTTTGTTTTTGCTAAGCTCATTATGCACCTAAGAAAGGATGTGCTGCACATGCATACACCTCTAAATGAACTTTTCAGTAAACACTGAAGTCAGGCTGAGCGATGGATTCCTATGAACTTGATGAGGACATAGATACTGGTTTCCTCAGCACAGTATAAAAGAATTGCTATAGTAATGCCCTGGCAGACTTATATGTGCAGGACAGTTCATTATAATGTGCCACAGAGTAACAGTGAATTTTTATATAATATATATATTAAAACCACTGATAATGTAGTAGTCATTTAAAGAGTCACTACTGTAATTTAATTCTAAATTTCTGCAAATAGAAGCATAGCTTTACAATAGCCTGTGTTATACTTTTACACTAATGTCAATGTGCAGTGTATTGTGTACTTTTCCATATAGTAACTCTCCCAATCTCTGTTTGTCAGGCATACTCGAAGCAGTACAGGCAGTCCCCAAGTTACGCGGATCCGACTTATGTCGGATCCGCACTTACGAACGGGGCTTTTCTCGCCCCAGAGTTCGCAGGCAGCGGGACCACCCAGAGCGCAGCGGTCCCGCCACCTCGACCTCCAGGGTGAGAAAAGCTGCTCCGGGTGCCCCTGGTCTGCTGGGGACCGTCTCCAACAGACCAGGGACAACCGGAGCAAAGCCGGGGAGGCGGAGGGGTCCCGCGCCTCTGAGGCTTTGCTCTGGCAAAGCCTCAGAGGCGCGGGACTCCGCTGCCGCTGCGGCTTTGCTCCCAGTGTCCCTGGTCTGCTGGAGACGGTCCTCAGCAGACCAGAGGCACTGGGAGCAAAGCGACAGCGGTGGCGGTGGAGTCCCGCGCCTCTGAGGCTTTGCCAGAGCAAAGCCTCAGAGGCGCGGCACCCCGCCGCCACTGCGGCTTTGCTTCCCGTGTCCCTGGTCTGCTGGGGGGGGGGGGGGCGCAGCTAGTGGCCCCCCAGCAGACCAGGGAGACGTGGAGCAAAGCCCCTGGCCTGTGGTAGAGCAGGTGGGGCGCTGCCGGTTGGTCCCGCAGCACTGCTCCTTGGCGCTACTGGACCAACCCGGCAGCACCCCAGCTGCTCTGCCCCAGGAGTCCTGATTCAGCCGCTGCTGATCAGTTTCAGCAGCGGCTGAGTCAGGACACCTGGGGCAGAGCAGCTGGGGTACTGCTGGGTTGGTCCAGTAGCGCCGAGGAGCGGCGGTGCTACTGGACCAACCCAGCAGCCCCCCAGCTACAGGAAGCCCCTGCCCCAGGGCTTCCTGGATTCAGCCACTGATCAGTTTCAGCAGCAGCTGACTTGGGGATGCCTGGGGTTCTTAAGTTGAATCTGTATGTAAGAACTGGCGTCCAGATTCAGCCTGTTGAAACTGATCAGCGGCTGATTCCAGGAAGCCCGGGGCAGAGCAACTTTGCCTCCCTGTAGTCAGTCGCTGGTCAATTTCAGCAGCGGCTGAATCTGGACGCCAGTTCCGACTTACATACAGATTCAACTTAAGAACAAACCTACAGTCCCTATCTTGTACATAACCCGGGGACTGCCTGTACATGGTACTAAAATATTCTATCTCGGTATATTGAAAGCAGTAGAAAAATGGTATGATATTTTATTGTATTGTTTGAAAATGCATTACAGCTCATGTCATTTAGCAGGAGAAAATAATCCAACTGTTAGAGATCCAAATTCTCAGAGCTCAGGATTTATAAAACTGGGATTTATAAAGAGCTCTCACATACAAAGACTATTCTGAATAGCTTATTCTAGCAGAACTAGTCAGATCATAGCACAGATGAAAGAGATTATTCCAATGTGTTTATCAGAACTAAACTAATCACCTTCTGACTTGACTTTTGAAATCTGACATCGTAATCAATGGTTGCTGCTTTTACTGACCTACAAGGCTGTTGGTTTTCTCTGATTGTTAACCAAAATAACGTTTGCTCAAGAAAAGCTATTAAGATGAAGCAATAACCAGTTTGCAGTACCATATTTCCCTCAATTTTTCCTAAAGGACAAAAGAAATAATTAGGCTTGTGCCTCTCTGGGAAATTAAAAATATAATTAATGGGAATGTCCCCAAAACAACTCTGACCAAGATTATTTTAATATGGATTTAATCTTTTTCAGAGTAACAGTTGCCACACTTAGGGTATGTCTACACTACCACCCTAGTTCGAACTAGGGTGGTAATGTAGGCAACGGGAGTTGCAAATGAAGCCCGGGATTTGAATTTCCCAGGCTTCATTTGCATAAAGCCGGGCGCCGCCATTTTTAAATGTCTGCTAGTGCGGACTCTGTGCCGCTCGGCTACACGCGGAACGGACTAGGTAGTTCGGATTAGGCTTCCTAGTCCGAACTACCATTACTCCTCGTAAAATGTGGGCATTCCGCTAATCATCTGGGTGGCACTTCATTCTCTCCTGAGTGGCCACCCAAGTGCTCAGCTTATAAGGAACAGTGGTGGTAACAGTTAATTTATACACTACCGTAGAAGTCGGCAACCGTTTCAAACCAAAGAGACAAACTACATCAAAATTCAGAACAAGTGATCAGCAAAAAGCCACATAAAATGCCCATTTGGATGACTGAAAATATATAACTTAATACTATTGATAATTGACATAATGATTAATAATAGCATAAATGAAACATTGTACTCACAGACTTTATTTAATGGGACTTCTGCTGCATATTTTTTGCACATTTCTTTGAAGTTTACATAACTAGTCAAATCCAGCTTCATGCACACATTCAGGCTGTCTTCTGTCAATATTATGGCGGGGACTGAGAATCTGGGGGTGCAGGAGTCTGGATTGACATGTATGAGGGGCTTGGAGCAGGGAGGTTGGGTGTATGATGGGCTGAAGGAACAGGTTTGGGGTGTGTGGTGATGCAGGAGTGTTATGGCGGGGGACTGGGGATATGGGGATGCAGGAGTTTGGACATGTGGAAGTATGAGGGGCTCAAGGCAGGGGGTTCAGGTGTATGATGGGCTCAGGGTTGGGGGGGGCATTGCAGGAGTGTTGTGATGCTGCAGCCAGATGGTGGCTGGGCCCCAGTTGGGGGCTTGTTGGTCATAAGATCATAAGAACATAAGAACGGCCATAGTGGGTCAGACCAAAGGTCCATCCAGCCCAGTATCCTGTCTGCCAACAGTGGCCAATGCCAGGTGCCCCAGAGGGAGTGACTCAAACAGGTAATGCTCAAGCGATCTCTCTCCTGCATCCATCTCCACCCTCTGACAGACAGAGGCTGGGGACACCATTCCTTACCCATACTGGCTAATAGCCATTTATGGACTTAACTTCCATGAATTTATGTAGTTCTCTTTTAAACCCTGTTACAGTCCTAGCCCTCACAGCCTCCTCAGGCAAGGAGTTCCACAGGTTGACTATGCGCTGTGTGAAGAACTTCCTTTTATTTGTTTTAAACTTGCTGCCCATTAGTTTCATTTGGTGGCCCCTAGTTCTTATATTATGGGAACAAGTAAATAACTTTTCCTTATTCGCTTTCTCCAGACCACTCAGGATTTTATAGACCTCTATCATATCCCCCCCGAGTCTCCACTTTTCCAAGCTGAAAAGCCCCAGTCTCTCTTTAATCTCTCCTCATGTGGGACCTGTTCCAAACCCCTAATCATTTTAGTTGCCCTTCTCTGAACCTTTTCTAATGCCAGTAAATCTTTTTTGAGATGAGGAGACCACATCTGTACACAGTATTCCAGATGTGGGCGTACCATGGATTTATATAAGGGCAATAAGATATTCAGGCAATAAGATGGTCAGGCTTCATTTTTAATTAAAGTAAAATATTATGTCCAACACAAAAGGTTTCAACATTGTCTTTATTTATGACAGGGATGGGGAACCTTTTTTGGGTCAGGGGCCACTGTCCCACAGAAAAATCAGTTGGGGACCACACACGTGAGAAGCAAAGAAACAACCCCTCCAAAAGCCCTCCAGCCCTCACTGATGTGACCCCCAGCTGAGACACCTCACTCTCCTGGGGCTCCAACCCCATGGGGGTGGGGAAGGGCAGGGAGGACTGCGGTTGAAGGCCTCCGGCCAGGTTAACTCTTCTGGTGTTCCAGGGTTAGTGGATTTTTGGGCTCCCCCTACACTCTGGGGTGGGGCCAAAATGAGGGGTCCAGTGTGTGGGACAGAGCTGCCAGTGAGTGGGATAGAGATGGGGGCACAGAATCTGGGTGGGAGGTAGGGTGCAGGAGCAAGCTGGGGATCCAGGTCTGGTCAGAGGGAAGGGGGCATGAGCAGCACGTGCACTTCCTTGCAAACCGGACCCAGCATGGAACCTCAGAGCTTCTTCTCCCCCTTTCCCCCGCTGCAGGAAGCCAGCACTGGTTCCAATCTTGCGAGGGGGGTGGGCACGAGGCTGGATCACCAGCGCGGTCTCCCCATTGCAGAAGGTGGGAAATGAGGGGGGACGGAGTTCGAGCTGTGAGCCATAGTTGGCTCCTAAATGAGCCATAGGTTGCTGATCATTGCACTTTGTATATATAATTGGGATTATGTTTTCCAATGTGGATTACTGTGCACTTCTCAGCACTGGATTTCATCAGACATTTTGCTGTCCAGTTACCTAGTTTGTGAGAGACCCCAAACTCTTATTTAAGTGATAGGTTATATACCATAGTTAGTAATCCTGCAATTTCATATTTAAGTTCTGTCAGAACTCTTGCATATATGGTTCTGGTCACTTAATATGGTTTAATTTATCAATTACTGAGGAATAAAAACAAACAAACATGTATCAACATTGCCTGAGCCTGTTCTGCAGAACCAGTATCCAGCAGACTGTTGGAGCGCTGCTTGTCCAACAAATTCTGTTTTTAGAATGGGGATCATCTCTTTGAAGGTGCTTTCAACAAAAAAAGGACACATGAGGGAAAAAAAAGCCATTGCCATGGTAGATATTGCTCTATAAGAAACAGAATGTGCATATGTCCGTGTACACACATGGTGATGATGCGGAGGGGAGGATATAAATAATGTTTGTCAGATCAAAAAGCAAAACCAATACTGTAACAATTTTCAAGTATCAGAGGTAATATGATAAAGTGCTGATTATAGAAAACAGAAATCTGTTTGATAAAAAGCATTTAACTCCTCAGGTGCATATGTGCCTCTTCCATGTCTTTTCCAATTCACTCCTCATTATTTTTTATTTATTACAGAATAGATAGATTTGGTTATCTAAAAAGTATGTGTGTGATTGTTATTCAATGAAAAGGAAAAAATGATTAATATAGACCCGTATATGCTAAATTTTAAGTATGTATTTAATAGTCAGTACGACAACCTACATGATTATAATTAATCTCTGGTTTTACTGATGACCAGATAATCTATAGTACTGAGTACGTTGGCTTTGTTAGAATATTCTCACACCACCACTATGGATACATCTGTACAGCAGTGAGGTATGAGTCCCTGTGCTGATGGTCAGACTTGTGTTAGATCTGTTTGAGTTAGCATCCTAAAAATAACAGTGTGGATGTTGATATGTGGGCAGTGACTCGGGTGGCCAATAGAATCCAAACCTGCCTGATCCCCTATGTCTAAGCTTAGACCGCTAGTCTGAACTGCCCCAGTGCTGTAAACTCCATCTAACTAGTGTGAATCTGTCTATTCACACTATCATATCTCCCAGCTGCAGTGTGTACATATGCTAAAGGCTTCCATTTGCTCTCACAGCAGTGTGATTCTGAAGTTACTCTGCTGAAGCCAGTGTAATAATGCAGATGTACGTAAAATCAGAAACAGCCCCACAGCCTGGGGAAATAGTGGGGTAGCTAAAGCTGAAAGAGCTTTGTTAAGACATAAAAAAACTGATTTATTTGTGGTTCCCCTCATAGTTATTTTCTATCCCAGTTATTAAAATCTATTAAATAATGCACTGCAGTGACCTTTACAAATAACAAAAAACAGGACTATGTAGCACTATAAAGACTAACAAGATGGTTTATTAGGTGATGAGCTTTCGTGGACCAGACCCACTTCCTCAGATCAAATAGTGGAAGAAAATTGTCACAACCATCTGTACCAAAGGATACAATTAAAAAAAAATGAACACATATGAAAAGGACAAATCGAATTTCAGAACAGAAAGGGGATGGGAGAGTGGGGGGAGGAAAATGTCTGTAAGCTAATGATATTAGAGGTGATAACTGGGGAAGCTATCTTTGTAATGGGTAAGATAATTAGGGTCTTTACAAATAAAATTCACAAATCCATTTTAAGAATTTAGTCAGAACTTTTCTAGATTTCCCAGATGAATATTTCATTTAGTAGCTCACTTACGATATGTCTACATTGCATTCCTCCTTCAAGAGAGGAATGCAAATGCAGAGAAACGAAATTGCAAATGAAGCATGTATTTGAATTTCCCGTGCTTCATTTGCATAATGGCAGCCAGCTGCTTTTCCGAAATAGCGTATTTTGAGAAAAAAACCAGAGTTATTTCTAAAAGAAATCCTTTCTTCAAAATAACCTTTAAACCTCATTTTTTAAGGAGTAAGGGTTATTTCAAAAGAAGGGTTTCTTTTTAAATAACCCCTTTTTTTCTTTTACTTTTTCTTGTTACTTTTTCTAGCTAGGACATTCCACTGATTCCTATTAGAGGGCTTTCCCCTTCACCCTCTCCCCTGGTTCTTACCACTCAGACAAAAAGCAGAAGACCAGATTTCTGAAGTGCAGACAATACAATGTTTATTGGGTGTTATGAATTTGTTTCCAAGCAAGCCTATTCCAAAGCCCTTCACACCAGCTGGGCTTATCTCTATAGGTTGATGGAAT
Source organism: Pelodiscus sinensis (assembly GCF_049634645.1). Classification (NCBI taxonomy): domain Eukaryota; kingdom Metazoa; phylum Chordata; order Testudines; family Trionychidae; genus Pelodiscus; species Pelodiscus sinensis. Next base: position 44,864,788 of record NC_134724.1, on the reverse strand, counting down.
CTGTTCTCCAGTGTTTCATTCCTAGCTCTGACACCTCAGAGCCTTGCCTGTGTCCCAGTCCTGTTCCCATTCCACATCCTTAGCAAACAGTTTCAGAGGGGTAGCCGGGTTAGTCTGTAATAGAAAAAAATGTAAAAAACCAATGAATAGTCCTGCAGTACCTTCTAGGGCATCTGGCATTGGCCACTGTCGGAAGACAGGATACTGGGCTAGATGGACCTCTGGTCTGACACAGTATGGCCGATCTTATATTCTTATGTTCTTGTATCACCTTGGGCAAATTACTTCATGTCTCTGTGCCTCTGGCTCCCCTCCTATCATTTGTTTCTTGTCAACTTGGATTATACATTCTTTGAAGCAGGATTGTTTCCTACCATGTGTTTGTACAGTGACTGGCACCAGGGGTTCTGATGTGTTGAGGCCACTAGGGATTACATAAGTATAATAATTTTGATCCAATGTGTTGGTCCATGTTTGAATGCTCATGATAAAGTTCTTTCCTTTTTGAGATTAAGGCTGAAGTGGAAATTGTGGATGAGTCCTATATCTCTTGACATATCTGCAAGCCAAATACATTCAACTTTTTAAAATATAACTTCAGTTTTTGACTCAGTAAAATCCATGTGAAACAAACAACCAAAAAATATGTGAAAAGCAATGCTGGGAAACAGATTTTGACTGCAAAGCTGAAATGTCTGGCATGGCTAAGCTTCAGAGTTTGGATCATCTTGCCCAGTTGTCCAGCTGTAACGGATACTTAGAAACTCAGCTTCTTTGGATATGCAGGATGTTTGACACATTGTGTCTTCTTTATACACTGTGCAAGCAGATTATCTGGGAACAAGATGTTGTTTCAGAACTTTTGTTGGAAGTTCTGAACTATGTAACCGTCACAGTGATGCACACAAAAAGGAGGGATGAAGGAGCCCATGCTTCTCCCACTTGGAACATAGAATCCGGAAAGCTGAAGCTCATAGGAGCCGGTGGTTGCAGCATTCGCTACAAGTTTGATACAATGGGCCAGATTCTCCATTCTCTTGCACTTTGAGCACTCATTTACAAGTGTGGAAAGTGAGGACAAAGATGAGATAAAATGCTCCTGCTCAGGATGGTATCACTCACTTAAGTGAAGATTCATGGTGCCAGGAAGTGACTATCAGACCGAAGATGTAGAGGAAAAACTGCACTTATTGTCTAGAAGTTATATGCTTTTAGGCTTATACCGACTGTGTAGAAAGAGAGATCATGGAGCTCTTTCTGTGCCCTTTGCAGCAGTGGGACACAATTATAATCCCTTGGCTCCCCAGAATGCAGGGACTGCTCTCACTATGGGTGTGTCTAAACTACATCTCTGTATTGACAGAGAGATGTAAATTAGACACGTCGAAATTGCTAATGAAGCGGGGATATAAATATCCTGTGCTTCATTAGCATAAAAATGGTCCAGTATGAGGGATAAGGGATCTTTCAAAAAAGGCTATATTTTTCGAAAGATCAGCTCCTAGACTGCCGCTTTTTCTTGGCAAAGCTCCTTGTCGGAAAAAACGGTGGCCATTTTTATGCTAATGAGCACAGGATATTTAAATCCCGTGCTTCATTAGCAATTTCGATGTGTCTAATTTACGTCTCTCTGCCGATAGAGCCGGCAGCACTAGCTGAGGACCTAGAAGGGAATGTTCTCAGGGAGTGCTGCCCTTGGGCGTCCTCATGCTCTGGGAGGAATTCCACTATGCTTTAGAGGCACCACTGCGACATATGCAGAGAGGCAGTAACAGTTTGTAGAGCTTCAGGGATCACTGCTACTGATTGTAAATCTCACTGTATATCTAAGTCAGTGGTGGGCAACCTGTGGTTCATGGGCCATGTGCAGCCCACTGAGGTTCCACCTGCGGCCTGTGCGCACTCCCTGTTTGGCCCCTTCCCTCACGTGCCTCTTGTGCACTGGGGCTGCGGAGCCCCACACTTCCTTCTCCTCTGCCTCTCTCCCAGAAGTTTTGGAGCACCATGAATCCGCTGATTTGCACTCCGTTCCCGCCCCCCCGCCTTCCCAGAGCTTGAAGGTTGCCTGGCTGTTGAAGCGCTGGGAGGGAGGGGAAAGAGCAGGGACGGATTCACGGTGTGCTGAACGTGCTGGGAAGGAGGCAAAGGTGCGGGAAGTGCAGGGTTCCAGTGCCTCAGTGCACGAGAGGTGCGTGAGGGAAGGGAGCAGAAGGGGGGTGCTTGGATCACAGCTGGAAACCCAGTGGGCCATGGGCTGTAGATTTCCCATGACTGCAGCGCTCTGAGATGGAGGGCCACTCATGAAGCCCTCTCAGTAGTCTTGATAGCCCATCCTTGATCTAAGTCATCCCCAACCCCTCTTTCCCCCCAGGTAAGTAGGGCTCCAGTTGGTTAAGAGAGACTCCTAAGAATACCAGTGTGACTGTTAACAGGGTAATTGTTCCTCTGATCTCGCCTGGCTTCTTCCAGCACAATATCCTTGCTGAGGCATGTAGCAGTCAGCTTGCTCAGGATGTTACCGTGTGATAATGCACACTCAGAGCAGTGATTTGTGATTACCTCAGCAGGTCTGATTTATTTCAGCAATTGCCTTTTTCTCTCTCCAGGAGCAATGACTGTGCTGTCCAGTAACCCAATAGTTCCTTAAAGCAAAATATTATTTATTTAGAACAGAAATATGGAAGCGAAAACAGACCATACATTCATAAACCCAGGCCTATCTCTGCACTGCGTACTATCCTTCTTACGCTAGTCTGATAAATCCAACCTCTTCAGACTCCTCTGCGGTCTTTGTCTTAATAACGCTTCCCCCCTGCAGAGCTGACCCCAGCCCCTGCACTGCACATCTCCCATTCTGAGATGAGTTTTTAACTGTTTAATGTCCTAATCTCTGGGGTCCCTGCTTGGCAAAACAAGTCTTCCATCTTTGTTGGAAAGCTTCAGAGGGGTAGCCAAGTTAGTCTGTAATAGGAAAACCTTAAAAAACAACCAATAGTCTCGTAGCACTTTAAAGACTAACAAAACACGTAGATGGTATCACAAACTTTCATGGGCACAGCCCACTTCTTCAGATGACTGGAGCGTTGGCACTCCGATTATCTGAAGAAGTGGGCTGTGCCCACAAAAGCTCGTGATACCATCCACATGTTTTGTTAGTCTTTAAAGTGCTACCAAACTACTGCTTGTTTTTTAATCTTTGTTGGAGACAGCATATGGGATCCTTAAGATCCCTGTGGCTATGATGGCGTTATCTGAAGAGTCTTTGTATTCCCTGTCCTTCAAACTGTGGAAATGACTGGCTTTATGTTTTGCTGGCTGTTCTGAAAAACGTGGGAAAATGTATTTTGGGTCAATCTGAAACCAAAATTGAATACTTGTTTTTGTGAATTGAGGATTTTTTTTCTTGCCAACCTGGAATTTTTGTTTGACCTCGGTGTTTTATTTCGATTTTGGGCATTTTTGAACAGAAGTAAGTGAAATTATAGGGGCAACACTTATGAAGAAAAGGAGAGGGTGGTTCTCTGAGACCGATTGTCCAGTGGTAAAGACACTCACATGGATGTGGGAGACCCAAGTTTAAATCCCTGCTTTAGAGAAGAAACTTTTCAGTTTCTTATATTGAGGGGGTATGTCTACACTACAAAGTTAATTCGAACTAACAGACGTTAGTACGAATTAACTTTGATAGGCGCTACACTAGCGCTCCGCTAGTTCGAACTTAATTCGAACTAGCGGAGCGCTTAATTCGAACTAGGTAAACCTCATTCCACGAGGACTAACGCTTAGTTCGAATTAACTAGTTCAAATTAAGGGCTGTGTAGCCACTTAATTCGAACTAGTGGGAGGCTAGCCCTCCCCAGCTTTCCCTGGTGGCCACTGTGGGCACCACCAGGGAAACTCTTCTGCTCCCCTCCTGGCCCCGGAGCCCTTAAAGGGGCACGGGCTGGCTACGGTGCCCATGCCAGGTGCAAGCCTGCCAGCACCAGACAGCAGACCCTGCACCTGGCACGGCTCGAGCCAGCCACCCGCTGCCACCCAGCCCTCCCCCTCTTCCCGTGACCAGGCTGGCGGCTCCCAGGAGCCTGCCCAGGTCCGCAAGAGGCGGGCGCCCGCCTGGTCTAGTGCAGACATCGTGGACCTCATCCACAACCTCCGCACTAGGCACAGGAAAGTGGCCGCCTAGGGCAGGATAGCTGCCAGCCTGGCCACACAGGAGCAGGTTTGCATGACAATCAAGGTGGTCCAGTGAGACCCCTGAACCTGAGCTCTGAGCTTAGAATGGCCGTACTGGGTCAGACCAAAGGTCCATCTAGCCCAGTAGCCTGTCGGTCAACAGCAGCCAACACTAGGTACCCTGGAGGGGATGGACTGAAGACAGTGACCAAGCCATTTGTCTCGTGCCGTCCATCTCCAGCCTTCCACAAACAGAGTCCAGGGACACCATTTCTACCCCCTGGCTAATACCACTCCATGGACCCAACCTCCATGACTTTATCTCACTTCTCTTTAAACTCTGTTCTAGTTCTAGCCTTCACAGCCTCCTGCAGCAAGGAGTTCCACAGGTTGACTATTTGCTTTGTGAAGAACAACTTTCTGTTGTTAGTTTGAAGCCTGCTACCCATTCATTTCATCTGATGTCCTTTAGTCCTTCTATTATGGGAACTAATGAAGAACTTTTCTTTATGCACCCTCTCCATACCACTCATGCTTTTCTAGACCTCTATCCTATCCCCCCTCAGTCTCCTCTTTTCTAAGCTGAAAAGTCCCAGTCTCTTTAGCCTCTCTTCATATGGGACCTGTTCCAAACTCCTGATCATTTTAGTTGCCCTCCCCTCTCCCACCCTCTCTCTTCCCCTCTCCCACCCTCTCTCTTCCCAGTCTCCCCGAGTTTTGGTCAATAAAGAGAGTTTCTATTTTTGAACACACGTGTCCTTTATTTTTTACATCAGGAAGGGGGGCTAGGGAAGGGTAAGTGGAAGGAGGTGAGGGAGGAATGGGGTACGAGCCCCCGATGGGGAGGACTGGGCTGGCTCTGCGGGCTCCTCGGGGTGGAAGCTCTCCTGAAGCCCCTTGATTGACCTCCCCCCTCCGGATGGCAGCCTGCGGCAAGTGCAGCCAGGCTGATGGCCGAGTGCTGTGATGTGCCAAGTGTGGGCACTCAGGGCACTCCAAGCCAGGACTGCTTTGCAAGCGGGGAACCCTGAGAACTGTCTGTCCGGGGTGGGGGTCGGGTCTCTTTAAGCACAGCCCTCAGCTAGCCTGAGACAGCAGCTCCATGCTCTGAGTCCTAATCTGATGCCCTGCCGGCACTGCTTCCGGCCAGCCTTAACCCCGGTTCAGGGTCCACTCTGTGTGGACATGCTAGTTCGAATTAGCAAAATGCTAATTCGAACTAGTTTTTAAGTCTAGATGCGCTAATTCGAATTAGCTTAGTTCGAATTAACTAATTCGAACTAAGTTAGTTCGAATTAGTGCTGTAGTGTAGACATACCCAAGGTGACTACCTCTTGGCTAGTAAGGATTTTGAGAGCATGATTCTATAGCCTAGTGGTGAGAGGTGTCATGGCTCCTTCCCCACTCTGGCATGATAAATGCAGAAGTGGGGGCCAGCAAGTGTACCCCAAAGCCTTGTCTACCAGGCTTTGGTATAAAACTTCCCCCAAAATCTTAAAAACCTAGTGTAATGATCCCGGCCCCTTCCCAGGGTGAGGGTCGTTATCTTGCACTGCTTTGGCTCTCGGGTGGTTCTCCGGTATCTGACCGGGGCGGAGGGGGATCTGGGCCCACCCCCTCTCCAGGTCCCAGCCCAGGACCCTAAGGGAGTGCATCTGAGATGCGCTGCCCAACCGGGGTGGGCTACGGCCGCAACGCACGGGTCCCCGGGGTTCCTACCCCGTCCTGGGCTACTTCCTCCACCCTCTTAGGTCTACCAGTCCTGGTCTGGTTCAGCGGGGTCTCGGGGTTGACTCACCCACTCCGGTCCCAGGATGCTCGGTTGTCGGTCTGGGTCCGTGCAATGGTCCTGCCGTCCGGCGCGAGTCAGGCTCCATCAGCGCGGTCCTTAGTTTGTTAAAAGCTGCTTCGGTTCCTACGGAGCATACCACCCTTTTTGGCTGGTCGCCTCCCGTTAAATTCGTAAGGGGGGCCGCAGTAGTCGCAAACTGGGGGATGAATCTTCTATAGTACCCTGCTAAGCCCAGAAACTGTCGCACCTGCTTCTTAGTTGCGGGGAACGAGTAGTCAGCTAGGGCCTTCACCTTGTCTATCAGTGGTCGCAGCTTCCCTCTCCCCACCGTGTACCCGAGATACGTGACCTCTCTTTGTCCTATGTGGCACTTGTCAGGGTTGGCCATGAGGCCGGCGTCTCGTAAAGTCGTCAGCACTGCACGTAGGTGCTGTGCATGCTCTGCCCAAATCTGGCTGTAGATGACTATGTCGTCGATGTAAGCGCCGCGTAACCGTGGTGGTCCTTCAAGATCTTATCCATCAACCTCTGGAATGTGGCGGCGGCTCCATGTAGTCCGAACGGCATGGTGTTAAACTGGAACAATCCAAACGGGGTCGAAAAGGCCGTCTTTTCTTTGGATGCGGGCGTCAATGGGATCTGCCAGTACCCCTTCGTCAAATCTAGGGTCGATATGTAGTTCGCTTGTCCTAGTCTGTCAAGCAACTCGTCCACCCTAGGCATAGGGTACATGTCAAAGCGGGATATGGCATTTACCTTTCGAAAGTCCACGCAAAAGTGCAGGGATCCGTCTGGCTTGGGCACCAATACGATCGCACTCCTCCAATCGCTTCGTGACTCTTCAATTACACTGAGCTGCAACATCTCTTGTAACTCTTTTTGGACGGCGTCCCACATCCGGCACGGGAGGGGTCTTAACGCATCGCAGACCCGTTTCCCAGCGTTTGTTGCGATGTGATGGTAGGTAATTGAGGTTTTCCCGGGCAACTTGGTGAGAGTGTCGGCCTACTCCTGGGCGATGGCTTCCACCTCTCGTCTTTGGGTGGTCGAGAGGTCTTTACCGGCTCCGTCACTGCTTTTGTCACGGGCCCAAAGTCAGGTTCTTCCAGCTCCGCCGTGATTAGGAGGGCCTCCCGGGGTTTCCATTTCTTCAGCAGGTTGACGTGGTAGATCTGGGACCTGCCCTTCCTTCCTTCTAGCCGGACCTCGTCATCTACCGGCCCGACCCGGCGAATGACCTCGAAGGGCCCCTGCCACCTTGCCATCAGTTTTGATTCTTTTATCGGGAGCAACAGCAGTACTCGGTCACTGGCTTCGAACTCCCTCAATTTGGTGCCCTGGTTATAAAAGAATGCTTGACGGTCCTGGGCCTGTTGCAAGTTTTTCTTGGCAAAGTCCCCCAGTCGCCGTAGTCTCTCTCGTAGTTTTAAGACGTAGTTTACCGTGCCCTGGACTCGGGATTCTTGCGCTTCCCAGGTTTCTTTAACCAGGTCCAGGATACCCCGTGGCTTCCGTCCGTACAATAACTCAAACGGGGCGAACCCAGTGGACCTATAGTTATATTTTAGTAGAAGAGAATCCCAGCCTTCATGTCTATTGTTTGAAGAAAGATGAATGTTTCTGGCAAGGTTTTGTTTTCAGTATCCCATTTTTCCTGATTGTCTTTGTAGTCTCTCAAATATTGCATCTTAATGTTGCATTATTCTGCTTCATTAGCAATTTCAGTATGTCTAATTTACATCCCTCTGGCGACAGAGGGATGTAGAATATATATTCCCTTTGAGTCCACTTTTGTATACGTCCCTTAATTCTTTTGATAAAGGTAATAATACCATAAATACTGTTATATATTTTATGGAAATAATTATATAATATTGTAAAAATTTGCTATTTAAACAAAAAACAACTACCCCAAAATATTTGATACAGCATAGAAATTAGCTTATTATGCAGGATACAAAGAGTGCTCTGTTATAGACATAGTACAGTCTTTGGTTAGAGAGGGTGATTTGCCAAGAAATGATATGAAGGGAAGAACATGTAATGCCTAAGTAGGCATTCTGTTAAATGCATAGCTTTGTTTGCTCTACATGTTGTAGCACAATTGTAAATCATTCTTTTCACTTTCTATGTAAATAAACCATGGGGAGGATTTATTTATTTACAATTTAGTATGAATAAGTCTAGTAGATTTGGGGACAAATTCTGGCTGCTGTGTGATCCCTAAGAAGAGGTAGATTCTGGGTAGAAGTTTTTTCTTTTTCCTTGCTTCCAGTTTCTTCATATTTATCCAAGAACCTTCATATTTATCCAGAAAACTATATTAGAACATCATTCAGTGATATTATAACTAGTTTGGTGAACTGTGTCAATACTGAGACAATTTAGAAAAAGATCATTTGCTCAGTTCCAAAATCTAGACATCCATCTGAAACCAGCAGGAAATAACTGAACATGTTCAGCAGGAATTTCCACTAGGGTTTGTGTATATGATATGAAGCAGGCAGATTTGGTTAATATATGTTTAGAACCCTGTTGGAGGAAAAATTATCCTGATAGAAATTTAAAAGAAATAATAAACTTGATTAATCTTTAATTGTTTAACTGTCACTTACTTCATTGTTACAGACATTTCGGATTAAGGCCAAGCTGTAAATGGAATTGGCATTGATAAGTCTCATTATCATCAATGGTATTATCCTCAGTCTGGGAGTTATTGTTGTGACATTAATGTAAACAATGCAATGCATCACAAAACTCCTTTTGGGCTTAATTTTGGTCTCGCTAAAGTCCATGGCAACACTTCTATTGATGTGAATGGCACCAGGACCATCCCCTAAATGAACAATACATACCTATTTACAAATAATTGATGAGAAGTCATGAAGGATTTGTTAGGAAGGTCTTTGGGCAATGATCCATCTACTAGGCAAAACAAGCAAAGCAGCAGAAACCCTGATATTTTATGCCATAAATGTTCACAATGGAACAATGGTTGTTTATATAAGTGGCTCTTGACCTATAGTTATATTTTAGTAGAAGAGAATCCCAGCCTTCATGTCTATTGTTTGAAGAAAGATGAATGTTTCTGGCAAGGTTTTGTTTTCAGTATCCCATTTTTCCTGATTGTCTTTGTAGTCTCTCAAATATTGCATCTTAATGTTGCATTATTCTGTTTTTAAATAGAATTGAAGTTTTTTTTTTCATTTTTTAAACAATCTGAAATGTCTATTAAATTTGCCATCGTCTTGATTTCCAAAGGATATTTTTAGACATCTCTTTGTTGCTATTAGCAGAGTTTCAGGCACTCTGCAGCAGTCATGTTGTGCATTTTTTGGTGACTTAAAGTATAAATGCAAATGCTTTATGTATCTTTGGTACCTATGACAAGACAGAAATAAAAATGCCTGTAAATTATTCCATAACTTTGTAATGCACATATTTTTTTCCATTGTGATATTCACAGAATTGTTCATTGGTTGCTTTTTAAAAATGTGCCTACTTTGTGAACATTGGCCAAATTTTGTAGGATGATGTGCATCAGCATATGACAAGAAATCCATGCCAAGCATCAAAAGTATATGATGGAAATGTACTGTGCCTATTCTGACCCATTATAGTGGATTTCACTTAGGCTATGTCTAGACTGCAAGCCTCTTTCGAAAGAGCACGTCTAGACTGCACGCGGAATTTCGAAAAAGCAAGACGCTTTTTCGAAAGAAAGCACCCAGTGAGTCTGGATGCTCTCTTTCTAAAAAGCCTGTTTGCTGTCAAGAACGCCTTCTTTCGAAAGAGCACTTTCGAAAGAAGGCGTTCTTCCACGTGGAATTAGGTTTACCACCATCGAAAGAAAAGCCGCATTCTTTCGATTTAATTTCGAAAGAACGCGGCTGCAGTCTAGACGCAGGTGAAGCTTTTTCGAAAAAAACCCTGAGTCTGGACTTATGTCGGATCCGTACTTACGAACGGGGCTTTTTTCGCCCCGGAGGACGCGGGCGGCGGGACCGGCCAGACACGCCGTGGTCCCGCCGCCCGCGTCCTCAGGACCGAGAAAAGCTGCTCCGCGTCTCCCTGGTCTGCTTGGGGGGGCCCCCAGCAGACCAGGGAGACGTGGAGCAAAGCCGCGGAGGACCGGGGCGGCAGGACCGCGGTGCGTCTCGGTCCCGCCACCTGCGTCTCCCTGGTCTGCTGGGGGTGGGGGCGCAGCTATTAGCTAAACATATTTTAAACCCTTAATATATAGTCCCTTCTCCATTATAGAAGTTAAAATGCCAATTCTGTTTCTATCTCATATCTCAGATTTCTTAGCATTGAGTTGAACCCTTTAACAAAGGGAAGGGAGATAAAATGTTAACCATGAGTTTCTCAACAGAAAAATTACACTTCACTCTATTTTTCCCTATGTAAGTGACATTTGCAACCTTCTTTAGCTTAATTTCTTCAGTTTAACAATTTTGGATCTGAATTATCATGTTAGGTTCTCACAGATTTTCAAAATGTAAACTTGTCTCATTCTTGAAAAGGAGTTGAAATAGCTTCATTATTATTTCCATTACTCAACCAAGGAAGATGGTACAAAATTGGGATATTGTTCTATCATATTTGACAATATTTAAAAAAGAAGATGACTAAAACATAATTGTCATGTACATATATAATATAATATAATAGCAAGTCTGCTTGACACTGTTTGTTTAAATATCACCAGCAAAGCACATTATAAGCTAGCTTAATAAGAAGAACAATAAATCCATCAGCTTTTGGTTTCACACTAGGGATGTAAAATTTTTTAAAAAACAGTAATCCTGTAACCGATTGAAATCATATGGTTACATGGTTAAACGCGTTGTGGGCTGCCAGTCCCACAGGCTCCCAGCAGCTACCTGCCCTGTAGGATCCCAGAGGCTCCTGTCCCTGCAGGTTCCTGGTGGCTTCTAGCCCTTTGGGCTCCTGTTGACTACTAGTGCCACCAGCACTGTGGGCTGCCAGGGCTGCTGGACTGAAGGCTCCCAGCGGCTGCCAGATCCACAGTCTACCAGCAGCTGCTGGAGCAGCTGGACATGCAGGCTCCCAGCGGCTAGTGGACCTGCAGGCTGCTGGGAGCATCTGATGATGACAGCACAGGGAGCAATCCGTGGTGGCTGAGAGTTTAACCAGTAAGGTGATACTTATCGGTTAACTGGTTAAACTCTTACGTCCCTATTTCACACTGTCTGAAATATAGTTTTGGTGTAAAAAATCAATGAAAAATATGAATTTCAGAGGCCCCTTCATATTGTAATCTATTTTTGGCATTGAAAAATGTGAATGACTTTTCAAATGACATTTTAAAAATCTGTGGTAAAAGTATTCAGCACTACATTGTGTTGGACTGAAAGTTCACTGTAGCAATTAGACAAGTTTTTTAGGATGATATAGAGTTTCAAATAGAGGGAGAAGGGTGAATATATTTTGAATGGTGGACAAATTAGCTCCCCCAAATTAGCTATCCAATTTTTATCTATTTCTATTTTCTTTCTTCCTAAATCTTACTGACATTAAATCAGCAGGATCTATGTGATCTTAAAAGAGCTGAGTTTAAAAAATGAATATAAAAAGAATAGTATTGATCTACATTATTGGTATGTTCAAGAAATGATAAATACAAATTCTTTGCACTTCCAATTGTTTATCAAATCTAAGATATTTTCTTGGTGCCGTATCTGCTATTTATTCTGCTTGTGCCAAAAAGCTGTGTAAGCTTTTTACTAGAGGGTATGTCTTTAATATTTGTGTTATCTATGCATAATGCAAGTTGACAGGATCTATAGTTGAGGGGGAAGTCATATGAAATCTGCATTCAAGGGTTATTTTTTGGCAGGCAGAGGACAGGTTGGAAGTACTTTGGTAGATGGATAAAGTTTTGTTGCTTTCAAACTTAGATTGTTGTCATAGCTCCGATGTAATGAATTGATGTATCCCTACTAGGTTATCTGTGTATATAGTAGGGTGTGATAAAGCTGGTCTCTGCAACAATAGGACATTTTAGAAGTGGTGCTTGGCATTACAACAGTAATTCCCCAAAATGCCTCTTTGTATATATTTGATTGGCAAATTTCTGTATGGGGAGGTGGCTGGTGACAACATTGAACTTGTCAGCCATATCAAGAGTGGCCTTTAAACTGAGTTTGGGATCTGCACTTCAACTCTAGTAGGCTAGAACATGATTTTCAAATTAGATTGAAATATAGTTTAGGCTTATTTCCACTGGCTGGCAAATCTGTGTTAGAAACAGGTTAGTGGGCACTGTTTAAACCAGTAATGGTCAGCCTAGGCTAGAAAGCAGGATGCATGAGTGGTCTTCCTTCATCTCATTGGGCCGCAAAAATGGTCTTCCAGGATAGGCTGAGTACCTAGAATTTGCAGATTGTGCCAACTGAACCATGGCTTTGATTTGTTGAGGAGGGAGTCAATGTTGTGTGCAATCAGCATGCAACTCATTTCATATGCCCTTGCTTTAAGTGTGGGTCTCTTTAGTAATACCGGTAGGAAAAAACCTAGGTAGATGAAAACCAGCGGAACCTGGCAACTTTGCACATGGGAAACAGTAAACAAAATGTCTTGCGGGGACACATATAGAAACCAGATGAGCTGCACATGGCCCTTGGTCCTCAGGGTGCTCACTACTGGTTTAAACACCGTTCCTTAGCATTGCTTGAACTCATAGTTCCTGTATCATCCTGGTGAAGTAGCATCAGTTTAGGGAAGGCCTGGCTGAAAAGTCTGTACATCATGTTGTAAATTATGAATGCTGGAGAGTCCAGGACTGTAGTATCTTTGTTATGTTCTGCCCAAGCAAGGGTTTGCACATGGAAGTTCAGGCACATTTTTCACAGGAGGAGGGGCAGGATGACACTGGTCACTGGATGCCTCCTGAGCTAAGGTGTGTGTTTACATTCCCAGAGGACCAATCTATCTATCTTGAAGTGGTATGGGAGCTCTCTTAATGCTGCTTCTAAACCTCTGGCTTAGCCCATACCCCAGATAAACTCACTGTACTGCCAGTGGAGGAAAGGTCAGGGATTGGAGTGAACTACTGATCTTACAGTTTGAAGATAGAAGGGAAGCCAAATCAAAGGAGACATTTGGGATGGGAGAGCATAATACAAAAGGAAGATGGGAAAGAGTGAATAGGAAAGAAAGGGGGATTTGATTGGGTCAAGGGGGAAAATACAGACCTGACACATCAAGAAGAGAAATGAGGGAGAAAGGGGAAGAGGAGAGAAACTATGAGCAGAAAAGGAAAGAAGAAAAAACAAGAACTGAAAAGGCAGAGAAAAAAAGAGAAATAGCCATTCAGAAAGAATAATGTATAGCAGAGAAAGGGATTCAGTATCATTTAGATCTTAGAAACTGCTAGAAGAATAGAAAAGTGCTTAGTGATCCTACCGAAGAGAGAAAAGACATAGAAATTAAAAGACAAATGACCAGAAGAGAAGGAAATTATGTTTTTTTCTATTGTTTATGGGAAAGAGACAACATATTGCATAGACTAAACAAAACTGTTCTGGGAGAGTCATTAGAACCATTCCTCCTAGCTTCTCCATAGCAAAAACCCATAGGCCACGTCTAGACTGGCATGATTTTCCGGAAATGCTTTTAACGGAAAAGTTTTCCCTTAAAAGAATTTTCGGAAAAGAGCATCTAGATTGGTGCGGAGTTCACGTTATAACGATGCGCTTTTGCAGAAAAGCGTCCGTGTCAATCTAGACGCGCTTTTGCGCAAAAAAGCCCCGATTGCCATTTTTGCGATCGGGACTTTTTTGCGGAAAACAAATCTCAGCTGTCTATAGTGGCCCTTTTGCGCAAAAGTTTTGCGCAAAAGGGACTTTTGCCCGAATGGGAGCAGCACAGTATTTCCGCAAGAAGCACTGATTTCTTACAGTAGGAAGTCAGTGCTTTTGCGGAAATTCAAGCGGCCAGTGTAGACAGCTGGCAAGTTTTTCCGGAAAAGCGGCTGATTTTCCGGAAAAACTGACCAGTCTAGACACAGCCATAGAAGTTAGGATCACCAGAAAATTCTGCTTTTATTAGCATCTCTTTTCTCTTTTTTCTCTCTCCCTGTTCCATTTTGGCTCAGATGTGTGAGTGCTAGAGTTCCTTGCCAAGGCATTGCTTCTGAACTCAGATGAGTGCTGATTAAACATTTGCACCAGCCCATGCAATTATATTATCTGAATGTGGCAGACACAGAACACTAGAACTGTAAAGAGCCTCAAGAGGTCATTGAGTCTAATCCCCTGCTTTCTTGGCAGGTCCCTGACTATCACTGACAGGTTTTTGTCTAACCTGCTCCTAAATATCTCTAGTGATGGAGATTCCACAAGCTCCTTAGTCAATTTATTCCAAGTGCTTAACCACACAAACAGTAAGGAACTTTCTCCTGAAGTCCAACCTAAAAGTCCCTTGCTGCAATTGAAGCCCATTGCTTCTTGTTCTATCCTCAGAGGTTAAGGAGAATAATATATCTCCTTCCTCCTTGTAACGCCTTGTCACGGGGCAAGCACTCACCCCCATGGTGCCTCCTGCTGGTTGCTTTGGGAAATAGCCCTTCAGCCCTGGAGTGCCCCCTTTCACTGGTGTATCGCCCGTTGTTCCCTATTTTTCCTTAACCTCTGGGTTAGAAACCACATCCCTCCTAGATGTGGCATCCTCCCTCTGGGTACTGCCTTGCCACAGTGCCCCCACACTCTGCAGTCCTCCCCCACTGGGGACCACCAACTCCTTATGCCCACCTTGCCTCAGTGTCCCACTTCTTCTAGCTCCTGCCACAGGGGCAGATTCCAGTCTGAAATGGCCACTCATCATTGGAAAGGAGGTGTGGACCTGCTGCCTTTGCCTATCCTGGCTGCCTCCCCACAGCCCTAATACCCTGAAGCTTAGGTGCTTGCCTGGCCAGAGTTTCCCCAGCTCTGCCTGTCTTTCCCCAGCCCTGCTCTACATCAGGAAGCCTCTAGCTTCCCCGGCAGCTAGGTCTCTCCTGCTCCATCCCTAGAGCAAGAGTGAGTCGGACTTCACCACTCTGGGAGCCTTTATTTATACTGTCTTCCACTGGGCTCCGATTGGCTAATTTCTGCCACAGCTTCTGACTCCACAGCTCCACCACTCCAGCCCTCTCCCAGGGCTGGGTTTTAACCCTTAAAGGGCCAGTGCAGGGCAGACACCCCGTCTCACACCCTTTTAGGTACTTGAAAGCTGTCGTCATGTCTCGTGTCAGTCTTCTTTTTTCCAACCTAAACAAACTCAGTTCTTTCAGTCTTTACTCATAAGTCATGTTTTCTAGATATGTAATGCTTTTGTTGCTCATCTCTGGACTGTCTCCAAATTCTCCACAACTTTCTTGAAATGCAATGCCCAGAACTGGACACAGTACTCCAGTTGAGGAGCAAAGTAGAACAGAAGAATTACTTCTTGGGTCTTGATTACAACACTCTTGTTAATAAATCCCACAATGATATTTGCTATTTTTTGCAACAGTGTCACACTCTTGACTCATATTTAGCTTTTGGTCCACCATGTCCCTTTCTGCAGTATCCCTTCCTAGACCGTCACTTCCCATTTTGTATATATGAAACGGATTGTTCCTTTGCATTTGTCCTTATTGAATTTCATCCTATTTACCTCAGGCCAGTTCTCCAGTTTGTCCAAGTCATTCTAAATTTTCATCCTATCCTCCAAATCACTTGTAACCCCTCTCAGCTTCGTATCATGCGTAAACTCTCTGAGTACTTTCTATGCCATTATCTACATTGTTAATGGGGATATTGGACAAAACTGTTCCCAAAACTGATCTTTGCAGAACTCCACTTAGTTCATAGTCAGACTGGAAGAGAAAAATATTTATAACTACTTTCTCCAACCAATTATGCACCCAGTTTATAGTAGCCCCATTTAGGTTGTATTTCCCTAGCTAATTCAAGGAAGGTCATGCCAGACTGTATCAAATGCTTTACTAAAGCCTAGGTATACCACACCTACCACACACCCTTGTCCAGAGGGCTTGTTATCTTATCAAAGAAAGCTATCCGATTGGTTTGACATGATTACTTATTTTACAAATCCATGCTGACTATTACTATCTTCCACATGTTTGCAAAGGGATTCATTAATTAATTGCTCCATTATCTTTCCTGGCACAGACATTAAGCAGGTCTGTGGTTTCCTAGGTTGCCCTTATTTCCCTTTTTATAGATGGGCACTAGATTTGCCTTTTTCCAGAAGTCTGGAATCTCTCCCATCCTCCATGATTTTTCAAAGCTGATAGCTAAAGACTCAGCTACCTCAATCAACTCCTTGAATATTCTAATATTTTATGAAGCCTTGGTAACTTTAAGACCTCTAACTTTTCTAAGTAATTTTAACAGGTTCTTTTCCTATTTTAACCTCTGAATCTACCTCGTTCTCTCCAGCATTCACTAGGCATCCAATCATGACTAACCTTCCTGATAAAAACCAAAAGAAAGAAGTCATTAAGTACCTCTGCTATTTCCACATTTTCTCTTATTATTTTTCCCTCTTCATTGAGTAATGGGCCTACCCTGACCTTGGTCTTCCTCTTTCTTCTAAAGTATTTGTAGAATGTTTTCATGTTAACCTTTATGTCTTTAGCTAGTTTGAGCTCGTTTTGTGCCTTCACTGTTCTAATTTTGCCTGTACAGGCAAACTCCAATTGTCTGGCATCCAGTGGTCCAGCACTCCTGATAGTCTGGCACCAAATGGAACCTGGAACTGCTCCAGCCAGCCAGGCAATTGGAGCTGCTCTGCCCCTGGCTTCCCCAAGTCCGCCGCTAGTCAGTTTCAGCAGCGGTGGACTTGGGGAAGCCGTGGGGCAGAGCAGCTGGGGTGCTGCTGGGTTGGTCCTGCAGAGCCGCCCTCTCCCACGCTGCGCAGTTCCCCGCCAACCCCCCTACCCCCACCCCCGACCCCTCATAGTCCTCCTTCTGGTACTCCAGCATATCTGATAATCCGGCACCCCCTGGGTTCTAAAGGTGCTGGATTATCGGAAGTGTACTGTACATACTTATGTTATTTGTTTATAGTCATCATTTTTATATGACCTAGTTTCCACTTTTTGTATGATTCCTTTTTGATTTTTAGGTCATTCAAGGTCTCCTGGTTAAGACAGGGTGGTCTCTTTCCATACTTCCTATATTTGATAATCTAAGATCTTGTGCTCTTAATAATGTCTCTCTGAAAAACTGTCAACTATCTTCAATTTGTCTTGCTTCCCATGGGACCTTACCTACCAACTCTCTGAGGGTATGTCTACACTACCCCGCTAGTTCGAACTAGCGGGGTAATGTATGCATACCGCACTTGCTAATGAAGCCCGGGATTTGAATTTCCTGGGCTTCATTAGCATAAGTGGGGAGCCGCCATTTTTAAATCCCCGCTGCTTCGAACCCCGTGTAGCGCGGCTACACGGGGCTCGAACTAGGTAGTTCGGACTAGGGTCCTATTCCGAACTACCGTTACTCCTCGTGAAACGAGGTGTACCGGTAGTTCGGAATAGGCACCCTAGTCCGAACTACCTAGTTCGAGCCCCGTGTAGCCGCGCTACACGGGGTTCGAAGCAGCGGGGATTTAAAAATGGCGGCTCCCCGCTTATGCTAATGAAGCCCGGGAAATTCAAATCCCGGGCTTCATTAGCAAGTGCGGTATGCATACATTACCCTCCTAGTTCGAACTAGGAGGGTAGTGTAGACATACCCTGAGAGATACCACTGGTACCTCTGAAATCCTAGAAAAACTCTGCAGTCTAGATGTACCCTGAGTCTGCTAAAGTCTTCCTTCTTGAAATCCTTTGTTTTTATTTTTCTTTTCTCCTTGCTTCATGTTACAGAAAAAAAAAGTTATCATTCATGTCTTGGGAGGATGGAATTTGGGAGGACAAAAGTATACATATTTCTGTCAGGTTAAACTTTTTGAAATGGCAACTGTTCAGAAACACTGGAATTTAAAAAGAGTCCTGGATATTAGAGGTAGAGCCCAATTGTGTGATCACACAGCTCTGCAATTTATCATGTCTGTGCAATTTATGATACAAACACCACCTCCTCTGATGCAGTATATGTTACATGAAACTTGGAACTAAAGAGCTCTATGAGGATTATAAATGAAATAACAAGATTTAATCCGCTACATCCTCTCTACTTTTTTTTTCTGAATTACGTCTGATTAAGGACAAATCCGCGTCTAGAACACAACCTGAGAAACCTGGGCTTTGTGCTAGGGTGATCTGCAAGAGTTGTGGGGGGGGTGAGCAGATTCCTGTTTTCCTAATTTTTGTAACATCTGTGTCTTCTGTGCTTATTGGCATTCTAGCGTGTTAGGAGGAGTGGAGCTGTATGTTCAATGATCCATTAGCCTAACTTAATCTCCTCCCGCCCCCCGCAATCTTCTTTGTGCATTAGAGCAGCAAGTCTCTGTGTCACTCAGCTCCCCAGATTCTATTCCCACCACACGGTGCCCAGGCTCCCCAAATCCTGGCCCTCTGCCCCATATAACAGAAGATCAGACATCTCAGTGAATTTGGATCTTAGACTGTAAGCATCCCAGGGGAACTACTCTTTTTATAACTTCATAAAGATGTATGCGCACTTATGAGACTGCAGAAATAATAGTGAGTTGGCATTTCCTAAACCCTTATTTATCTAACCCTAACCCTTATCTATTCCTCAAGCACACCCATTATCACATTCAACTTGAGCTCATTCACAAAGCTACATTTGCCCTGACACTTACCAGAAAGCAGCTGACTGAAAACACTAACATGCAGGGATAAATGGGAAGAGTTTTTGCACCCTATTTTCCTCCCTGCATAGTATTATGAAGTCATGGCATATTGCCACCCTAATCACTTTACTTAGGTATTTTTGCTCTTCCTCAAGTCATTCTTTCTCTTTAGGTTATGAGCTTTGTGGGTAAAGGACCTTTATCCCTGTTAGAAAGTGTCTAGCATATGAGAATTGCCAGAAATTAATAATAATTAAAATTCCTTGCTGTAAAAAAGCAACATCCACCATTCAAGCTGATAGTCCCAGAACACTTTCCAAGAATTCCAGCGTATGAAGTTCTGATGTGACATTTGACTTCTATCACGTTAATTTATTTTTTTCTGCATTAGAGCACTATAATGACAGTGAGTTCTCATTTAGTAAACAAGTACCCACACAAATTCCTTATGACAGTGTGTGTGGGGAGTTCACATAATCAAAAAGGAATGTTAACCTCTTTTTTTTCCTGATAAATGTGCCTGTTTCTTTACAACCCTATCTCCATAATAACTAAGACTTAAACCAAAGCCAAGGCTTTTTAAAAATAGGTACTTAAATGTAGGTTATGCCTGCACTAGGAATGTATACAAAACAACAAATGGTCTGGTAGCACTTTATAGATTAACTAAATATGTAGATGGTATCATGAGCTTTCGTGGGCACAGCCCACTTCTTCAGATGACCAGTGCCCACGAGTGCTCATGATCCCAGCTACATGTTTTGTTAGTCTATAAAGTGCTACCAGACCATTTGTTGTGTTTTTCTGTAACAGACTAACTCGGCTATCCCCTGAAGCTCCTAGGTATGTATAGGAATAGTAGTATACTATGCTGGCAAAGCTCTCCTATGTGGACACAGCTGCACAAGCAAAGCATCTCTTTTTACTAGTATAATAAAACCATCACTCATGAGTGAAAAAATCTACACCAGGAAAAACACGGCTTTGCTGGTGTAATTGAATCAGGGTGCGTCTAGGCAGCATCCTTCTGTTGGAATAAGCTACGCAATTTACGCTACACAAATTGCATAACTTATGCCAAGTCTGGGTTGAAAGAGCTTATTTTGAAATTTGGCATTGTGTAGACTGAGCCAAATTTCAAAATAAGGCACTATTCCAACAAATCCCTTAACCAAGGGGTACAGGGATGCCGGAATAGCATTCCCGCTATTTCCTGAATTAGCGAGAGTGTTTAAAGACATGCATTGCTATTTCAGGATACTTCCGGTATCCCAAAATAGTGCCGCAGTCTAGATGTACCCTAAATTACAGACTTTTCCTAGTATATCTGTGTGGCTCAAGAACCACACCTCTAAACACCTCCAACTGATACAGTGGTAGAAGTCCCTCTCGTCCAAACCTGAGAGGTGCACAGTGCCTAAATCCACTTTTATCCATTCACCAATCTGCGCTCAGATCAAGAGCTCTGGTGTAGCTGAAGATTGTCTAATCTATATCATTAGGATTGAAAATTGTGTATCAGTGATTTAGTTGATGACATTGGATAGTTACAGGATAAAAGATAGTAAACGTTCCTTACACTAGATCTTATATAACATTCCAAAACTATGTTGCATTTTTCCATTTTTCTTTTGTTATTCTCAAGCCACATTCATGCTTCTTCCCCACTTACTAATAAATACTTAATTTAAAATATCAGAAGGGTAGTTGTGTTAGTCTGAATCTGCAAGAACAATGAGAAGTCCTGTGGTACCTTATAGACTAACAGATTTAATGGAGCATAAGCTTTCATGGGCGAAGACCCACTTCGACATGCATCTGATAAAGTGCGTCTTCGCCCATGAAAGCTTATGCTCCAATAAATCTGTTAGTCTATAAGGTGCCACAGGACTTCTCGTTGTTAATTTAAAATGTTTCATTAGATCTTCCAATAATGACAAGAACAGAAATAAATGCAGTGCAAATGGATAGTAAAAGTAGAACAATACAGAAAAAACAAGAGGAAAATGTAAAGTGGAGAGACTGTTCGGGCAACCAGGCACGTTGTTACTCTAATAACAATGTACTTATTGACTGTTTAGCAATATACATTCTACAAAGAGATCGATGGAAGTAGCAAGTTCAGTATCTTGAGCTCACCCAGCCGTGAAAAGGAAGCACAATCTTAGGCTACATCTAGACTGCAGGTTTCTCTCAGAAGAAGCTTTTGTTGGAAGAGATCGCCCAAAAAAAGTCTTCCGAAAGAAAGTGTCCACACACAAAAGTGCATCAAAAAAAACTTATGAAACCCTATACTGGCCACCTGGACCCAGCAGGGACCAATTTAATGCCCACCTCAGCCAGGCCCGGATCCAGGTGGAGTGCATCTTCGGCTGCCTCAAGGCACATTTCAGGTGCCTGCTGATTTGCCTCAACGTGGGGGAGTGCAACATCTCCAAGGTGGTCACGGCAAGGACTGCAGCACAATGTCCAGCCAGAGCAGCCCAAGTGATGCTCGCACCTCGCCCGCTGTGTGCCCGCCTCCCCCGCCCTGTGTGCGTGACAAACTCAGACCACTCACCTGAAGATCCCTCCCTGGCATCCAACGAGACCTGGGAAACATCCTGGCTGACAGGCACTGGCTCCAGAGACAGGGTGATGGTGTCCGTCTTCTCCTCCTCCTCCAGCTGGCTCTGGTCCTCCTGCTCAAATCCTCTGCCATGTCCTCCAACCAGGTGACGACGGGGGGGTCTGGAGGCCGGAGTCCACCACAACAGGTGGGGAAACGTCTTCCCCGCCCCCAGGATCTGGTGCAGCTCCTGGTAATACGGGCAGGTGTGGGGTCCTGCCTCTGAGCGTGAGCTGTATTCTCTGGCCTGGATGTATCCCTGGCGGAGCTCCTTAACCGTACCCTAGACCTGTTTGGTCCGAGATGGGAGCCCATGCTCCACCAGGGACTCGGCCATGTGCTCATAGATGTCCGCGTTGCGATGCTTGGAGTGGAGATCCTGCAATGTCTCCTCCTCACCCAGCAGCTTGAGGAGGGACAGGATCTCTGCTCTGGACCAGGAGGGTACCCACCTCTTGGTCTCCCTGGGTGGGTCTTGGGACCCCTGGGGCTGCTCCCTGTGAGGGCCAGGGAGATTGCGGGGGGCTTGTGGTTCCTCCATGGGTGGCAAGGCCTGGGGCAGGGAGAGCTGTGCAGTGAGGTGCTGCTCTCAGGCCGGCTTGCTGTCACAAGGCTGGTCCAGGGTGCCTGCAGCTTTAAGAGGGGCCACGAGAAAGGAACTATAGAGTTCTGATTAATTTGGACAGAGTGGCCACCAGGGCACCTGTATTTTTTCCTGGAGGCCTCTTCTTTCGAAAAACAAACAAAAACACTCCTCCCCATCCACACACACCTTTTTCTGAAAGATCTCTTTCGGAAAAAGGCTTCTTTCTTGTAGAACACTGCAAAAACCCCTCTGTTCTTTTGATTTACTTTCAAAAGAACACGACTGTAGTGTGGACGTAACAGCCGTTTTTCCGACAAAACTCTGTAGTGTAGACATACCTTTAGGGAGTTGTTTTTTATTTTGTTACATTTTGGATCAACATATTAAATTAAAATGTTCTAACATTTCCACATGCTAAGTGGTGTTTCAATATTTGTTCCACGTTATATCTTTCTATTGGTGTGCATATGTTATGCATGTGTAAACTCAACAGGAAAGCATACTAAATATGTTTGTGCCAGGACAAGTGCAACTTAAACATTGCCTGTCTTCTCCTACATTCTGTGTAGCAGCCTATAAGCTGTTGTGTCATATCAATTTCTTATAAAAGACTTATATGATTCTGGTATTATAACAGGAGTCATATGGAGAACACAATGAAAAGTGGGAATCTGGAAGGATTGTAGTACCATATATTGCATTTTGTATTCTATATGGCAATGAAACTATATTACGGAACACTATTTTGGAGTCAAGTTTATATTAAATGATTTGTCTAAAAATGAGGGCAATAAAATAGTTCAAGAAGGTGAGATAGAAACAATCTCCTGTAGCATATTGTAAGGCATTGTCCATATTACATATGATCATTGGAAAAATGTGCAATCATTAACAAAGTAGATTACTGTACTCTGGGCAACAAGAAATATACGTGTAAAATATCCGAGAAGCACAGCATTCCCAGTTGTGAAGCTCTTTGGCAACCTTTGACAAATTGCACACAACTTTTGACAAATTGTTCCAATGGTTAGCTACCCTCACTGTTAAAAATGTATGCCTTATTACCAATCGGAATTTGTCTAGCTTCAACTTCTACCTATATGACCACGTGACACCTTTGCTCATTATTAAATATTTGTTCCCCATGTAGGTATTTACAAAGCAGGGGTAGGGAACCTTTTAGGGTCGGGGCTGCACACAAGTGAGAAACAACAACAAAAAAAACCCCAACTGAGCAAACCTTCTCTGACATGGCCCCCCCATTGAAAGGCACTCCCCACATTTCCCTCGCACACCGGAGCATGGGGGGTCCTGGCTAGTATATTTAGAGCACCAGCATGGGTGCTCCTGTACTGGGGCAGGGGGTGAACCCTAAGCCTTGGGGACCAGATCCAGGCAAGCTGGGGGTTACATCTGGCCCCTGGACCTTAGGTTTCCCACCTCTGAATAAACTGTGAGCAGATCAACCCTTCACCTTCCCTGTGTTAAGCTAAATCAATTGAGCTTCCTGAGACTTTCACTACAAGACAAATTTTCTAATTCTTTAATTCTTCTAATGGTTCTTCAATTTATCAACATCCTTCTTGGATTGTGGATACCAGGACTGGACATAGTATTCCAGTAGCAGTTACACTCCACTTTGACGTGGCATTCC
Organism: Pelodiscus sinensis; assembly: GCF_049634645.1. NCBI lineage: Eukaryota > Metazoa > Chordata > Testudines > Trionychidae > Pelodiscus > Pelodiscus sinensis. The sequence goes on along the minus strand of NC_134724.1, from coordinate 44,841,201 downwards.
TGGTTATTCATCCAACCATCGCTGAAGCCTTTTCGACCACAGCATTGTACTGGGATGTTGTGTTCAGCTGATTCTTTTCAGTCACTGCTTTCTGGGATAGAGTCTCCACCCTCCTGTAACTATGGCCTATATACTTTGTTCCCAGAGGTTTACATTTGCAGTTAGCCATTCTAAAATGCTTACGTTTACCAAGCATACTGTACCAAGCGATCCAGGTCACTGTGTATCAGTGATCTGTTTTCGTCGGTTTTTTTACCCCTCCCGAAATATGTCATGTCATCTGCAAACTTTATCAATGAAGATTTTATGTTTACTTCCAGATTGATACAAAAAATTACATGGCCTAGGGCTAAAAACAGATCCCTGTGGGACCCCGCTATAAACGTACTTGCTCAATGATGAATCCTTATTTACAATTCTATTTGGAGACCTATTATTTAGCCCGTTTTTAATCCATTCAATGTGTGCCATGTTAATTTTATACTGTCCTAGTTTTTTATTCAAAATATTGTGAGGTACAGGTTGAATCTCTCTAGTCTGGGATTCTCTGGTTTAGCAACATCTATGATCCGGCATCCTCGGGAACCCCATAGGTGCTCCAGAGTTGGACCACTCCCAGGGAAAAACTGGCGCAGCAAGTTATTGGAGAGTGGAGCCTGGGGACTGGCTGAGGTCAGAGCTCAGCAGCCAGGGCTGAAGCCTGGGGGCTGGAAGCAGAGCCCAACAGCCAGTGGTTGGGAGCCAGTGGCCAGAAATGGGGCCCATGGCTATGTCTGGGGGCTAGGAACTGACTCTGGTGACTGGCAGTAGGAAGCCAGAGGCCAGGGGCAGAGCCTGGTGGCTGGGAGTGGACCTCCCCTGGTCCAGAAAACTCCCTGGTTTGGGAACAGGGAGGGCCAATCTGTACCTAATCCCACAGTCATTGAAGTCTAAGTACATTACATCAATGCTGTTATTTTTATCAACCAAACTTTTTAATCTCATCAAAAGAAGATATGTAGTTTTGCAGGATCTGTTCTCCATAAATCCTTGTTGAGTGGCACTATTTTGTATTACCTCCTCCTATTCTTTATTAACAGGGTCTTATATCAGTCATTCGATTATTCTGCTGGAGATCAGTGTCAGGCTGACAGTTCTTCAGTTACCCAGGTCACCCTTTTTAAATATTGGCAAAACATCAGTTTTCTTCCAGTCTTTTGGAACGTTCCTAGTATTCCAAGAGTTGTTGAAAACCAACATGAACAATCGAACAAGCTCTTCAGACCACCCTTTTAAACATTTGGATGCAAGTTATCTGGCACTGCTGATTTAAAAATGTTTAACGTTAGTCACTACTGTTTAACAGCCTCCTGAGATACTAGTGGAATGGAGTCATCCTCATATATATTATATTGTACATGTTATTTTCCAACGTTCTGTACCAAATGCAGCTGGGCTGCATACACATCTAAAACCAACAGAATAGCACTTTCAAGGCACTGGACTCATTGCTGATTCTAATGTCCAATCCAACCCTTGTGAGTTACCTTGGTTAGATAAGTATTATTATTCCCATTTGACAGATCGAAGCCTGATTCTGGTCCTCACTCCAACCCCTATAATCTCCTGCAGTGGTATGTAGGGGCTGTAAAGGAGCTGCAAAAGGCCAAGAGAGAAATCCCTGGCCCAGAACCAGCATAAGGCTGATGTAAATCCCTTGCAACTCCCATCGTGGGAGGTACACTGTGGATGGGATGGAACATGTCTGTAGTATTCTACTCATTTACACTGAGAGCTGTACTGACCCCAGGAACACACAAAATCCAGGTAATACATGGATATCATAGAATCATAGAATAATAGGACTGGAAGGGACCTCAAGAGGTCATCGAGTCCAGCCCCCCGCCCTCAAGGCAGGACCAAGCTCCGACTACACCATCCCTGACAGATGTCTATCTAACCTGTTCTTAAATATCTCCAGAGAGGGAGATTCCACCACGTGTTCTCCATGCCTGTTCTCCAACAACACTCGATATTATTCATACAGATTTTAGACATTACTCTAAAACAGACATTGCCAAACTGGGAGCCATGGAACACTGGTTCTGACTTTCATCTTTGTTTCCAACTCCTCCCTGCCGAACGTTTTTTAAATACTTTTCTGATAATATTTCCCTTTGAGATAACTGTTGTAGTTACCACAGAGAAGGCATGCACCCCCTCCCCAATGGGAGAGGAGATGGTCCACACTATCATGAAAAGGAGGGGGCATGTTTACAGAACAATCTGTTAAAATGAAGTCTAGTTTGAGGGCCATTCTCAGGCCCATGTGCAGGAATTTCTGTGGAGGGTGTGTGCTTTTTTTGTAAATGTGGACTGCAAGGGTGTGAATGCACCTCCATGATCCCCCAAATAAGCAGGCAAATCAGCTCCAGCCTTCCCCTGGCTGGTCAGAGCATGGAGGAAGGAGGCTTGAGCAGCACGCTGCTCCTCCCTTCTCCTGGCCAGCCGGAGCATCCTTACTTGGAGGGACTAGGTAGGTGCTTTCGCACCCTTCACACCCCCCCCACTCCCGCGTGCAGGTCTGATTCTGCTAGCCTTTCTCTCCTGGCAAAGGATCGTATTCTGGGAGTAAGACTGACTGAGGATTCTCATTCTAGAACTTTCCTCCCCCACCCCTTTTTTATTTTAATATAGTGCTCTTCCTTGTGCTGGGATTATCGCCAAGAATATGTTTTAGTTACATTTTATGAATACACCCAGAAGTAACTGAATCCTTAGATCTCATTTTTGTTGTTGTTCACTGTTTCTATGAAGTGACTTACAGAAAGAGACAGAATAAAGAGAAAAACTCGAACAAAGTAGGTGCAGGAAATCTGAGAGAGAGAAAACAACTGAAATTGAAATGCAGTACAGATTCAAGTAAACATCCTGACATTCTGCTTCCATTCCAATGAGGAGAACATGAGCATGTGTTATGGTGGGGGGGAAGGGAAATGTGTTTGAAGAATCTATTGTGGATTAAGGTGAACAGGAAAGTCTGTAGGTACGATTCTGAAATGAGGAAATGACTCAATAATTCATAGGCAGGGAGGAAGTGATTTCTAGATAGGTGGAGCAACATAAATGAAAAAGCTGAAGATTAGAAGGGCAGAGAAGAGAACAAAACTGAAGGAATAACATGAACAATCAGGAGGCGGTAGCTGCATTTAAAATCAGAGAGATGCAAGATTATTGTTGCAGGGTTTGGAATAGTAGGAGGCATTTTAAATTGCATTTGGAGACAGGACAACAATGAACGTATTATAGGATAGGAGAAATAATAATAATAATAATAATAATTTATCATCCTAAGATCTCAAAGTGCTTTACAAAGGTGAGTATTGATACTTCCATTTTACAGATAAGTAAACTGAGACTAAGCTAAGTGATAGCCCAATGTTATATAAGAAGTCAGTAGTCAAAGAGATATAACCCTGGTCTCCGAGTCCTGACTCCCAGTCAGGTGCTTTAACCAATATAATATTCTCCCTATTGAGAGCACTCTAATTTTAAAAATTCTTTGAAAATTATTTCAGGGAACCTAGCAATTCATCTCACAGCTCTGACATTTCTCTGTGCATAAAGTATTGGCAGATATAGCAAAAACTATGGCTACTGAAGAACTAAACGAGTATGTATAACCTTACGGTCCTTATGCTCATAAAGAATTTTTAAAAGTTGAAAGCTGTTAATTGAATCAACTATAATCTCCTTTTGCATTTTGTCTTCCTATCATAGCACATTATAAGTGGCATGTCAATAAAAAATAGATTCAGCCTTGTCAGGAATAGAGAGCAAGGGAAGAAGCAGCAGCAATTGGCTCCCAGCAAGTTTCTTTTGAAGAAGAACTCTGAACTGCTGCTGCTTTAGGGCTCGCTAGCTGAATCAGTGTTGACCCTGGATCCTCTCAATGGTGAAGCTGTTTGTGTAAGGACACCGCCATTTTAATAGTACTGTATACAAAAACCAGTGAGATGCACTACTAAGAATGATATTCTTATTGCATCAGTGGTAATAGCAATCGACATTACGTATCTTGAAAACAGGATGAAGCACTTCCTAGTACCACATTGCTGCCTACAAGAAAGTTCCATAAAATAATACTTTAGAAAAAACATATCTCTGGCTGTTTAAATTCCAGATTTGTTTCTTTAAGAGACACAAATCTCTGGGAGTGCAGCACATGGATACCTGAGCTGAGTAAAAAGCTATTTGTTGTGGCAGAATTAACTACTGGAATTCTGGAGCAAAGTTGGAATGCAATTTGCATTTCAATACTCTTTAACCACCTTGCTAATTCATAGCATTCTGTGGATCTGAGCTTTAGGAAGAAACTAAAGGTGATTTTTGGATATAGATTGAGTTCTTTTTCTCTCTCTCTAGCAAAACAATTGTCTTCTCACATTGCTTGATCATGAGGGTTACAGTATTTTCTCTGTTTTGCTCAGAGCTGTAAACAACCTTCAGTAATATGAATAGTCAGAAAATATTCCAGACTTGTGCAGTTACCCTTAGAGAAAATTACTCACTGGAACCATTTATACCATATTTTCAAACAAAAATCTATTGCTGCATCATTAAGATCTTAAATCTACAAAAGCAAGAAAACAGAGTACTTGTGTCTGGGTACTGCATGGTCCTTGGTGATAACATACAGTGATAACACAGTGATATATCGTGTATATTGCAAAACCCAAGCATGGCTAAGACAAAAGAGTAAATCTTAACTGTACGTTTCCTGGTTTCTGTTGATTCCAGACTCCTACCATTATTTTTACCAAGTTTTCTAATATTTAAACATATGGGAGAGAGTAGGGCTATAATGCCTTCAAAGTTATATTTATCCTGGAGTAAGGAATATAGAAAAATATCTAAAAAGCATATTATATCTCAAATGGCTTTTAATATCTCTTATCAAACAGTATATGGGGGAGGCAGAATTTAAAACTTTATAGGTATGAACTGTGAACAGCAATTAAGACAGAAAAATAATGCAACAGAAATTAATGAGATGAGAGATATGCAGAAAATAACAAAATGTTTCATTCAGTTTGGAAAATATAGGCTGATGTAGAAAGTGTAATTAAGACTTTATCCAGAGTTGCAACGGCAGGCAGAATTCTGAGAATCAGTAATGTTGAAAAACACGTAAGTGTGATAATGGAAAAAAATTGTATACCAGTTTGCAATGTGATATATCTTTCCCAAAACTGCTAAAGCTAGTTGAACTGTATTTGCAAAAGTATTATTGTGCAGAGGAAAGTTTAAATGCTATATATGTATAGCAAATTAAAGTGCATATAGTCTGAATTTTGAAGAGTAACTAATAATATTTAGCACTTAACTTTGTATTTTGAAGCCACTAATTAATAGCAGAAATTAGTGAATATTTGGGGCAGTCTACCATAGGGTTTCCAAGTATTTCAAACATATTAATTTAGCCTCCCCAAATGATATCTCCATTTTACCGACACAAGCTAACACACAAATGATTTTCCCAGTGTCGCAAGAGAAGGTCTCTGTGGCAGAAATGGATTAAAAACCCAGGAGTTCCTCCTATTTGGTCTTGGACTGAACCTACTAGATGAGGCCTCTCAAGACAAAAATCAGTACAGGATGTTCTCTAAGCATTTTCTTAACAAACAGGGCAGAAAAACAGTAATAACATAAAATAATAATAGTGAAAAATCAGCTATATTCAAGCAACATATTTGACAGCTTTGTTTTTCTTTTAATACTTATAAATATCGAGACACAAAAGCCAAATCACAGTTCCCTAAGTTGCTGCAAATATAATTCCACTAAGGCTGGAGCAATCAAAAATTAGAAAAGAAAACTTATGAGTAAACAGGTGAGACACCATTTACACACCTACATGAAACACAAGTTCTGAACCTGAGAGCTGTATCCTGCTGCTGCCACAATAAACCCTGGGTGTGGTCACAGCTGATTACTTTCACATGACTCCTATTGAAGGTGGAGCCCAACAAACATTCCTGTCAATAGAAACAGGTATTTAATCAGAACTATAATCACAGACATGGTTGCAGTATGTGTCAGCTGTGGCTGTAGTTGCATTTTTATTTTCACAACCATGAATTTGGGAGGAAAGAAATGTGTTTCTGAATCTGTATTTATATGAAAGCTTGCCCATCACATGGGGTCTTCCTATGGTTGCCACATGGTTTAACCAAAAAGACTGAACACCCCTCCCCCGGCCAAAAACAAAAGACACTGAGGAAAAAATTCTGTTGAGGAAAAAAAAGGGGAGACCAAAGTTGCTGAACAAACAAACAAAAAAAAGGACCTCGAGAGTTATTAAGCAAAATAGATAATTTCACCAATTACATTTAAATATATATTTAAAAACCTAAACAAATTTTCAAATTTAGAAATACTGATAAATTTTGTCATTTTCTTGTGGCACATTGAAGTTAAATATGTTTTCTTAATACTGACTTCCTTAGAGAATATCAGAGAAGCTATCCAAAATAATTATCAGATTGCTTGTGAAGATTAATATAATATGTGTCTGGCTTATTATTTGTTTTCTTATGCACTCATAAGAGGCAGATTTTTGCTTTTTTAAGAGTTGCTCGAACATGTCTGGTGCTTCAGTAAGTTAAAATCTCAGTGGGTGTCCCAATATTTTTTGCTGTAACTCACGTAGTATTTATGTACGCATAGCTCCAAAATTGTAATGCAATGTGTTGGGATACCCTGCTGTTGAAACAAAGCCTTGTGGGTGATGCCGGAAAAATAGATGAAAAGGATGGCTTAGTTATCCAGGCATCAAGTTTGAAATGTCTAGCTTCCCTATAACTAAAAGTTCATATACTGGTGCAGCAGGTTTATAGCTTCATCCTTGCAAGGAAGATATGCTCGTTTGCTTGCAGCGTAATATGTGTTGTTTGGACAAAACCTTATGACAACGGAGTATTTGGCTGCTGCCGAAGCATTGACACTAAAATACCCATGGAAATTTTTGATAGAATGAAGTAACGTTCAACTTAATTCAAATATGCTGTTCACCACCCCAATTTTGTGCACTGTGCAAACTGACCACTTTGCTACTTATACCCTAGAGATGGCTGTGTTTCTGTGTTGATTGTTTGCATATTCCTTCGGGAGAAAGGTGCAATGTAAATGTAAAACTGACATATCTCACAGGCTATGTCTACACTAGAGTTTTTCCAAGATACCTCCGGTATCCCAGAAAAACTCTGCTGCATCCAGGGAACACATACGCTTTTTCAGATCAGTTTCCAAAAAAGTGAGTGTGCACTTTCAGAAGCCCTGTATTCTTCATTTTATGAGGAATAAGGGCTCTTCTGAAAGAAGAGGTTTTTCTCACATTTGGCCCTGTGTAGATGAGCCAAATGTCAGAAAAGCCTCTTCTGAAAAAATAATTGGAAAAGGGTATGCAAATTGTGGTTCTCAATTTGCATACCTTTTTCCAAAAATACCCTGCAGTATAGACACAGTGCAGCAATAGAATCCTTTGCTAAAACGATTAAGCAAGAGAACTAGAGGGCTAAGTATGAAGCGGATGACCCATGGTAGAAATTCTGCCTGGAGGGGAAGAGGACTACAGTGATATGAATCGAGCATCAATAGGGGAAATTTTATAAGGATAGTTAAATGCTGGAATAGATTCCCAAATGGGTATTGTGGAATCACTGTTTTTGGCAGACCACTGACAGGGTGTGTGCGCAAAGGAGACATCCCTGACAGTTAGAGGTCTACCTGTCTTAAGGACACCCTCTGCTCCTGCCCCCACAAGGTTACTTTGCCAGAGGGATACTTTCCTATCCTTCCCCCTCATTTGATGAGCTTTCCCTGGAGGTGGACATCTTGCCCTGATCTGAGGCTTTTCTCACCTTGGTGTGTCGTTTAGGGAAGGTTGGTTGCTGCTTCCCTGTCCTACTCTAGCTTAGCTATACAGTTGCCCCGAAAGATAGAAAAACAAACAAACAATGGTTTGGTTTGGACTCTGGCTGTTTAACCTTCTGTGTGCCTTCTTCCCCCTCAGGCAGCAAAAGAAGCAACAAAAAGTCCCAAAACTTACAAAGAGCAAAAGAAAAACAAAAGTTTCCTTTTAAAATCCCGAGGTTTGTGTTCCTGGTTCAAAATGATCCCACGAGTGCTGCCACCATGTCAGGGCTGTTCCCCACTCTGGCACTCCGAGTGCAGAAGGTAGGGGCCCACAAGAGACCTTAAATACTTTGCCTCTATAGGCTTTTCCTTAAAAAGCTCCCCACGGTCACAGATTCCCTGGCCTTAGAAAGTAGATGCCACCACCAAGTGAAACAAAAAAAAAAAAGCTCCTTCCTTCTTAAACCCAGGAAGAAAGCACTTCCAGAAGGGTACCTCCAAAGTTCTTTACCACAAGAGAGTTTAGAAGGGGGTGGGGAAACAAACTGCAGTCTCTGATAGCTCATCTCTCAGTTTTAGGCATGCATACGCAGACCTCCTTTTACCTTTCAGGAAACAAGAATCAAAATCATTACCTTAAAGAAGGTGATTTTATTATCAAAACCAAAAGCTATACTTGGTAAAGCAGACTTGCTTGCTAGGTGTTACAGAGCAACTGAGAACAAAACAAATTAAAACACAGAGAAATTGTATCTGAGGGATACAACTTAAAATACAATGTATGGGGGGGAGGGGGAAGCACATGGACTTAGCACAGAGAAGTTTAACCAAACAACAAAACAAAGAAAATAACCTGAGCATGACTAAGTAGACATGTTCCTATCCATTCACAATCTGTGCTTCAAGGTCAAGTCCATTTCCATGCCCAGTATTCCTTGTAGGAAAGTGTCAAATTTAAGTTTTGAAGTTTCATGTGCCAACAGTGTCCTTGTGCTATGTATATTGGACAGACTTCTCAGACACTTCACCAAAGAATTAATGCCCACAAATCAGACATCAGACATCTTCACAAGGAAAAATCAGTTGCTTTTCATTTCAACCTACCTGGACATAGTTGTAACAGCTTTACTACATGCATCTTACTTCAAAGAGACTTTAGCACCAGATTACGGAGGGAAACTTCAGAACTTTCTTTCATGCTTAAATTTGACACTTTACGAATGGGCCTTAACAAAGATGCTAATTACCTTAACCATTATAAAGACAGCTTCCCCACTTATCACCCCTGATTAGCTATCTATTGACTCATTAAATAGCTATTCCCTCCCTTCCTCCCTCTCCCTCACCCCACCTTCTGTACTAAATCTGATTTGTCAGTTTAATAATGTGCTCACTTTTTTCATTGTATTCCTTTGGTATATATCAGTGGTTCTCAACTTGTTTCGGTCCACGGACCACCAGGCCAATCAAAAAATTTTCGTGGACCACCTGCAGCACATGTAGCACAGGACGAATGACACAGCAACCACTCAGCACGACGGCGGCAGCTACACTGATGCTTAGAGCCTCAGACAAAAGTTACTGGCAACACAACCCAGTTGTGTCCTAGGTGACGCTATGGATGATGCGCCGCGTGCTTGTGAACACGGTGTAGAACAGCCTAACGGTGGCGCCTGCTCATGCTGTATGACTTTGGACAATGTTTCTGTGGACCATCGAAAAAGTCACCATGGACCACCAGTTGAGAACCACAGGTATATATGGTCGTGCCAATTCTCTTCCAGAATATGATCTGAGGAAGTGGATCTGGCCCACAAAAGCTCATCACCTATTAAACCATCTTGTTAGTCTTTAAAGTTCTACATTGTTTTTCCTTTTGTTTTAACAAATTAAGACACAATAAATCCAAGAGTAAAGGGCAGGTTGCAGAGAAAACAGGTAACTAACAGGGTTAACAGGCTATAGGCGTAACCCCCCATGTGATGGATACAGGAGATGGAAATGTAACAAGTAAGACAATATGAATTCTTAGGGTTACCATCCATAAGGTAAGATTGAATCATAAATCCATGGGTGGATGGGGCCCCATGGTGTGGTTCTATCTTAGGTCATCTTCCTTCTGGTCCAATACCTAAAACTAACTAGTCCACCAATTGAGCATAGTCCGTCAGTTAAAGGAAGCCAATGCTTTCTGACCCAGTCCCTCATCAGTCCACGTTATCCTACTGTGTCTCACGTACCTCTTATCATATCTTAAAATCATTACCTCTCTCATTTCATGATCACTTGCACTCAAGCTGCCTTCCCCTTATAAATTCACAACCAGTTCCTCTCTGCTTGTCAAAATCAAACCGATAAAAGTCTCTTCCCTTGAAGCATTCTCGAATTTGCTGGATAATCTGTGCCATGCTGTGCTATTTTCCCAACACATATCTGTTGAAGTCCCCGATCACCACCAAGTCCTGTGCTCTGGATGATTTATCACTTGCAGTAGATACCATATGTATCACAGCCAGTTGTTCCTCATCCTTTAAGGCTGGGGTCTTAAACTCCCCGCCTGTGGGACTACTGCTGCTGCCCCAGCCAAGCGTCCCAAATAATCCCCAAGGCCACAGGTTGCAATGGGGAAGAGGACAGGAAAGGAGCAGAGTTTAGGGGAGGGGCCACCAGAACTCCCAGGCCAGATAGTGAATATGCTCCAGCCCAGAAATGGCCTGGGAGTTGGGAGTTTAAGACCCCTGCTTTAAGGCAATTCCTCTCCCCTTTTTTGTTTGCCTCAAGCTTTCTTCAATATAGCAAACAAGAGCAGCACAAAGGGGAGTTTTGCGAGGGAGTTCTCCAGGTGAAGGTGTGAATTGTCTTTTAATTTGTTGCACGTTTGCTTTCTTGCCATGGAGCTGCTTGACTGAAGTTTATTCTGTGGTCTTTGGGGTGGGGGCGTGTCTGTGAGCTGAGTCAACCAGCCAGTTTGGCAAGGGTGAAACTTTCTAAGGAGGCATTAGCCTACCATTTTTTGATCCCTAATTCCTTTGGGATCCCTTGGCAAGGGAGCAGGACTGAAGAACAGAGGGTTAAAAATACAACCCCTGAGCCATCAGAAGAGCTTGCAATGAGGAGATTTTTTGAGGACTTTAGAAAGGGAGCGTGAGAGCTGCATACGCTAACCTCTCTTCCTCCTCCAATAAAATAAAACAAAGGACAAACACACAAAAACTCCTGGAGAATAAAATAAGCAGACATAAACTCAGCAGCAAAGTGGAAGCTATCCCGTTTATTGCACTGAATGTAGCTTATGTTTGCCTGCCTTGTGGGTAGGCAGCATGTGTGTTCACTAACAGGTTCCACTCACTTCTAGGGCACCGGCGCCTTGGTACTTCGGGCATTAGTTCACTTCTAGGCCCAAAGCCCGTCCTTACATTCTATCCCTCCATTGTCCTCTCTTTCATTCAGCAACTTCTTTTACTGCAGAAGCTGTAGCTTCTTCTTTGTGACATTGGGGCTTCCCCTCCAGGATATCAAAAAGTTTCTCTTTACAAAATGGCAGCATTTCTTTCACTGTCCTGACGTGGTCATTGCTCCAGTGACTGGTAGGGGAACTCAGACACAGCCACTACTCCAGATTAGGGATGTTAAATATTGGTTAGTCGACTATTCTGTTGTCCCCGGGGGCGAGACCGGCAGCAGCGCGAGGTGCCAGGCAGGAGCTAGTCCGTGAGGGGAGCCCATTTAAAAACCAGCTCCTCTTGCGGACCGGCTGCTTGTCGCCCTGTGCTGCTGCGTCTGTCTGGGGGAGGGAGGACGGTGTGGAGAGAGAGGTTTGAGCTCTCAGAACCGGCACGAACTAGAACTGAGCTGGGTTGCCTGCACGCCCGGCTCCTTATACACTTTAAATGCAGAGCCACAGCGGGGGTAGGTCCCAGACCCAACAGGAACCAGAAGTGAGCCGGGCTGCTGGTCAGCCTGCTAAAAAATGTACTGGTGGGGGAAGGGAAATACACGTAGTCCATAGTATTAACCTATAAGCTTTTTGCTTATTGGTTAATTGAGTACACTATTACATCTCTACTCCAGATGCTATCCAGGGATCCTGTGTCTAGCAACTATGTTCCCAGATGCTGCTACTCTTTCCAACATCTTCTGCCAACTCCTCCCTTGAGGGTTTACCAGCCTCCTCCCAGGAAGTAACTACTGATTACTTAATTCCATAGCCAAAAATACACCTCGGTTCTCCCAGGGAGTGACTGCAGATTACTTCCCCAGCAGCATCTTTCTGCTGCCAACTTCCTGATTTTATACCAGTCCTTCTGGTTCCTTCTCAGCTGGGTTCCATTGCCATTTGGCCTTTCAAGCCCTCGCTGTCCCACAGGTGCAATTTAACCTGCTCTGCCTGATATGGGTGTGAGCACCTCATCAGATGTACCTGTGGTGCAAGCAACTTATGACCCACAGAGAATGAGTACAGGCTCCTGAGCTTAGAGTGACTGCACTGGACATGCTAAGGAAGGTAGAGAAGTAGCTGGATGAGACTTTCTGGCACCTAGTAGAGCACTCGGATCGCTTGGGTGCTGTTGTGATGGATGAACATCTCAGGGAAGGAAAACATCAAGATAGAGCGAAGGTCTCACTTTCCAGATGACGTTGTTCTCTTAAACAGATGATCCCTGTCCAGATGAGGAGACCCTAGTTATTAGAAAGTGAAAGGAAATAGTAATAGGGGAATTGATCATTAAAAATATAGATAACTGGGTTTCTGATGATTGGGAGAACCAGTGGTTGTTAAGGATATGGGTCTCATGAGACATTTAAACAGGGTTATGTACAGTGTTGGAGAGGAACTGGTAGTTGTGGTACATGTAGGTTCTAATGACATAGGGGATGGTAGAAGAGAGATCTTGGAGGCTAAATTGGAGTACCAGGTATGAGATTAAAGTTCTCCATGGTAGCATTCTCTGAAAGGCTTCTAGTTCAATGTGTAGTATCATTAGACAGGCAGAACTATAGAATCTCAATGCATGGATGTGGTAATGGTGGTCAGAGGAGGGAATTAGTTTTAATAGGAATTGTGGACACTTTTTGGAATGGAGGAGTCTATAAAGGAAGGATGGGCTCACCTAACGTAAAAAGAAACCAGATTATTGATATGTAAAATTAAAAAGGCCATAAAGGAATTTTTAAACTAAAGGCTGGGCAAAAGCCAACAGTTGTGGAAGAGCTTGCAATGTAGACTTATCCATTTGGGAAGCATTTATTAAAGGGAATACTCTGTAGTGGCTGTCCCCAACCAGTCCATCACTGAGGCTCTGACCCTCAGTCTCCATCTCAGTCCCACACCTCCTCCTTCCCTCACCGCTTTGTTTTCCAGTAGCAGACAGTCCCTTTGCAAATCACAGGCTGCATGCTGCCAGTAGCCCCAGTCTGATTTCCTGGATGTCTTCTCTGCGGGATTAAGGGGATAGGAAGGGGTTTAGAGGGGTGTGGATTGCTGTAGCAAGGGGTGGACCTGGCCAGCAAGAAAGTATTTATCTGAGTATGGCCCCCACAGCCTCAGGAGGGGAGAGGAGGGCAGGCTGCTTGCACGGATTGCCCCAGTGCATTTAGCAGGGCGTTCTGGGGCTGGGGTGGGGGATTATGACAAATCAGCTAACCGGCTGCCAAGGGGAGTTGAGGCTGGTGCCTCTGAGCATTGAAGAAAAGTCATTTCCCTTGAGCCTGCTTGGGAGGCCAGTGTCCTGCATGCTACGGGGTGCTGAGGGGGGAAGGAGTTTTTTCCTTGGCTTGGGAGCTTGTTCAGCACTTTCCCACACCCAACCCTTTGGTCCCAGCCCGGAGCCCACATCTCCTGTCCCAGTCCAGTGAAATGGAGTGAGGGTGGGGGAGAGCAAGTGATGGACAGAGGGGGGAATGGAGTGGGCGGGGCCTGAGGGAAGAGGCAGGGTCTTGGGGAAGAGGTGGGATAGATCCTGAATTGCCCTGACATTTAAAAAGTGATCTTGGGCATAAAAAGGTTGGAGACCACTGCTCTATATCCTAAGTAAAGGGGAATAAATAAAAGTTGATCAAGTGCAGGTAGGAACTGAAGAACAACAGTTCAAATAAAAAAGAGTCCCATTCAATTACATCAAATGAAGGCAGACAGTTAATTGCTGACAAATGTTATAAGAGCTTGTGCAAGAAGTCTAAGTACAGAGATGGATGGCCTGAAGTGCCTGGTATTAAATGGGATATCAATAGAACAGGAATCACAGGAAGTTGGATGGAGGAGGAAGTGGGGCGTACCCATAAAAGCTCATGATATCAACCATATGTTATGTTAGTCTGAAAGGTGTTGGAAGACTTTGTTATTTTTTTACGGGTTTTTTTTGGTTATAGACTAACATGGCTACACCTCTGAAACTCTTGATGGCCAAAGGACATGGCAATACCAGGGTACAAAATATATAGTAATGACAGAGTGCTGCTTGGTTGCCATCCCCATGCACAGGGGATTGGCCATCAGCTCTGGGTCCCACTTGGCTTCCAGCCCCAGTGTTTGGCTGCTGGGCCCACTTCTAGGTCCCGCATGCAGGGTCCTGCCCAACCCCAAAGCTTGGGGTCCTGGTCACTGCCCAACCTGCAAGATCCCAGCTGATGGCCCCAGTGTTAGGGGGCAGTGAGGGGTGTGGACAGAGGTAAGAGAGGCTGCAGTTCAGAACACCCAATCCAAAAATAGTTCTCACCTCTCTGATCTGAGGTACATGCACAGACTCTCAAACAGAGGAAACCCAATTCCTGTATCAAATACAGTAATTAGACTTGCTTTTGTATAGAACTCCTTATCTGAAGAGATTAAGCCTGACTTTGTAAGCAGCTAGGTATTATTACTAGCTCTATCTGGACAACTGAAGGCCCAAAGAGGTAAAGTGATTTGTCCAAAATCACAGAGAATCCGTGGCAGATTTACGATCTGGCCTAGGTTGCCTCAATCCTTGTCTTGAGATCTAACCACTATGTCATCAGCAATGTTTTGTCATTTCTTTAGCTCAGTTGCTAGGCACTCCCTTTCAGGCAAAATTGTAATAACTTAATGGATGAAATCTATATCCGAGGAATCTCAAGCTAAGGATCATCATGAAAGCCTTGTATTTTTTTTAATTAGCAAACTATCAGTGAACTGCATAGCCTCCCTTCCTGGACGTGGTAGGGATGCTTGATTTTCTTCTTGTCTTTGTTTTATCTGCACCATACATAGGGAGGGCACTTCCATTTCTACGCCATCATTATAACATCTTTCACCAGCATTAACATTTCACATGTAAAAAATATGACAGATGTCAGGAAAAGATTTATCTAGTGAAATTCATGTAGTACATAATTTTCTTAGTCTTTTGTCAAATTTATGCTGCCTAGTCATTTAGGATAGCAAGATATGAAAAAACATGTAGCGTCACACAGATGTGACAAATATAGTGCATGTTCTCATCTAATCTAATTTAAAAAAGTCTGGTGGTGGTCAGCTATTCTTAGGGGAGAAACAGTATTTTTGTGTACGTGCGGAGACCGTATTGCACAATTCTGATTGAAGCTTCTGGGCACTATTTTAAAATAAATAATTAAAAAATCATCATGATATTTGGGGACTATAATAAGAAGATTTTTGTTCAGAATTGTAACTAAATTGGAGAAAATGTAGGCTGACTGTTTTTCAAATCATAACACTGGAATCTCATTAAAGATGCGTGGCTTTTTGTTGCTCTCTGTCTTCTAAAACAGTGCCCTTTGTTTTACTATGCAAGTATAGTATCCAGTTTTATAAACTATGTGGAGTTATGTACCTCTTTATTGGAGATCAGAATGTAGTCAACTGAAGAAACATTCTATCTCCTAATTGCTCTGAAAGACTTTCTGTTTTGGTAAATCAGAATCGATCTGCCAATCTGTTTCCTGTAAAATGTTGTTTGATATATAGATTAGAGCAAATAATCTATAGCCACGATTTGGGGTTCTTAGAATTTTTAAATGCCAGAGCTTTACAGTGGTTTACACATGTGAAACTCTATGCAACCAGGGCATAAAGGCTATGGATGGACTTATATTGGCTTCAGTGGGCACTGTGACTGGACAAGTCCAAAATTTTCAGACTGAAGGTGTTCTCTATTGATTGCATAAGTAAGAATTCAATGTGAACTGCTAGAACCCTTGTCCCATTGAAAATTTGTGTACTGTATTTTTATGTGAACTTGGTTTCAATTTCTGTGGCTCATTCTGTTTCCACACTCTCAGGGTATGTCTACACAGCAGCATTTTCAAATAACGAATGTTATTCCAAAATAACATAGTGCACGTCTACACTATGAGCCTTTATTTCAAAATAATGTTGAGCTGGAGGACTTCTTACTCTGACTCACAGTAACCCTCCTTTCATGAGGGGTAATAGAAGTCAAAGGAAGATTGTTCTTCCTTTGACCTCTTGCTGTGTAGACAGCTCCAAAAGCTGAATTAAACTATTTCAATTTAAGCTACCCAATTGATGTAGCTCAAGTTGTGTAGCTTAATTCGACTTTAGTCCTGCTGTGTAAACATACCCTCAAGGCCCTCATCTTCCTAAGCAACTCTAAGGTCCCCTTTCCTTGGACTAACTGCAGGTCTGCTAAGGAGTGCAGGAAGGTGACCTTGTAATTATTTTCCTACACTTCTCATATTCTCTTCCTCTACGTTCAAAGTAAAAAATACTTTTAGACCAGCAGTGCTAAATACTTGGCCAGTACATACTGGCTGGTACTGAAGCCAATATGTACTAGGATTTCATTATTTCCCAGCATGTCATGTGTTGACCACCTTCAGTGTTATGACATACCAAAGCCAACATGTGATGCCTTTCCCTGCCCTGACAATTACGTGCCAAAGAAAACCACAGCCTCTTCCCACATAAGAAGTTTCTAGCCAGTTCTCTTCTGGCATGTTATATTCTGAAACAGTTAAATAAAATGAAGAATGTTTAACTTCTATTCATAACTTGTCATGAATTGTATCCAGATAACTTTTTAAAGATGAGTATTATTGATACTAAATCAGTCATATAAGAAAAAAGATAGTTTATAATCCATCAGAGGGTGTAAAAAATGCACATGTTCTTCCTGATAGCTAAATTTTGCAGCTGGATTTTTATTTACTTAGGTGAAATAAAAATATGTAATATAACAAATAACTAAACAATAAAAATAACAACTGTTGCCCATTAAAGGTGGCATAAGAGCATAGATATCAACTGAAGGCAGGGCTCACAGTGGTGGTCTTAAATACATTCAGTCCTTCTCCATTAACGGTTGCTGATAAACCCTCTCTACCTTATGGGAGTATGGATGTGCATTCCTGGGGATAAAAACTAAGTCCAAAAATTGTGAGGGGAAAAAAAGAGGAAAGAATTAAAAAGGGAGAAATTTAGAAAGAATAAAGAATAGAAAATTGCCCATCTAAGTTTCTAAACCCTCACAATTAGGCAATTAAATGTTTATAAGAATTTGGAAACAAGATCTCAGGTCTTTAGCTATTTTTCTGGTCATCTTTATTACCAACATAACAATTTGTATGTTTTGCTGTTCAAAATATTACATTTCTCATCAACAATATCAGTCACAACAGTTTCTTTGGGATTTAAATATCACTCATCATAACGTGCATTTGTGGGCTGTGTTTTAGAGAACAGACGCAAATTCAAGTTTCAAAACAATTCAGGAACAGGAAAACCACACCCTTGCAAAGCACACACAGCTTTATCATTGTGGATATTTGGGGGTTTTTTGCATGGCATTCAGAGAGAAGTTAGTCCATTTTATAGTGTGCAATCATTTCTGAAAAATATTGTTTGCAAACATATTATAGCTTATCAAAAAGTGAAATAAATGTTCTTGCTAAAACATGTATATATATCAAAAAAGTTGCAGCATGAAGGAGAAAAAGATATTTAGACTGACATTCAGGTAATAGTGAACTTTATGTGAAGATGAACTGTTCTTACGTAGACAGTATCTTCTATCAGGACAAGAATACACCGGAATTAAATGCTACCCACATACCATGTGCATAAGGGATGGGCAACTAGGAATGGAGGGTAGGCCGTATGAATGGCCCTCCTTCACTTCAGTGGGCTGCAGCAGCTCGTGGCCCACTATGGTTCCACCTGTGGCCCCGACCCCCCCATCTGCCCCTCTCCTCCACATGCTTCTCGTGCACTGGGGCCCCGGGCTTACTTGCTCCTCCTCCTCCTCCCTCCCAGGACTTTCATAGCAAATCATACTCCGTCCCTGCTCCTTCCCCTTCCTCCCAGAGCAGGAACACCTCAAATAGCTGATTTGCAGCGTTCCAGCTTTGGGAGGGAGCAGGAGGAGTGGGGACAGAGTGGGAATCAGGGTATTTGCAGATCCTCTTGAAGTGCTGGGAGGGAGGCGGGAAAAGCAGGAAGTGCTCTGGTGCACAAGAGGTGTGTGGGTGAGGGGATTAACTAGGGGGTCCGCGGTGTGCAGGTGCAGAGCCCCGTGGGTTACATATGGCCTACAGGCCGCTGGTTGCCTACTACTGATGCATATGGTGTAGGGTTACCAGGTGTCCGGTATTCTACCAGACAGTCCGGTATTTGCGCTCTTTGTACGGTAAAAAAAATCAGAGAATACCAGCCATGTGCAATGTCCGGTATTCTCTGATTTTTCCGACTGCACACTGGACAGAAGCCTGGTGTGGGTAGGGGGAGTGACTGGAAGGTGGGGCCACGATCGGCACTAGAAGCCTGTGATTGTGCAGAAGCCTGGCGGGGGCGGGGGGAGTGACTGGAACTCCCAGCCACTCCTCCCAGCCCTGCCAGACTTCTGCGCAATCACAGGCTCCCAGCGCCGATGGCGGCCCTGCCTCCCAGCCTGGGAGTCCCAGCTGGGAGGCAGGGTTGCAATCGCTGCTTATCCCACATTCCTTTTTTTTTTTGCTCAGTATCTGGTATTTTTTGGGAGAGCACTTGGCAACCCTAGTTTTACAAGAGAGCTTTGAATATAACATAATAATAAAGCTTACGTGACTTGTAATACTGTTTGATGGGTAGAACATGTTTTCATCCCTTTGGACCAGATTCATTTCTGGTTTTACGCCTCTGAGGTGGATGGAGCTACACAAGAGATAAACATAAACCCTATTAAGTTTCACAGTTGTTTTTTATTACTTTCACCTTCCCTCTTCCATACCATAAGTTAAATAAAAAACAAAGGGAACAATACAAAGTAAGCATATCTGGCATTTTGGCATTCAGTGAGAAAAACATAGACCACATATGCTGGATCAGTATCTAAAAAGAGCGTAGATTAGTCATGATGTATTTGCAGCATTGCCCTTGTCTTGTTCTATTCAGTGAGAGGGGGGAAGGGATCTTGGAAGATTGTGTGACATCTGTGCACTCAGAACATTGTATGTGTTCTGCAGTGCCTATGGAGTGGAGACTGAAGCTGCATACAGTTTTTTCACAGGGCAATGAAATATATGAATGTAGCTCAGAGAATTAAAAAAAACCCAGTGCTCACTAGATATCAGTATTACATGAACTTTATTTCTTAAGGACTCAGTTCAGTAAAGTTCTTAAGCATGTGTCTAACTTTAAGTGCATGGATGGTCCCATTGCTTGCTCTAACCATCTTATGATTTCTTCATGAGGAAGCTTAATTATTGTACCTGATATTCTTTTTTCTTCTGTAGCTTCAGTGTGTATTCTGCTCCATCCCTTCCTCCTCCCATTTCTGAAAATCCTGAATCTGGGAGGTTGTCAGAAAAATGCAGTTGATTACACCACGCCCCCTCCCCCTCACTCTCTTTTTATTTTTCCAAGACTGATTTGTTACAGCAGCGAACACAAAGGAGTGAAATCTGCCCTCTCTGGAATCTTTGAAAGCTCTTCTGTAAAACTGCTCCCTTTTTGGGCCACAGACACCAAATACCACAGAGGAAGTTATCTGCACAGCCGCTGTGGTTCTTTAGTTTCCTTTCTTTCTTGACATTAAGCAATCAGAATAGCTAAATCACAAGAAGTTACAGAACAGACTTCCTGTCATCTTAGTATACAATCCATATATACCAGAAATGAGAGTTAAGAATTGTACCCATATTGGCATGAAATTCTTAGGAACTGTTACTGATAGAATCATAAAAGGTGTTTTTTTTAAAAATTAACCCAAGATAAAAAATAATTGAATACTTTTAGATATCTGCCAAGAGATACATATGAATAGAATAGTTATATATGTTTTATTTCTTTAAGAATAAGGAGGTTGGAACCATTATTAGGTTCAAGTCCTGCAGGATCCCAGTCCTGCAATCAGTTAATAGGCCAAAGTAAGGAGACCATTGCCTTCAACTGGATTTTAACCTCTGAAGAGTGTAGGAGCAGACCCCATTATTACTAGCCAAAGGGAATATAAATAAAGACTCAGATTATGCAGTTAGATTGCTCAGATGAACTCTTATATGCAGCCATATTCCTACTAAAGTCAAGAAAGCTCTGCATGCATGCAAGATTGCCAACTCTTGTGACATTTCAAGGGTGTAAAGAGTGTGGGGATGGAGGCAAAATAGGGCTAATATATCTCAGCATTTCCTTTATTTCTTAATGCAATTACTAATTTTGTGGGGAAGGCTAAATTCCCTAGTTGTGTAGTCCCCCGTATTTGGTAATTTCCAGGAATCATGTCAATACACCAGAATCTCAGCTTGTATTAAAATATAAAATAAGTCTCTAGCCCTCCTGACATAAGTCAGAATGTGGCATATAAAAGTTGAAAAGGCAAATAAAAGAATTCCAAGTATAATATTTTTTTTAAATCTCATCTGATAATGTAAATTTCAGGTTTTGTGGTCCCTAACTCTAGATTTTTGAACACTGGGGATTGGTAATATTCTAGGTGTAAGGGCTTGTTTATGCTGAACCAGCTGGAGTATTGCCCAAATAATTTTCAAATTATTTGGAAAATAAAGTATATTCCACAGGAAGACTTTACTGTTATAGTTTTTAGAGCATAATATTCTTACTGTGTTTGGTAAGGGGAAGTTATAAAGTACTCGAGCTGATATAAAAGTAACAATTGAAATTTTCTTTTATTTCTCTGTCTTTTCTTTTATTTCTCTGTCTTTTCACTCCCCCCGCCCCAGTGTTTGTCAGCATCCGAATTCCTAATAGTAGGGTTATTTTCATATTCACCACCCCCTACCATCTTTATTTTTCTCTGCTCCATTTCATTCACTTCCTCTACCTCCGCTATCCACCTCATCTCTCTCTGCCCCTCCTCAAAAATCTCTTTTTGCCATCTGCTTACTCTAACTCTATGGGTTGCTTTTCCTCCCACTCTATTCCCTTTTTTCCACTTGTTAATCTGTTTCTCAGGGGTTGTCTTCCCCTCTTTGAGTCACTCTCCTTTCTTGCCTTGCTGAGTTTCTCCCCCTTCTTTTCTGCACTTTAGAGTTTTCCGATTCATTCCTGTTGTGCTCACACCCTTTCCTTCCTGCCCCTCTGTGTGTGTACTTGTAGATATTGTAAATTGAATGTGGTTATAAAACATGATCTCTTTTCTTAACCAGAGTATAAGTGCATCAAAAGAAATGTAAACCAGAGCTGACAGTTATTTCAAGCAATTAATAAAATCATAAGCGTAGATTTACATTTCCAACCTTGTGCAATGTTGTTCTAAAGTGATCTAGCCTGTGAAGTGTTCCTCCATTCCAACACATGGGAGATTGAGAAAACAGGAAGAAAAAAAAAGAGCATGGCCAGGACATCCATATGCCCTTGTAATCTCCAATTGCCAGAAGAGTCCCTGAGGGTGACTAATAACTGCCAGTACTATAGCATGCAACAGCCTGGTAGCAGCCCTAATATACTCTAGGGAATGGACTGGCACACAGCTCACCCCAGGATCAAAGAGGAGGGCTGTAATGGTCTCCCTCAACAGAACTACGCCCAGCATTCTTTGAACACAGTTGAAAATTGGGCTGTCCATGTTGAATTCTAACTGTTGGTTACTAAATTTGTACCATTTATTTCCTGGAAATATTTTGTTTCAAAAGAAAATACATTCCAGTGCAGTACTCATAATGTTTGGTAAATATAAAAGAGAAATTAAAGGACTGATTAAAGAAATAAATTACTTTATTTAAGTTTTTATGGACATTATTTATGGTTGGAGGGATGGATAAATTATTGAAGAGTTTCAGTTTCCATTGAAAGCTCTCCATGAGAAAGCACAATAGAAAAAATATTGTGAACTGATTCTCTACTCCCTTGAATCTGTGTAGTCATCTATGCCTAGTCAGATGGGTGCAAAGTGCATGTAAAATGCTGTTATTCTGATTTGAAAGTGCTTTAAATCCATTTTCACTCACCCAGGGAAATGATCTTGCTAGATGTGTGAAATCTTTGCATTTCTCTAGTATTTGAAAAGTGAAATAACAACTATAGTATAAATCAAATCAGAGCACAAAATACAGAAAATGGAAATAATACAACGTGACAGACATCTTTTTTAACTAAGCCCGGATAAATGTTTTTTCTTCCCAAGTCTTGTAGCAAGTTTAGTGGAGCATGATGCCAAATAACAGACCTTTTAACCTGGTCTGTTTTGAACTCCCAGGAATGTTTCCTGGACTCCTGTGCAGCTGGCTCCACCCCTAAGAGCAGGGGGCGATCCTCCTCCTTTGTGCTGGCGTGGCCCTGTTTTATTCTCCCTAGAATGAACTCCATCCCCGGCCCGTGCATTTCAAACCACCCCCGGCCCGATCGGCGTGTGAGCTCTGGGAACTCTCTGCCCCAGTCCCTGCAGCCCAGACCAAAGCGCCGGAAAGCAGGGGGAGAGCGGGAGGGCTGCGCGCGGGTGCCAGAGACTCCTGCGCGGGGCCGAGCCCAGGAGGAGGGTGCTCAGCCCGGGCAGGGCTCTGCTCGTGCGCTGCGCGGCGGTGCTCCGGGGCCGTGGGGGAGGGACGGGCGGGGGCATGGCCCAGGCGCAAGCCCCCCCCCCCGGGAGGCCGGAGAATGGGCAGTCCCAGTCAGACATGTCAGTGGTTGCGCGGAGAGAGAGGCATGTAGCGGCCGCGAGCCGGGGAGCGGGAGCGGACCTGCCAGTGTAGGGCCCGCCAGCGGGGAGCTCGCCCCCCCGCGCAGAGCGGAGCGCGCAGCAGCCGGACTTGCGCCCGCCCCCGCCCCCGCCCCGGGCATGTGTGTTCGGGCCGCGCTGTGAGACGCGGGAGGGGAGCGCTCGCGCCGGCCGGAGGCTCCGAGACACGCGCTGCTGGGGGAAAGAGGGAAACAAAATGTCTGCCAGAGCCGCGGCTGCTGCCTCCAAGGTGAGCCCCCCCGGGGTAACAGCCCCCGCCCCCCCCCGGGGTAACAGCCCCCCCCGGGGTAACAGCCCCCGCCCCCCCCGGGGGTAACAGCCCCCCCCGGGGTAACAGCCCCCCGCCCCCCGGGGGTAACAGCCTGTGTTCTCAGCCAGCTGCTCGGTGCGCGAGGAGCCCCCCCCAGTCCGTTGGCCGCTGCCTCGCGCGGGGCTGTGGCCGGCCGGAGCGGGGGGGGGGGGGCGCGGAGACCCTCGGGGGCTGCCGGGCAGCAGGGGCCCGGCCTCCCCCACCGGCGGGGCGCGTGGCTGGCCGGGGGCGGTGGCAGCTCTGAGCCCTCCGGCCGGCGGAGCGGGGCTCGCTGGTCAGGCGAGGGGGCTCCCCGGGCGGTGTCGGGGCCCGGCTCCCGGCCGAGGCTCCTCCTGGAAGCGCCGCTTGCGGCTGGTCTCATTAAAAAAAGAAAGTTGAAGCGAATATTTGGTGGCCGCGGAAAGGGGGCGCGGGGCGGGGCGGGGGAAGGCGGCCAGGCCAGGGGGTTTGTTTGGGTTGGGGCCGGTCTGTGCTCGTCAGGGCGATGCCCTTGCGGGAGAGACACGAGAGGGTTAAAGGGGGGGGGGGGGCTCTGCAATTCAGGATTTTTCCAACAGCCGCCTGTGAATCAGCTGGGGAAGTTGCTGCTGACTTAGGGCAAATACCTTTTGGGCGGTGACAGCCCTTGAGAAACTTCTCCACCTGATTTGTAGGTGTTTAAAGGGCAGGTGCGTGTTCCGGGGTGTGTGCTCTGCCTCTCGGCAGTGCTGCCGCTGTGTGCAATCGCTTCATTGCCCAGGGGCAAGGAGGTGGAGTTACTAATGTTCAACAGGTCAGTATTTCTTACGTGTGAAATTAAAGGTTTGATGTGCAAGTGTTACAGTTGAAATTAGTTAGCTTTTCAACACTGACAATGATCCCTGAGTGCGCCCCGTGGACTCCGCAGAATTCTTTGATGTGTTGACGAATATTGCTCGGTTTGAAATGTTTGCTCTCGAGTGAAACTATGCAGTTTCGGTCTGATGTCATTTGTTGAGTGTACTTATACCTAGGAGTGTTCCTCTTCAAGATGAGGCTCTAATGTGGTAAGGTTCCCCTTTGCTATGTTAAAAATCTGAGCCTTAGAAGTATCTCTGGAAGATATGATACAAATTGTACATTACAATTAGCCAGACTAATTTGCCTAATTAATATTTCTTAATTTTATTGATTGCCCAGATAAGTTTTATTCAAAATGCTCCAAAATGACTGTTAACTTTTATGTGAACATTTTTATTTAAAACTACCTTTCAAACTTAAGTGAAGTGATTTTTGAATGCATTTAAATAGTTTTTAAAATATTCACTAATGTAGCTGACACTCTAAGTGCTTCATATTTGTTTGTTTTTTTAGTACTCATTTTTGAAAATATTTTAAATTTCCAAATGAATTAAAGCATATTTTATTTATTGAATAAGAACAAATTTATAGCTCACCTTAGATTTCTATATTAAATTCATTTGTGTACTGGGTAACAAACAATACGCAGTGAGGATATTGTAGTTTCTACCTTGCATGAATTCAAAATTAGGGACAGTGCTATCGCACCATAGAAATAGAGAGAGACAGTGCCAGTCTCTTCAGGCTTTAAGCTTTACCCATTGTTGTGTAGTAGGGAATGTTGTCCTGCGTTCTTCCTGTTTTGGTTTTAAGTCTTGATATTTCCAGTATTATTAGGAAATAGCTATTGTTTATGGAAAGCATACATTAAGTTTGGTCCACATACAGACTTTTTTCCAAAATGATGAAATTGGCTGTAAATTCACACCTTGTGTTATTTTTTGGTGCAAGTTTGTTGTGGATACTTATTCTGAAATACTTTAATTTTTCCCTAGTCAAACTAGTTGCACCAAAATAACCAAATGGTTCAACATTCCATGTGTAGACCTATACTTTGGGTTCTCTCTTTTTATTAAATAGCAATTAACTGAAACAACTTCCAGGATTTTCCATGCCAAATGAATGGGGTGGGTGGGTGTGCATGGGCATATGCCATGCACCAACAGATTTAAAAAACAAAAAAGTTACATATATATTAAAAAAAAAAAAATTCTAGGTCAACAATTCAAGTTTATTTCCAATTTTGTAATGGTAAACTATAAAAACAACTGTCTCTGAAGGACAGTTTCAAGATACCTTGTATAATTAACTTCTTTTTTTTAATAAGTTGTGGCTTTCTATTTTGAGTGAATGAATATTTACAGGTCACTTGAATTTTTGTACAAAATGATTGACATTCATAGCATGCTGGTATTCCTGTGTAAATGATTAGGCCCCCAGACTGATCTTTGTGTGGTGACCTATGCCCCACGCCACTTCTCTAATCCATAGTTGGAAATGTAAGGAAGACAAACTTAGCTTTAAGTATTTCAGAAATGTTAGATCTCTGGAGGACTAATGCCTTCCATGTTTTAGTTTCCAAATTAGAGTGGTAACGAAAGGGTACTTAACTTCTTACATTTGTACCAGAGTGTAGAAAGAACAACTTTTTAAGTGGTTAGAAAAGTTTTGGTTAGCACATTCTAACCTGTTGAATATTTTTCTATGTAACTCAGTATTTATTTGTCATACTGACTAATACTTGCTTTAAAAGAAAAATTAAAATTTCTCACAACACTTTAGCCAGCCTAGCTTATGAGAAATACTTTTGATCTCCATTCTGTTGATATTGCTTGACTGTAATCATCATGGGAACAATCAATGCTACTGGAATTAAACAGCCTTTCTTCTGTTGCTGTCACTGAAGTTATGATGCCGTTGCCTTTGATATACCTGTGTTGTACTTAAATAGAGGACAGAACTTTTCAAGTTGACATCTTTATAGCACAGGGGTGGGCAAAAGTAGATTGATCTGGCAGACGGAGGCCCTGCCTCCCCCCCCCCCCCCCCCGCCCACAGGCCAATTAGAGCCTGGGGGGGGGGGGGAGAAAGAGTGTGAAGTTTCCTCTGCCCTGCAAGGAGGGTGTGGCACTTCTAAGTGCCTTGCGCTCCTGACAGGGCCAGAGGAGGCTTCAGGGCCTGAGGGAGCATGGGAAGTCTCTTTCCACACCCAGAGGCATGACTGCTTAGTGGGAAGGGGGGGAAGCAAAGGGGCTCCCCCAGACCAACCATGGTCTGGGGGTGGGGAAGCACGGAAGCATCCTGGCCCTGCTTTTTCTGTTTGCGGCCCAGGGCCACTTGAAACATTTTTGAAGAGTGGCCCTGGAAAAAAAAGATTGCTCACCCCTGTTAAAGCACATAAAAATTTAGTACTGGTGACTTTCCTCGCTGCCCCCACAAAGTTCAGAAAAAAAGAGTATTTTCCAAGAACATATTGAAGAGAACAAACCCCTGTATGTAAAAATATCGAGTATACTCTATAGTAATTTGATTTCCAGCCCTTTTTTCCACTCTGTTTTACTATCTCTCTTTTAAACTCATGTTAAAATCCTTCTTTCCCCACTGAGGGGAAAAACTGCTTAAAATGGAATTAGTGCTGTGTTTAACAAAACGTGCAATAATCATTACCATTTTCAGATGAACCTGAGGAATCTGAGCTGCACACTTTTTGGTTTCTCTGCCTGAAGTAATGACATCACACTCACTGTAAATATAGGTCACCATTCCTTTCCAAAACCTGAGGTTCAGTCACCCATATGTTCGTTTCCTCTTGGAAACTTTCATGCAAGCCATTAAAGGTTATGATCTACTTAAAATTGATGCCTGTATGGATTTTTTTTACCTCATTGTTACCAATACAAATGCAATTGAAAGATTAGAGGGAAGGAGCAGGGATTTTTATAGGCTTTTTCTATTTTACTTGTGTATTAGAGCACTTTCTGTAGTGTCAGAACAACCCTCTATTGTTTGTCTATAAGGTTCTTTACACATTGCAACAAAAGAGAAAAATATTTAGAAAAAAGATTTGTAAATCCACAAAAACTGGCCAGGCACTTATGAACATTTGAGGTACCAGATCATATTTTAAATTTTGGCATGTCTTTATAGTCAAAAGATTTCAATTTGAAGTCCTTTTAACTTGTGTTGAAAACATTTGTTACTTTTCAACTTTTAGGTTGAAGTAACAAACTTTTGGTAGGTTACCTTTTTCAAGTTCTCCTTAGAAACCTCAAATCTCCAGCTGTTCTGTCATCTGGCTGGTAATACTTTTGGCAACTGTAATATTCTGATAAAAGTTCATTTATGTTTTCAGTAACAGTTGTGCTGTGAAGCAAAATTATTTAAAGACACAACAAAGAACCATAAGTCATGTGGTTGGAAGTCATTGTTCTCAGAGTGTACACTGCAGTGTGTTTCCTGTTCAATATGCAGGAAAAAGATTGCTGTAGTACTAACAAAGTCTGAAAACTATTGCTGTGACAAAGTTGATTTTACTTTGATAGAAGGAAACTCTATTCTAATTGCTGGTTATGACAGCTTTGTCATGAAAGCTGCTGCGTAAAAGTACAAGTAATGTCACTTTCAAAAACATTCTGCAGGCACATACTGGAAGAGTGTGAGAGTATCAATGCTGTTGGCCCTATTTGTATATTGGAATGGGTATCAAATATTGTTGCCTACACAAATGTAAAAATGTTATCTTTAAATCTTATTGGATTAGGTGTGATACCAAGTTCTTGTAAAATTGAACTTGTCCATTTTGATACTGGAAATGTGTTCTACCCAAAATTTTATGGTATGTGATTCTCACAAAAAAAAAAAAGAGGTGTATTTGTGAAACACTTCTTGTACTGTGAAGAATACAATGTATATTGTGGTTTTATTTAGAATTGTTAACTGAAGATGATAAATGCCTAACCAGATTTCAGTGTACTTGTCCAAAAGTTCAGTTGATCAAAATAACCAAAAAATTTTCAGACACAGTGGCTTATGTCATCCTCTTGTGGTTCTTCTAGTCTAGTTCTGAGAATAGACATATAAACAAACATTCATCCCTCCCGTACCTCATGGCTTTCTGAGGAGCCCAAAAGAAAGATAAGCTCTGTAGTACATTCAGAAATGTAACAAATCTTGGATCTAGTGGGTTATAAAAGTAATATGAAGGACAGTAAAACTGAGTGGCATCATTACATGCTACTCTGAAGAAATGTCCTATCTTTGTATTGCTGGCACTGTCAGAATTAGGGATGTTAGGAAATGTATAATTGTGTAGATGACATTTTGTTGGTCACACTGTCATCCCCTCACAGCTTATCGGTTGGGATGTGTGTAGTTGGTAGCATTAACCGATAAACATCTGCTTATCAGCTAATCATTTAACTAGCTACACCCATGGTTGCCAATGCCCGGGACACTGCCCAAGACCAGGGGCAGGAGGGCTCCCAGGTGCAGGGACTGCAGCATGATAGGTTGCTTGCTAGGACTCAGCAATAATGGGCATGGGCTGTGGGAGCCAGGACTGGACTCAGGGCCTCATAGCAGGAAGTCAAGTATCAGAGGGGTAGCAGTGTTAGTCTGAATCTGCAAAAGCGGCGAGGAGTCCTGTGGCACCTTAAGACTAACTGAAGTGTAAGAGCATAAGCTTTCGTGGGCAAAGACCCACTTCGACATGCATCTGACGAAGTGGGTCTTTGCCCACGAAAGCCTATGCTTCTACACTTCAGTTAGTCTATAAGGTGCCACAGGACTCCTTGCCACTTACAGCAGTAAGTAACTCTCAGCTGCTGCTTAGAGGGACACTGGGGCCAGGTTTGGGCCAAATTCCCAAGTCCTGGCGGGGGCAGCTGCTGGGCCCCTGGAGCCCAGGCTGCAGCTGGGAGGAGCAATCTCCAGCAAGGCCAGTCCTGGTGCTTCTCAAGAGCCTCTCCTTTTTCCCCCACCCAGGAGTGGTGCCCTGGGGTAGCAGGTGGAGGGTTTGGTCCCAGGCTGCTCTCATGGAGCTGGCTGCGATCCCTACCTGGGGCCTAGGGAAGCTGCCGTCAACTCCCAGCATGTGCAGGCTAGGGGGAGCCAGCCCCGAGGGGGGTCGGCAGGGGAATAAAAAGGGGTGGGGTCAGATAAGAGGGCGGTGGGGGGGGGGGAACAGGTATGTGTGAGGCGGGAGCAAGAGGGAGATGCAGGAGGTGCCAAAGGCAGGTTGGGGGTGGTGGGATATTCAGGAAAGACTTACAGGGCAGATGGATGCAATGGAAGGAAACTCTGAGGCGGGGATGAGGGCAGGCTGGGGGGAGACTGGGAGGAAGGGCAGCCTGTCTGGGGAAGGGAGAGACACAGGGCAGGGGTTGTACAGAAGGAGCTGTGGGAGGTACAATGGTAACTCCCTTACCCCATGGGGCAGGAGTGCAGAGGTCACTGGTAGTAGCACTTGGAGGCACCTGCTCCTGTATCCCTGACAAAATTTCAGTTGCTGAATAGGGTGCCCCACATTCCCCCTGCCCCTATGGGTGCCCCTCTCTGCGCCTCTCCCTTTGTAGGCACCAGTCACCCCTGGGGGAGGGGCTGCCCCACCCAGCAGCCAGTGGGGAATTTTCTCTGAATTTTTTTAGTGTTGTAGATATCTGCAAACTCTGATCTGTTACGACAGATGCTATGTAAAATAACATGACCCCTTAAAACTAATCACCGTAATGTACAGGTGACCCCCCCTGCACTTACGATATAATTAGTTCCTGGAGAACTGTCATAAGTCGGGCCATTGTAACTCAAACCCTTATTGCCCATTGGGGCAATGCTATGAACAGGGGTTTTGTTCCTGGCCCGCTTTGTCTCCTGGGAGTTATAGTCTCCTGGAGCCAGGGGGCTCTGTTATATAGTAGGTGGTCCTGCAGTGTGAACGGCACCCTGAGCCGGCTGCGGGATGCACTGGGTGGTAGGTGGCCCCGCAGTGTGAACAGTGACACAAACTGGCCAGCTGGGGGCGGGGCTGGGCCGGGCAGTAGGTGGCTCCGCGGCAGGAACGGCACCATCAGTCAACCGGCTGGGGTCCGGGCCGGGCAGTAGGAGGCCCCATGGCGTGGCATGAACAGTGCCATGAGCCATCCAGCTGGGGTCTGGCCCAGGCGGTAGGCAGCTCCGCAGTGTGGCACGAACTGCACCCTGAGCCGGCCGGGGTCTGGGCGGGGCAGTAGACGGTCCCGCGGCACAATCAATGCCCTGAGCTGGCTGGGTAGGTGGCCCTGCGGCTCCCGGAGCAGGGCGGCCATAAATGTGGGGGTTTGCAGGTCCCCTGGATGTGCAAATTAAATGTTACTGGTTCATCAAAAATTTGTAAATGAGTAGCTGGTCCTCAGTATAAAAAAGGTTGGTAACGACTGAACGACATTATTCCATCCCTAGTCAGGTTAAATGTCCCTCCAGGACTGTTCACGGATTGGCATGCATATTGGAAGTTTAGGAAATGTGCAATATTGTGTAACTTAAACAGCAAAGTGCCCAAAAGTTAAATAAAGTATTGGCCTTTTGTGTCCCTTTCACAGTTTCCCTTCCGTCATGATAATTATGGATTCGTTTTTGTTGCATCTATCTTCTCCAACCATTTTTTTTCAGGGGATAGTAACTAGGGATGTGAAGGTGTGCAGAGTTAACCAATGAGCCTGGGCTCATCGGTTAATCCTTAGGGTTACATGCAGCTCTGCATGTGGCCCCCTCCCCCCATTTTTGCTGCACATGGGTGGAGAGAGTAGCAGGCTTTTAAGCTGTCTCCCTGCACATTCTGCCTCCTGCAGTGCCACCTGTGGGCTTCCTCTCCAATCAGCTGCCTCCCACAGATGCAGCAGTGGAACAAGTTGATGTGCACAAGAAACCAGCTTAAAAGGAGGGATGCCAATGTGTAGTTGACTAAATGTTTCCCCGAAAAACTTGGGCTTATTGGTTAATCCTGTCAACTACACACATTCTTCCCCCTCCCACCCTTGCTGCCTCTATATCAGAGGCAGGAAGTGGGGAGGAGGTGGGAGCCGGTGCCAGTGAGGAGCTGGCAAAAGCCAGCTCCCCATGAACACCAGTCCTGTGGAGATGCCTGCCTCCTTCTATCTCTGCACTGCTACCTCTATCAGAAGCAGCAGCAGGGGGTGGGGAGAGGGGCAAGGGAGGCTGCCACAGAGCAGCCTCTGTCCCTGGCGGGCCTAGGCTTGCCGCAGACAGAGGCTGCTCCATGGGATGCAGACAAAGCCTTTGGGTGTGGGGGGAGCTTGGGACCCCTGTGAGCAGGGGCAGCTCCCATCCTGTGCTGCTTTCTCTGATACAGAGGCAGCAGCACAGAACGGTTGGGAACACACTGGCTGCTGGCCCCACCCCCAGAGACTATGGAATAGTCATGTAACTGCTAAAATTTTGCTGCACAATTACACAGTATCTAACATTCCTACTTAAAATCTGGATCTCTGTGAGCAACAGCTCCTGCCTGTACCCCATGTGTAAATGTGTCTCTGCTGAAAAAAATCAGCAGTTACACGTTTACAAAAATGCATGCATTTTAACATCCCTAATAGTAACAACTTCTTCAGCGAATATGCTCTCCAGTGTTTACACAGCATGTCAGTTTTGATAAGGAAAAAGCCATGAGGATGCTGTATTTAATTCTCAGGAGTCCATAGAGCATATTTGAACTCGGTGTCTAAGAGACATTTTAAAAATCAGCCATTCTCCCCCCCCCCCATGATAGCTTGTGCAGCATTGCTATTTTAGGGGCAGATTGTGTAAACACAACTGTGCGTAGCATTTGGTAGTGTAGGCATACCTATTGTACACAGGATTCTTAGGAGCAGCTTGGCACAGTTCTTGCGTAGATAAGGTGAAATAGTAGTTTTATGTGCTCTAAATCAGTCGTTTTCAAACTTCATGATTCAGTCCTAGGGATGTAAAATCCCATGTAACTGGTTAAATGTCAAGTTTATTTCACAGTTAGCCGGTTAAACAAGTAAAGGAGAGCTGCGTAGGCACCATGGAGCTGGAGTCCCTCCTGCTCATGGGTGAGGGGATGGGTGGAACTGCTGCAGTCCCCCACAGGTTAAACAGAACCGGTCAACCTCACTCATTAAGGGTGATGCTTACTGGATAACCTGGCGTGGGCAATCATTTTTGCTGAAGGCCAATGTCGAAATCACTAATGAAGCAGGGATTTAAGTATCCTGTACTTCATTAACATAAACATGACGGCTGCTTTTTTCTGAAATGGAGCTTTTTCGAAAAAAGGCAGTCTAGACGCGGATCTGTCAAAAATCAACCCTTTTTCGACAGATCCTGTAGACCTCATTTTCTGAAGCTCCGTTTCAGAAAAAAGCACGGTCTTGTTTGTTAATGAAGCACGGTCATGTTTGTTAATGGAGCACAGGATATTTAAATCCCTGCTTCATTCGCAGTTTTGATGTGCTTGATTTGCATCCCTCTGTGGACAAAGGAATACAGTCTAGACATAGCCCTAAGCAAGTGGGCCATGGATCTCTGCTGTACCTGCCCTGAGTACTGGCTCTCTGCTCCCATTGGGTAGTTCTGACCCAATGGGAGCAGTGAGGGGCGCACTGCCTGTGGGTAAGAACCATGCACAAATGCTTCTGTCCCTCTGCCTAGGAGCTGGACCTGCTCCTGGCTGCTTGCAGAGTGCAGCTCAGTCTGTGGTGCCAGGATAGGTGGGAAGCATGACTCTGCCTTTCCTCTGTGCCCCTGGGAACTGCTGGAAATAACCCAGTTGGCTGTTACCCTGTCCCAGACCCGTGCCCTCCCGAACCCCCTCCTGCGTCTCAAGCACTTCATCCCTAGTTGTTCTCAAAGTCCGCATCCCCAGAGCTCTGACCTCCTTTTGTACTCAAAATTTTTGCCCCAGGCCAGAGCCTCTCCCTCATTCCAAACCCCTTATCCCCAGCTGAGCTGGAGTGGTCCCCCTTGGGATTTTGCTTAATCATTTAACCAGTTAACTGATTGACTGGGATTGTACGTCCCTATTATGTACATCCTTTCTTTTGTTCATGAAGTTCTGTTTCCCGGAACACCAGTAGGTGTTCTATTTGATAAACTGCCCCCGACTGTTAATTTGTTGCAGGCTTCAGCCTCATTAAATCCAGCAGTATAGTTTTTTTTTCTCAGGTTTATACTGTAAGTATTTGTCTGGTAGTCCCTTAAGCTATGTCTGCATAACATCTGTACACTAATGGCTGACCTGTGCAAGCTGGCTTGGGCTTGCAAGGCTGTTTCATTGCTGTCTAGAATTCTGGACTTGGATTCAGGACTCTGTAGCTGAGCCCTGGAATCCTCCCCTCACAACTACAACTGGGCCACTGTAGGATGACTAGTGTCAGGGATAGGCATAGCCTCACTGTTGTGTTCCTCTACTGGGAGAGTGAGGGCTTCAGGGTGATCTCCCACCTCAATGTAAGCCAGTGTCCTGTATGCCAACTGCCATGCTGAAACCATATATATCTGACAAAATATGCAGAACTTTGCAGATTTAAAAAAAAAAAAAAAAAAAAAAGTTTGGTGTGGAGTGGCTCCAGGAGTACCAATTTTATATGGTACTGAGAAGGTTCCAGTAATTTTCCCCATTGAGAGTAACAGTGTTAAAATTCATGTAACTGATTAACTGTGTAACTGCTGAAATTTTCCAAAACATGGGATGGCAGGAGGCTTCCCAGGAGTTGGCTTTTAAGCTAGTTTCCTGTGCATACTGGTTCCTGCTTGCCGCCTCGTGTTGCTGCTCTGTATCAGAGGCAGCAGCATGGGGTGGTAGGTAGGCTCCCTGGGAGCTGGACTAGGGCCATGTATAGCGGATAAGCTCATGCTTATCTGTTACCTGTTTAAATGGCTACATTTTTACATCCCTAATGAAAAGGGTAGAAGCAAGAGTGTTTCATAGCTTCTATCACCACTCAGTGATGCATAGGTCAGCATTGCTGCTTCCCTTTTCTTCCACCCATTCTCCTCTGTGACCACTAGGTATGTAAAATACAATTGGTTAAATGGTTAAACATAGAACTAACACTGCTTTTAACTGATTAAAGGGGTGTAGGTCCCCTATTTGCTGGGGTTGGGCTAGAGCAGCCCCCACTGCAGGCAGTGGCTGCTCCAGCCCTACGGCTCCTGGCTTTGCTCATGGGGCCTGGAGGGGCTGGAACAGCCTTCTCTGCCTGTAGCTGGGCCGGGGGTGGGGCTACTCTGTTTGGCCGGGTAACTGTTTAACTGGTTACCTGTTAACATCCCTAGTTACTACCTGATATAGAGCTTTTTGAAAGAACAGAATACACTTTGGTACTATCAGCGAGACCATCGTTGTAGGTTTTAATCAAGTGATCTCCTCCTTAAGAGGGGTGAAATGTGGCTGGGGTACAGTAGTGCACTTGTGTCCAGCTACAGAGGATGGCAACATAGAATACAGCTATTGCAAAAATGTGTGATAAGATACTGCTATAAAATTTTGCATGTCCGAGTGCAAACTCATTGAATAAAACAAATAGGTAGAGCCCCACAAATTTGCACTTTATATGTGGATATCTGTGATTCTCTTTTGCAGCTGTGGGTGCAAATACAAGCTATATCCATGAGAGTTCTTCTCTTTCTAAGTGATAAATAGTTGAAAGCTTGGTCTTTATATTCCAGCTGTGAAATTAAATTGATATAGCCACATTTTATAGAGACAGCAACATTCTTTTTTCTCCACTGCACGTCAAGCAAAGAAATCAAGCAAATTCATAGGACAATCTCAAGTGAATTTGTTTTAATACTCTTTGTATTACTTCATTGTAGAAGGTGAGAGATTGTCCTGTGGCTAAGTGGTTAAAAAGGACACTCAATTTAAAAAGATTGCTAGTAGCATAGACAAAGGAAACAAATAATTTCTTAAAGAAGTAAAATGGAAAACATTTTCAAATAACAGTGCTTCTAGGTTTGACCATCCCTGCTGTTTGACCTTGATGTCAGTTTCACTTTTGCAGTTGGCTTCATTTTCAAACTTTTTATGGTACAGTGTTTGCCCTTGGAACACTGCCTGAGTTTGCATTAAAAACAAGCAAAGCCCTGCTAATTTTTTTTCTAGACAGAGTGAGAAAACGTTTGTTAGTAACTTCTTAAAAAAATAAAGTAAATGCACCAACAAAATCCATTTATGCAACTTCGAGTTTGGTACCAATTCTAAAAAATATAATAATCTTGAATCCAACTTCTATCTAAAAATTAATTGCCTGCTATTAAAGATAATACCTAAGTTTACTATAAAGAAAAGACGGTAGGAAATATTATTATACTTCTTTAATTTATATCTAATGCTAATATAGCACTTTCATTCAGATCTTTCAAAGGAGGTCAGTATCTTTATTAATTTACAGACAGGGAAACTCAGGCACATAATGCTGTGTCTTGCCTAACATCACTTAGCAAGCCACAGGCTAATAAGCAACTAATATTGCAGTAAATTAGGATAGCATATGGGTTTAAGTACATCAAGTGTTGCTTGTTGAACAAATTCCAAGATGCACAACAATATTAAATCAGTAATTCATTGTAGTGAATACATTCATTTTACTTTAGATGGTTGTTTCCCCAGGTTTAGAGTTGGTGACTTTTGGGCTTATCTTTTAAAGATTGGATGGGTGTTTTAACCAACTGGTGGCCTGTGGGTTTTTCTGTTAAACGGTGGGATTGCATTTTCTCTAGGCTTTTCCCCCCTTGGGCCATGCCTATTTTCTCTCCCAGTTTGATGACATGTAGGTAAATTCCACCCCCACACTCAATGTGATGATGCAACATGACAAAGGTGCAAACCCTATCTCCTTTGTTAGTCTGATGCTGCATACCATGCTGCCACACTTCTCTCACTCCCCCTTGCTATTTTGAGTAGCTTTTCTAGACTGCTTAAGCTTGTTTCTTAGAAATGTTCTCACCACTGTATAGAAATTAGGGATAATATGGTGGTGTGGAGTCCCATCCTCCTCCTCTTTGCGTAGAGTTTTGGGATGGAGTGCTTCAGTTGCTTGTGGATGCTGTTGGAATAGGGACAGCAGCATGTCTTTGAAATCCGTCTTTATCTTGTAAATTTATTCCTTTGGCTATTAGAAGTGGGCTGTGCCCACAAAAGCTATTGATACGATCTACATGTTTTGTTAGTCTGTACAGTGCTACCAGACCATTTGTTGTTTTTTAAGTTTGTCCTGTACAGACTCACTCTGTTCCCCCCTGAATCTATTCTAAGTGACTGTTTTTAAGCCCTCTTGGTGAGCGTATAAGGAGGCAAAGACTAATCAGCGAGAGAATATTTTTAGAAAGGAAAAGAAAGGCAGTGCGAAGACATTAGAGGGAAGAAAATAAAGAACAGAATTTTGTGAAAGGAAGGGGGAAGATAAAGGGAGAAACAATATATTCCAAAGAGGAAAAGTGAAACAATCATGTGAGGAGAGAGGAGAGGAGGAGAGTAGATTGAAGCTGGTAAGAGACAGGTATAAGAAACATGAGACAGATGAAGTAAATGTAAAAGGAAGGCAATACAAAGTAAACTGACAGTATGTTGCAGTAAAATAGTATGAAAATACCCATTGGCTTTATTTGTGTGGCTTCCGATGAGCGTGGGGGAATGTTAGCGCATGTATGTTGCATTGTGACAAGTAGGTATAATCACTGAACTAGTGAATATTTGGTGTGGGTGTGGCAGGAGAGATGGAGGGGGGCTTAATTATCGCAGACATCTGATAGTAGAACTTGACCCATTATTTTTCTGTATCCTTTTAGATTGTTGATTTATTGTTCCTTTCAACCAAAATATGGGAAATAGCAGATGCTGTAAATTTCAAATGATACCTAACCATTTTAATCTCTAAATTTTTTTTTTTTTTTTTTTTTTTTTTTTTAACTCAAGTGAATGGGAAACTGGCTTCTCATCCTTTTTTTTTTAAATTTTTTAAAGTTGGTTTGGTTTACATCTGGAAAAAATAAAAGCTTGTGTTAAAATCTAGAGGCAATCATTAATTTTCCACCATACTGTTCTCCTTTGGGGAAAATTTGCTTGCTGCTTGAACTAATTCAGGCTACCACTTCACAAATAAATGATTAATATTTTTGTGTACGTCTTTGTCAGAATGTCTTTCCTTCTGTACTAGATAACTTATCAAGAGAAACTACTGCTCAGATACAAAACTTGTATCCACACGTCTATAAAAATGATCAGCAGATATCCACATCCAGATCCATGAATGTGGAGATCTAGGGATTTGCAGGGTTCTAAAGATGGATTCTCTCGTTATCTGCACAACTGCTAGTTTGGGTCCAATCTAAATTCCTGTCTCAGACTACAGAAAATAGAAGGTTTTACAGTTCTATTTTCTTGGGTGTCTTTCTACACCAAGTTTATG
Source organism: Pelodiscus sinensis (assembly GCF_049634645.1). Taxonomy (NCBI): domain Eukaryota; kingdom Metazoa; phylum Chordata; order Testudines; family Trionychidae; genus Pelodiscus; species Pelodiscus sinensis. The sequence continues at coordinate 44,803,639 of NC_134724.1, read as the reverse complement.
AAAGTCTCAGTTTTAATAGGATGCATCTTGCCAAATCAGTCCTCATAAAGTCCAGGCTCTTTCTTTCCCAGGTTAGCAGTTCTTGTTTGGATTAAATTCAGTTTTGCCTTCCTTTTGCTTTATGCATGATTGAGAAGAGTGTTCTTAATATGGAGAGGAAATAACTCAAGGAGTCACCTGCAGAGTTCTTGCTGCCTTCCGGATGCAGTGAAAGAGGAGATACATGCTATGCATGTTTGTGGAGTGTCACATCTCAGGATGCTGATGCTACCATTTTAAAGTCTTCAGGCGATAGTTAATTGATGATTCTCTTCCGTGTTAGTACTGCAGTTGAATGTATTGCAATTCTGGAGTGGTGTCTAGGCTATCATTAACAAATATTTCTTGCCTGATATTGAAGTTCTTGTAAAAGGATGAACAATTTCTTTAGAACTACTATAAATTATTTGAGTCTAGGCACTGTGATTTGTATTAGCTTACTCTAGAACAGAGAGAGCTCAAAAGCCACAGTTTGGCTAAATGCAGCCTTCCCCATACTTATCGCATTGGAGAGGCAAGGAGAGCTTGGGGACCTCTACCTTGCAGTGGGATGGTGGGGTAGGAGCGTCTGCTCTGTGGGAAGGGGAATCTTTAGACTTCAAACCCTTAAGACATCAGCTGGAGCTCTTGACTTCAGCAGGAGCATGGCTGAAACCCTGAGCCCCAGCAGGTGTTCCCTGTCTCTAAAACTTGGTAAGACCATAGCATGCAGCTCTGCAGGTCAGTAAGTTTTGCCATCCGTTCTCTAGAAGGTTATACTTTCAGGAAGACATTTGGTATCCGCAAGTTGGATTATGTGTGTGAGAGAATATAAAGTCCTTAAAGACTTTTATAGATGTATGTATTATTTCTGTTGTCTTTTGTTTGCTTATACAGACAGTAACTCAAATGTTTGGTGTAAAAGTCTAACTTTAACAATCCTATTCAGAATTTCGTTCTTGCGACTCAATATTTTCAATTGTAATTATATATTTTTTTTCAAAGCTTGATTCTGATCCTGCAATCTTGTTTAACAGTAGTCTTTTAAATACAAACCTGGCCATTAAACTTAATGAGAGAACTCTGAGTAAGGCTTGCTCATGTGAATAGTGATCTGAGAGCAGTGGTCACCAACCAGTAGATCAGGATCTACTGTTGGAACCTCTGACAAGTAATCCTGACTGGTTTGGCCAGGAAGCTATCAAGTGCTGGCACTTCAGTTGCTCCACCACCCACTGTCATGCTGCGCCTGCCCTCTCTGCTTTGGAGCTGCCCTTCTGGGAGCCTCCTGCTTGTGCAGGATATGGGGGGGAAGAAAGGGAGGGCTGATGTCTGTGTGTCCCTACCCCCCCCCCCACTCCTGTACCCATCTCCACACAGAAGGGGATGGAGGGAGCGTGGCAGTGCAAATCTGTCATACACACTCACTGTGTGAGTGTGTAAGTCTCACAAACACCTGCTGTCCTTCACTCTCCTCTTCTGACCCAACATGTTCATGAGGGATGGTTGTTACTACTTTTACTGTTTGCAAAGTGGATTATTTTTGGTTTGTGACTGGTCTGTGCATTTCATAATTTTTATTTCTCTCTCTGCTTAAATTTAATTCTTTGAGTAGTGAGTTCTAAAATGCCTAACTTGTTATGCCTGGAGTAATTATCCTCATGGTAAATGCTGCTGTTGGAAGTGGCTGGCATGTCCTTACAGCTCCTGAGAGAGGCAGAGCGGTGCGAGAGGAGGGTGTTTCCACATGCTCTCCTTGTCTCCAGACACCACTCCTGCAGCTCCCAATGATCGAAAATGGGGAACCGTGGCCAGTAGAAGCTGTGGGCTCAGTGCCTGTAGACGAGGGGCAGCACATGACACGATGGAGCTATTGCTGTACATAGCAGCTGCTTTCAGGAGTGGTGCAGGGCCAGAGCAGGGGTAAGCCTGCCTTAACCCTACTGCTCCACTACCTGGAAGCCATCTCAGTTAAACAGTGCCCAGGCAGAGCCTGCATCCTGAACCCCTATGGCAGCCTTGAACCTCCTCCTGTACCCAATCTCTGGTCCCAGATGTGAGTCCCCTGCACCCAAACTTCTTCCTAGAGCTTGCACACTGAAACCCCAGCTGGACCCCCCCCCCAGTCCCCTGTCCTGGGCTAATCCTGGAGCCCCTTCCACACCCCTTGGCCCAAGACCAGAGCCTGCAGCCTAACCCCTTACCTCAGCCTGGTGAAAGTGAGTGAGGATGGGGAAGGAAAGGGGATGCAGTGAGCAGGGCGAGGCCTTGGAGAAGAGATGGAGCAGGGGGAGGGTCTCCAAGAGGAGGAAGGAAGGAAGTGGGGCAAGAGTATTTGGGTTTGAGGTAGATCTTACATTGGAGTTAAATTGAAAAAGTGATCTTGTGGTTAAAAAGGTTGGAGACCACTGTCTTAGAGTGACTGATCACACCAGATAGCCCAGTATTTCTGCCTTGGTAACTAAAGATGAGAGTTGCCCAAGTTTCAGAAGTGCTAAGCATCTGCTAATGTCTGTCTGGCTAGAAAGTCATCATGCAATGAGTGATAGAAATGTAGCCGTGTTAGTCTGGGGTAGTTGAAGCAAAATGCAGGACAATGTAGCACTTTAAAGACTAACAAGATGGTTTATTAGATGATGAGCTTTCGTGGGCCAGACCCACTTCCTCAGATCAAATAGTGGAAGAAAGTAGTCACAACCATATATACCAAAGGATACAATTTAAAAAAATGAACAAATATGAAAAGGACAAATCACATTGCAGAACAGAAGGAGGATGCGGGGGGGTGGGAAGGGGGAGGAAGGAAGGTAAGTGTCTGTGAATTGCTGATATTAAAGGTAGGGAGAGTGGGATGTTTGTGAGTTAATGGTATTACAGGTGATAATTGGGGAAACTGTCTTGATAATGGGTGAGAAAGTTCAAAGACTTGTTAAGTCCTTGTCGGTAAGTGTCGAATTTTAACATGAATGACAGTTCAGAGGATTCCCTTTCAAGTGCAGATGTAAAAGGTCTTTGTAGCAGAATGCAGGTGGCTAAGTCATTTAGAGAGTGTCCTTTCTGGTTAAAGTGGCAAGAAACTGTTTTCTCTTTGTGATCTTGTCTAATATCTGTTTTGTGGGCATTAATCCTTTGGCGAAGTGTCTGAGATGTTTGTCCAATGTACATAGCAGACGGACACTTTCGGCACATGATAGCGTAGATTATATTTCTGGATGCGCAGGAATATGGTATTGGCACGCTCACTACTGGTCTATCCAGCTATGTAGACACTCTTCTCAAACCCTTCGTAACCAATACCCCCAGCTATCTCCGAGACACTACTGACTTCCTAAGGAAATTACAAAACATCGATAACCTCCCCAATAATACCATCCTTGCCACCATGGATGTAGAAGCTCTATATACCAACATCCCACATGAAGACGGATTACAAGCAATTAGAAACACTATCCCAGAGGACACTACTGCCAACCTGATAGCAGACCTATGTAACTTTGTTCTCACCCACAATTATTTCCGGTTTGAGAACAACTTATACCTCCAGATCAGCGGCACAGCCATGGGTACACGCATGGCCCCACAGTATGCTAACATCTTTATGGCTGACCTAGAACAACGTTTCCTCAACTCCCGTCCCCTTTCACCCCTCCTCTACCTACGGTACATCGATGACATCTTTATGATCTGGACACATGGCCAAGAAACACTGGAGATATTCCACAGAGATTTCAACAACCTACACCCCACCATCAACCTCAGCCTGGACCATTCTACACGAGAGATCCACTTCCTGGACACCACCGTACAAATCAACAATGGAAAATTAGACACCACTCTCTACAGAAAACCCACTGACTCATACAGTTACCTACATGCATCCAGCTCCCATCCAGAACACACCACACGATCCATCGTCTATAGCCAAGCCCTTCGATACAACCGCATCTGCTCTAACCCCACTGACAGAGACCAGAAGCTTCAGGATCTCTACCAAGCATTTATAAATCTCAACTACCCACCCAGAGAAACAAAAAAGCAAATTGAAAGAGCCAGACGAATACCTAGAAACCATCTACTTCAAGACAGACCCAAGAAAACCAACAATAGAACACCACTTGTCATCACCTACAACCCCCAACTTAAACCTGTCCAACACATTATCAAGAAACTACAGCCTATATTGGAACAGGATACCATACTCAAAGAGGCTCTGGGAGACAGACTCATAGTCTCCTATAGACAACCACCTAACCTCAAGATGATTCTTACCAACCACCACAGGACATACCACACTAATACCAACCCTGGTACCTTCCCTTGCAACAAACCCCGTTGCCAGCTTTGTCCACATATTCATTCTGCTGATACCATTATTGGACCTAACCAAGTGAGTTATAAGATCAAGAACACATATTCCTGCGCATCCAGAAATATAATCTACGCTATCATGTGCCGAAAGTGTCCGTCTGCTATGTACATTGGACAAACATCTCAGACACTTCGCCAAAGGATTAATGCCCACAAAACAGATATTAGACAAGATCACAAAGAGAAAACAGTTTCTTGCCACTTTAACCAGAAAGGACACTCTCTAAATGACTTAGCCACCTGCATTCTGCTACAAAGACCTTTTACATCTGCACTTGAAAGGGAATCCTCTGAACTGTCATTCATGTTAAAATTCGACACTTACCGACAAGGACTTAACAAGTCTTTGAACTTTCTCACCCATTATCAAGACAGTTTCCCCAATTATCACCTGTAATACCATTAACTCACAAACATCCCACTCTCCCTACCTTTAATATCAGCAATTCACAGACACTTACCTTCCTTCCTCCCCCTTCCCACCCCCCCGCATCCTCCTTCTGTTCTGCAATGTGATTTGTCCTTTTCATATTTGTTCATTTTTTTAAATTGTATCCTTTGGTATATATGGTTGTGACTACTTTCTTCCACTATTTGATCTGAGGAAGTGGGTCTGGCCCACGAAAGCTCATCATCTAATAAACCATCTTGTTAGTCTTTAAAGTGCTACATTGTCCTGCATTTTGCATCATGCAATGAGTAACTGCTAGCAGTTTCAAATGTAAGGCTGTATCTGTACATACAGCTATGCCACTGCAACTCTGTATTGATATAGCTGTGCTGCTGCAGTGCATCTAGTAAAGATGCTGTATGCCAGGGGTGGCCAGTGCATTAGAGACGAAGAGCCATGTACCAGGGGGCAGGGAGTTGTTGAGCAGAGCAGAGCAAAAAAAACCAACAAAAAAACAAAAAACCAACCCCACCCACACTGTGCCAGGGAAAAATAGGTGCCGGTACACTGTCCTGGGGCATACCATCACAAAAAAAGCACTGGGAAGGGGTGAGAGGTGCAAGCTCTGGGAGGGAATTCGGGTGCAGGAGGAAGTAGAGAAGAGGATTCTGGCTCAGGAAGGGGGCTCCAGGCTGGAGAGTGTTGGGGTTGGGGTCCTGAGCAAGCCGCAGGCTTGTGGCTATGAGGGTGCAGGAGTTTGTACTGAGGTGCATGAGGGGCTCAGGGCAGGGAGGCTGGGAGTATGATGGGTTCAGGACACAGATTTGCAGTGTGTGGATGGTGCAGGAGTCTTCTGGCAGAAGACTGAGGATGTGGAGGTGCAGGGGATGAGTGGCTCAGGACAGGGGTTCCAGTTTGAGAGGTTCAGGTTTGGAGCCTGGGGGCGGGGCGGGGTGAAGTGCAGGAGTGTTATGATGCTGTGGCCAGATGGGGGCTTGTTGGCCAGGCTTAATTTTTAAATAAAATATTATGTCAAACACAAAATGTTTCAGCACTGTCTTTATTTATGAGAGAGGCGGGGAACCTGTTTTGAGTCAGGGGTCACTGACCCACAGAAAAGTCAGTTGGGGCCACACAAGTGAGATGCAAAAAACCAAAACCCCCAAGCCTCACTAATGTGGCCCCAACTATGTTGATGGGGGCAGGGTGCTGGGGCAGGGTACTCGGGGGGGGGGGGGGGGGGGGGGGGGGGCAGAGTCTGACCGGGGCGGGGACAGAGACACCTGGGGCCAGTACCTGAGGATCCCGGGGTCTCAGGATGTACGCTGGCTGCTCTTCCCCTCCCCTCCCCCAGGCACCCTTTCTGCTCAAACCCAACCCTCCTCCTCCACCCCCCTCAGCCTAATTCTCAGGTTGCGGAGCCGCCGCTACAGCCACGTGCGTCTCCTTCCAGGCACTGGGGTGCGTGTGCTGAGCAGCCAACTTTGAAATGTGCTGCCTGGGATGCCATGCACATCCCCCTCCCCGAACCCAATCACCCACACACCCTGCCCTGCTCTAACCTAATTCTCGGGTCTCAGAGCCACCACTACAGACGTGCGTCTCCCTCCAGGTGATGCGCGTGCTCTGAGCAGCCGGCATGCTGTGCGCACCCTCCTTCCACCCCAACCTTACTCTCGGGTCCTGGAGCCAGAGCTGTGCCGCCGGCACTGCTACCGCCACAGGCATCTGGGATGCCATGCGCAACCCCCCACTTCTCCCCTCCTCCAGAGCCTGGCATCTCCTCCCTGCTCTAACCCAATTCCCCTTCCCCACTAACCTTATACCCAGGTCCCGGAGCTGCCGCTGGCCCGGCTGCTGCTACCTGTGGTCAGTAGCCAGCTGCTAGCATGTGCAGGCTGGGATGCTGTGTGGGACCTGGCCTGCATGTACAGGATATGATGTAGTGTGCTGGGGGCGGTGAGCAGAATGGCGTGGGCTGTGAGCACGCATGCGGCTCACAGCAGCCCGGCTGTCAGAGCGGCTGATCTAAGCGGTTGCATCCTGGTTCCGTCAGAAGCCGCAGTTTTTTTGCAGCTGGCGAGCTGCAGGTTGGCCACCCCTGCTCTGTTCTGACTGAAAGAGCACTCTTCTATCAGGATAATTAAACCACTTCTGTGAGTGGCAGAAGCTAGATTGACAGAAGCAGCTCTTGCTCCAAGATAGTACCGTGCACCTGAGCGCTTATGTTGTTTTAACTTGTGTTGCTCAGCAGGATGTTTTTATCATACCCCTGAGCAACATAAACTATATCAGTGCAGGTTGTAGCATAGATATATAGCCTTGAAGGACCGTCTGCATTTTTATTTTTGGTGGCACAACAGAATCAAGAAAATGCTGTTGAACGCTTTTTTTGTTTTGTTTTTGTTTTGTTTTGTTCTGGGATTAGCAATAACCTATATTGGATCCCAAGTGAAGAACTTTAGAAGTGTTTCAGGTAACCCATGTTCAGATTTCAATTAGATTAGCCATCCAAAATCATCGGAGTATGCAGTCTAATACATGCAGACATGCTGTGTTTCAGATGAAATTTTCTAATTCATGCACTCAATTTCATGTTTAGTTATTTTCTGGCAAGAATTAGTGTTACTTGGTCTATTAAGAGGAATGTTGAATTGAAACTTGGCTCATGGTCTTTTCAGAAGTTTGTGCTGCCTGTTGCTGAGTCACATGGTTTACTTGAAAAGAACCAGTATTAATTAAAAACAAAACCCAAACCCTTATTTGCATCCTTCATTATCGAAAATTAATCAATACCTCTTTATAACTAGAAAAAAGTCTTAACAATAGTAAGAAGGTAGTGTTGCTCAGATTACCTGTCTGTTGTAAAATGAGCTGTGCTGTTTTCTTCCTAAATATCTGATTTTCTTTTATTGGCTTGTATTAGTGAGAATACTTTGCTGTTTCTGGGCTGTGTAAATTTAGTTTGTCAAACTATTTAAGGTTTACATAATGCCCTTTAAAAGCTTGTATTGTCAGTTTTTATTAAACGGGTAAAAATAGTTATAGAAAGCTAATTTGGTTTGAAGGCATTTCTTGACCTCGCATTTGTTCATGCTACTAAGATGTTAGCTTAAATGCCAACGATAAGAGATGGTTATTTTTAAAGCACTGGAATTTTAGATTTTATTTTTACTTCCATGGCATGGATTTTGTTGGACTAGACTTTTGATTATGACCACACAAGTAATGATTCCAGAGAAAATTAAATATATTATTGCTGGTGACCATTTTAAGCAGAAAATTCTGTTCAAAATGGCCAGTCAAAGGAATGTTTCAAATACCAGATTCTTCTCTCTGGCTATGTCTAGACTACACTACATCCCTCTTTCAAAAGAGGGATGAAGTTTAGATGTATCCTATTTTAGATTTCCAGATACTAAAACAGTCATTTCTGTCAGCAATGAAAGAGAGGATACTCTATCAAAAAAAATAAATAAAAAATCATACAATGTAGATGCACCTAATCCCATAGTTTCTCAGTATTTTCCTAATAAACTTGTCATTAAGAAACTATTGAAGTTTTACAGTACATTTAAATCTATTTTAATCTAGTGTTATAGATTGTCAATTATTAATTTGCAATATCTGAAACCCTGTCTGATTTTTTTAACATCTAGCTTTAGAAATAGTTCACTTGCCTTCTGTGTATAGAAACTTGTGTTGTCTGTAAGTGGTGAAATAAATGGTTTAATATAAAAGTAATGGTAATAACCAGTTTGCTAAAGTTCTTATAGAAAGCAGATTATGTTCTTAGTGGTATTGTTATATTTTTTTCTAAATGTAACAACACTGTTTTCCAATACATTTGAACGAGACTGCGTTTTAGTCACCGATATTAGGGTATGTCTACACTACATGGCTTCCTCAACAGAGCCATGTAGATGAGGGTTGTAGACATAGCAAAATGAAGTGGCGATTTAAATAATCACTGCTTCATTTACATCAAAATGGCTGCCGCGCTGTGCCCATCAGCTGTTTGTCGGCACAGCGTGGGAGTCTGGACGCTCGGCGGTTGACATCAGAAGCCTTTGTCCACTCCCTCATTATGCCTCGTGGGATAAGGTTTAGCGGGGCGGTCGACAAAGGCTTCTGATGTCGACCGCCGAGCATCCAGACTCCCACGCTGTGCTGACAAACAGCTGATCGGCACAGCGCAGCTGTCATTTTGTTGTAAATGAAGCGGCGATTATTTAAATCGCTGCTTCATTTTGCTATGTCTACAACCCTCATCTACATGGCTCCGTTGACGGAGGCATGTAGTGTAGACATATCCATAGTAAAAATCATGGGCAGTGAACTAAAATTCATAGCCTTTGATTTATGCATTACTTGTACTAGATAACTCTGACTAAAACTTGAGTGCTCTGCATGGCTCCTGGAAGCGGATATCTTGTCCCTGTGGCTCTAGGATGAGGCACTGCCGGGGGGGCGGAGGAGGCACTAGGGATGTTAAATTTTGATTAATCAGCTAATCCCATCGACTACTTGATTAGCCCATGTGGGGGTAGGGCGCTCACTATCCCTGCTGCACTTCTGCCTTCTCAATGTAGTAAGAGCGGCCCGGGCTCTTGCTACATTGTAAAGGCAGTTGTGCAGTAGGAAACCTGGGGCGATTTCCCCTGCTGCACTTCTGCCTCCCTTGTCTGCCCCCCACGGAGATGGTGCTTGGGGGAACTGGCTTTTAAGCTGGCTCTTCCCAGCACCAGCTCCTGCTCTCACTCTGCCCCCCCCCCCCCGCCTTGCTGCCTCAGAGATGGGTAGCTCTCACTCCGCACCCTCCCTCCCCCTTGCTGCATCACTTGGAGATGGGTAGCTGCTACAAGTAGTCGCAGGAGATGGATGTAATGGATTTGTGAAAGAATCAAAAGATTGTGATCATTTATATAAGGCAGATGTAACTTGAAAGGGAAGTAACTTCACTATATGTAGCTCACCATGTAAACAAAAATTGGAAAAAGATGTCTACCTTTGCCTGGTTTATGCTCCAGTGCCAAGGAAATACAATAACTGTCAAGGGATGTGCTCAGTCAGGTTTGTCCACTAAATACATTCATATCAATGAAAATGTTAAATTAGAATATTGTTAACTATCCTGCTAATAAACTCTTGAATAAAAGTTGGGGGAAATAATAGGGAAAGGAAATGAAAAACCTGCCTTTTAAAGTAAGAAAAAAGGGTAGTGAAGTTCATAAACTTTCAACAGAGATGAATTTTGTCCACATAATCTCAATTTGCTTGGTTGAAAGTTGAATTGATTTTCAGCAGTCAGAGAGACTTTATTTCTTTCCTGATCTGTAAGGATTGCAATACATCTTAAATATGAAATATTTATTTAAAGCTTGAAGGGTGACTAACAGGGAGTCTTACTGGCCCAAAGTCACCTGAGTGAATCCTAAATTTTGTGGAATACATAATGCAGTCTTTCATGTCCATTGAGAGAGTTTTGGTGTAAAGCTCTAATCCAAATAGTCTTCATACAGTAAGCATCATGGTGTGGCATGAGCCGAACCTCAGATTTAAAGATCTAGGTTCACCCTGCCAGTATTTGAGCCTAAAGTATTTCAGATGTTGATCAGAGTTTGATGCAAAGTCCATCTTAATTAAATGGAAAGGGCTCCGTTATACTTCAGTGGGCTTTTGATTAGGGATGTTAAAATGCATTTATTTAGGAATACGTGTAACTGCTGAAACTTTCAGTGGTTACATGTTAACACATGATGGGGAGAAGAGGACCCATGCCCCTTCTCCCACGCAGCTGCCTCTAATACTGAGGCAGCAGCATTGGATGGGACATGAAGAGGGTCAGGCGGCTCTGTGCGTATCAGCTCCCGCCTTCCCCCATGCTGCTGCCTCTGCATCCGAGGCAATTGCATGTGTGTGTAGGGAACTGAGTGTAAACTGTACATGCTACGGATGAGCCACAAATACACATTGACATATCTACTTGGGATCAGGACTAAAGCTTCCTGTAGCTTCAGTTTTCCCTTCAGAGAAAAAAGACATTCTTTCTCCTTGGAATGGTTAAGATACTCCTGACATTTTTCTGTACATTTCTATACATAGTAGTATAATTTCAGGCCTGAGGATGCTCTTGTGAAATATTTGGCTTCCGGTGATCATTAGCTTTATTTAAGTGCCAGACTTTTTTTTTTTTTTTTTTTTTTTTTTTTTAAATAAGGGCAAAAGCCAACGCGAACAAGGAATACGGTAACACCAAAATTGAAATGTGCCAAGCATTTTTATCATCTTGAGCTAGTAGTGAACTTCTAGGACTAAGCAGCTGCTGTATTTAAAATTTTGTTTTGCTATTTGGCTACGATCACTACAGTGATAGAATGCCAGCATGCAGATTAATCGTATGAAGGAATGTGGTTGAAGGCATCTCAGTTGCAGCAGGTGCAGTAAAGAGACTAGAGAATGCAGTTAACTCATAATTAGACTGAGCACTGATGAATGAGGCCATCGGTTCAGAAAAGTATTTAATTTTGAGGGAAAAGATTGATTGCTGTTAATATAGCAAATAGTAGGGTTCATCACTTGATTACACAACATGCCCAAATAAAAATATTGGGTTTTGTTTACTTCAGTATCTTAATTTCCATGAAAATAATAGTTGATATTTTTTGTGGTTCACTAGAACCCTTACTACTTAGTTTTTATTTTATTTGCAATGGTAAACTATAGAAAGACCATTGTTGTAGTAATAACACTTTTTTTTTAAAGTCCTAATTTTGAGGATTAAATGTCACAGCAAGGGGAGATTTTTTTCAAGGCAAAATTACAAGACCGTTTTGTGGTATGGTTTGTGGAGAAAAGGAGAATAACCAAAACATTCCTATAAAAATGAATAGGATATAATGGTGATAGCACTAAAACATTAAATAAATACTGTATTTTGTATTATGTAAGTTTAGAGAATGCATTTCTCTGAATAGAAATCTTAAATCAGATGAGCTTTGAGTGAGACTAATATTTTTCTTATAGAAAGTCCCTGTAATCTGTCTTAAATGTCCTTTAATTTAAAATAAACAAATGCATAGCAGGCCAGAAGTTTTGTGCTCTCTTACAATATATAGACAGTCACAGTGTTTCTAAAAAAAAAAAAAAATGGTTCTATGATTTATGCAGTTTCATTCCTGATATCCAGTCAGTTTTTCATTCCTCCAACTTCTTCCAGCCTTCAAACATCCTGTTCCTGTGTGAGACTCTTCTGAATGATGTGGACATGGAAGTGTAGAGGATGATGTGGAAGACAGTTCAAGAGATTTCATTCATAGTTTCATGTCTGCTGCATATGGGGTTTTTTCCACTAATTTTATCTAAATTGGTAGAAAGCAGTTTCTGAAAGATTTGAAGGTGAACTTTATTAGCAAACTGTTTCTAATATTGACAAAAACAGAACACATACAAGTCCTAAACTAAATAAATACAGGCTGCAATTTAATTGCCTTAAATGCCTTTACACTTCTTGAGATTTTGAGAACCATTGTTTCATCTTTGGTAACATACCTTCTAGGGATGTCAATTGGGTAGTCGACTGTACAATTAACCAATAAGCCTAAGCATATCAGTTAATCTCGTCAACTACTCACATTTCTCCTGCCCCTCCTTGCTGTGTCTATATCAGAGGCAACAACATGGTGTGGGGGGGAAGGGAGTATGAGCCGGTGCTGGAGGGAGCTAGCTTAAAAGCTAATTTCCCCTAGCACTTGCTCTGCGGCACTCTCTTCCCTTCCCTTCCCTCCCTCTGAAGCAGCCACTGTTGTTGGGAGCTCGGACCCCCCTCTCCCCCATGGACAGGGGGGCTGCTGTTACCCTGTGCTGCTGCCTCTATATCGGGGCAGCAATGCAGGGTGGCAGGCAGGCCCAGCCCTAGGGTAAGGCGAGTTGCCTTGGGCCCCGCGCATTCAGGGCCCTGGGTGTTCAGGGCCCCGTGCTGTCTGGCTCCTGGCCCTACCCACCCAGCCTCTCACTCGCTGTTCTGATTGGGAGCTCTGTGGCTTAGCCATGCTGCCTTGGGCCCCACAACCTCTTTGGCCAGGGCCTGGTGGCAGGCATCCAGTCTCTGTGTGGAGCTGGTTTTTAAACTGGATCTCCTTGTGGACCAGCTCCTGCCTGGCACCCCGCACTGCTGCCTCTTATACATTGATCAGATAAGGTACTGTAAACGTGAGTAGAATAAGAAACACATGATGAAGTGTTAACAACATGTGATCTAAGAACACTGGAACATTGTACAGAATAATTCCAGACAGGATTTAGCTGTCTGTTAACGCGGTATGCTATTAGAGAGACTAGATGTGTGAGGTAGTGTTGGTGTGAAAGACAAGCTTTTGAGCTACACACAACTTTCTTCAGATTGGGGAAATGTACTTTGACAAAATGGAACAAGAATGTTTAAGGAGTTAAAACATGTCACAAGAGACCATGCAAAGTGAAGTGGGCAGTTAGTACTTGTGCCATTGTAATCCTTCTTTGTCCTACATATTAGATTTAGGATTTATAATAAGTGACTTTCATGACTTTTAGTATCTAGTCAAGTTGCTCCCAGGTAGTCTTTTGAAGATGTTCTGTAGGTTTCTTTCCAGAACTAGAGCTAAGGCCAGGTCTACACAAGGTTGACATAAGGCAGTGTATGTCAACCTAATTATGCCTCTTGTCTGTATTCTATATAGCCTTCCTCCTATTGATACCTATGTCAACATTATAATTTTACCTCCAAGAGAGGCATAGACCTTATGGTGGTGTAGTTAGGATGATGCAAACAGTCTCTAACAGAGAGAATTAATGGACACAAATCAGATATCCTAAAGGACAACACACAGAAACCTGTTGGGGAACGTTTTAACTTGACTACATTTCTATCACTTAACTTGACTGGACGCTCATTAATGGATCTCAAAGTCACCATCTTGTTTCAGACCAATCTCACAAGCCAGCTCCACAGGGAGCTTCATTTACAAGTTTGATTCCTTCAACAAAGAGATTAACAAAGACATTGGGTGGATGGCTTGCTGCATTCCTCATCCTAATGACATAAACCAAACAATGGGTACTTAAGAACACTTATCACCTTCCTGATCAGTTTCATGTAGTATGGATACTCTAATTGAATATTTGTTTTCCTTTTTTCCCCTTATTTCTCTCTCCCCCCCCACCCCATTTATTTATAAACTGGAGTTTTAATAACTCCATTCATTAAAGAAGTGAGTTGTGCCCACAAAAGCTCATGATAACATCTACATGTGCCCGACAGTTTGGGGACCACTGGTGTAGACAGTGCGAGTTACTTATATCTGTTTGTCAGTATTTCATGGCTCCCTGTTAGTCGTAAACTTGTCAAGAAACTTTGATTCACAGTTCAGTGTGTTACCACAGTGAGCATGGGGATAAGGCTCTCCCAATCAATGCTGGTGCCCATGGGGGAGAAGCTCTGTGGCCTAGGAGCGCTGCAGGGCAGGGAGGCTCTCCTGCATCTTTGGGAGAACATGCAAGATGTGGGTGGCATGAGCATGTGGACTGGCGGACTCAGGAGCAGTAATGAGGGGCTGTGCTGTCAGCCTCAGAGAAGTGGAAGTTTCCCCTTTAGCCACGGAAGGAGAAAGGGCTGCTTTTCTCCAGCTGGTAGTGTAGCCACCCATTTCTCCCCCAAATCCTCCAGTCCACAGTAGGGATGTGAATGACTAGTCAATTATCCGAGAGGGAAATGCTTATTGGATAGTGGACACACTATTCGACTAGTTTCACGCTCCCCCCTCCCCTATTGCTGTCTCTATCAGAAAGAAGCAGTAAGGGGGAGGGGAAGCTTCAAAGTCACAGTGCTGCGTGGAGCCTGGGGTCTGCGGCTTTCAAACACCGCGTGCAGCCCAGGGGCAGCTGGAGACTCCCCTACTGACCCAGAGCTCCATGTGGCACAGCCCCTTTAGTCCCCCGGCCCATTCTCCCCACAGAGCAGAGTGTAGCAACAGCCCTTATTGACTAATCAATTAGTTGATGCAGATTTCATTGACTATTCGATTAGATGATTAATCTAAATTTAACATCCCTAGTCTGCAGACTTGCCACCATTTGATGAATGGTGGTCCACAGGGAGGAGGATGGCTGGCCAGGGATGGATTTCAGTAGCGAGTCCAATACGTAGCTGCTAGGACACCATGAAATTTGGGGAAATTTGGTGGCCCATGCAGCCTCATAATTTCCATCAGTAGGGATGGACTTGGGTGGGGGCTTCAGCTAGAGCCCAGCTGCTGCCTGGAGTCCTAGCTCTCTGCTGTAGGAAGCCCTGGTGGCTTTCAGAGTTAAGGCTCTCTGCTCCCAGGTAGTCTCCTAGGTTCCTGATGGAATTCAGGGAGCTGTAAATGGAGCTGAGAGCAAAAGTCCACCACTCTGCCCCTCTGAGTCAGTAGAAGCACTCCTGGTGAGGCCATGCCGGAGGAGGAGATGTGGACATAAACCATTGCAATGTAAATATTCCTGAGAGGTTAAATCATCTGGTGAAAATTTGCTTGTCTCCACATTATACAGTGATTGTTTATCATTTGTGAGAGTTTGCCTACCTGTTTCATCTAGCTTGTGTGAGTACCAGTAGATTAAACACGTGATACGTACTCAGGTTCATGTGTGGGCTTGTATAGCCTGTGTTGTGGCTTCTCTGCTGTGACTTCACTGTTGTAGATCACTAACATAGATGAGTTAAACCTAGCTCATGTATACTCTATTCATACCTTTGAAGTGTAGACATCCCACTAAGTCTTCACAGTACATGTAACTTGGGTGATTAGCATCTGGGTCTGAGTGACTGTTAGTCTAAGGTGGGTGTAAGGAACCCCACATCAAGGCTATAACGATATTAGTGTTCTCTCTCACTGGTGCTGCATCCACACATGTATTGCTAGGACTTGTGAGGCAGTATTCCATTTTTTCACTCTACAGTTGGCTGAGCTGCTCTGTGATTTCTTTTCTTGAGAATTATAGAAAAGGTGCCTGTCTTCTTTGGAACACAGGGCAAATTGTGAAAGTATTGGAGGACTACCAGCACTGGAAAAGTTTAATCTGCATCATCATAGTGGATGGATTTCTAAAGCTCTGCAAATCTTTGGAGATCAGCCACAGATACAATTCTGTCTTCATCCTCTGATGCTGATATCCGTTGGTTAGAGGTGTTTAAAATCATTTATATGCAGAGGGGCCTGAGAGAGAGGTAGTAGCGTGGGGAACAGGTGGCTTTTAAGCCAGCTCTTCCCTGCCCCCTGGCTGCTCTGTGTGAGGCAGCAAGGGGCGGGCAGGCGGCTGCATGGGAACTGGCACTCATGGAGAACCAGCTTAAAAGTCCACTTCCTATGGGCACTGACTCTTTCCTCTGCTCTCCCTTGCTGCCTCTGATAGAGACAGCAAGGGGAGTGGGTTGCGTGTATCCATTAGATTAACTGATAAACCCAAGCTTACTGTTAATTGTATCATGTACACAGATGCATGCTCACATCCCAACTGCAGATCCGTATTGGTGGGTTTTGGGTTGGATGTGAACACAAATTCTATATCTGCTATAGAGTATAGCAGATATAGATATATCTGCTATACTCTATATAGAGTATGAGCCTGAGTAAAAGCTTCACTTGGGCTTTTGCTTGTGTCACAGGACAGGCCAGGTAGGCCCAGGCTAAGAGTACAACCAAACTCATGTGAGAATGCTTTGTGTGTAGATTGGCGGGAGGTTAAGGACAATATTTGAGAAACACTTCAAGTTAACTATGCAGTGAAAACATGCTTTAATTTTAATTAACATAAACACAGGAATTGTGTAACTAAGTATTGAAATAAGAAATATTCAATATAAATAGATTTTGATAAACAGGTACAGAAAGTATTTATTTAGGTTTTGCTTAATAATGGAATGATACATAATTTTAAAAGTCACAAAGTTTGTAATGATGGCTCAGTGTAGGAAAGTTATTTCATGAAAATGCCACATTTCCCCCAACTGTCCTCAGGAGAATGGGCTGATCAGGCAGATTGAGTATTAATTTATACGTTCCTGGCTGTTGTCCTAGCATTTTCATGCTAACATGATGAATTATAGTTTTATGTACTTAACTTGATTAAAATAGATGCAGTAAGGTAAAATATACTCATTTTAGTCTGACTAAACAATTAATCCACTTAAAAAGTTTAGAAAATTCTAGAGGATAAAATCTTTCTGTATTAAGAAATTTCAGTAAAACACTAGATGTTTGTGTAATGGTAGATTGTCATAGCAAATTAAAAAAGACTCTGTGCTCAATGTACTTGCCCTGTCTGTCTCTTTACTAAATACGTACAGTAATTAGGGATGTAAACTATTGGGTAATAGAAGAGTTGAGTAAAAGAATGAATTTTTTGCAATTAATAGACTAATATATAGTCCCCAGGGGCAGGGCCAGTAGCCAGTGCAATCCGGCCCCACTCCCAAGGAGCCCCCTGCCACCCTGCAGTGTGGCGAAAGGCAACAGCATGGGGTGCCAGGCGGGAGCCAGCTCCTCTCATGGATCTGTTGCCTGTCACACTGCATGGTGGCAGTAGCCACTGTCCGTGGGGAATCCAAATTCCCAACGGGCAGAGGCTGCTGCATGGGAGGTGGGTGGCTGCTGCAAAGCAGCCTCTGTCCACGCTAGCCCATAGCTGCATAGATGGGCTTTGGGCGGGGGAAGTTTGGGAACCTTGGTAGGGATGTCAATGAGTAGTTGACTAGATGATTAACTGGTAAGCCCAGGCTTATCAGTTAATTTTGTTGACGGCTCGCATTTCTCTCCCTCTCCCCCCCCACTTGCTGCCTCGGGATTCGGGGCGAGCAAGAGCTGGTGCTGCCTCGATCAGAGATGGCAGTGGGGGAGGTGGGCATGGGAGGTTGCCGCAAGGTAGCAACAGCCTTTATCCACTTGAAGCAGTGGGCTGTGCCCACCTAAGCTCATGATACCATCTACATGTTTTGTTAGTCTATAAAGTGCTACCAGACCATTTGTTCTTGTTGGGTTTTTTTAGATTAATGCTGACAGTGATATCTCTCTGTTGATGGGCTGGGTGGCAGGGAGGGGGGGCGGGGAAGTGTATTTGACTGGCAAGAGGTGGAGTAGCAACACTAAACTTGGAAACTAAGCATAGAAGTAGTTTAATTGGCTCATTAGCCAATTAAACCTTTTTCAGCTAACATTACAAAGGAGGAGTTCCCACTTCCACCATGCCAAATAACAAAGGGCAAGGACTTGGGTGAGATGAGGATGGCTATACATCTAAAAAAGCAATCAGGATATTTGAGATGTTGATGTTAAAATGACAATCACCATATAATAAAGTTAGAGATGTTAAATATTGGTTAATTGAATAGTCATTAACCTCATGAATTCTTACCAGTACTCTACTACCGTGGTCCCCAACCAGTAGATCGTGATCTACCGGTAGATCTCAGGGGCTCTAAAAGTAGCTCTTGAGCCCTCTCTGAACTGCATGCCTGCACAGTACATTTACATTAGATTTCCTCATTTGAGGAGCAGCTACTCACCGAGCAACACCACAGGTGAGTAGCTGCGAGGAATGGTGGGAGCTGGGAGGTCGGGAGGGCTGAAACACCCCTGCCAGCTGACTGTGGCTTTCAGCTGAAAGAGGCTGCCCCGCGCTCCAGCTGATCGGTGGCTTCTCCTCTGCGCCTGCCCCCGTGGAGCTTGGTGCACCCTGGCTGAGCGCCATGGCCAGCTGGCCGGGCAGCCGCTTCTCTTTGCTCCAGCCCGGCTGCCCTGCGCTCAGCCCAGGGAGGCTGCGTCTAGCTCCAGCTGTGCCGAAGCAAGCTTTGCGGGCTGAGCGCAGGGCAGCCGGACGGGAGCGAAGAGAAGCAGCTGCCCGGCCAGCTGGCCATGGCGCTCAGCCAGGGTACACCAAGCTCCATGTGGACTGGCGCAGAGGGGAAGCCGCCCACCAGCTGGAGCGCGGTTCAGCCTCCTCCGGGCTGAAGGCCACAGCCAGCTGGCCAGGCAGCTTCTCCTCTGCACCAGCCCACGTGGAGCGTGGTGCGCCATGGCCAGCTAGCTGGGCAGCTGCTTCTCTTCCCTCCAGCCCGGCTGCCCTGCGCTCAGCCCAGGGAGACTGCGCCTAGCTCCAGCTGTGCTGGAGCAAGCTTCCCGGGCTGAGCGCAGGGCAGCCGGGCTGGAGGGAAGAGAAGCAGCTGCCCAGCCAGTTGGCCATGGCGCACCACACTCCACATGGGCTGGCGCAGAGGAGAAGCTAGCTGGCTGTGGCCTTCAGCCCGGAGGAGGCTGAACCGCGCTCCAGCTGGTGGGCGGCTTCCCCTCTGCGCCAGTCCACATGGAGCTTGGTGTACCCTGGCTGAGTGCCATGGCCAGCTGGCCGGGCAGCTGCTTCTCTTCGCTCCAGCCCTGGCTGCCCTGTGGTCAGTCCGGAGGGAGCGCGGGTCGGTGGCTTCCCTCCGTGGCTGGTATAGGGAACTCCCTGCCCCCAACCTTGTTCCCTCTCCTCTGCCCCAAACCTGTCCCCCGCCCTCTTGGCCCCCTGTTCCCTCTCCCTTGCCCCCCCACCCCGCTGCAGAAACCTGTCCCCCTGCTCCCCTCTGCAGAAACCTGTCTTCTCCCCCCCCCCCCCCAGCACCCTGTCCCCTGCTGCAGAAACCTGTCCTGGCACCCTGCCCCCTCTCCCCTGCCCCCACTGGCACCCTGTTCCCTGCCCCAGAACCCACTAGCACTCCTCCCCAGTACTGTGTCCCCTGCTCCCAAATGACTTTTCTATGGGTCAGTGACCCCTGACTCAAAGCAGGTTCCCTGCCATTCTCATAAATAAAGACAATGCAGAAACTTTTTGTGCTTAACATAGTATTTTATTTAAAAATGAAGCCTGGCCAACAGATCCCCAACTGGCCAACAGATCCCCAACTGGCCAAGCCCCCATCTGGCCACAACCACTCCTGCATTCCTCCTTCCCCAGACGCTAGATCTGACCCTATCAAACACTGGAACCCCCTACCCTGACCCCTTCACATACCCCAACCCAAATTCCTGCACCCTCACATCCACAAGCCTGTGACTTGCTTAGTACCTCAACACTGCCCGGCCTGGAGCCCCCTCCCCGAGCCAGCGTCCCCTTCTCCACCTCCTCCTGCATCCAGATTTCCTCCCAGAGCTTACACCTCTCACCCCTTCCCATCCCTTAATCCCTCGTTCCCACCGCAGAGCCTACACATCCTGTCTCAACGCAGCAAGGGTCCAGCTAGACTGCAGGAGTTTTTCAGGATTCTGAAGATATCCCAGAAAAACTCTTCTGCATCCAGGGTTGTTTGTTCTTCTGCTCTTCCACTAAAAAAGCAATCAGGCTCTTTTGGTCACCGCCAATATTCCTCTTTCCACAAGGAATAAGGTGGCTTCCAAAAGAAGGGTTTTTTTTCTGACATTTGGTCCAGTCTAGACAGGCCAAATGTTGGAAAAACCTCTTCCTTCAGAAGATTTTTTTTTTAAAGCAGTAGTATAAGGATTGGGGATAGCAAGTGATGGAGAGGAGGAGTATTGAGAGGGCGGGGCTTCAAGGAAGGGGAGGGGCTTCAAGGAAGGGGTGGGGCGGTAGATCTTGGCTTGGTCTGTCATTTAAAAAGTGATCTTGGGTATAAAAAGGTTGGAGACCACTGCTGTACTATTATGTCATCCCCACGGGTAGGGCCAGTAGCCAGTGCACTCCGGCCCTACTTCCGAGGAGCCCCCTGCCACTCTGCTCTGCTGACTCTTTATCAAAGGCAGCAGCACAGGGTGCCAGGTGGGAGCTAGTCTGTAAGGGAAGCCAGTTTAAAAAACCGCTCCCCTTGCTGCCTGGCTGCCTGTCACTTTAAACTGCTCCTAATACGCTTCAAATGCAGAGCCTTAGTGGGGGTAGGTTCTGGACCTAGTGCGAGCCAGGACTGAGCAGGGATGCTAGCCACCCTGCTAAAAAAAATATATTGGTGGGCAGGGGGATGCATGTAGTCTATAGCATTAACAGATGAACTTTTGCTTATCAATTCATTGGATAATAGAGTACACTATTATATCCCTAAATCAAGTTAGAACATGTTACTTGATGTATTTTAGGTAGGAGTGAGTGATGTAAATAGGCTCATCCCACTGAAAATTGACCAAAAGGCCCAGAGATTCAAATCTCCATTGGTGGTTGGAAGTATTTTTTTTTCCAGAATAAGAATGGTCTTTAAGCATCTCTTCCCTTGTCGGTGAAATATGTCAGATGGAATGGGTCACCTAAATGTCCTGAGACAACCTGCTTCAGTGAAGAAGCCTTCTTGCCATTCACCCCCTGTTGTTACCTGCCACCCCACATTGAAACCCATATGTGGTATCATCAAACAAATACAAGCCACACTCAGTGGGGAGCCCATCCTAAAAGAATCCTTTCCTGTATTCTAATCCCCACAGCATCCGCAAATGCTTATTGGATAGCTGACTAATCACTCTTTCTCCCCCTCCCCATCACAGCGATTCCCAACCTTTTCCAAATGGGGACCCATTTTGACAATTTAGGAAGGCTTGGTGACCCAAGGCAATTCAAAAATGGGGAGAGGAGGGCAGAGCCACCTGTGGAGACACTTGGTGACCCTTTTGAAATGTAGTGGCAACCCATATTTGGGTCCCAACCCATAGGTTGGGAAACCCTGCTCTGTCAGAAAGAGGCAGCGGGGGGGGGGGGGAAGATGGGGGTACTTCAAAGTGGCAGCATCGTGTGGAGCCTGGGGCCACGGGAGCTGGCGTCAGGCTCCTTCTGGTGTTATAAAGCATCAGCCCTGAATGGAGCCCGGGGTTAGATACGGAGTCCTCAGTTGACCCTGGGCTCCACATGGCACTTTTGCTTTTAAAGTATAGCAACAGTCCTAGGGCTGTTTCTACACTTCAAAAGCAGAGATGCCCTGTCAACTAGTGGAATAGTGGATGCAAAATGCATCGACTATTCGATTAGTCAATTTCCTGCAATTTAACATCCCTAGTTGCAACAAGTGGGACCGGTGGGTCAGTCCTGCTCCCTCCCTCCCATCAGTTGCTCTTACTAAGTCTATTTTATAGCAAAATGAGATGTAGTCATTCTAATAATATTTACCTATTACGTAAAATACCGACAATGCCCTTATTTGGGGTACATCCTGCTACTCGGGATGTTGCAAAACTATGTTCGTGGCTAACAGTGTTATGGCTGCATCTGTAAGTGCAAGGTTGATTGTATTGGGCTCTTGACATGGTCTCACCTACCATCCTTAATCTGCAATATTTTGCAAAACATTCCTGTCTCTCTCCGCTTCCCATCCCAAGTCTTGCCTGCGTGCTTATGCGCACCAGACTTGAGACAGGCCTGGGTTTTGCGTTTCAGAGATCTGCACTGTCGTCAAGGCAGACATCACCATTTACTGTCAAGGCAGGGCCGATCAGGCTTCCCTACAGTGGAGCCAGCACTTGTGGAGAGCCAGCACAAAAGCTGCTCCTCTGCAAGGCAGCAGTGCAGAGGTGGGCAGGTGGATCTGGTGCTTGTGGTGAGCTGGCTTTTAAGCTGGATCCCCAAGGGCACCCAATCTCACCGCTTCCTCCCCCTGCTGCTAGAGGCAGCATGGGGGGAGGGATGCATGTAGTCAACAGGATTGACCGATAAGCCCAAGCTTATTGGTTAATCGTGTGGTCGTCTTACACGTTCACATCCCTAAAGCTTAGTAGCATTGTACAGTTTATTTTAGTACCTGTGGTATTTCATTCTTGATAGTGTGCAATCTGGAGCAACGGTCAAGTGAATTGCAGCTACTGCTTAGGATAAGTGTATCATTGACAAAGAGTTTTGTCAATTTCAGCGGTTAAAGTGCTTATCCAGTGTCATTTATAGAAAGATGGGCCATGATGAGGTCATTCCTCGTCACCTTGAAAAAGCTTCTTTCTTTAATTTTGCTCAGAGATGGACACCATTGCTGCCAGGTAACTCGGGACTAGTCAGCTGTCAGTTATGCTAGCCCTGAGCTCAGGTTTTTTTCCTCGCTGCTGGGGAGGCTCATATCTTATCCCCTCACAGCAGCCCTTTAATCTGGCAGTGGGAATAGTCATTTTACGTCTCTTTACTCCAGCCCCTCCTGTCTTATGGGTGTTGAGTCTCAACCCAGTGAGTAAGAAGTAACTGAGGATACACTGAGAGGAATCACTGCCATTAGTAGATGGAAAAGGATTATAGGTAGAACTGTCCTGTGGCCCAGCGAGCCACTCAGGCACCCTGCCTATCTACTGTGGCCCCAGCCATGCCACTCTCAGAAGTGGCACACCTAGCTTTTCTTGGCAAGCATCTCTGTGTGCCAATTAAGGGCGGGGGGGGAGGGCATTGGGTCTCTGCACTGCCTCCACTCCCAGCACCATCCTCACAGCTTGCATTGGCTGGAAACTGGCCAATGAGAGCTGCGGGGAGTGGTGCTTGCAGGCATAGTCAGCATGTGGAGACCTTCTGCCCCCTTCTCCCTGAAGCTGCATGCAGAAACATGTTTGCTGGAAGCAGCCAGCTTCTTTGATGTGGTGGGGCATGATCGTCCAGTTGTGCTGCAGGCCAGAGCCTGAACCTGGCACCTCCTCCCGCATCCCAACCCTTACCCCAGGTCACAACCCGTCTGCACCCAAACTCCCTCCCAGACCTCACACCTCCTTTTTTTTATTCTTGCTACTGATTAGAATCCCCTCCTGCACCCAAACTCTGTCCCAGAATCCATACCCGCTCCATTAATATAATGGAAATGTGCAACCTGTTACCACTTAGCAAAATGTTTGGAATGGCTTCCCTGCAAACATTTTTGCCCACTCCTGCATAACTGTCCTTTTCACTAGCCTTTAACTCCGACAACAGAGCAGTGTTCCTTCTAATTTTTCTATCCAGCTGCAGAATTTTATGTGCCCCAAAGCATGTGCAGATGTGCATGCACCACCAATAGAAATACAATCCCAGCCGTTAGAGGCTGTGGGCACTCTGTTCATCTGGTGGTTGGCATTGGAATCTTTCTTCTGAGTGGCCACCCAAGCGCTCAACTTACAGGGAACACTGCTACCCTATTTCTCTCAGGCAGGGGTGGGCAAAAGGGCCTCTGAAGGTGGGATCTGGTCTTCCAAGTGGGTTGATCTGGCCTGTGGAGGCCCTGCCACTTAGCCCACCCCCAGACCAATTAAGGGCCAATTCTGGGCTGCTCCATAAGTGGCGGGGCCTCAAGCGGAAGGGGCGGGACCATGACACTTCCCAGCTTCCCCACCCACAGTCCATGATTGGTCGGGGGGCGGGAGGGAAGCACATGAAGTTTCTTCTGCCCAGCCAGGAATCACAGCGCTTAGAAGCACCATGTACTCCTGGCAGGGTGGGAGGAGACTTTGTGTGTTTCCCCTACCCTCAAGCCCTGATTGGCTTGGGTGCAGAACGGGGAGTGCACAAAGTCTCCTCCCACCATCAGAGGCATTGGTGCCTAGGGGGAACCTCTGAGGGGGGTGGGGAGGAGGGAGGGAGGCAGGCAAAAACTTCACGCGCTCCCCTAGACCAATAGTGGTCTGTGGGTGGGGAAGCGGGGAAGTATCGTGGCCCTGCCCCTTCTTTTTGAGGCCCTGCCACTTCTGGAGCGGCTCAGGACCACTTCAGAAATTTTTGAAGTGGCCCCAGCCAAAAAATTATTGCCCACCCCTGCTCTAAGGCCATGTCTAACCTTTACAGTACAGGTTGAACTTGTCTAGTCTGCTACTCTCTGGTCCAGCATCGTCTGTGATCTGGCATGATTTTAGTTGGTTGGATAGGCACTTATCATGAGTGTGGCCAAGTTTCCTGTCATCCCATAAAATTTGTTTACAGCCACCAGTCCTGGCTCTGAGTGTTGTTTTAGCTCTAATTTACCTCCAAATGTCTAAGAGCCTAGTAAGCAGTTGGTACGTGTTGGTAATGCTGCTGGACAATATTGGTTTCTCGTGGTTTGGCAAATTTGGCCGGTCTGGGCGCCTGGCAGGCAGGGAATGCTCTTACTGGGACACCAGAGGAACCCCCGCCTGTGGGGTACCCTGACCTGCTGCAGGCAGGATCTGATCCGTTGTCCTGGACAGTACAGCCACTACTTGTGGTGGGGCAGTCGTCTTGAGTTGCGGTGGCCCCAACCTCCCTGTTCACTCCCCTTTAAACATACTGGTTAACTGACTAACCAGTTATCCAATTCAAATGGTTTTTACATCCCTATTGTCCATTAGTGCTAGCAATACAATGGTTTGAGAAACAAAACAGTGTCTTTTACATCCCTGTTGTCCATTAGTGCTAGAAATACAATTGCTTGCGAAACAACACACACAATCACCTATAAAATGTCAGAGTTAAAGGACAACTTCCAGAAAAGATCTTCTGAAGTTATGTAAATGGTAGAACTTCAGGAAGACATTTGAGGGAGAAGGGAGAAGCGTACATATGCACTAATGATGGTGCAGACTCCCAGTATAGTCTTGCTGGAGCTACTTTCTTGGTTGAAGGCTTCTCATGTGTCAGAGAATGTATGTAGTGGGCACTCAATTGAATGCTTCCTGAAGTCTGTCTAAGAGCACCAAGAAATCATAATCATTTGGAAGATGACGGGAGAGGGTGAGCATCTTAGGCAAGTAACCCAGATACCTTGTCCAACATGTACTTAATAATTGTGAGCGAATGCTTCATTTAAGAGAATTCCTTGTTTAAAAAAACCTGTTCTCAGATTCAAGTAATGGGTCAGCAGATTATAAAAATTGTCAAATCAACATAGCAGAAGCCTACAACTTCCAGTATCAGAATTTCCAGGATAGTGGGTGTGCACATTATCCTATTTGGAACAGCAAAACTGGGCGCTGGAATTAATGTCTCACAATCCATGGACACATCAGAAATTGTCGTGTCTGTGTGTCTCTGGCTTGAATGGAACCCATTTGCCACATAATGTGGTAATGTTGGAGATATCTAGCAGCCTGGGTTGGCAGAACTATTATGAAGAAAAGATGATGGATAGATGATGGGATCAGTTGTAAGGCTGCACAAAACAATGTATAGTTAAGGTTGGGGTTATAGTTGTGTCTAAACTTATTCTTGATTTCTTAAAGCTGCTTTTGTTCAGCCCATCTTAATGCTCAATAAGGAAGTGTTAATGAAATTGCATGTAGTTTCTAGATGAGTTTTTAATGGAACAAAATATAGTGGGTGACTTTAGAAGCAGGTATGAACAGAAGGATAGCAGAAATTAAAGTAATACTTAATTTTGCATTTACCTATATGGTCCAGGAGAATACTATGTTGTTATCACACAATGAAGTAATCTAATTTTGTAGCACCTTAACTGACCTATAGTTACTTACCAACAAACATTACAGTTTGCTTGTAGTACAAGCAGGCCGTTGACTTGTGAGGCCCAAATAAATAATATATAGAGTATTCCAGTGGAGACTTGTTTTTAACTTTTAGGAAGATGATGAATAAAAATTAGGCAACTCAGTGACTGATTAAATGGTCTCATTTATTTTTCTGAACCTCTATTTTTCTTCTAAAATGAATGTTTTGTTCAGTGATGGATTCTGCGAGATGAACAAATTTACAGTTAATAAGGTACTTCTTAGAAGTGTTTTTTTTTTTTTAATTTAAGAACTAGGGCCCTGATCCTCCATTCATATCAGCTGAGATGCAATTGAGTCTGTTTAGAACTTGGAATTTTAAATGGTGCTTTAATGCCCCTTTATTTTGGCTACTAAAGGATATTGAACACAGAATTAAGTCTATTCTGGTTTTGTTGATAAACAAAATCTGTGCATTGAGGTTCCATGTTTTGAGGCTAGACTCGGTTGGATGTTTGGCTCAAGGAAAGTGTAATGCTGTGCTGCAGCTTTATCACTCAAATTACTGTATTCTGGACGCAATCTTCAAATTGTTTTCGTGCCACGGTCCCTGGATTTGTTTTTTAGACTTATGTTTTATACCTGTACATGAAAATCTCCTGGGAAATAAGCAAGACAAAGGTGGCTGCAGAATCAGTAACTTTATAGCTAAGAAGATTGGGTTTCACAGAGTACTTAGTAAGTAGGACAAAATAAGCGATGGGAGGACAGGCACTTGGATTAGAAATTAAGCAGTGTGCCCATAGATTAAATGGGCATAAGAAAAAATATTTAACGCATATTGCAGGAACTTGATATCATTACCACTGTAAGGCAGTGGAGTAAGATTCTTTGAATGCTTACAGAAAAATTCAGGGCTCAGTCATTTTATATTGTATCCAGATGAGGTTGCTGAGTTATAATAAAACAAACTGCATATGAGTTCAGAGAATTTAGTCTTTGGCTTTTGTTGATGATAGTGTTTCACTCGCTGCAAATATACTCTCCATAAGATGTTTGGGCTCAGCTAGGTTCCCCCAGCCATAGGCTGGAACAATCTTCAGTTTTGTGGATTTTTTTGGTTTGGCTTTGGTTTTTTGTGGGGGAGTTTTTTGTGGTGGCTTTTTTTTTAAATAATGGTTCCTATCTGAATTCTGCTGAGGGTTGTATCCACATCTCCAGAGCTGGAGAATTTGAAAGTAGCAGGATCCTCTGGCCCACATGGCTTCCCCCAAGGATAAAGGGGCAGAACAAACTTCACCCTCTGTTCGTTCTTCTTTGGTGTGGTCTGATTTGGAGCTGCTTCTTTTGCATCTGAGGCCCTTAAACAACGTGTTTTTAGAGTTGTACATAATTCTTTTTCTTTTTTTAGTAATAGTTTTAGAAATTAAGAGACTTTGGGATTGTTTCCTCCAGACCCTGCACCCAAGTCTTCAGCCCCAGGTAACAACCCTCTTATTCACCTACGCTCCCTTCTGCACTCAGCCATTAATATCATGAGAGTGCAGCCCTTGACCACTTACCAAATTCTTGCTGTGGCCGTCCTTCAGAAATTACTACCCACCCCTACTATAGTTAATGTGCATGTTGCACCATTTCCAGATGTATCCAGAGCAGCCATATGGCGTTAGGTAGATACCTTGGTTGCACGTTGTCTCTTTGTGCAAGACTCTGCAATGGAGGATTTATTCAGCATGACTGTCCTCCATTTCACTGTTCTATATTCTTCTTAGCATCCTCCTCTGAATTTGGTTAATCACCTGCAGTGGAATACATTAGGGACCATCACTTGAGGAGGTTATTTACTAGGGATGTTAGATAATATGCAATTGAATAGTCACGTAACCTCCTCAAATTTTAATGGTTACATGACTATTTGATAGTCCATGGAGACCCCAATCAAGAATTTGTTGCAGAAAACAGGTGACTTAATAGATCTGGTCAGTGGGCAGCACCATTGAAGGAATCTCAGCTGCTAGAAGAACCTCATGCACTGGCTTCTTGTTTGGGCCCTTCAGCTATTATTTAATCTGTTGTCATAATATCAGAATTCTTCATAAACATCTATTGAGTTTTGAAACTTCCTTGTGAGGTAAGGAGTTATTATTGTTACTTTGTCTAACAGGTACAGAGTAGGGATGTTATGTAGCATGTAATTGAATAGTCTTGTAACAACATCAAATTATAGCCATTACATGACTATTCGATAGCCTCTGTGGGTGTGGCCAAGAGCTAGTGTTTTCTCTGCCCCACTCCCAGAGAGCTCCCCGGCCACACTGCGCTGCTGCCACTGTATCCGAGGTAGTAGTGTGGGATGACAGCAGCCCCTGCTGCCTGGGGGTCCAAGCTGTTGCAGCAAACCAGCTTATAGTGCTTGGGCTTAATTTCAGTGTTGGGTTGGTTGATTTTGCCACTCAGTAAGATATCATTGCATTCTGATTGAATTATCTTATTCTTGAGCATACTTTTGTGTTGCAGTTCATTATTGTATCTTTACAAAAGTGTGTATATGATTTATCACTACACAGTTGAATTATCTGATGTTTGTAACATTGCAGATTGTACCCTGATGTGAAGCCTAATTTTGTATTACCATAAGGAATTACATACACCACTGAACAGTAGGAATCGGGGTGCCATTGTTCAGAAAGAATTTAAATGTATATGTTTAAAAAACCAGAAAACTACTTGATGGCTATAAAAAGTTATGTAACATCTTGAGTTGTGTATTCTACTTAGTACATTGAATTTCCACTTTATTCGGGACTTCTTAACTTTCCCTTGGTGTTGATTTCAATATTACAGCCCACAAAGCAGCATTCAACCAGAAACTTGACTTTCTAAGAGAAAGTGATAGACCACAATATAAATTAATGGGTTATTTTTCAACAAAATTGGATTAAGAAAGCTTAGTTTATTAGCACAAACAATTCTTTCAAAGCTACTGAAGAGTATTTGGGCTAACAAACATTTTTTTGCCAAGATTAAAGCTGGATGAGTAAGACTATCCAGAAATGAAAATAACATGAAATGTTTGCTGTAGAGTATTATTTGTTCAGCAAACAGATGGATTCTCTTTTTTATTGTCAAGGTGTCTTCCTTTTAGTATCTAAACAATCTCACTAATGCTATATTCGTGATGGTTTTCAGTGATTTTGTTTGAAAGTGATTTGTATGGTGTCTGCCTAGTTAAGACAAAGTATTCAATAAAAACGAGTTTAAGTTGTTTTGAGTGTGTTCACATTTTGATTCATTTTTATTAAGTAACTGTCTGTTTGGTTATGAAATGTACTAGACTGGACACTCTTTTTTAAAAATTAAGGAAATCCAGCAGCATGATAGGTGGAGGTTCAGTGCTGCTCTCATATATTGCCTACTGACTTATTCCTGCTCTTTCGCCAAAGAGCCCCTTGTTCCTAATGGCTCTATTTTTTTTTTCCTTCCCTGAATACCTGCTTCTTGTAGCACACGGTGTAGTCTTGAAAGTCTTTATTTTCAAGGCAAAAATTCAGGGTTTGTAGCAATATGAAACATTTACTCTAGCCATCTCTCTCCAGCTGTGGAGCTGGGGAAAGTCACTTCTTTTTCTCTGGCTCACACATCTTTACCTGTCCCAAATTCCACCCTCCTGCCTCTTCTGATCCCACTGTCTCTCCACCTACCCCTTATTTCCTCCGGGACCACCACCACCTCCCATTCATGTTTTCTCCAGGGTCCAGGTACCTAATTAGTGCAACCAGGCTTAAGTAGCTCCACTCATTAGGTGGGTGATCCTTCATTCCCAGGGGTCTTGGCTGGTGGTAAGGAGGAGAGTGGGAACTGTTGGCTGGGTGGGGAGCATTCTCCTCCCCATGTCCAGCAAACTTCCTGGTTCGTGACTGTCCAGAGGGTGCCAGACGAGGGATGATCAATCTGTATGTAGTGTTTAAAATTGGATGCAATTTCCTTCTGTATTTTTGACTTGGTTTTGAAAAGGGAAACTTCTACGCTAAAAGGGAAAGTGCAGTTAACATAAGACAAATTGCAGTTCCTAGATGCATCATAGTACTAACTTAGTACTTTGTATGGACACTGAAAATTGTCCTGCAACTAATATGAGGTGAATATAATAGGGAGCCCTTTTCCAGACTCTTTAATTAAAAACACAGGAAGTTCCATTGATCTGTTTCCTGACTTCTAAATGAAAAAAAACAAACTATGTTCTCTCAATTTTAGTACTCTTAGTGAGTAAGTGTGAATATGAATTTGTTGAGTTCCAATGGAGGTGTTGTGGAGCTCTTAGATTTTACTGTCAGTATACAAAATTTCTTACCTTATTTTTTTTTTTTTTAAATCAGAGTACAACAATGGAAGAAACAGCTATATGGGAACAACACACAGTGACTCTTCACAGGGTAAGTTGTTATAACAATTAATTCTGTGTGGATAATTCAGGATACTGGTAGCTTTTGAAAACAATAGAAGAGAGCCAGATGTCAGGAAGCAGAAGAAAAGGAAACTGGATTTGTCACATTCCTTTGTTTAAAATTAGATTTGTTAATTTTCTTCTTAAACAGTAGTTAGTGGTAGAACTTGAGAAGGTGACAATTTCTTTCCTGGTCACTTTTTAAGCCTGTCTAACTTTATTAGTTAACTTTTATGTGCATATCTCCACTCAAGTGAAAATGGTGCTGAAGTGTTTTTCATGCCTTGCAAAGCTAAGTGTTTTAGCTGTTTAACTTAACCATAAAAATGTGTTGTAAACATTTTTTTTTTAAACTCTTACAGGATAGTATATTTAAGTCTAATCAAAATAAAATTCTCGTATTTTGTTTGAGAATAGCTTCAAGATACTTGTACTTCTGAGACAAATACTTGGATTACTTTACACACTTTCTAGCCAATTCTGGTTAGTATTTGAGACCCAGGTCACCTGTTTGTGGTGACCTGTGATAGACTAGATCACTTTTATAAATTGTGTCACCGTCTGGAGTGGCTTCCAAATGAGAGTAAGTATATAAGGGCAGAGACTGTCAGAAAATGGGGCAAACCAACCAAATGTCTGTGAGCTAATGATATTAGAGGTGATAATTGGGGAAGCTGTCTTTGTAATGGGTAAGATAATTAATGTCTTTGTTTAGACCTAGGCGTAAAGTGTTGAATTTAAGCATGAATGACACGTTAGAGGATTCTTTTTCAAGTCTGGTATTAAAAGGTCTTTGTGGTCCAACCTGGTGATGTTCTATATTTTTCACTACACCAGTGACCAATGTGAATCCCTGGATCATTGTACCAATCTTGCCATGGAGTGAGTCATACACAGTTCCTTTAGGCTTTCCGGTCTGTCGTGCCACCCAGACAGTTATTATTAAAGGTTACTTTAGACAAAAATCATACATTTGATGCGCTCCCTTAAGAGTCCAGAGATCTGGGTTCTTTCCTTGAATCCATACTTAGAGCTTCTTTGGAAAACAAGTTGAGAGTCTCTATCTACATGGGCTTTTCCTTCGATGATGATGGAGGGGAAGGAAAGCATTTTGAGTTCTTGACCTCCAGTCATCACACAACGCGATCAGGATTTATCACTGAATTTGGTCTGCTGGTTGGATCATTAGTTTCCTTGTCTTGGATTTGGGTACTAGTGTGGGGGGGAGGAGTGCAAAATGACCCCGATCCATGCCTCCCATCACACACATTGACTGCTTGCTTTGAAATTAGCACGTCTCATTACATTCCACAGGGCTTCTTCCTCTATCATTGGGGTTATTTAGTTACAGGCTTATAAATAACGTAAATATTTGCTACTACGTAGTAATGGAGTACAGATAAGTGAAAACAATGTAATAACATCCCACTAGTTTTCATTACATTTAATCACCAAATACATTCCTGATGCATTTATTAGTCACATTGTGCATTAATATTGATCAAGTGAATTGGCCTGGGGCTCTGCTGTGAGCTGACACCTGGTTTGCCAGCATCACATAAATATTCAGAGGCTCTACGCTATGTAGGTGGATCTAGGGGGAAAAGTGCAAAAAGTGTGGGTTGTAGCAAAGTTATTTGCTGAAAGGTGGTTCAAGATTTTATGTGAATATCTATACACCTATGTTAATGAGAAATTAACATGTAGTTAACAAATTCACAAATACTTCTAAAACAATCTAATTCCATGTAATTTTCCATGTAATTGGTTTGACTTCAGTATCAGTCTTAATGCTCATTTTGATTATCATTCACAGTGAAATGCTGTGAAATTAAAAACAATTTGCTAATGCAGTATTTTATGTAATACCAGATTTGAGAGTGTGAATCTTTCAAGGAAAAAAATACTCTTTAATAAGCCATTTTCTAGCAGTAATATGATCAAATGCAGGTGTGGGCCCAGGGCCCTGGTTGGAAGGAGCAGGGCCAGGACACTGTGCTTTCCCCACTCACAGACCCTGATTGGTCTGGGGGTGGGGGAGTGCACACTCATTGTTGTGTCTCTCTCCCTCACCCCCCCCCGCCTCCGCCCTGGGGGAACCTCCACCTGTTCTGAAAAGCTGGTGGTTCCTTCCAGGTGCCCATGCCCCTGGTGGTGGGAAGAGACTTCGTGTGCTCCCCTTTAGGACCTAGGTCAATCAGGGCTTTGGGGAGGAGGAGCATGAGAAGTCTCTTGCTCCCTGCCCTCTGGCACCTGGTGCTTAGTCAGCCCTGCTGGTTGACTAAGCGCTGCACACTCCCTTGTCCCTAGGCCCTGATTGGCCTGTTGGCGGGCCGGATCTGGCCGATGGCGGCCCTTTTGCCCACTCTGATCTAATGGATTCCTGCCATCCTGTACTAATAAAGGGTTTATAATGTGCTGTGTCCTCCACATGTTGGTCTTGCCTCTGGAGAAAGTGTACATATAATCCTAATATGCATACTTCAGACACTTGCTTCAGTTCGCTTTGCAGCTGGCAACTAATTCTCTTCCAAAGCAGCATCATGTGGTCAAGAATAGACTTGAGAATAGACAAGAATAAACTTAAATTAAGCCATTCTCCCTAGCCGCAGCACTAGTAAAATGGCTTCGGCGTAATTATGTAGTTAATGGTGAGTTTCCATTAGCAAGTAGTGGCCCACAGAAAGGTTTACATTGAGCTAGGTGGTCCACAGGCCAAAAAGTTTGAGAACCACTGAAATAGAGGACCCCTGGCCTCTCCCCTGAGAGGCTGCCCCAGGCTCCCTGTTGTTCCACAAGAGCCCACAGAGATTGGCTCTGTTACGATGGTGGTGAAATCAGTGGGTGATGGACGGACTCTTTGAGTCTTCCTTATCCAAGCAGTTGAGATTTAAACAGGGTGTTAAGGTGCCATGTGAAAATACTTGGCACGTCCACAGAGAGGCAGGATGTATCATCTTTCTCTAGAGAGGGTTGTCATGACTTGTGTGTCTGGGTAAACAAGCCCTTTGTGAGCTCTGTGAAGAAGTAAGTTGTTGTGCCTTCCTGTTGCAAGGGATTTGTTCTTCTGTCTTTGGGTTGTATGTTGCCTAGACCCAGATGGAGTTACCTGTGACAGCACATTTCTGAGTTATCTGACACAAAATGAAACTCTTCCAGTGAGAGGAAGCACTGCTGTCAGAAGTTAATTCAGTCTCCCCGGTTTTATTGCCTTTATTAGACAGTATGGCTTTTACAGATTGGTCCCTTATTTTTGAAGGGTGACTAAATGTTAACTGGAACTTCTTGGGTATGTTAACAAATTATGTTGACACGAATCCTAGCTTAAAATTTAAATTGGATCAGGCCATTTGTAAGCAGGTTGGGAAGTGGTCTCACGCTGCAATTATTATTAGGTATTATTTACCTAATATAGGCATTGCCATCATGTTATTGACATATACATTTCTCAGTAGCTTTACATTTAAAATAGCCCAGCCCCGTTGAGCTCCATGGGAAATGCACCTGTCAAGCAGTGGTGATGAGGATTAGTGACATGGTCTTCTCCACCCTGTAATTGTCATGTTATTTCAGTATCGTCATTCTGGGTTGTGGAAACTAAGGATGCTTGATAGTTTTGCAGTAACGTCAGAAAATGCAATTGTAGTCCATCTCATTAGGGATATAAATTCCCATTAATAAGTTAAATGGTTAATGTTAGGTCACTGGGGCTGTCGCTGGCTCCCAGCACCCTTTGGAGCAGCCCCTGTCCGCAGCAGGCTAGACTCTCTACGAAGAGAGGCTGCTTTGGACACTGAGGCAATCCCTGCCTGTGGGGCCCTCAGGTCAATCACAGACAGGGACTGCTCTGGATGAGAGCAGCCCCTTTCTGCAGTGGGTCATCTGCGGGGCTGGAGCAGCCCCCTGCCTGCAGCAGCAGAGAAGTTGGTCCAGCCCCTTCAGATTACCAGTTAATTGGAACTGGCCAGCGTCATCTGTTAAGAGGACAAAGGAGCCTGTCCCATATAATTGTGGGTTAGTTCTGGATGACCCCCAGGCCCTGAGTCAAATGAAGCTGCATCTACATTGCGAAGTAATAGGTCTCAGATCCTGGCTCTCATCTTGAATTGAGGTTGGAACCCTAGCGCTGCAGTGTCATGGGACCCTAGGTTTGGGGCCTGGGTTAATGCAATTGCAGTATAGTTACATGGGAGAGGGTCCTATGGGGCCCAAACCTATCCCTATTGGTAGAAGATGGTGGGAGGAGTTTTTGGGGTGGGGCGGTGGCAGGGGTGGGGGGAGTCACATAATACCCTTCTGGTCATGACCATCTTGACCCAGGAAGTACTACTTCAGGGATGGGGCCTAAGGGTCAGGGAGTAGGGCTAATGGGGTCTGTGGATGAGGCTCCTGTGTCTCCACATTTTTGGTTCACAAAATATGGTCACTGTGTACATGGGGGACAAACAGGAAGTGAGTGGGGAGTGGGGGGAAGGAAAGGAAACTGGATTCATGCTTGCTGAAAACTAACCCCAATAAACATCCAATTGTTTGCATCTTCAGACTTCTGTTGTTGTTATCCATTCTTGTGAGAAGGATCAGGGAAGTGGGAGGCTGAAAGAATAAGCTCTCTAACAGAGCCCAGGTATGTTGAATGGTGCTGAAGTGTGCTATGTGGGGCATGTAGGGACTAGAGCTGTGGTTCTCAACTGGTGGTCCATGGTGACTTTTTCAGTGGTCCACAGGAACATTGTCCAACGTCACATGACGTGAGCAGGCACTACCGTTAGGCTGTTTTACTCCGTATTCACAAGCATGTGGTACGTCACCTAGGACGCATCCGTGTTGTGTTGCCAGTAACTTCCGTCTGAGGCTGTGAGCGTCAGTGTAGCTGCTGCCATCGTGCTGAGCAGTTGCTGAGTCATTCGTTCTGTGCTACATGTGCTGGAGGTGGTCCACAAAATTTTTTTGATTAGCTTGGTGGTCCATGGACTGAAACGAGTTGAGAACCACTAGACTAGAGGATCTATTTTAAATACTGCGTAAATTGGCTGGGAGAGTCTCTGTTATGGAACTTTTGCTATAGACTGTTTTGCAATACATTTTTGTAATAAACTGCACCCAAAGAAGAGCTGTAAGGAGGAGAGAACCACTGATGTCAAACTCGTGGGGATTCAGAGGTAGGGAAACTGCAGGTGCAGTTGTTCGGAAGCATGTAGTTGGATGTTGTTCCAGGAAGAGGTAGTCCTATGATATAGATAGGCCTATATATGTACATCTTAATCACTAGTTCAAACCTTGCTCAAGCTAGTAGTGACTGAAAGTTCATGACCATCTGATGTTGAGTGGTCCAACTTGAATAATATGCAGGACTCTCTTTGGACATCATATCACAGAATGAAAAATGGAATAGAGCACAAAAAATGAATTGACCTTTCAGGTCTTGAGATGAACATTCTGAGAGAAATCCAAAGTACATTAGCACAGCAGTGTGGTTAATTTACATTGCCGCTTTCATTGCTGTGGATATGTAAGACTTTCATAGAATCTAATATATAAAGGAGAATGTTTGTGCCCTAATAACTTGGACACTATAAGACCTACCCCAACCAAACTTTCCATAGGATAACCTTTCCTTCAGGAGAAGGTTTTAATGTACTGTGGGAGGGAAGAGATGAGAGACGGACACTTCTCCCCAGGGCTGCACGGAGCTTGGCAGTGCGGGGAGAAGCGGCTTCCTCACCATTGCTGGAAGCATATGGAGGCCCCTCTTCAATACTGCGATTGGCTCAGGGCCCAGCGGGCGGGTTGCTGCCAGGTCTCGCTCTAGGCGGAGGGGGTGGGGCTGGTGTTGCCGCTCAGCTGCCACTTTGAAAACAAGTTCAGAAGGAGGTGCATCAGGGACCTGCAAGTGAGCGGGGCGGGGAGGGAATGAATGGCGGGAGGCTGGACTGTTGGGAGTGAGGGGGGGGGAGGGCAGGTTGGGGGGGGGCTGTATTGTTGGGGGCCGGACTGTTGGGAGTGAGTGGGGGAGGGCAGGATTGTAGGGGGAAGAAGGAAGTGGGGCCGGACAATTCTGCAGGAAGTGAGTGAGAAATGAAGCCCATGGCGCTGGGAGGGGGGAGGAGGGGAGGGAAGAGTGTCTCCTTTGAGGGGTACTGGTCCAAGGGGCAGCATTGGATGATGCTGGGTAGGTGAGAAATTAATCTAAGGCGGCGGGGGCGAAATCTCAAATCTGGGCACTGGTCCTGGTTTTGATACTGGATGATCCTGAGGGGGAGAAGGGGTGACTGATGCAGTCCATGGGAGGGGCAGCTGGTCAAGGGGGTGGTGCTGAAGGAAGGACTATAGAGGTGCCAGCAGGCTCAGGAAGTTGACTCAGTATCATCAAAAGACATGGGAGAAGAGATTGAGGTGTCACCTTGAAATCTTTCTGATTCAGTAGGGCCAGCCCCATTGATTGAGGCATCCCTACACTCAGCTCTTGGATGAGAATTTGCAGACCCAGCATGCCTATCCCCTATTTCCCTACCAAAAAACCATTAGCTTCTACAGGGATAATTAGCAAAAATATCATCTGATAGGAAGCAAAACGTTGCACCATTGAAGAGGGGCCTCCATATGCTTCCAGGAATGATGGAGAAACAAGCCATGGTGATTTGGGGGCTCTCCCTTCCACTGTGCTTTTAATGGCTCCAAGACTCATGACATGGGAAGAAAACAGAGACATAGTTTCTATTAGTTATAGAAATGTAGCCGTGTTAGTCTGATGTAGCTGAAACAAAAAACAGGACTATGTAGCACTTTAAAGACTAACAAGATGGTTTATTAGATGATGAGCTTTCGTGGGCCAGAC
The DNA here is from genome assembly GCF_049634645.1 of Pelodiscus sinensis. Taxonomy (NCBI): domain Eukaryota; kingdom Metazoa; phylum Chordata; order Testudines; family Trionychidae; genus Pelodiscus; species Pelodiscus sinensis. The sequence goes on along the minus strand of NC_134724.1, from coordinate 44,766,206 downwards.
TCACTTCCTCAGATCAAACAGTGGAAGAAAATTGTCACAACCATATATACCAAAGGATACAATCAAAAAAATGAACATATATGAAAAGGACAAATCAAATTTCAGAACAGAAGAGGGATGGGGAGGGGGGAGGTAAATGTCTGTGAGCTAATGATATTAGAGGTGATAACTGGGGAAGCTATCTTTGTAATGGGTAAGGTAATTAGAGTCTTTGTTCAAACCTAAGCGTAAAGTGTCGAATTTGAGCATGAATGACAGTTCAGAGGATTCTCTTTCAAGAGTATTCTTGAAAGGTTTTTGAAGCAGGATGCAGATAATTAAGTCGTTGAGACAATGTCCTTTCTGGTTGAAATGTCAAGAAACTGTTTTTTCTTTGTGATCCTGTCTAATATCTGTTTTGTGGGCATTGATCTTTGGCGAACAATAATCCTAGGCAATTTATTTCAGTGTTTAACCACCCTGACAGGAACTTTTTCCTAATGTCCAACCTAAACCTCCCTTGCTTCAGTTTAAGCCCATTGCTTCTTGTTCTATCTTCAGAGGCCAGGAAGAACAAGTTTTCTCCCTCCTCCATGTGATACCTGACAACCGCTATCATGTCCCCCTCTCAATCTTCTCATTTCCAAACTAAACAAGCCCAATTCTTTCAATCTTCCTTCATAGGTCATGTTCGCTAGACTTTTGATCATTCTTGTTGCTCTTCTCTGGACCTTCTCCAATTTCTCCATCTTTCTTGAAATGTAGCACCCAGAACTGCACACAATACTCCAACTGAGGCCTAATCAGAGCAGAGTAGAGCGGAAGAATGACTTCTCATGTCTTGCTCACAACACACCTGTTAATTCATCCTAGAATCATGTTGGCTTTTTTTTGCAATAGCATCACACTGTTGACTGATATTTAGCTTGTGGTCCTCTATAACCCCTAGATCCCTTTCTGCCGTACTCCTTCCTAGACAATCGCTTCCCATTCTGTATGTGTGAAACTGATTGTTCCTTCTTAAGTGGAGCACTTCACATTTGTTCCATGTTCTCAGTCTTTAAGCTTTGATTATGTTGTTCTTTCAAAAAATTAAAATATTCCAGGAAGTTGAACATGATAAGTTCTTGGAATTTGGGTTCAAACATTGGTAAGGTTATGAATGAATTAGATCCACATTTAAACAAACCCATAGTGAGCTTCCTTCAGTTTTGTTGAAAGCAAAATAGGGGCACTGTCAATAGCTACGAACAGTAAAGGAAATACTGAGTAACATACAGGAAGGCACTCATGTAGGGCAGGATGCTGCTGTTATGTGCCTCTGAATTTAGACTTCACTGTAAACTACAGTGCAGGAATGAAGTACAGGTGCTGCCTGTTGTAAATGTTGTATTTAGGAAGGAGCTGCTGCCTTTTGGAAATGGTTATATTGTGGAATTTTGCACAGTAGTGTTTTGTTTCAACAAGATTTTAATTTATAGAGGAAGGGCAATATTTTCTATCTCATACAAATATACAGATTTAACCTCTTCAGTCCAGCACACTCTGGTCTGGCATGGATTTAGTTAGCTGGATGTCCACTTTTCATGGGTGTGGCTAAATTTTCTGCGATCCTGTAAAGTTTGTTTATAGCCACCAATCCTGGCTCTTTGTGTTATATGCAGTTATTTAGCTCTAATTTATCCCCTAATGTCTTCTAAGACCTCAGTAAACAGTGCAGGTGTTGGTAATGATGCTAGACAATAGTGACTTTCTGTGGTTCTACAAATGCTGTGGTTCAGCATCTGTCAGGTCCCCGGATTACTGGACTACAGAGATTCAACCTGAAATTGATAATCTTCATGCTTGATGTCTAAGTTCCATTTTAGTATGTTCCTGTTTTTTACACAATGTTAAAGACTGTTGGACACTTCCCATTTTCCAGAATGACATGCTCCAATACCCGAAGTTCTGTCCTGTGTGCTTACTGTTCAACCCGCTAAAAGTTTTACTTGCATCCACATGTTGAATACTTGGTGGTCTTGTACTCCTGCTGTAAACCCCACGGTTTAAATCTGGAAGCACACATTTAAATCTGGAAGCTAGTACTAAAAACCAAACACAACCCCCTCCAGTTGTTAATGTAGATCTTTTGGTTTTGTTGAAAAATATTAAACTGGTCACTATTTGGAATGGAGATGTGGAGGAAGAGGTAGCTTTTAGAAAGGGTGGTTGTTTGTGGCTGTGGTTGTTCACATTAAAACTTCAACATCAGCAGCTCACAAGCTATCAAATAGATGAGGGGGCTACAACACAATCTTACAATATGGGGATATCCAAGGCCAATTTCTGATGTCAGCCATCAATCTTCAAATGAATCAATCACTTAAGGGAAAAATACCACCCCAGGAGTTGTGAGGATATGGCTGCATGACCTCCTTAGTAGCTCCATGAGTCCAGACTTCATAGAGCTGCTGCAGATTCCATCCATACTCTCAGATGTTGGCTTCAAGATGTAAAATTCCCTTCGTAGTAGTAAGGAATTAAAGGAGCCCCTGTGGAATTGGCTCATCCTGCAGCAGCTGAGAGCGTTCAGCTAGTAATGAATTACTCACATGCAGCACAGAGGGAGATACTGCAGAGGTGGGTCAAACTGAAGACACCCACTTTCCATACTAGATTGGCTGCTTATTGTATTTCTCCAAAAATATTTTGATTTTGTCCATATGCTTTATTGTGAAATGAAGCCAAGTAAGGCAGTGGAACTGACTGATTTTCACAGTGTGATTTTTAGCGTTATTTATTTTCTTAATTCCATGTGGAACTTTGATAGTGGAATTTGGTTTGGATACTTAGTAGTGACAATGTCTTATTGATCTTATTGAGCAGAAGGTGTGGCAGGGGAGATAGAAGGCCCCTGATGGCTGGTGGGGGCAGGAGTGAGGGACTGCTGGGGGAGGGGAGACATAAGTCTCCATTGGATGGGACCCCCCCTGCCATGGCCCCTCCTCAATCCCCCCTTCCTCCTCCTCCCAAAAAAAGACCCAGGCAACACTGGGTAGATCTTCAAGTTACAAAATAAGCATGAGAGAAACTTCACACACATTTTATAGAATGTACCTTATGTACACTTATTCATTTGTAGTTTAGATTTAATGTTGATGATCTTAATAATGTGTATTGTAAACATAAGTATTTAGTAATAAGATCCATTCAAGCATCAACTCTAATATGCAACATTTTTAGAGGCCTGGGGAAAGCACCTGTACTTTCAGATGTAAAGTGTGTGATTCAGTGAATGTTCAGATTTTTTCCAGTGACCGAATTTCATTCATAGTGCTTTAAGGCTCACATTTGTGCCCTGTTTGTAATTGACATTATTGCAGGAGAATTGCAGTGATAAAGTCAGTGCTGTAAAAGTAGCCGTCTGCATTCATGAAACATTTTTTTTTTACGTACAGTAGTACGTTTTATCAGGAGGTGACGAGGTCTTTTGAATTTTCAGACTGCAAATATGGAATTCCTATCCTATCTCCTTTGTGTTACTTTGAAATCTTACCTGCTCTGTTTTCCTACCTTTTTTTTTTCCTTTTTTCTTTTACTTTTTAATAGGAGGTATACGTGATTGGTTGCAGTGGTTTAGTATACAGGACCCAAGTGGATTGGGACCCAAGTGGATCTCTCTGGAGCGGTATTGACTTAACTATGATTCCCCACAGACATATGAGTTTTACAAAGATTCAGTTGTAGGGTCAGGGTCTTGATTTGTACAACAATTAAATTATGTGCCATGTAACTGGTCTCTTATTATTTAATCATGACTGCACAGCCAGTGTTTCAAGTGTAATTCATGTCTAAGAAATGACAATTGTGGGGTTCTGCATTAGTCCCTCTGACTTCCACATGAAATTTGCTCAGTTTACAAATGTTTTTATTTCTGGCTGCCACCACTGCAAACTCAGCTGGGTTATTTCTGGCACAGGCATCGGCAACGGTAAATGTTCTCTAATGGGATTTGTTTAATGATTTAGTTGCTGACATGCAAAATAGGGTAAAATTCCTCTTACTCTCTCTGAGCTGTTCAGGCTGTGACAGTGTGTGGTTACAGAAGACACTGCGGGGCGCCCCCGCCCCTCAGAGTGCCTCCCTGAAGGCTGACAAAGCTACTGCTACTCGCCTTACTGCTTTCTGGGACTTCCTGCTGCTTGGTCCTGCTGGGCCTAACTCCCTGGTCTCCCCCAGCCAAGGCACCAGGCTGAGATCACTGCCCCCCAGAGAAGCAGTGCAGACACTGAATCTCTTCAGGTTCAAGGAAAAGGTACTGACCATTTCTGGGATAGCACTACCCAAATGGGATCAGAACCCCAAATGAATTCTATAGGTGAGCCCCCTTCAACAATGAAAGGAGGAATGTACACACCAATTGCTCCCCCAGGTAGTAATTATTTATACTGGGCTTGATAGAAAACACAAGTGATTGTATTAAGTACAAGCAGTAGGATTTAAGTGGTAATAAGTGAGAATAGGCAGAGCAAAGTAGATTATAAATTCAGAATTACAGAAAAAGGTTAGCTAATGGCTGTTCCTCACCCTAGGGTCTTTGGTTCCTTCCCTCTGGTGTGCCAGCCAAAGACAAAAGCCTGCTAGTTTCCTATTGTTTTTTAAAGATTCCCACTTTTCATGGGAAGTTACCTGGCCAGTTGTAATGGACTTTCCCAGACCAACCACTGCTAAGATTTAGAGGACAAAAACAATCTCCTTTGTAAACTGTAAATCTCCTGTTTATAGTTGGCCATGTAAACATTGAAGGTAACACTCTTGATGGCTTTCATTTGCACATTAAAACCGTAAATCATTCCATACACAATATCTCTAACTTTACACACAAGAATGATACATACACTGAAATAAGATACACAGTCCAGCTGATTAAGACATTAAGATCGATAGGTTACATGAAGCAATTTGTCTAAAGCATCTCTGAATCATGCACATTTGTGTCCATAAGTTCCTTTCATAAAGGGACTGACTGTCACATAGGATTTGTTTTTTTTTTTCATGATTTACCGAGTAGTAAGTCAGGCAGCAGAGTGAATTTAAGGAAGAAGATACCATTTTTACACAATTGCTTTTCAGAGCAGAACTATGCTTTAAAAAGTCAGAATGTTTTAGTAGTAAACACTAAATGGGAATACTAATTCAACACCACTGTCTGCTGCTGAGGAATTGTGGAAACCCTTCCCCGTATCAGGCAGAGGAGGGAATTGAACCTTGATCTCCCACATCCTGCATGAGTGCCCTAAAAAATGGGCTGAAAGTTGTAAAGTAGGCGGGCACCATAGGCTGTTCTTTGAATCTCGTCCTTCATTTCCTTTATTTGCATGTGAAAATGTGCTTTTATTTGACCAGAAGTGAATTTTTGTCAACTTTCCAATTTGATGAATTTTTGATGAACATTTTGTTTTACCCAAACTAATTTTTAAGGTCACCTTCCTCCTCCCCCCCCGAACTGTCTGGAAACTGAAAACAAATTAGATATTCTCCCAACTCTGATAAACATCCACTTTTTTCTGATTATTCTGTATCAATTCAAAAATTGTATAATAGGCTTTTGATTGTCTTGCCACTCTTATGCAGTGAGGAATATATAGTGTCTGCATGTGGAGCTCAAATATAAATCAAATAGTTCAAAGCAATTTTTAAAAAGATTTTGTTATATAGCCTACAAGATGAACATGTTCTGTTTTCCATATATTGCTATAGATTTGTACTGATCTTGTCTGAGAGAGAACAAATGCTATTTTTAATCCAATCTAATTGACAAGAATGCTTGAAGTTTGGGGTGAAGTTCCACTGCTGCAGTCATTACAATACTCGTTGAGCAGGGGTTGACAATTTTTGATGGGGGGGACCACTCGAAGATTTTGGAAAGCGGTCTATGGCCGCTGCACTCTTCCAAGATATTAATGGAGGAGATGCTGGGTCTGGGATGGATGTTGGGTGCAGAAGGGAGCTTGGGATAAAGGATTAAGATGCTGGAGGGAGTATGAGATCTGTGAGGGATTCTGGGTGAAGGAGGCAATTGTGACTTGGGACTGGAGTGCAGGGGTTTGGGATGTGACCTAGGGCAGGAGAGGGGTAAGACCTGGGATGGGGGATTGGGGTGCAGGTTCTGGAAGGGGGGGGGTATTGGTTCAGGAGTGGGGGAGCAGAGGGTTTGGGTTATGTGAGGTGGGGGGAAGAGGGTTGGGGAAGGGAGGGTCTCAAGTGCCAGAGGCAGACTCTGGCTGGGAGACTTACATGGGTGACTCCCAGCGAGCAGCCTGGCTCTTTTCTGAGGCATGGTCCCTGCCTGTCCCTGCCCTCACACAGGCTGCGGGCATCATGTGTTTGTGTGAATAACTAGGCACCTGAGGAGAAGGGGTAGGGGGTGTGCTTTGTGTGTTGCCTGTTCAAACAGGCAGCTCCCGTTGGCCAGAAACTGGCCAATGGGATTTTGCTGGGAGTGAGGGCAGCTTGATAGCCTACACCTTAGAGGGACTCTGTCTGCTCCACCTCCTCACGGTACTGAGAGTGGCTGGCTGGGGGGCCATGTGTTTTTTCTGAGTGCTGTGAGGTGGGGGGGTGGGGAGAAAGAGGCTTCACATGGTGCCCCTCCCCCGGGCTCTCAGGGCTCAGAGAAGAACATAGCCCCTGTAGGGAAGGCTATGCCTTGGGGACATGCTGGTTTGCTGGCTGGGAGCTGCCTAGGTAAGTAACCCCAGCCTTCTGTCCCTCCAGCATCTCTACCCATGTAACTCAAACTCTCTTCACCCCCGCTCCTGCACCCATATCCCCCTCAGACCCTGCACTCCAGTCCATTGCTCTGTCACAGCCCTGCCCAGACTTGCGCATGCACACACCTCCTCCAGGTCAGAATCCTCTCCTAGACCTTATAGTCTCCCCTGCTCCTCAAACTCTTGCCCCAGTTCACAAACCCCTTCACCCACACTTCCTCCTGCCCACCCCTATTGTACATAATCCTATTATATATAGTTGTCTTAGTTGCCCGTATCGTTGTTTTAGTATTAGGTATAGTTTTCAGTAGACCCAGACAGTATATGCCCCAATCACCAGGCTTCAGATCCTGTGAAGCATGCAAACATTCCATCCTGGATCTGCGAGATCTCAATAGATAACTAAGAAAGCTCAAATACCGCATGCTCTTCCTACTCCCTATTATTCCTTCCCTGGATCCTAGAAACGTATGCTGCCCTCGACCTGAAGGATGTATAGTTCCATGTGGTGATCTTTTCAGGTCGAAGATGCTTCCAATGTTTTACAGTGGGTCCTGCCTACTACCAGCGTGTGGTCCTCCTGACCACCCTGGTGATGGCACCCAGGGTGGTTACCAAGTGCATTGTGGTGGTAGCTGCCTATGTCAGGCACTGGTGTATCCAGATATACACATACCTCAATGACTGGTTGGTCAAAGGCAGCACAAGTCTAGTAGGATGTCAGGATCTTGCAAGCCATGTGCTGCTCCTTAGGACTCCTGATCAACAATGAAAAGTCCACATTAGCTCTTGTTCAGAGTGGTTTTCAGCTCTAGTTAGGGGTGTTCCTGCCATTGGACAGATTTCAAACCCTGTCAGATCTTATAATGGAAATTCCCATTCCCATTCCCTGCATCTTCTGGGTCATGTGGCATCATGCTGGTATGTGGTCCGCCAGGCCAGGCTCCGCATGCGACCATAGCAGCAATAGCTAGCATTGGTTTATTCCTAGTCCAGAGAACACCTGGATAAGATCGCCATTCCCCCCAGGTGTACTTGCCTCACTGGAAAAGTCCTGGAGGGAGTTCCGTTTTTCAAGCCCCTCCTTCTATAGAGCTGGTATTGGATGCCTTGGATTTCAGCTGAGGTATGCACGTTAGGGATTTCAGAACCCAGGGGTGGTGGCTTCCAGAGGAAGTGATGTCGCACACAATGTGGTCTGACTAGAATGCAATGTCTTCTGGCCTCACTTGTTGAGCAAAATGCTAAGGGCTCTCACGGTGAACATGGCTTTGATGTTTTACATCTGTGGCCACCAACCCATCGATCGCGAGGCCTCGACCAGTTGATTGCGAGGCGTTCGGGCAACGTCATCCTCCATTTCCCCCCCACCCCCGAGAAGCCCCACTACTTACCTCTAGTGTAGTGCCAGCTTCCCGTGGGGTGGACGGAAGTCCTCTCTGAAGTCCGCGTCACTTCCAGGGGTTCCGGAAGTATGCAGGCTGCTCCCCCTCCCACAGCTCTATTGCGTGCTGGGGGAGGGTGCGTTGGCCCTAGAGGAGGAGTGCGGAGGCTTCCCTGCGCCGCCGGCGCCGAAGGGGTGAGTTGGGTGCAGGGGTTTCCCTGCACCGCGGGAGCGGGGGTCGCCCCGGGGTTTGGCCACGCTGCGGGAGGGAAGTGAGTTGGCCGTGCCGTGCCGTGGGAGGGGGGTTTGACCCCAGGGCAGGCGCCCGCGGGGGTTGTCCATGCTGCAGGAGGGGGTTGGCTGTGCTGCGCCGTGGGAGGGGGGTTTGGCCCCGGGGCAGGTGCCCGTGGGGGTTGGCTGCGCTGTGGGAGGGAGGGGCGGGGCCGCACCCCACTGCCAAAGGGGGGTTTGGCCCCGCTGCGGGAGGGGTGGGGGTTGCCCCTGGTGCAGGCTCCCGCAGGAGTTTGGCCCCACTGTGGAATGGGAGGGGGTTGCCCCCGAGGCAGGCTCCTGTGGGGGTTTGGCCCCGCCGCAGGAGGCGGGGGTTAGCCCCGGGGCAGGTGTGCTCAGGGTTTCCCTGCACCGCGGGGGGCCCGGAGGAGGCATGTGCTGGCTTCCCGCCGGGGGGAGGGAGGGAGAGAGAATCCTGGGAGGAGGCAGATGCAGGTGACTCTGCTGCCACCCAGCTCCCAGACTCGGCTCCCAGACTCTACTCCCCTGTCACCAGCTACAGAACTCAGTCCCCATTCCCCAAACTCTGTCCCCAGCTACAGAACTCTGTCCCCATTCTTGTCCCCACTGGCACCCTGTCGCGGCTCCCAGACTCCACTCCCCTGCCCCCAGCCACAGAAGTCTGTCCCCACAAAATGTATAATTATAAATGCTTCATTTTAGATTTAAATAGCATGAATAAACAACAGACCATTTATTTCATAACTATAAACACGTGATTTTAATTTTGTATCTCACATAATAAACTGTTTCTCAGAGTGTGTAAGTAAGGGCTGGGGATAGCAAGTGATGGACAGAAGGAGAATAGAAAGGGGCGGGGCTTCAAGGAAGGGGCGGGGTGGTAGATCTTCCCCTGTTCTGAGATTTAAAAAGTGATCTTCGGTGTGTAAAGGTTGGAGACCATTGTTTTACATCAATAGACAACAGGAGCATGTTTGTTAGCCTTCTTCCATGAGACACTGTCTGTGGGACTCCAACATAGATCACAGTATCCGCCTGGAAGCATGCCACTTCTCTGGCATTAGGAGTATGCTAGTGGATTATTTCAGCAGGGATTTCTCTCACCACAAGTGATTGCTACACCCAGAGGTGGTCTACATGATCTTCCAGAGGTTGGGGACTCCCTAAATCGACACATTCACCACCAGATGAAACAGTAAATGCTATCAGTTTTGCTCCTGGTGAGGCTGGAGCAAAGGTTCCCTCTCAAAAGCCTTTCTCCTGTCATGGTCAGGGGATCTGATGTACAGGTTCCACCCATTTTTCTGATCAGCAGACTCCTGATAAAAAATCAAGAGGAAAAAGCACAGGTGATCTCTCCAGTATAACCTCACCAACATTGGTTCAGTATGCTCAAGAGCTGGTTTGGCTCCTCTTTGGCCCATTTCCAGAGGACCGGACTTGCTGTCACAGGAGGACAGTTGCCTTCTGCACCCCGATCTTGAGTCTCTCCACTTCTTGGCATGTCTGCTCCTTGCCTAAACCTAGAGGGACAGTCATGCTGGGAGGAGTACTGGCATAATGTGCTCTGTATAACGAGTATTTGTTAAAACTCGAGTAGCCACATTCTGGACCAGTTGCAGTTTCCGAAGTCTGTTTAGAGGCAGCCCCACGTAGAGTGAATTACAGTAATCCTGCTGGGATGTAACAAGAGCATGGATCGCTCTGGCTCAGACATGCTTGTTCAGGAAGGGTCACAGCTGATGGATCAGATGTAGCTGCCCCAAAAGCACTCCTGTCCACTGAAGAAATCTGGTTCTTAAATGTTAAAAAAGGGTCCAGAAGGACTCCCAAGCTGTGTCCCTATTCTTCCAGGGGGAAGAGTAACTCCAGCTAGAACAGGTACCATAGCACATTCCCAAACAGATGACCTCTTGATCCACAGGACCTCAGTTTTATCTGGATTCAACTTCAGCTTGTTTGACTTTACCCACAAGTGCAGGCTCCTGTCCCACAGTGGGTTCTTAAGCTGGTCCTCTCCAGGCTAACCAGCCAGCCCTTGAAGTTGTTGGACTCCTGCTCCCTTTCCTACTTGCCCTGGAAGATCACTTTCTTGGGGGCTGTGACATCAGCAAGATGGGGTCTCTGAGATTAAGGCCTTAAACTCAGAACCGCTAGAGACATTTTTTATAAAGATAAGGTCTAGATGCAGTCCCATATGGCTTTCCTTCCAAAAATGATCTTTCTTCTGAATTAACAGGGTCCTATTCGCGCTGGTGTTTTTTGTCCTAAGCTACACCAGATGGCTGAGGAGTGATCACTACACATGCCTTGGATGCCCAGAGAGCCATGTCTTTCTACTTAGAGGATGCCAGGCCTTTCCATAAATCAACCCAACTTTTTATTGCAACAGCAAGTAGGATGAAGAGCCTTCTGTTTTATTTGCAGAGCATTTCCAACTGGCTCACCTCTGGCATAAAGACTTGTTATGAGCTGGCAAAGGTCCCACTGCTACCGATTGTCAGAGCCCATTTTACTAGAACACAGGCATCTTTGGTGGCCTTCCTTGCACACAGCCCTATCCAGGAGATGCGTAGAGCCATGCCATGGTGTGCAAGGAGTTACATAGGAGGGAATAAGTGTTCGGGTACATCACCCATGCAAAGTTATACAGAATTAGTCGTGATAAGTGGATATGTAAACAGGTGGAGATTGTCAGTGTGTTGGTATCTGGGTAGGCTCACCATAGGAAGATTCGATCTGCCAAGGAAGAATCTGTGCTATTTCCCTGATTGTGTCCTTTGTCAGCAGTATTGTTTATCAGTCTTCGTACTGTCTGTGACCGGTGATGTGTTCCGTCCTTTGACCATCTTACGGCATTGGACACCGTCAGCTGCCACATAAGCTGAGCATAGTGTCGACTGACTATAGGTGCTCTCAGTACTGGCTCTTGGTTAGGATCTCAAGCTCTTAGGCCCCAATCAGGTTGTGCATTTCCACCTAGTAGCCCTGGGTTCTCAGGGTGTTGGCCACAAGGGTGTATTTCTCTACCTTGTGAGGTTTGGGCCCCGTGGAAGTCCAGGGTCCTGTTCTCAAAGAGCACCATGACATCCACCAGAATGAGCTTCCTCTGCTCCTCATTGGTGACTACTATTTCTAGGCATTGCAGGCTGTCTGTTCCAGGTATGGTGGAGTTGATGCACAAAGTAAAGCTTTGTGTTGGAAAATAGAGTTTAAGAAACACAGTTTTATTTCCATTGCATGGAAAAATGTATGAAGAAATATTTTAAAATGCTACATCACACTAAATCTTGACATAAGATATCATACTTACTTAAGATAGTGTTTTGTTTCCCATTCAGTTTATTAAATCTAATGTCTTAAAATTTGCTTCTCACCATTGTGACTTCTGGGCAGATTAGAAATTGTAAGGATAATTGTCATATCTTGAAATACCTAGTAGCAATAACTTTTCAGAGGCATTGACCTTGCTGCAAAGGGAGAGCACACTAGAGGCAAAAGACTGAAGCAAATGAGTCTAGTTAAGATGCAGATGACTTGCCAGTACTGACAAGGTTTTCATGTATTTAATGGCACAAGTGGTCCTACTGTTAGATTGCTAAGAATTGAGCTTGGAAAACGTACTATCTTGTACTGTCATGTTGTCTGTACTTGAGCTAAGCAGGATCAGGTTGGCTGAATACTGCAATATGAAACTTAAGAAACATTTCAGTGCTGCAGGAGGAAGAATTGTACTGAACCATTAACTCAGCATATTAACGGGTACTGTGCTTGCTGGAGGTGCAGCCTTTGAGATAAGGGACAGAGCTGATGTGTGTTGTAACCAATTTGAGGCCATCTTCATTAGTGATGTAATAGTTTAACTGGTTAACCGATAAGCTGATGCATATAGTCTTTGGTCACCTCCTGGAGACAGCCACTAGCGGGTTAAAAAATACCAGCATTAAACCAATTAAATTGTGATTAGTTACACAGTATTTTTAACCCTTTCTACACCCCCACTCTTCATATGTGTGTGGATGTGAACTCCTAAGGTTCTGCCTAAATTCCAAGTTGTGGAAATTTAAAAAGATAATTCAAAATTTCCCCAGCACTTACAATTGTTCTTTGTTGTATACTCTCCCATTTATCAGCTGCTGTCTTCCTCTTGAGGCATTTTAGTGCTTTGTGTTGTGTTCTTCTTCATTGGCATACCCCTTTAGTTTAATAGCAGACTGTCTGTGGTACTTAATCTTTCTGTAAAATACTTTTACAAGCATAGATGAAAAATGCTATAGAAGAGTGAAGTATTCTTAGTCCTTAATTCTGTACTACTATTTTTGCTTGGAAGTGTATTAAAATGATGGTAATATCATGAAATAGCATGAACTGCAATATGGGCTCTTTATATAAACATACCAGGTCATGTGATGTCTGAGGATGGTTTTTGTGTTCTGTTTTAGGCTCCAGGATTTGGGTTTGGCATTGCAATATCTGGTGGAAGAGATAATCCCCACTTTCAGAGTGGTGAAACATCGATAGTTATATCTGATGTCCTGAAAGGAGGTCCAGCAGAAGGACTGCTACAGTGAGTGTTACATTTTTTTCCCTTCTGTGGTAAATTACAACTTCATTGGGCTTTGGGATAACAGTGCTTGATTCTAATTAATTTCCTGCTTACCTTAATAGATATCAAGATATGATAGTTGCACACTAATCCTGTGACCCTGCAAGTGGCTTCTTCAATGACTCATTTTTAAAGGCTCATTCTTTTGGATCTTTAATGTTTTTTTTCTTTTATCATACACTGCATTACTTTTTGTTTAGAGAAAATGACCGTGTGGCAATGGTTAATGGAGTCTCAATGGATAATGTGGAGCATGCATTTGCTGTTCAACAGTTGAGGAAAAGTGGTAAAAATGCCAAAATAGTAAGTGAATGTGTTTTTAAACCTTACTTTTAGTACAAATGCCTACACAGTTAGTAGCTGGTGGAACTGTGCATGTTGTCTTGTGGAAGAGGTATCTGTCAAGTAGGATTATCAAGACAGGGTAGTCAGAAGATATGACTTTGGGTAACAAAATGTATCTCCTCACTCTGAAGGAGACTTTTCCCAGGCTGCTGGGACAGTTCATGTATCCATTATTTTTTTCTGCAAGCATACTTCTATCAGGCTTCTCAACCTCTAGTCGGTGCTGAAGGTCTTCACTCTTCATTCAAGCCCCAACAAACACATCTTTGTGTTCAGTAAACATAATTTGCCAAGATAAGGTGTAATTACTTTAATTCCTATAATTTCAGACTTATTCAGAGGATACAAATGGCTTTTGAATTTGCAAAACAACAAAACCGGTCATTACTAAAAGGTAGTAATCTGGTTTTCTGTAAACGTCGCAGATTTATTTTTCTAAAAAAGAAAAAAAATAAACGCATAGGCAATTGTTTAATTTTAAAAAGTGGTTTAGTTTTTGGAGCTTTAATGGTTTTCCTCACAAGGTCTGTGGTGCTTTTTTCACAAGCTCGTACAGATTTGCAATAGTTGGAGTGCTACACATTTATAAATCTGGCAATCCACTAAGTTGCAGTCATCAAAAACAACTTGCATATCAAGCTATAAAACTTTTTATATTTGAAAGTTGGCATTTCAGATTAATGCTCCAAAGCAAATCAGTGGAGATTTTGGTGGTTTGCTGCAGAAATGGCATGATCTGAAGTATTTTTTTTGGACATAGGCACAATAGCCACCAACAATAATTAATGGAAGAAAATATTATAGTTCCCAAATATTTACAGAGTATTATTCTTGAAGTAGAATATATAAACATAGTTAGTTTCTTTTAATATCCTAGATTATCATTCCAGGGATAAATTTACTTTGAACTTCCAATAGTAATGTTTTCTTCCCTCTGTTTTGCATAAGCACAATCCTAGTAGGCTTGTGGGTTTGAAACGCCAACAGAACTACTATTCAGTGTTCAGTAGGTTGTCAGAGTTTTGAGTACTTCGTTACTGGTTTGTGTGGCTTTGATTGTTTTCCCCTTTAAATAGACTTGCAGCCCTGTGGTATTAACATGTGGCATTGCACTGCAAGAGCTGTTACCACTTTGTTTGGACTGCAGTGGGAAAATAAATATGTGCTGATGTGACAAAACACATAATGTAACTGACAAGAAAAGCAGAACGCTGCACTAGTCCAGATTAAAGGGGTTTCCTCTTTTTCCATATGAGTTACACCTGCCAAAAAATGCAGGAATTTAGACCCAACCTAAATCCTTGTATCATAGTTTCTTCTGCCTCCTGATTTCTACTGAGTGCAGATGTGGTGCTGTCTTCAAATGGATGTGGATTGGGCCCTAGCTGCACAGTAGACATATTAGTTACACTGTGACCATGACAAAACTTTCACAAGGGAGATCTGCGCTCCCTTAAAAATGGTAAAAATCTATAGATTACCAGTGATTGAAGTTAACTTGCACATTTCATGTACTTTTCAATTTTGTCCTCTTATAAATTAGATTTTCCTGGGCTAGGATTATTGGAGTACCTTTTTTTATATATAAAATAACACACAGACCACAGCTTCTAGTGCACTGCTCCTAGAGTACTGGTTTGTTTAGGACTGAAACAATCAAGGACACCACATTAAAAAAAGTGTATCTTTATCTGAGTCTTGTCATAGCTCATTGTTCACTATCTTCCATTCTGGCCTTCTGCAGCTTTCCTTGGAGCTTGATAGCATCTTAAGAGACTTGTTAGACAGCTCCATCCTGGACTAATCTCCCTATGGCATTATTTAGCTCTGGCATATGTCCACTTTTGCTCTGAAGCAGAATTTTTCGTCAGATTTCTCTTCAGTCAGATTCCCTAGATGGATTTCCACAACACATCTTTCTTGAGGCTATTATTGGACTCTTGCCTTGCGTTGGCAGAATTTTTTCTCCTGGCATAGCCTAAGCCTGTTTGATGGTGGGAGGTTTTGACAGCCTTCTTCCTGAGTGTTCTTGAAAACCTTGTGTAGATTCATTTTGTCAGGCTGACTACACATCCCACTTGTGGCCTTGATTTTTCATGTGAGACCCGTCACTTTGGCCTCCACTTTTCCCAAGTAAAACGACTTTTGTAATAATTTGTGAATTATTACAAGAAAATTGATGAGAAGATGTTTAAGCATTTTAATAACGTTAGTACACTAAAGCTTATCCTTGAGTATTGGGCATTAGGAAAAAGTAAGTGTCAGGGTGCTTAAGCACTGGAGTAAATTGCTTAGGGAGATTGTGAAATCTCCCGTCATTGGAGGTACTTAAGAACAGGTTAGACAAACATCTATCTAAGGATGATCTAGATGGCACTTGGTCCTGCTGTTAAGCAGGGGACTGGATCTGATGACCTCTGATGATTAAGTTTGTATGTCAAAACATAAAATGGAGGGAATTCAAAGGATGAAAAACAAGGTATCTGTATAATGCTTGAGGAGAGGATTTACATGTTTTGGCCGCTATCCTCTTGCAAGATAATTTACTTGCAGGGTTCCCTTTAAGATGTATGACTGCACAGCTCCTAATAAATCCATGCAGGGGCTTAGGGTTGCCTCACATGGAACTGCTGCCCCTCTCCCCCAGCTGTGACAACTCCCTGCTGAGGCTGGAGGAGCGTGCCTCTTTCCTGGTTGTGGCAGCTCCATGCTGGGGCCAGAGAAGTGACACACGTCTCCAGCCCCAACAGGGAGTTGCTGCGGCTGGGAAGAGATGCACTCCTCTGGCCCCAGTAGCAGGGCCAGAATAAGAAAGGAGCTTTAGAGGCTGTAGCCCAGTGCCGAGGGGATCCCCTTAACCCAGTGCTGTATCCCATGAAGCTTCTGTGTGCTGGGCCAGCTCTTCCTGGTGGAGGGAGGGAGAGAGAGAGAGAGCTCTGCATGCTGCTGTTCCTTTCTCCCACTCTGGTTGCTGTGAATGCTGGAAAGCTCTGTTCCCCACTCGAAACCCCTCACCCGGAGGCTCAGTCTCTGCAGCTCCCATTGGCTGAAAATCGCAGCCAGTGGAACTTGTGGGGGTGGTGCCTGCATGTGAGCACAGGGCTGTGTGGAGCCCCCTCTTCTCCCACACCAAACGGGAGCTATCACAGGTAAGCACCCCGCATCCCAACCTCCTGCCCCAGTCCTGAGCCGCCTCCTGCACCCGAGTCCCTGATTCTCTTCCAGACCCAGTACTTCAGCCCTGAGCCTGCTCCACCACCCTAATTCCCTCCTAGACCCTCCAGCTCCATACCCACCTCCTGCCCTGAGTCTGTTCCCGCACTCCTAGCCAGAGCCCCGTCCTACACTCTGAATCTCTCAGCTCCAACCCTGCCTTGAATCTTGGAGCACAGTGAAAAATTGTTTGCCTGACTTCACTGTGTTATGTATTTCAGGTAAGCCTTGCTGCTGCTCCTCTCCCCGTCCCCTCCCCCCAGTATTGGCATTTTGGAGTTTTAACGGATTTATTAGTATTGAAAAGATCATTGACAACATCAAGCCTGGTGCAACGGTGCATCTTGTTCCTTAACTGGCTGCTTCTTGGCCACAGATTTATTTGTAATAAGTCCTGCATGTACTTATGTAAAGTTGCCCTTATTCTCCCTCCCCTTTTCTACCCTATTTTTTGACTTTAAGGCCTTTGGGGTATGGATGTCATCTTGCATATTGAGGCCCCCTAAGTCACCTTTTGATACAGTAGTGTAAGTCAGTGGTGGCCCATTGCAGAATATTGAGACTTTTATAAAGATGTGCATTTTAACCAGAAACTAAGTAGTTAATGCTCTTGGTTATAGACCATTCGCAGAATGAAGAAAATTCAGATTCCAGTAGCCCGTCCGGAACGTGAGCCAGTATCTGAAAATGAGGAAGATAGTTATGAAGAGGAAATGCATGATCCAAGGAGTGCACGCAGCGGGTCTGGTGTCAGCAGAAGGCATGAGAAGAACTGGGTAAGAGACCGAAGTGGAAGCAGAGAGAGAAGTTTATCGCCAAGATCAGATAGAAGATCTGTTGCTTCCAGTCAGCCTGCAAAACCCACCAAAGTAACATTGGTGAAATCCAGGAAAAATGAAGGTATGCCCAATAAGTTTTTGCTGTCTCCTTCATGTTTTTGGTTGTCATTTTATACCTAAGTGTTAAAGGTTGAATTTTATATTGAATTAAGTGTTACGTTGCTAAGGACTCCCCAGACTAGACTAGACAGCTACATACACACGCTTGCAAAAGTCTATAACTGTCTGAAAACTAACATACTTTCAGTGCTAGATTTTTCCTCCCTTGTTTTTTACCAGTTAAATGATTGATGAAGGGAACACAAATTTTCACTTACGGTGGGACTGTAAAGAAATAGTATAACCACATATCCAACTTCTGTTATCCACTACAATTTTACAAACACAAATTGAATAGTATGTATTGTGCGTGTGTGTGTGCGCGTCTGTGTAATTAACTTTAACATCGAATTAATGTTAAGATTTCTACCAGGCTTTTTATGAAAGATGGCCAACTTAATTAAAAAACCCCACCAAAACTAAGAAACAAATAAAAACCCCACCGTATATGCAGTTATGGATAATGTCTCTCTTTCTCATTTATAATGTGACTATATTAAAGCAAATTACACAACTGCTACATAATTATGTATGATCTGAAAGTTTTGGTGGTCATTGGAAAGATAATGAGACTTATGTGAGGGATGGAGAAGGCTGCTTTATAATAACTGGGTTTAATTAGTAAGGTGCTATGAGGTCCATAATCTTGCTGACCTATACAGAGGAAAATTTTAGCAAGAAAGGGAAGAAAGGAAATGAGGGGACTGAGGCTTTTACTTGGGGGGGGGGGGGGAATCTTTCCCTTCCAGTAGTTTGACAGCCTTGTTGATTTTTGTATATTTTTGTGTGAAGTGGAGGCAGCATCTTTATTGCTGGCAAACAACTTGTTTATTCTAGTTATAAGGGCCAGTCATGGTTTAGATAATCACAGAACAATTGAAGAATAAAGCATTCATGTAAATTACTACACTGGCAGCCAGTCTGCCAGCCAGTGTGAAAACAGGGATTAGTATACCTTAGTTACTGAGGTCATGTCCTCACTTGTGGGAAGATTGCCACTGCAGCAGTTGATCTTCCAGCATTCGATTTAGTAGGTCTAGTAAACACCCACTCAATCGAATGCCGTGGGTGCCCCAGTTGCGCCGGTATTCTTATTCCTCGAGAGGAATATGGGAAGTAGACAGGAACATTTCTCTTGGTGCTGTCCTCACAGCAACAAGTCAGCAAAGCTTGAGTTAAGTAAGGTATGTCAACTCCAGCTACATTTTTTACATAGCTGGAATAGCGTACCTTCAGCCGACCTTCCCTCATGGCCTAAGAAATAGCCATATGCAAATGTAAGATTCCCACCATAATTCATAGTACAGGAAATTGCATGTTTGGCAGTTGTACAGTGTATCCGCACTATGGCTTAACAATACCATTTCAGTATAACCCTCAATACTCTACTGTATTAAAAACAGTGGGTTCTTTTTGGGCTTGGAATTAGGGATGTAAGTGAGTAGTCGAGTCAGCTGCTCATATTGCCCCTCCCCTTGTTGCCTACTCCTTCCCCTTCCCTTCCCCAACCTCCACCCTGCTTCTGCCTCTATCAGAGGTAGGGGTTGAAGCGCCTGCCACAAAGCAGCCTCTGCCAGTGGGGGGCCCAGGTTTGCTGTGAGCCAAGGCTGCTCTGCAGAGGGTCCTAGCTCTGGCTGCTGGACCCAGAGTAAGTCGGGACTGAGCAAGCCCGGCTCGTGCCGGTGCCAGGAGCTATCCCTGCTGCGGCTCTGCATTTTAACTGTACGCCTGGCTTCTGCTGCATTTAAACTACAGAGCTGCAGCAGGGGTAGCTCCTGGAATGATGTGAGCTGGCAGTGACCCCTTCCTTTAGCCAGTTAACCGCCTCTTAGCATCCTTCCTTGGAATGTAAATCTGGAAATCAGTGTTTGAAATCCATAAATGTTGCTTCTTTAAATTGTGATTTGCATTTTTTTTTTTAATTCTAAACAGAATATGGTTTGCGCTTGGCCAGCCACATATTTGTGAAAGAAATATCACAGGATAGTCTGGCAGCAAGAGATGGCAACATTCAGGAAGGTGATGTTGTATTGAAGGTACAGTAAATGGCTCTTTGCTTAGCAAAGAAAATGGAATATTGATTGCACAAGAAGTGACTGCCTTTCTGCTACGTATTACTTTGAACAGAAGAAATATTAGGCTTTGTAAGTTTTGAGGATGGAAAGTAAAAAGTCTGATTCTGCAACCTTTTCTCAAATGAGTAGTCCTGTTGTATGTATTTTCATGAATTATATGGGCCCAAATAGATGAAGGTGCTAACAGTGTCCCACGTTAAACAGTGTTAAACAAGGCTTTGTATTTGGAAATCTCAGCCTGCTTAGTGTCATGGCAAACAAGCCATGACATTTTAAAAAACTTTTAATTAAAGATACTGAAGAGAAGGAAAAACTTGTTAGTGTTTGAAATATAAGGTATTAAGTAAGGCTTTTATTTTAACACCATCCTTTGTTCCCTTTCCCTTTAGCTGGAAAGAGTTTTCAGAAGGTAAACCCCCTTTTGACAGTAGAACTTGGTAATTGCCCTTTTTGGGGGATGGGGGAAGCTTTTAAAAAAAGTTGAGGGGCTGGAGCTATCATTTATATTGTTAAAGCACAGTGCATTTACTAGAAGTCAAAATGAGACAAAAGAACATCAAAGATTTAGAGATCAGCTTCTGTCACTAGCTTGTAGGCACATTACAAGTGAAAGACAAACACAGTCAAGGCACACCCTTTTCTACTTTCTTCCCCATAACTAATATTCATAATTATTTTGACATTTTATGAAGTTTCACTCACTCTTCACAGCTGAGCTTATAATTAGGGCGAGTTTGAAGGCCCAGTTATTAAAATACTGCCTTTGTCGTAGTATAGTTAGAGAAGCCATTGGGGCTATTTGTCTGGGCAAGGGTTTGAAGATTAAGCATTACTTTAGTAGTTCTGGTGCAGAATCATACTATTAGGCATCTCAATCAGATTCCTTACAGTGAATTATTTTTAATATATATTAAATAATAATAAAATACATTGTGTCTGTGTGTGAATGTGTGTGTGAGTGAGAGTCTATTTCTTCAAGAACTCCTAAACAGTAAGAACTAAGACAACCAAATTTGGTATGCAGCTTCCTTTTATCCTAACTTAAAGCAAGGTCGGGGTTTGGTTATGCAGGAAAATGAGATGTGCCTAGAATTAGATTGTTTCCATAACATGGAAAGGGAGGGGGCTGAGTGGAACGATGCTATACTTGCAGTTTCCACTTGCAGGGGACAACTATATGGTTGTAAGCTGGGGTTGGGATTGCCTGCCACCAGCCCAAGTAAGAGCCTTGTTGCCTACAAATCATAATTTTATTTGAGCAATTGGTGCACAAGGGCAAATACTTCTGCTGCTCTGCAGAGTTTAGTAATGCTTTATAAAATAAATTAAGTTAGGTTTCTTAATATAGATTTAAGTAACGAGACTTGAAATATATAAATTTTCAAGATCAGCATTATTTTTCTGTGTTCCATGGCTCAGACGTGTTCACATTATTTTCATAGTACTGCATGATGAGTACATATTATATTCATTTCTCTTGACTAAATAACTTTTGATATTTCTAAATCCCACCATGTATCATTTAAATTTTAATTTGTATATAATATTGATCAAGGCAATCTAAATCTGATAAATGAATTGGAGGCTTGCATGGCAAAGAGGGAGGTGGCAAAATTGAGGACTCAGTTGAATTAGAAATGGGGTTGGACTTGAAATAGTTTCCAGAATCATCAGTTCTACAAGATGAAGTATGAATTCCCTTAAATTTTTGGTCTGTTTCAGTTAATTTGCCTGCTTAAACTTTTAGTTGCTTGCTTAGATACTGATAATGTTTGTTTTTTTTTCATTTTTAAAACAATGTTGAAGCCCATTTAACAGCAGAATTATATTAACTGCTCAAAATTATGCCTTTAAAACTGGTAGAGTTAAAAATACTTCGTTAAGGGAGGGCAAACTTTTTTGGTATGTTTTTTGCTTCAAAGGAGTCAGTGGCGCTAGATTATTTTCTGTTCAGTTTTTACGTCTAGTCTTTTTGCTCTATTACAGATAAACGGCACAGTCACAGAAAATATGTCACTGACAGATGCAAAGACTCTAATAGAAAGGTCAAAAGGCAAGTTGAAGATGGTGGTTCAACGAGATGAAAGAGCAACTCTTTTGAATGTCCCTGATCTTTCTGACAGCATTCATTCTGCTAATGCTTCAGAAAGAGATGGTGAGTGGAAGCTTATTTTCTAAGGTAAAATATGTTGCTTATTTCATTGGATCATGAAGATGTGAAATCCTTATGTGGGAGTCAGATTTCTCTCTCTCCCTCGTCCTCTGAGCTGCTAACAAATTTTTCAAACACCATTGGAATTGACATCTTCAAGAATATGGAAAAAAACTATCCAAGTAAAAACAATTGAAAGAAAAGGAATGTTAACTTTAGGTGATTGATTTTGAAGTCAGAGCAGAAGATCTGACACATTTCATATGTATTTTCTGCAAAACTTATTTCCATTTTGGGCAGGTCACATCATCATTTTAATTACAATCATTTCATAAAAAACAACTTTTATTTAACAGACATTTCAGAAATTCAGTCGCTGGCATCAGATCATTCCAACCGATCACATGACAGGCCCCGCCGCAGTCGTTCACGATCTCCTGACCAGAGGTCAGAGCCTTCAGACCATTCCAGACATTCTCCACAGCAGCCCAGCAACGGCAGGTGATGGCAGCATTGTATTATTTTTAATCAACTATTAACGTGACTTTAAGTGACAGGTTTGTTTGGAATTTTTTACACCATCACACGTGGCACAGCATTGTGGAAATTGTAGCATGATATAGTACTGACATTATGTATGTAGAGATAGCCTGAACCAAATTCATGATTTTGATATCTTTCAGCTTCAGAGAAATTTGAATCTGGACACAAATTACGTGGCTTGGACTCAAATTTATCCTGTTCTAGAAGGAAATTATCAAAATTAACTGGGATTTTCCTTTTATGTGGCTTACATGGTTTGATGTTAGTGATACAGACTACTGAAGTATATAAACTATCCCAGTTTCAAAAAAGTTAGAAGGGGAGTGTAATAGCTATAGTCAGGCTGAATAGTACCACAAATCTCTCTGACAATTCAGTCTGAAGTTATTGTACAATGGTGTTTATTTGGCTAATAACTTTATTTTCGGACTTTGACCCAAGCAATTTGTGTTCAAACATTTCAGAATTTTTAATTATAGTGAAATAAACCACTCATATTTAAGAAAAGTAGTTCTTCAAATAATCAATCTAAAATGTTCGCACATGCGGGTAGGGAAATATTAGCTAGAAATGGGTTACAATGGGTTCTCTTTTTATCTTCCTGTTCAAGCCTAGTTAAGGCAATGTTACATGGAATTTAGTCTTACATAAGAATAATATAAATCTGTTTGTTTCACTTTTGCACAGCGTATGTATTAAGTACTAGGATTCTAATTCAGGTAAGAAATAGGAAGTTAAACGAATGTATGGGCGTTCTGCATTCTTATACAAGTCTGAGAGACAGAAGTTCGAGACTTAAACTAGTCATTTCTGTTGCTCATGAAAAGATGCCAGAATTGGGAACGAGATGTAGTAGAATGCTCCAGATAATTGCCAAATGAGATAATTCCGTCAAACTGTTTTATTTTGACAGAAATTTGCTTTTAGCTGTGAACCTCAAATCCAAACAGAGCCAGGATTGGGCAATTCAAATTGATATATGAATTTGAGCCCCAATGACAAAACACTTCAGCAGGTCGCTACCATAACAAAAGTATATAGATGACAGTGTATTAAATTCCCGTCATCATTTTTAAAAAAGCGAAACAAAGCCTTTTCTTTGCCAAAATGCCAACTCCGGATTTGAAACCCTATCTTGTAATAGAAAGTAAAAACCCAAACATCTAAGAGCAGGGAATTTGAGCATTGTAAATCATTAGGTCATGAAATGAAATACACATGAACTTGAGTTATGACAGGTAAGTAGAAATGTTGTATTTATCAGATAAACTTAAATATTTATGGTCCAGTGATTGGAGATCTTGAACTTGATTATATAGCCCTTTGCTTACATATCAATATTGCAAAAATGCATTTCATTTTCGTCTCCACAGGGAGGATTTACAGGTATGTTAAAGCAGATCTTCTGGTTTTGCACCTTCTATGAAGGCAAAAACAGGCTTATCAGGCAGGAAAGGATTGAAGTCAGTACACCTCTGAGGACCCTATTTCATTCTGCCTCTAGCAACTATTCTAGGCTCAACCAAATTTTCTGTTCAGAGCAATTAAACACTTGCAAATCTTAACTTAGTTTTGGGTACTTGAGTGGATTGGGCTATGCATTAGCTAGAGTAGGCTCTGTGGGAGAAAAATCTCCCACATCTCCTCCTCCTATCTAGTCAAGAGACTAATGGACTCAGCCATGTCACCAAGCTGGCTGCTGCAATGTTGGAAAGAAGCACAACCAAGAAAGCTAGTTTAGCATAGTCAGAGAGATGGTGAGATGGGATCCTATTTATCTTCTGTTGGGACCATGTCACCCCAACTTGAATTTCTCTCTGGCCTAGAGGAGTTTTTCCCACCTACCTGCATGCATCTGTGACTCAGCTGAAGGATCAAAGAGGGTAGATTGTTCCTGTCATCCCTGTGGGACTGATCCATTTCCCCACACTAGATCAGAGTTCGCCAACCTAAGGCTCCTGAGCAAAATATGGCTCACTAGGGAACCAGATATGGGTCTCTTGCTGCTCGAGCTCACACTCTCCCTTACTGCCCCCACAGCAGGGAGCCTGCACTGGCACTCCAGCCTCTTGGCTCCCTGCAAGATTGAAGCACCAGTGCTGGCTTCCCATGTGGGAAGGGGGAGAGCCCCCCTAGGTTCCCCGCAGGAGCCTACTTGTAGGGAAGAAGTGGAACCAGAAACTGCTCCATGTGCTGCTGCCGCCGCCGCCACCACCGCCCCTCCCCCAGCTGCGGAACAGCAGCATGCCGATGTGCTTCCTGAAGGCTTTCCCCACTGATCCCATTGGCCAGAATTGAGCCAGTGGGAGCAGTGGAAAGCCATGCCTGGGATGCCAGTGGCGTGAAATGAAGTGACCCCCTCTAGCCAAGACCCCACACTCCCAGCGCCCTCACCCACCCTTCACCAAGACCTTGCACCCCAGCCTACTCCTGCACCCTTGCCCTGGCCAGACACCTACCGCCACCCAGCTCCTGCACCCTCCCTTGCTCCTGCACTTTCCCTGCTGGCCAGACTCTGCACCTTCCCTTGCTCCTGCTGCCTCCCCCGGCCAGACACCCTATTCCCAGCCTGTTCTTGCACCCTCCCTCCTAACCAAACTTCGTACCTTCAGCCCCCTCCTGCACCTTACTTCCCACCCCTATCATGCACCCTGTCCATATCCCACTCAATGGCAGCCTCGTCCCCCACACTGAACCCCTTATTTTGGCCACACCCTGAGCCTGGGTAGTCCTCACAAAATCCACTATCCCTGGAACTGCAGAAGAGTTTATCTGCCCTGAGGCCTTGAACCTCAGTCCTACCTCTGCCCCACCCCGATGGGGCTGGAGCACTAGGGGAGTGAGGTGTTTCAGTGGGGGGAGAGGGGCCACATCAGTGAGGATTGGGTTTTTTTGGAGGGGTGGTTTTTTTTGCATTCTTACTCTTGTGGTCCCCAACTGATTTTTTTTTTGTGTCAGTGACTCCCAACCCAAAAATGGTTCCCCACCCCTGCCATAAATAGTGTTGAAACCTGTTGTGTTGGGCATAATATTTTACTTTATTTAAAATGAAGCCTAGTCAACAAGGCCACAGTGTCCTGTTGCCAGCCCTGATCCTGGGGCAGGCCCCGCGATCCAATCCCCATCTGGCCACAGAAAGGGCTGGTGGTGGCCCCCCTCCTACTGTGTCATGGGTAGGAAGGGAGGCCACAGTCCGGATCCTGGCGATCCCACTGCTGTCTGGGTGCAGCAGCCAAGCCCCAGCCATGTAAGGTAATTCGACTCCATGGCGTCCCCTCCCCCGCCATACTGTTTCCCATCCCCAGCTCCCTGCCCTGTTTCCTGTGCCCTAAACCCCTTCTACACCCTGACTCCTGCACTCCCACATCCACAAGCAGCACCCACAGTAGCAGCAGAAGTCCCATTTTTAAATGAAACGTACTTACAGACTTTATGCTATATTAATCATCATGTGAATTATCAATAATATTAAGTTGTATATTTTCAGTCATGCAAATAGGCGTTATTATATAGCTCTTTGTGGATGACTTGTTCTGAATTTTGATGTAGTTTGGCTCATTGGCTTGAAAAGGTTGCCGCCCCCTGCAGTGGATGAGGTGCAAGTGATTGTTTAGGCTGGGCACAAAGAGGACCACTTCCAAGGAGAAGAAACCTTGGCCTCCTTAATCAAGATTGATTACATTTGATCCCCAGTCTCTTCTCAGGGACTAGGCTGTAGGAATTTGCGAATAATTGGGGATCTATGCAATGGCTGATAAATGGTCCTGGATGTTGTCAGCCTAAATTATGAATTGGAATGGAAGGCAGAGCCAGGAGGGCTTTACATTTTTCCCACTTCTTCAACCAGGTGAACCTCAAAAATATGATGAATGCTGTAGGTAACTGAAGATTTTACACTTGTCTGTTCCTAGTACCCACATTCTGGAGAAGACAAAGCCATATTTGATCTCTAGTTTCTGGAAAAAGTTTCTTTGCAAACCCAAGCTTCAGAATGAAGGCTATCTTTCCACTTGTAGGATTCATATGTGCACATTCTTGTAAGTTACACACAAGGGATGCCCTCAGTTTTCTTTAGTTTACAATGGGCAGACTTACTAATACACTACTTGACCCTTTGTCCCAGCAACCACCCCCAAGGATCCCTATTAAAGTGCTCATTCCCCACGTTTTTTCTGAGGCAGGAGGAAATTCATGTGTTCCCCTTCCTTAACAACCTGTACATGAGAACACCCTTTCTGAAAAAGGAACAAAAGGTAATTTGCTTCATTGCCCAGATTATAGAATAACAGTTTTGTTCTCAATGCCAAATAACTCTTAGCAGTGCTGTTTTACATTTTGCAGTCATAGATACATAGCATTGCTCTCTCATGAGAAGGGATTCAGATGCTGGTGTATGCTATGCTATATATAAAGATGATCAGTTCTCTAGCCATATTAATTAGGACTCTGATATTTTTACTGGTAATAGTTTCTTGTGTTGACTTCTTGTTGTAGTAAAGTTCTGTTCACATCTTCTCCAATAGTTTTTGGTTTTCCTGAACTCACATGTGCTTCTCTTCTCTAATTTACGTGTCTAATGTATCTCAGTTTGTAGTATCAAAATTTGTCTTGGTGGCTGGAAGTCAGGAGATGCTTGGATGGCTACAGAATATCAGAACTGTGGTGTGACAATCAGTGCCAGTCTCAGAGTGGGGCAAGGTTCTTGGATAGACAAGGAGTTTGAAACATCAATTGGCTCAAGCACAGGAAAAACTAAGAATATTCGATCACCAAATTTGGCCCATTATTCTGTTCTGGTGGTGCCTGAAAACACCTCTGCTTTTGCTCATATCCACAGAGAAGTACACTGGAAGCCATATTTCTATCATTGGATAGCCTTCTACACAAAAGGTGACTTATCATACAAGCAGAATGGCCAAATAAAGGAATAGGCTTGGAGATACGTAGTCTACGTGCAAATACCTTTTGACTTAAGGCTTCGTGTTGCCCCCAATAGAAGTATTTTGCATCCAGGTTCAATGCAAAGGTTCTAAAGTTCTCTTTCAGTTTAAGTGATCACCAGACCAAGGTAAAGGACAACATGTGCTCTCATCTGTGCCCATAATGTTGTCTTTTGTTTGCATTTTCTTCCATTAACCATGATCCTGGAGACCATTCAGAGGATAAAGGAAGAAGCATATCTATTCTCAAAGCTTCACGCTGGCCAGGGAGGTGTTGGATCTGAAATAGATGGCAGCTGCCCTTCAATTATTTCTCCTCTTCTGGAGAGACTTCCTGTCAGGAAGACTAATTCTTCATAAAGACTGTGTAATTCAAGGAGACTCTGTCTACATGATATTGAAGAGGCATCAGGTGAAACAGAGGTTATCAAATGGTCTTGGATGCAATTTTAGTTTCTGGGAAGTAGTCTACAAACAGGGCATATTCAAAGATTTAGTCTAGCTTTAATGAATGGTGTAAGTACCTTATTACAAAGCCAGTCAGGACAAGAGCAAGCCTATATTTTAGAGTTCATGTAGACCAGCTTTAACATGTACAAGCCTTAAGCCTCTAATTTTGAAATTGCAAGTGGCTGTCATATCCAGTATACTAGAGACAGCAGGAAAGCGTGGGACTTGCTTACCCATAGACATTGAAAGGCTTCTCAGAATAGTGTTTCTTCTTTACACTACACCAGTGGTTGCCAAACTATGGTCCGCGCACCCCTGGTGGTACACGACGGTACTGCAGAGGGGCACATGGAAAGTTTTTAGGCCTGATCCTTACTTTTTTTTTTCCTTTTCCTCTTCTCTTTTTTTCTTCTTCCCTTGGGAAGAGGATCCGTGAAATTTTAATATATTGAAACGGGGTGTATGCTTAAAAAGGTTGAGAACCAGTGGTCACCAGCCAGTAGATCTTGGACCCTCTGAGAGGTGATCCTGACTGGTTTGGCCAAGAGGTTACCAAGTGCCAGTGCTTCAGCTGCCTCTCCCTGCACGGCTCCTTCCCCTTTGCCTTGGAGGTATCCCCTCAGGAGCTTCCTTTTTTCTGGGCATGGAAGGGAGAGGAGGGGTGCTGATGTCAGGGTGCCCTCCCCCCAGTCTGTATCCCATCACCCCAGAGCAGAGAGTGGACACAACAGGGCTTGGAATAGAGGGAGTTTGCTGGCTGCTTTCGGGAGTGGTGCAGGGCCAAGGCAGAGGTGAGCCTGTCTTTAGCCCCACTGTGCCACCACCTAGGAGCCACCTGAGGTCAGCAGGGCACAGCTGGAGCCCACATCCCGACACTCTACCCCAGTCATGAATCCTCTTTCCCTCCCCGCCCCGCATGGCAGGCCCCTGCCCTAATCCCAAGCACCCCTGCATCCCAAAACCCTGCTGGATCCTGCACCTAGAATTCTTCCTGCACCCCAACTGCCTGCCCCAAGCTCAGCTCAGAGCCTCTCTCATATTCCAGATCCCATAATCCAAGAGCAGAGTCTGCATCTCAGCCCCAGCCTGGTGAGTGAGGGAGGATGGAGTGAGCAGGGACGGGGCCTCGGAGAAGGGGCACAAAGGAGGCGGGGCAAGGGTATTTGGGTGTGAGGTAGATCTTCGGTTGCATTTAAATTCAAAAAGTGATCTCATGCTTAAAAAGGTTGGAGACCCCTGTCCTACACCAACTGGAATAATTCTCCTTTTGGAACTTATTTGAGTTCAGTATTCCCTAAAGAAGCATCTTTTTGAATCAGTCTTTTTATTTTCTCTTAAAAGCGTCATAATTAGAATTCTGCAAGAAAGGGCCTGGAGCTTTGATTCTTACTAATAGATATCAAGAACGTACACAGCTTTCATTCAACAACTCAACTGTTTGTTCTTTCCGTTTTTGTTAACATCCATAATGTCCCACTGAAACTGGAATGCCATGCAAAGCAGGAAAAAACTATCCTTCCATTGAGGTACATATCTAAAATTTCTCGTCTCTTTGGTGCTAAATAGTTTTAAAATACTAAAAGCCCTGGAGTGGACTGTGCCTCGATGTCAATCCTGCTTGAAGAGTTTGTGTAGAAACACGAAACGTTTTCTCGTTACAGTTAAACCATTACATTTCTTAAAGAAGTCAGAGTGGTCCATTGATGAAACTACATGAAGCTGACTTTGTTTTGTGACTGAAGGTTATTTTAAAATGATGCAATATGAAGCATACTAAAAAACACCTATCTGACAGAGCACAGATGTTAGAAGTAAACAGCAATACTGTCAGAACACATACACTGCAAAATAACTAACACCTTTGGTGACTCATAGGAAATGAAGCTATAATTTTCAACAGGATTTTGTCCCTTTTTAAAAACAGTCCTAGGAAGTGACTTGATGCTGTCATCTTGCAGAATGAAATTCAAAGCATTTACTATCAAATTTTGAAAAGTCCAAACCCAACGCTATTTTATATTTTTCTTCTGGTTCCAGCAATATTATGTTTCCCGTGCTTTTAAAATGACCATCTTTTTCTTGCTTCAGCTACTTTCTTCTAATGTTCTACAGGTGGGTAGGTACTTAGTGTGGTGTGTGTACTGTTATACCCATTTTTAACTATCGGTCTTTACTCTTCTGAATACTCAAGTTCACTCTTAGCTTGGAGTAACAGAGATATGAAGAACATAGCCATGGTTTACATGCCAAAATGTTGGCAGTATGTCAGCTAGGAGTGGGAGAAAGAAAGGGAGAGAAAATGGACACTTACACCCTCAACTGACACAGCTATGCCAACAGAACCCCTAGGATAGGTCTACACACCCCCGTAAGTCAACCTAAAGTGTGCAATGTGACTAATGTAGCTGGAATCCATGTGCCTTAGGTCGAGTTATTGCGGTGTCTCAAGGAGACACTTGGCTGTTGACTTACCTTACTCTTCTCATTCAGGGATAGATGGGAGAACAATTTGTAGTCAATTTAGTGGGTCTCCATTAGACTCGCTGAATGGAATGCCAGTGCACCAATCTACACTGCGTAGCTCCTGGTTGTAGTGTCAGTGGGAAATGCAACTGTACCACTAGAGTACTTTTGTCAGCATAGCTAATGTCATTTGGGGAGGTGATTTAGCTATGCCAGAAGTCCTCTCCCTGCTGTCTTAAACTGTATCTACACTAGGGGGCGCTATCATCATAACTCTGCTGATTAAGGATCTGTAGTAGACACTTCCATAATCTTGAAGTTTGCTGGATGATTAAATATAGAAAAACTCAACCTGTTTACTTTGCAAGATTTCAGACCTGCATTTCTATAAGCAATGGATTTAAAAAAAAGTAGTGACAAGTAGAAATGGCCCTGGGGTGTTGTATATACTTTAGGGCTCCTACTGTTCTTCTTCACTTTCTTGTATGTGTAGAAAGTAAAGGGGGATAAATGTAGATTTGTCAAGATCTTTAGTGAAAAGAATATTGGAGTTTCTTCTGAAAAAAAAAAATTTAGGGATCATTGTAGGTAGCCAGCTACGTATGCGCTCCCATTGCAGTTCTGTGACAATGGGATAAACACAAACCTTGAATATATAAATAGGAGACATTCAATAGGAGAACAGAGGTGTCACATTGCCTTTTATATTTGGCGCTGCTTAGATCGCTATTGGAATTGCGAATTGATTTCTGTTGCCATGCTTTTAAAACAGTTTTAGTTCTTAGAAAAACTGTAGTGTTCGTGATGAGTTTTGTCTGTAAAACATGCATTACAATGGAAGACTTTATGAGGTCATGCTGTTTAGCTTATAGAGAGAGGTTGTGTTGACTTGATCATAGTCTAAATACTTAAACAGAACGAAGTGATCTAATTTTAAGAGCTCTAAAGTTTTTAATCTAATATACCAAAATAACAGGATCCAAAATCTTTTAAGTTCAAGTTGGAAAAATACACACTGGAAGTAAAACTCCAGTTTTAACAGTGAGGATAATTAATGACCCTGGAACACTTTACTAAGGGTGTAGTAAATTGGACATTATTTGGCATCTTTGAATTAAGATTGGGTGGCTTTCTAAAATATGAATCTTTTAATTAAGCTACAAAGTTTTGGGCTATGGACAGCAATTAATGGATGAAATTCTGTGTCCTGTAGATTATGATGATAATTGTGGTCTTAAATCAGTGAATTAAGTGAAACCTTTATTTCTTGAAATTGATAGTCTTAAAATGTAGGGAAATAGCTGAATGGATAATTTCAGCAATATTAACGTTTTGGGAGTGTTTCATTCAGGAGTATTAAGGCATTAGATGGTAGGCAAAGATACAACAACCAGAAGAGTGCTGCTATCCCACCATACTACTCAACCTGAAGTGTTAGGGTTCTAAAATAACCCTTTCTAAACCTTGTGAAATTAATCATAACGAGACTTTGAAATGGTGGGTAATTCTTGCAACGCCTTGTCAAATTTCAAAGTAAATGAAAAATGTAGATTTACACATGTTGGTTTTCTTTTGATTTCCTTATTTAAGATCTCCCTCCTGTAAATAGCTTACTTCTAGCAACAGTGAAATTGAGCTCTGAGACTAATTCTAGCAGCATTTGAAGTATTGACCCATTGGATTTTTTTTAACCTCTGTTTTTCCCATACCCATACCACAATGAAGCTTTTTCTCTGATTTCATATGGCTGTATAAAATCTTGATCTCTAATTGTCAAGGACATAACCAAAAATTGGAAGCTAGATGGAGACTATGCCTGAGCTACAAGTCAAGGCACCATTTACTGCCATGTTTAAATACCAATTTAAATTTTGTGAAATAACTTTTTACGACTGAGTAATAGGGATGTAAGTGAGTAGTCGACTACCTGATGAGCCTAGACTTACCAGGTAGTCACGTCTACTTGCTTCTCTCCCTCCGCCCCTCTCCCCCACCTGCTTCCTCTGTGGGATGACAGTGTGATGTCATCAGCATCCACGGGCCACTGTCTCTGCTACGTGCTGGGGCCAGCCTCAGCACTGTCCCCAGGGCATGGGCTTCTCCCGCTTCACTCTCTGGGATGCTGTGCCGCCACTGAGGAGCTGCTAGGGCTGGGTCCCCTCCACGGCTGAGCTCGACCCTCCCTCCGCCACATGAGCCCAGCCACGCCGTGTCCCTTCTGCCATCCGAGCCCCCAGTGTGTGCCTGCTTACTCATTAGTATGTGTTGCATGGACATGTCCCAGGGGGCTATTTGCTCGCAGCACGATGCAGTCCTAATTTGTTCAGTCTCTCTTCACATACATCCTAATAATTCTCTCTGCCTGCATTGCAAATCTATCCATGTCTGCTACATCTTTTTGGAGGTAAGGTGACCAAAAGTGAATACAGCCAGCACTGCAGGTGAGGGTAACTCTTAACTTACAGAATGGCATGAAAATTAAGATTCTCAATTAATCATAGTTAATTCAAGTAATTTAATGCAGAGCAAATTAGCTAGTTTTTAAAAAGCAGCGATAAGTGGTGTCTGAGCTATGGTGCTGGGAGTTGCGCGGAAGCAAGTAAGTGGCCCCCACTTCCACAAGCTGAGAACCTTCCCACTCACTGCCCTGACGAGACCCTGCACCTCCACCCCGCAGTCTCACCCATCCACCGAGACCCTGCAGTTCCACCCACCTCACTCACAACCCCCAAGTGGACACCCCAGCCTACTTCTGCCCCCTCCCCCCTGGCCTGCCACCTACCCCCGGAGAAAGGGGTTTGGCAAGTGTAGCAAGCAGAGGTTGCAGCCCCCTAGTGATTTTAGTATTACTAAAATAACGGTTGCTGTGTGTAATGTGTATCAGTGGATACATTTTTTTTAAACAGATACAAATACAGTACACTGACCAATAGCTCCATCTAGCTTCTGGAAACAGTAGTTTCTTTAACAAGGTGGCATCTTTCAGAATTCTTCTGCCCATGAGAGAGGGATCCAAACAGAAAACCATCTAATCACGTTGTGCTATCTTGTACGATGTACTTCATCAAGAGCTCTCTACCCAAAGTCCTTCCTAGTGACTTCATTCTGTGCCTTCAGGGAAACAACTGTTTTCTAACAAGGTCAAATTCAGTATTGTCAAATGCCTGTCAAATACATAATTCCTTTAGAACACTCAGTGAATTTTTTATTGACAGCTAAGATAAACAGACTTGTTCAGTATTTTCTGTTAAAATGTTTATATATACGTGTATTTAACACTTTAGCAGAGTTTGAAAATCTTGTAAACCAGTGCTTTTTATAATGCGTATATTTTTGTAATCTTCATTTGAGTACAGCAATTGATTAAATGGTTCACCAGTGCTGATTATAGTTAGCCATAGTAAGTTAAAAACTATCTGAAATTCATAAGTACCAGAATTTTGACCTGAAAGATTTTTAGGAGGTAGTTAAGTTAGTGGTATACTTCTCTTAAGGCTATATAGATTTTGAATCTCATTAGTGACTATATGGCTGCTGCTCTCACATAATTATAGTGTACTACATGCTGGTACAACCCACTGTGGTTCTGTACATATATACAAGTACAGTTTTTTTTACTGTTTCTTTGCTAAAATACTTGTTCATCCATCTCATATAATGGGGGTGCTGAAGGTCCTGATCTAAAGGTCCTGGGTTCACTTCCCCAGAGACCATCTGGCAAGGGAATGTTGTACTTCATACTTTCTTTAGATGTTATAAGCATATGTATATCCATTCCGGAGCAGAAAAGGAGAAAATTCATGAGGCTAGTCCTGTTTTCACTGAAGAAACATGAAATAGTGAACTGGTGTGGGAGATAGACACGCTCCCACAATTGCATTAATTTTAAATGGAAATGATTTTGAAGAGCTGTGGATTTTGAAGCCTGCCTTCTCTCCCAATCTCAAGGGGTGTATCCAGAGGGAAAGGAAACATGTTTTCCCTGCTGAAGAGTTGCCATTAGCTGAGTTTCTCAGTCCCCATAGGGGTCGAAAGTCATAGTAAAGCCTGTTTTTCCTTCAGAAATCATTAGACTCCACAGGAGAAAAGTCTCACCGAGACTACCATCTCCATTCCTGCTACTGAACATACTGCTTTTTGGAATACTGTCCACGCAAGGCATGAGAAAGGCATGGGGCAGTGAAAAGAGCACTCTCTTCTATATTGTTCTCCTTTTTCTAGGGGAAAAGGTAGAGAGGTGTCATATGCAGATTATTTGAGGATGAATCTGGTAGCAAATCTGTTTGACCTGAAGTGCAGAAATGGGGGGGGGGGGGGGATTACTGTGATGTAGCGTGGAGTACAAACTAAATGCCATATGGTTCTTGTCTTTCTGATACTACAGTCTCCGGAGCAGAGAAGATGAGAGAATATCAAAACCAGGTGCCATCTCTACACCTGTGAAGAGTGCAGATGATATCTCTGTTTCTAAAACAATGGAAGAGGCTGTAGTTGAAAGAAATGAAAAACAAACTCCACCTTTGCCAGGTAAATGCCAAGTTTTGCCTGCTATCTCAAATAAATTCCAGTCCTGGTGCCTTAGTGTTATTTGCACTGCTTTGAATCTGTAGCATGATTTCTCTCAAGCGGTTAAAATATGCAACTGCGTACTCAGAATATGCACATTCAAAAAGGTCCATCTCTGTCCCTAGTTCCCTGGGTGAATGAGTAATGGCAGAGATGTGCCCAAAGTTTGACATTTTTTGCTTTCTGGTATGGGATTTAAAAACTGTTGTTTGCAGTTGTGTTCAAGCATGGCTGTTGCTAAGAGGACTCTGTCATGGCTTCCAAGGCCAAAGTAAAGTGGAGGGCTTTTTCCGAATAGCTAGACTGGCTTGTATGGGCCTTGAAAGTGAGACAAGAAGCTTAAGTTTATTCAGTACAGAAGGGAGAAGCAATGTAGAAATTCTGAGAAAAGGGGTGATAGAGATGCAGCCGTGTCAGTCTGGTCTAGCTAAAACAAAAGACAGAGCTATGTAGCACTTTAAAGACTAACGAGATAGAGATGCAGCCGTGTTAGTCTGGGTGACAGTCATTGATGAGCTAGAAAAATATTTTTGCAACATTGTTCTGAATGGATACAAGCAAGGTAAGATTGCATTTGTCAAGGCCCACAAAAGGAAGTTGCAGTAATTCATGAGAGCCTGAGCAGATGTTTTAGTTCTTGAGTGATTGCTCATGTCCATTCAACGTAGCTGTGCTCATCACGTACACCGGTGCTGGAAGATTTCCCCTTAGCAGTACCTGTAGTGGAGCAGTCTCAGGTTCCCTCTGGAGTGGTGTGCACATTCTGGCCCATTTGGGACACTTCTGGCCACCTCCAATGCTTAGAATCTGCTTGTCTCCACATTAGCTATTGCACATTTCCCTAGTTGGACTTTGTTTTCCCTATAAATAGTTTTTTGTTAGTTGCTGTACTGTAGGTGCCATAGGTACTTAGCCTCGGTTTGGGGCATGACTCTTCCCCAGGCTTCAGGTCATGTTGCAGTTATTATCAGCCCATGCCTGAGTGACCCCCTCCCCCCACTGCAAATGTTTGTGGTGCTTAGTAGATGGCCACAGTAGTAATAAGTGTTGTATTTGCAAGCTGTTTAAACTTGGTACCAAGAAGGAAAGGGACGTTCACCTCAAGGCTTTCCTGATGGAATCCGTCTTGGCTCCAGTGCAAGAGCACTCTGACTGAGCACTGAACACAAGCACCTCGGCGCCACTGACACCATGGCATTGCTCACCACCTCCCCATAAGCCTAGGCAAGCCTTCCAGGCCTAAGAAAGATAGGCCCAGAACGCTGACACTGTTGTATTCCCCTGTGGTATTTCAGTAGACTCCTCAGGTCTCAACGGAGCGAGGATCCTCTACTCCCTCCGTCTTTTGTCCTGATAATTAGGAGAAGTTGTATCTTCAGGGTATAATGCAGAAAGAATTGGCAAGAGTTAGGCAGCACATGAATGTGAACCTGAGAGAGGATGTTCAAGCTGATGACAATGCCCAGGTTACAGGCCTGAGTGATAGGTAGGATGATGATGGTAGTTTCTCCAGTGATCAAAAAAAAAATCATGGGAAGGTTTGGGGGATTAAAAGCTTATTTTAGCAGCTTGGAGTTTGAGCTCATGGTAACGTCACAAACAGATTTCAGTTTAGATGGAAGGAAGCAGGTCTGTAGTAAAGAGTTGGGAGAGTCGTTATTGTGGAGACTGTGGTTGAGTTTATATTTTGCAGATGAGATTATCCAGAGATGATCGAGGGGGCAGAAAGTGACCAATGACATTCCTGTGCAATTCCCACAGAATGTTGAAGGAAAGGTGGACCTAATGAGGGAATCATTGTAGATTTAGGAGTAGAGTAGTGGACAAAACGGAGACAATCAAGGAAGGACAAGATTTCAAGGAGGAGAAGCATGGTCAATTGTGTTTAAAGAGGTGGGCTGATCAAGGAGGAAGAGGTCGGAGTACTGGCTCTGAGCCTTGGCTTGAACAAGTTATCAGATATTTTAGCAAGAGCCATTTTATTGGAGTGAAAGGGGCAAGAGTTGTATTGGAGAGGAGCTAGGATGGAATTGGAGAGGCAGCTGCTGTAAATAGTACTTTCTATGAGCTTAGAAAAGAGATGAGACAGATCGGAGGAGCAAATGGATATAAGGGTGGTGGGTTTTTATTTTTGTTCATGGGAGAATCTAGAACATGCTTGTATTGAGAGGGTGGGACAGTCAGAGGAGGAGAGTGTTAAGGCATAAAGAAGGGGCTGAGAATGGGCATTAAGGAAGTTAGGTAATGGGATTCAAGAAATCACTGGGGTAAGTGGATGGGTTGGAGGAGGAGATCTATTTCGGGGGAGAAGGAAGAGAACTGTGGTAGGGGAAATGAAGACAAGCCATGGAGAGGTGGGAAGATCACATTTTGTCCATTTTCTTTTGGAAGAAATGAGTGAGCAGATAGAGAAGTGATGACAGGAGAAGGGGAAAGCTTGAACAGTAAGTCAAAGGCAGCTGAAATTGCAGGTCTGGGATTAAATTAAAGTAGAAA
Organism: Pelodiscus sinensis; assembly: GCF_049634645.1. Taxonomy (NCBI): domain Eukaryota; kingdom Metazoa; phylum Chordata; order Testudines; family Trionychidae; genus Pelodiscus; species Pelodiscus sinensis. The sequence continues at coordinate 44,729,049 of NC_134724.1, read as the reverse complement.
TGTATAACTGTTTAACTGGAATATTGCATGAACTGATTGAGCCCTTGGCTTCTCTGTTTTTGGGCAGTGGTTGCCCTAGTGCTAATTTTAATCCTTAATGTCCAAATCTTATGTTGTTGGAACAAAACAGTATAATGTGGGGTTTTTTTCCCCTTTTTTAAATAGTCATGTATTTATCTATGGTGTATTCTGCATACTTTAAAATTTCAACTGAAATTACCAAAGTACAATGGGGGGGGGGGGGGGAGGGGAGGAAGTGCAGTAATTTCACCAGCCTTAACAAAATCTACTTGCCCAAGAGAAGTAATCTTACTCTGTCAGTACAAGAAGTTTTTTCATTACTGGCACTTGTGGTGCATGGGAGAAGGATTTTGTTCTTGAGCTGGTACACTTCATGATGACAGTTTTGCAAGACTGAGTTAAGCTGTACTGGTTCCCCACCCGATAAAGAATTAATAGCATGACAAGTTGTGTTGTTTTTTGTTTGTTTTTTATTCTAATAGAGCCAAAGCCAGTGTATGCTCAAGCTGGACAGCCAGATGTGGATTTACCAGTCAGCCCATCTGATGGTCCATTACCCAATTCAACTCATGAAGATGGAGTGCTTCGGTAATGTAATTCAAATTCTTGATTTCAACCTGATCCCACAGTCCTTGAGCAGAACAAGCGTTCCTTAAGCCAGTGAGTGTTATTTCTGCAAGACACGTAGGGCTTCTTTACGTATATATCCAATATGTTTAAAAGTTTTAGTGGTGGGGGAGTTGAGGCTCATCTGTGTTTTGTCATCAGTATTACATATTTCATCATTTTGAAACTTACTAATCACTGGAGGCTGCTGATGGGGATGGGTGAGGGCAGTTGCCCTGGGGCCTGGTGATTTTAAAAAGACCTGGGGCTCTCAGCCACCCCTACCTTAGCAAACCCCAGACCCTTAAAATCACCACTGGAGCTCCTGGCAGTGTGGCCCCATGCCCCCAACACCAGTGAATGGCTGGCTGGGAGATGCTAACCTCCAGGACTGCTGCTCCATCTGCCTGAGGCCTTGCCCCTGCCAGGGAGCCCAAGAGTGGCTTTCCCTGCTCGGGGCCTGGTGAAATCTTCCATCAGCACTGTAATAAATTCCTAAATAATACATGTGTTTTGAGTCATGTTTTCTGTCTCCCAAGTTTTGCTTCCCCCCTCCCCCTCTTTTAAGCATGAACAGTGCTGCATTCAGAAGAGCCCTTTAATAAGAAGTTACCATGTTGTGTGCTATTCTCCTCTCCCCCAGAAAAAGAGATTTTAAGAAATATAATCTAGCTGTAAACTTCCAAGGGAATGTTGTTTAAAAAAACCCAAAAAACCCAACCCCCTTACATTTTGAAATGTTCTCCTAAAATACAATTTATTAATATATTAAATCAAGCAACAAAATCTCTTAAGTGAATGTTAACATTATTTTCAAAAGCTCAGATGCTGAGAGGAATATTATGCTGTTATAGTATGTTCCTGAAAAAATAGCCTGCATATGATGATGTCAAACTGCAATAAATGAACATATTTTCTGCTCATGTAGCTCTGCAGCTAATACAGAGCTGCTAGTCTGTGACTGCATTTTCAGCTATTGTACCTCCGTTAATTGGAATGTGTTATAAACCTACAGGCCAAGCATGAAGCTGGTAAAATTCAAAAAAGGAGACAGCGTGGGCTTGCGGTTGGCTGGTGGCAATGATGTAGGTATATTTGTAGCTGGTGTTCTTGAGGATAGCCCTGCAGCAAAAGAAGGATTAGAAGAAGGTGATCAAATTCTCAGGGTAGGTCACAATCTTTCATACTTAAATCTGTTGTTCAGTAGTGCAACAGAAGTTTGATAAACGTTGTCTTTCTAGCATAGACCAGTGTTTCTCAAATGCAGTCACCAGAGGCTTTTCTTGTAGCCACAGCCTCCTGGGCTGTGATTTGAGGGGATGATGCGGGGGAATAAAGCAGTAGTTTCTCCCATTCCCAGTTGCTTCTGATGTTGGCTTGGTGTTCGCTGCGCACACTGCAAGCAGGGGTTGGTTTCTGCCACCTCTAGAGATAGCTGGGGCACAGTGCTGGAAGAGCATGAAGCTGGTGAATTCCCCACATTCCGATGGGTGGCATGACTCCAGCTGTGGGGCTTTGGGTGCCAGTCCTGGGCTCTGACTGCATGGTGTCAGGCCCTGGCCTCTGGCCACGCAGTTTTGGGCTCCATTCTCTGGCTGTGGGGCATCAGGCTCTGGCCCCTGACTGTCTCCCCCAGCCCACCTCACTCCAGTCACCCCTGGCTCTTGCTGTCTCCCCAACCTCCCCATCTAGGGCTTAATTTGTCCCCAGATTTGCCAGGGCTGAATAAGTATGCTGTGAAAAGTGATATTTATATGTTTGTTAAAATCACTTATAAAGGACTTCCTATTTAGCAATAAATAAATTACAGTAATTTGGATGTGTATATGTGCATATCTATTTGTTTTTCCTAAAGCCAATAAGCGTTTTAGGAAAAAGTATAAGAGCAGCCACCAGCAAGAGTTGGTGGCTGCACTCTGAGGCCACCCAAAAAATCGTCCTGAGAACTGCTGGTGTAAACTGCTCATTGGTGCCTGGATAGGGTTAGACAATAGTGCAGCTTTCTGCTCTTACTACTGGATCACTGGTAAACTGTGATTCCCAAGTTTTCTAGTTTCAGATTGGACAAATTGTATAACTTACTGGATATTAAACTGTTTACTAAAAAGTTCATATAGATATCTTTATCATATATACTAGTAATCAGCAGGTAGGACTTAGCTTCTAGATTTCATTAATAGATTTCTAGGCATTTTAGAATTGTGTACAGGAATCTATTGTTTAATCGCCCCACCCCAATTTCAGAGCACTGCTTCAAGCACAAGTTTTTGAACAGAAGAATGCATTTTTCCTGAAGCTAACTCAGTTAGTAAATAGATTAAAACTTGGGTATCACATATGGTATTAAAGAATACTATGAGAGAGACAGAGCAGCCCCTTATGTATATGTGGAGAACAGGTGGTAAGTTGTGGACAACTGGGTTTTTTCCCTACCTGGATCTGTTAAACTCTCTTAATGCCATTGGAAGGGAATGTTTCTAGAAAAGTAATTTCTTCATATTCTTTCATATTGATGACAAAGTTTAAAATGTGGGATGTTTAGTTCTCTTAATTTTACAAGGGATTTTATACTTGAGTCTATTTATAAAAGCAAGATATTTGGCTTCCTTACCAGCTGTTCCTGAACTTCGGTGGTAAAAAGGATAGCTAGGATACGCAAATATACCTTTCAGTTAGATAAAGCAAGGAGTTAAGGGCAACAGTAAAGGAAAATCATGTGAAACAAGAGCTTGGGCAAGTGATGTAAGGCTCTGTCTACATAGAGTTTAAACCAGAAAAAATTCAGTTCATCCAGCGTGTAATGTCAACATACTTTATCACAGACTCATCATAAAAACCCTGAAAACAAAGGAGAGATGAATGTTATGCTTTAGATCAGAGTGATAAAGAAATGGGTCTTGCTGTGGCCAGGACAGTATTACCAAAGCAAAAGACATTGTTAAGAAATATATGCAAAAAGCTTCTTGAGGTTCATGCAGTTAAGTTATATTTAACTGGATAAATAACTCTAACATTAATAAATAATGCAGTTTTTCACAATGTATATATGTAATGTACGTTTCACAGTTTTTCAAAATGCATGTGTGTGTTGCTACATTGTGCAGTAATTCAAACCTGTTATTGCATTGATGCCAGGTAAATAATGTAGACTTCACGAACATCATCAGAGAGGAGGCAGTGCTTTTTCTGCTTGATCTCCCAAAAGGAGAAGAGGTGACAATTTTGGCACAGAAGAAAAAGGATGGTAAGTATTTTCCTCAAATAAAAGGATAGCAACTGCTTGACAGGCTTCTTTGAGACCAAGTAGAAACAGTATAGGTAACCTTTGATAATTTAGTGATAGAAATGTAGCCGTGTTAGTCTGGTGTAGCTGAAACAAAAGACAGGACTATGTAGCACTTTAAAGACTAACAAGATGGTTTATTAGATGATGAGCTTTCGTGGGCCAGACCCACTTCCTCAGATCAAATAGTGGAAGAAAATAGTCACAACCATATATACCAAAGGATACAATTTAAAAAAATGAATACACGTGAAAAGGACAAATCACATTGCAGAACAGAAGGGAGATATTGAGGGGGAGGAGGGGAAGGAAGGTGAATGCCTGTGAGTTAATGATATTAGAGGTGGGGAAGGGTAGATGTCTGTGGAACAGGACACTAAACTCCAAGAAGCTCTGGGAGACAGACCCATAGTCTCCTATAGACAACCACCTAACCTCAAGATGATTCTTACCAACAACCACAGGACATACCACACTAATACCAACCCTGGTACCTTTCCTTGCAACAAACCCTGTTGCCAGCTTTGTCCACATATTCACTCTGCTGACACCATTATTGGGCCTAACTAAATGAATTATAAGATCAAGAACACATATTCCTGCGCCTCCAGAAATATAATCTATGCTATCATGTGCCGAAAGTGTCCCTCTGCTATGTACATTGGACAAACGTCTCAGATACTTCACCAAAGAATCAATGCCCATAAAACAGACGTTAGACAGGATCACAAAGAAAAAACAGTTGCTTGCCATTTCAACCAGAAAGGACACTGTCTGAATGACCTACTCACCTGCATCCTACTTCAGAAGGCATTCAAATCTGCACTTGAAAGGGAATCCTCTGAACTCTCGACGCTCTCTGCAGGGGGCTGAACAAAGACTCCAGCTATCTTACCCATTACAAAGATAGCTTCCCCAATTATCACCTCTAATATAATTAACTCACAGGCTTTCACCCCCCCCCCCCCCCCCCCCCCCCCCCCGCATCTCCCTTCTGTTCTAAAATATGATTTGTCCTTTTTTTAATTGTATCCTTTGGTATATATGGCTGTGACTATTTTCTTCCACTATTTGATCTGAGGAAGAGGGTCTGGCCCACGAAAGCTCATCATCTAATAAACCATCTTGTTAGTCTTTAAAGTGCTACATAGTCCTGTATTTTCTTTGATAATTTACTTTGCCTCAGGGAGTAGCAGCTTAGAATGATTGGTGATATGAAGCCTTTCATTCTTATGTCACTATTTCAAATGCACTTGCAAGTGTATAGTAGTGATAAATTGATTATCTGATGACAATTCACTAGCTTGATATGAAATGAGTCTGGTCTCGATCCTTTTTCAAGTGAATGGCGTTGTGCTAGTATAATTGTGTTGAATTAAAAAACAAACACAAAAAAACTCACAACCCTAACTGAAAGATATATCAGTACAAAGCTATGGAGACCAGATCTAAATAGTGACTGAAAAACAATGACTGGATAAAATGGGGAAACTTGCATTGTCTGTTCTGGAATAGGTAATATCTGATTCCAGTGCTGTCAATGTAGCTTGATTTTAAAAAAATCACTAAATTAGCTCTAAACACATTGTAGGAAAAAAGACAAATTAGAATAAGTACTGTTTTCAGAATGCCTCACATTAACATAAGGATCATATGTGGATTTTACATACATTGCTTATGCTGAAATGTGGGGATATAGTTACGGGTTTCCAAGTTACCTTACAGTTAGAATGGTGAACAGAGGATAGGCAAGATTTCTACTCTGTCTTTTTACATAACGTCTGTGAGCATTAGGAACCCTTTAATGTACTTCAGCTAACTTTTATTGCAGTTTATCGTCGCATTGTTGAGTCTGATGTGGGAGATTCTTTCTATATCAGAACTCATTTTGAATATGAAAAGGAGTCTCCCTATGGGCTAAGTTTCAACAAAGGTGAAGTGTTCCGGGTGGTGGATACTTTGTACAACGGCAAGCTCGGGTCCTGGCTGGCTATTCGAATTGGCAAGAATCACAAAGAGGTGGAAAGAGGAATCATACCCAACAAAAACAGGTAGCGTCTTGAAACTGTTTACTACAATAGTTGTTAAATCTGTGACTAAGGTTTGTCCAAGTTGTGTTTCTTCACATTTGTGTTTTAGTTAACATTCCTTATCACTCTCACATTTATATCTTAACATTTTGGAAGAAAAAAAACTCACTAGTGGAACCCCAAATAGTTTTCAATTAGACTTATCCAGTTTGAGTATCCAAAATTACATTTGAGTTTGGTTTAGGACAGAGGTTAACAAACTGTGGTCCTTGACCACTCCATAGGATAGTCACATGGAGTTATTTCTTTCTTTTTCCAGGTGAAAGAAACACAAAGTGGGGAGCGTAAATCCAAACAAGGCCTTAGCAGTGTGATGTCAAATTGAATTAGCTAACTGAATCCAAGTAACATATAAATTCTAGTCAAGACAAAGGAATTATTTCAGCATGTGCTAAACTGGTGAAATTAAAGCCTAAGTGTGGAGTCTGTCATCTTTTTCCTAGTCTAGAAGCATCCTAAAATTAATGATGAGCATAAGTAGACACAGCATACGTTGTTTAAAAATTACAGATGTATAAATACTTTCGGAAAAGTAAATAATTTGTAAACAATTGCTGTAGTTGCCTGAGCTATATTAATTGATCCTCAATGGCAAGAGAAAGAGGTCCAAAGGGCAATTACTCATTAAGATGTAATGAAAAACATAGGGAAACCTTAATTTGGTGATCAGTGGTCCTTCAGCCCATTGTCATTGTAATGTAGTCACAGGTTTAAATTTTGTTAATGCAGTATCATTTCAAAAGCTGATGTAGCTGGTATTTTTTGTTTTTTGAAACCCCTGGAATCTCTGCCGTACTTAGAGCTGAACAACTAGCTAGTGTACAGTACACACTCCCAAAGACAGCAGGGGGGGATCGTGCGGATTTCTGGAGGTTCCGAGGTCTACGCAGCTCAAAACGAAATCTTCGAAAAAGCAGAGAAGATATTTCTGCCCAGCCTGTTCAGACCAAGTTTCCTGCATACGAAAGAGTTGTTCTTCGAGAAGGTAGATTCCTTTTAAAGAGATGAACATATTTGCTGTCTCAGTTCAACATTTTAATCTTCATGATGGAAAAATATCATGCTGAAATATATTTAAGTCAATTTACTTTGATTTTTTTTTCTTCTTCAAGCTGGCTTTCTCAGGCCTGTAACCATCTTTGGGCCAATTGCTGATGTTGCGCGAGAGAAACTGGCAAGAGAAGAACCAGATATTTATCAAGTTGCAAGTAAATGTCTCTCTTTGCTGATCTAATTATACAGTCACCTGTTTTGCTAGCCTTTCCTGTGGTGTTCTTCTAGTCATTAATGTTTTAAGGTCTCCCTTTTTTATTGTCCACAATTCATGGAAGTACCCTGAAAGGCTTACATTTCGTCTCCGTTAACTGAGTGATAGAAACATTTTAATGGTAAAGTAATAGATTTAGGACTCTTCAGAAAACATTCATGTGAATGCAAACTCGTTTATTGTTAATGCTATCTTAGGAGCCAATCTTGTAACATGGTGAGCTTCCTTAGTGCCCCTTCCCTTAATTCAGCACCTTCAAAAAGCATTCACAGTTAAGCTCCTAGGAAATACTTAATATATTCTTAGGATTTTATAACTAAACTGAAGATGATGATGATAATTCCTGCACTATTTTAAAGTAAAAAATTTGTGTTCAGTACTATGACTTGCATAAGGTCTGAAACTAGTATTTTGAACTAGAAAAGCAGATGGTCCTTTTTCTATTAAAGGGAGCATAGAGAGGGTTTTCTTATTGACTAATAGGTGTCTAAAAAATTATGACTTGAACTGTGTTCTCTTGAACAGAAAGTGAACCAAGAGATGCTGGCACTGACCAACGCAGTTCTGGTATTATTCGTCTTCATACAATAAAACAGATAATTGACAGAGTAAGTGATAAAAATGTGCTTTGTTTTATGAAATGTGTAGTTCATTCTGGAAACAAATGAGGGAGAACAGGATTGTTGAATTAATAGAATGACTATTCATGTGAATAAACCTAATATCCATAATTATAAATGCTGCTGTTTTCACATACAATAGCGTAAACAACAAAATATAAATAAAAATTTTAAAAAAGCAAGATACTATGTACATGTGCTCTAGTAATTTATGTAATTTTGTTTATATAAATTCAAGAGTGACATTAATGTTGAATGAAACAAATTTTTCTATTCCTCTCTAAGATCAAGCACTTCTCTGGACTCATGATTGTAGCTGAGCAGAATCTTTTAAGTAAATTTTTTTCCACTGAAGGTGAACAAAACTGTTAGCAAATTTTGTCAACTTCAGCAAATTGTCAAAATGAAACATAATTCAGAAATGTCTAAACAAATATTTTTTACATTAATGAAACGTCGTGTAGAGCCATATAGCCCTACTAGCATTGGGACCGATGGCCATATAGCCACATTACTAGGAGGAACTGCTGGGGCACTGCGCTCGCTCTCGAATGTAAGGGAAGCATGGTCCTCTCTGTTGACTTCAGTGTCTCTTTGATTTTCAGTGATCTTTCAAGAGCTAATTGAAATAGATTGCAGACTCCCTACAGATACCTCTTGAGGTCAATAAATGATTAAAACAAGCAATGCTATATATTCTTCTTTTTGTGACCCCATCCAGAGTTGCCTTTCCTAGTAATGAGGCTATCGGGGAACCTGTAAAAAACCTTAACTACTTATGTGTGAGAGCTGATTAAAAATACTATGTTCTCACCAGTTACTCTTAATTTCTTGTTTTACCACCATCCACCCAGCTCTCTGAAAATTGATGGGGCAGATACTAGTCCATCTTATACAACAGAGATTAGAATAGCCAGTACACCTATTAAAACACAAACCTATAGTTCAACATCAGAAATTACTAGGCATTGATGGCCAAATATAACTTCACAAATTATGCAAAATTTGGTTACTATTCAACACCTGCCTCCAGATCAATGGGAACAATTTCAGGCTAACATTGTTAAGAAACTGTTAGTGATTACATCCCTCCAAGCAACTCTAGATGCTGCCAATCCCACAGCCCACTCTGTCTCCATGGCAGTGATGATGTACAGGGCATTCTGGCAATAGTTGTATGATTTCCTGGAGAAGTCCAGAATATGGTGGAGGATCTACCGTTCAATGGACTGAAGTTTATGAAGAAACTGATTCTAGGAGCATATCGTGTTCACTGGGCTTCTATACTCTTGAGAACAAAATAATATTCAGTAGATCAGAAATGGATCATAGATCCTGCTTGATGGAATTCTCTGGATTCCGGTGGAACCTCCAAGACCCTGGTTCTAGAGATCCTGCAATTAACCCAGCACAAATTCACAGCAGACTATCTTCAAAGCACCAGTTTTTGACGGGATGGTCAAGTGTTTAGGCCCTCCCATTTCTTTGTCCTGTCAGACACAACTAGTTGCCCACCTTCCCCTAACTGAAGACTAACTCATTAATTTTCAGTAAGCATTTGGAGGAGTATATCACCTCAGACAAATGGGTGCTGGAAATAATATCATTAGGCAAACTCCTCCACATACCTCTCTTCCCTCCTCTTGCTACTTCCTCATCTCTCTTCAGGATAAGCTCTTAGTAAGACAAGAAATAAACTTCCTTCTTCATACTGGGTTCAGACAGTGACTTCCACATAGTGGACCTTCTATCCCCCAGAAGGTCCATGTACTGTTTACAGGTCAAGACTATAGCATCAGATACCCCTCAAGGACTCGCCTTTGCTCCCATATGTTCTCACAGGTTGGATCAGCAGTGGCTGCATTGATAAATGCTCTGTTAGACACTTGGTGGTTCGAGGCTCATTCGTACCAAGAGGTGTTGGGTGCCAAGTGGAGGACACTTTTTCTTTGTTTTTGGACTTGGGCCTTCGGTTGAATATGGAGAAAATTCACGCTGACTTTCGTAAGGGGATCCCTGGAATCCTTCATATCCAGGGCCGCCTTCGTTAACTACTCAAGAGAACCCTCAGACTTCAGTTAGAAGCAGTCTTCATCCTGAAGATTCTATAGCAGACAACTCTAATTCCCCTCTCTCTCCCTCCTTGCTGTCCCCACCCATCCCTCTTCAGGGGCCCCTTTTATGAGCAGCTCCTCCTCCAGGAAGTGTAAACACTCCTGAGCATGGAGTTCTCTCCAGTGTTTCAGGGGCAGGGGTTTCTACTCCCACTATATCCTTGTTTCTAAGGTAAGGTCTTCGGCCCATCCTGGACTTAAGGGGGGCTCAACAAATTTGTCACCACCCACATGTTTTGGATGGCTTCTCTGACCTCCATCATCCCCTCCCTGGATCCCAGGGGATTGGTATGCTGCCCTTAACTTGAAGGACTCCTTCTTTCATGCATTCAAACCCTGGCACAGATGCTGCCTTCATTTTCTGGTTGGTGACAACCATTTCCAGTTTACTGCTTTCACTTTTGGACACACTGCAGTGTCCTGGGTATTTACTGAATGCGTGCCCATAGTGGCAGCCTTACTATGACAACATGGAATTCAAGTCTTTCCTGCCTGGATTGCTGGCTCTTGAGGGGCCATTCATACTGTAAGATGGAGATGCACATTGTCTTTACCTGGGACACTGCAACAGCTCAGTCTGTTACCAACCCCACGAGGTTGACCCTTGTGCACGCACAAAGGATTGAATTCATTGGGATAGTGCTCAGTGCCACCAAAACATGGACCTTTGTTCCAGAGCCTTGTTTTGCAACAGTGACCTAGATGTTGTGGTCACTCACCGGCTTCCCAGTCACCATCGTCAGGACGTGCTTCAAGCTCATAGGACTCTTGGTAACATGTATAAACATGGTCCCATTTGCAAGATTCTGCCTGGGGCCCTTCCAGTCCTGGCTTGCCATCAGTGTTTTGCCCAGGGCATGACAACATGGTGGTCACAGTTCCCAACACATGACTCATGCCCTGGGGCTGTGGCTGGATCCCAGGTCGGTGTTAATCTGTGTCCCATGCCATGTTCTGCAATCCACAGTATTTCTAGTCAGACATGTCCACATTGGGCTGGGGGGTGTGGCGCAGCGACTTGCCTTCTGGACCTCATCACCCAATCTATGTGGACAAACGAGATTATGTCCTTCCATATCCATGTCGGGGAGCACAGAGCAGTTTGCCTTTTTGTCTGGCATTTCTCCCTGACTTCTGGGGGAGATGCATGGCAGTCATGACTGACAATACCACTGCCATCTACATCAACAAATAAAGCGACATACTTTCATCTCCACTTTGCCAAGAAATCCTGCTCCTGACTTGTGCTTACCCCACTCTGTTCACATGGAGGGTGTTACACTTGCTATTTTAAGTTGTACATAGTGTTTGTGGTCAGCACTCTATAAACAGTAGCATTTCAAGTTGTAACTATCTTCCTTTCAAAGGAACTTGATTTTTGGAAAGCCATGAAAATCTTTATTCCGTTTTTGAGTTAAAACCCTTTTGCACTGAGCTATTGATTTTGTGTAAACATATAGAACTCATTTTTTTCATACTTTTTCCTTTTGCAAATGGGGCAATGAGTAGTTTAAGACCAAGTTTTGAAGCTGTTTTGTGTTCTGTTGAGTTGATAGCTAGTCCCTCTTTCAACATAGAAGAACAAAGTTATGCCTTATCAATTTGAACTTCCTTCTAACAACAGAAACTGGAAGAATCAAGAGAATTTTGAAGAGCAATAAAGATGTTGAGAGAGCTGTCTGTGAGGGGGATGACCATCCATCCCATTTTTCCCAGGACAGTCTCATATTTAAGGCCTGTTCTCGGCATTCTAGCTTTTTTTTTTTTAAATGGGCACATTGTCCTGTATATCCACTGCAGCAGGGAGAAGCAGCCAGAGCTCAGGGCTTCAGCTGTTGAAATCCCAAGCACTGGCAGCTCCCGTCCCCTCCCTTTATGCTGCAGGGCTGAATGTCGTCATCCCTGTAGGAGTACAGAGAGGGCAGAGAGCTGCTGGCACTTGGAGCTTCAGCTGCTGTGGAGCCCTTAGTGCCAGTGGCTCCTCCCCCACCTACTGTGGGGCTGGAGTCCCAACACTGGCAACTCTCTCCTCTCGTCCCCTCCCCCCACATACACGGAGTAGAGCTGGAAACCCAAGCACCCTCAAGCACTGGCCTCTCCTCCCCCTCCACCCTGGGGTTGGAGCCCTGAGCAGCAGCAGCTGCTTCCCCCATCCCAGTGTGGGGCTGGAGCCCCCCACCACTGGTAGCTCCCCCTTCACAGGGCTGGAGCCTTGAGTTCCGCAGAGGGCTGAAGCACCAAGCACCAGCGGACCCCCTCCCCTTTTGGTGTCTTGTATTTGGCATGGGGAAATATGGTCATCCTGTCTGTGAGTATGTGTTCAGAAATAAATGTTAGTAGGTCTTGAGGTGTCGAATGTCTTCTAAGTCTTCGTGAAATAACCTTCCGTTCACTGCACAACTCTATTGTATCAATATCTTTTGAATTTGTGTTGTAATGCCAACTCTAGGTTCAAGCAATGTTCTAATATCTGTTTTGAAGTCTTAGTTTGCAAACTGTGTACATCCTTGAAAAAAACAGCTATTGAATCAAGCTGCTGTATGTGCTCAAATAGTTCTTTAACTGACTGGATTGCAGGATCTAGGACTTGAACATAGAAGTTTACTCTGAATTTTTGTTTGGGATCCTGAACCGATTCGTCTTTTGTTTCATATGTGAACTGTTGCTGCTTTCTCCAAATTTGTGCTGATTCTGATTTAAAGTCTGGTAGTTCAAATTACTCAGCAAGCTCATGAGTATCTACTAGTGTCTTTTTAAACACTGTATCAATACTGAATTCCTCCAGAAGCTTGTTGATCTGTTGCAGCTGTTGTATAGCAGAATATATGTTGAAGTCCTTTGCCTGAAGTTTCTTACTGGTCAGGTTAACCTGCTCATTTTGTGGTATAACTACAAATTTGAATTTGCAAGAGCTTCTTCATCTGCATATGCCATATTGCCAAATGATCCTGTTAGGGCGGTAGTATCAGACATTTCAATTAGTGCATCATAAATATTTCCAAGCTCATAATCAACTATATGACTGGCCCACACGGGGCTACTAAGAACGATTGAATTGCTAGACCCTGCCCTTAGGCAGCAAATCCAGGCAGTGCTGTTTTAAAGCTATCCCATGATACATTTTAACTGTATTTACATACACAACCATGCCCAACAGTGCAAAATGAATAATATAATAACTTCTGACATGCAATTAGGCACTGTTTTACAAGTACAATATTTGATACTTCTGTTTCATAAGAGATAAGCCTGGTGCTAAGTGACCACCTAGTTCACCTGAATGGTCAGCTGGCCCTGCGCTTACGCTGAGTAAGACCTATGGGATATCTGGGTCTTTCTGATTGGTACTTGTCACTTCTATCTTGCATGAGCAAGATATAAAGGGTGTAGGTGCCATCCCTCCAGGTACTACTCACTAAAACGTTCTCAAATTCATGTGGACTGGACATGTGATAACTACTTTTGGGATATATTGCAGACTGTAACTTGAAATACTTAATTTTCCCCTCTGCCATTGAACTCTTCAGCCTGGATATGCTTCAAGGCTCTGTTTCTAGAAGTCTCTGCTGCTGCCTTACTGCTCTTCTAAGCTGCCTATTCTGTTCTACTTTCTTCACATGAAAGAAAGTTGGACTGTGGTGCTCATGTGCATTTTTTAAGCAAGTGAAATATTACCTAATTGGAGAAACTGATGCTAGACTCCCTCATTTAAGTTCTTGGAGTCGTCTAATACTAGCTTTCACCTCATATTACACTCATCCCCTCTTCCTTCTTTCCAGTGGAGCTAACTGCTTCTGTGGGCACCTGGGCAAGGTTAGGGGTGGGTAACTCTGCACTCCCAGAAGGGGCAGGGCTGAGGGTGAAAGGTGGTAGGGTCAAGGACGGCCATCCTTTTAGTCCTGCCACATAGCACATGGCTCGGTGCTCCAGCCTGGTGGCAATTTAAAGGGCCCAGGGCTCAAGGTGCCATTGCTACTGTGGCTGGGACCTGGGGCAATTGCTCTCCTCCCTTCCCCAATCAGTGGACCTGCTTCTTTCATTATATTTTTAAAACAAATTTGTTATTGCCCCCTCTAGTGCAAAAATTTTAAACACTGAAGGGACATCTCAAGCTGGAAACGCTACATGCCACTGCACTAATTGCATGTTCCTGAGGTTGACTTTGTGGCAGGGGAAAGCAGGTTAGATCCCTTGTGCAGGGGCAGGGATTTCTTGGAAGGAGAGCTGATAAGACATGGAAACTAGCTTTGTGGAGGAATCTGGACTCAGGATGTTAGTAACAGTGAATTGACTAGTTGATGGAATTTCCATTGACTACTCGACTAGTTGATAAGCACTTCTGCATTGCTCCTTTGAAATGTACATTTCAAAAGTCCCGCTCCATGCAGCATGCCAGCTTCGAAATGCACAAGAGTCCCCCGGGCTCAGCTGTGTGCTGCGCCCACATTGAAATAACCCTCCATTTGCTGCCTCTGTCTGATAGAGGGGGAATCAATTAGTCGACTGACTATCTGATAAGCATTTACTTATCGGATAGTCAACTAGTCCTTAACATCCCTAATCTGGACCTGGCATTTCTTCCTAGTAACCACAGGCTTTGTTTCTAATACAGTGTGCTGATGTGGCTCCCCTTTTGCCTAAGAAAACTGGCTGATTTATATGGGTTAAATACATTATATGTAATAATTCATATAATTAATTTGAAGTAGCACCAATGTTGTTGGGACTGATGGCCACCTGGACAGCCCAGCTGTATTGGGATTACCTATATACTTTCCCGTTATCAGAATGGAAAAGTTTAACGAGTTAGTTATTTATCAGTATATAAATGCCATGGTAAATAGAAAACAAATCTGTAAAAGATATTACAATGTATTATTTAGTAAGAGCTTGAAAGCTTTACTTCTTGCATATGTACTATTTTTCTCTGCAGGACAAACATGCTTTATTAGATGTCACTCCAAATGCTGTGGATCGTCTGAATTATGCACAATGGTATCCCATTGTGGTGTTCCTTAATCCTGATTCCAAACAGGGTGTAAAAACCATGAGAATGAGACTTTGTCCAGAATCACGGAAAAGTGCTAGAAAATTGTATGAAAGAGCTCACAAGCTACGGAAAAATAATCATCATCTCTTCACAAGTAAGTAAACATGAGGAGATGCTTATGAACTAATTACAAGTTAAATTGGAGCGATGGTAATATATCTAACAGCATCTCTTGTATAGTGTGAATATGATTTTTATTAGCAATGAAAATATACCAGTCGTACCCATTACATTTAAATCCCACAAATTTTAATAAAAAATTGGTTAGAGGTTTTCACAAGTAAACTATGTCAATCCCAATACTAGTTTGCATTAATTATGGTCTTTTTTTGTTGTATTTCTCCTTCCTTCCTTTCTTCCTTCCTACCTCTCATTGAAGGAGAGGTAGCAAAGGCCCCTTCATAATGCATGGTACATTTGGCTCCTTGCCAAACTTTTTCCCTTTCTTGGTGTTCTATTCTGTTCCCACTGTATCCATGACTGGCCTTCCTTCTTGCTGTCTGGTCCTGATTCACTTGCAGACTTACCTGTTGCTCCTAATTTTATTAGGAATGGTATTAACAGTGGGAGAGCAGTAAAGGCTTACCATAGGGTTCTGCTTTTTTCTAGATTTGATTTGTGATTAAGATATCAGTTTCACTAGTTTAAAAAAAGTTTGAATTGGTTCACAGGGTAGGTGGTATTAATCTCATTCAAGATGGTTCTTTCTTCCTTGTGTGTCATCACCAGTAATATAGGTTTTGCAGATCAAGTTACATCAGCTGTATTTGTGTGTCTATATATAGGTGGAATTTAGTAAAGTTCTGTCCTGCTGAGGCTCAGATAGGCAAGCTAACTCTTTTTCTTTTAACTGTGTTGACTTGGCTAGACCAATAGAGGTAAAAATCAGCAAAAATGTATTCTGAAATCTAAAGGAAGCAGATAGGCCTCTAATTAAACACAAAAGGAAAGAATTGATGGGTGCCATATTAACAGTTTCTTTTAGAGTAAAATATGCTGAGCTCGGCTCTTAGCATTGATAAGATAAAACTGATAAAATGCCTCAAACTGTTTTATATAAAGCAGTCATACATAAATGTGTGTATACAAAGTGCTGCAAGTGTTATTTAAACTCAAAATTCACATTGTATTTGGTGGTCATGGTCCAGAATGTTCTAGTCAAAAAGAAATGTTACATTAAGAAATTTATTTATCCTATTTTATTTTTAGCTACCATTAACTTGAATTCAATGAATGATGGCTGGTATGGAGCATTAAAAGAAGCTATTCAGCAGCAACAGAACCAGTTGGTATGGGTTTCAGAAGGAAAGGTAAGGAATGTCACATTCTCTTTTATTTGAGTAGGAATAATAAAACATTATTGATCTTATACAGTACAGTTGTGAGTATTCTTTCTTTTCCCTTTTGCATGATCATCTTAAGATTGTTGTGAGGAGGGAGTGGACATTTATGCTTTAAGAATAGTCCTTATGATACGGTTGTTCTTAATGGCCACTGTTGTATTTGTACATATCCATTCCATTCCACTCAGTTGTGCTTTAAAGACAATTTGGTTTTCTCTTGGAATGAAAAGGTTGTTTTCTTGTTTTGCCTAACACTACCTGGTCTAAAGGACACAACTGACTCAGTTGACAACTGTGACCTGCCTTAATTGATTTCTAACATGATAAAAGTAAAGACTTTATTTTGAGTGTTCTGGGAGAGGACACGTTTTATTTGTTTCGGTTCTAGAAATACGAAGGGTATTTGCCTATGGAAATCATCTACAAAGAGGAGTAGCAGATTCTGTCATTTGAAGTCTAGCAAGATTAGTGGCTTTGCCAAAGATATACCCAAGTTCAACCAGAAATTATGATCTTAGTGGAGTTCTGACATTTGTTTGAGAATAGAGTTTGAGATTAGAGCTTCTTGCCTTAATGTACATCACAGGCAGCTGCATTATAAGTTTCCACACTAAAATATGCTAGCCCTTTCCTTGGTAGGAGAAGATAGTTATGGTATCGTATTCATTCATTTACCTTCAATCGTTGGTTGTTTCGTTATCAAGAAGGTCACCAAAGGTATGTCTGCCTTGCAGTTAGATACCTGTGACTGGTCTGAGCCCAGCTGACTCAGGCTTATGTGGCTGAGCCTCGGGGCTAGCTATGGTGTAAACATTTTTGGGGTTGGAATCCAGGCTCTGGAGTCCTGTGTAGTGGAAGGCTCCCAGAGCTCAGCCTGAATGTCTACAGTTAAACCTCGCTTAGTCTGAGCCCCGTGAGCCCAACTGAGCTGGTATAGGCCAGTCATATGTATCCAACTGCGGTGTAGACATTCCCTCAGTTGTTCCGTACCCGTGAAGGAAGGTCACTCCTAAGCAGGCATATGAGATGTGGGTGAGGGGAAGTGGAGTATAGCAATCACAGCTGCATGCAGTTACGAACACCGCTCTTCCCACAGCACCGTTGGTGCAAGGGGAAGGGAATAGAAACTGACTCCTCTATATATTGCCCCATTTTGTTTGACCCCCATGACACTGGGAAGTGTGTGTGTGTAGCACCTGCTGAGCACAGCAGATACTGAATGGAGGAGCAATGGAACAGAGGTGCAATGGAGATAGGAAAACTACCAGACTCCTACTCTCAGAGCACTGGTTGTGACACCCTCCAATAGTAAAGGCTTGATTTTTCAGAGCTGGTTGCCTATAGCTCTTATTGAATTGGTTCCGCGCACCCGAAAATAAGATCTTAAATTACTTTAAAGAGCCAGGCTTTCTAACGTCCCACTACAAATTGGAAGCAGGTACATATAGTATGTTGAATGTAGGTGTATTTTTAGTTTTCCACAAGAAAGTATCCTTCCCAGATTCCCAGGAAAAATGATGGGCATCCTTGGAAAATGATGAAAGATTTTAATTTAATTTTGTTTGACACAGGCAGATGGTGCTACAAGTGATGACCTTGACTTACATGATGATCGCCTGTCCTACCTGTCAGCTCCAGGTAGTGAATATTCCATGTACAGCACAGATAGTAGACACACTTCAGACTATGATGACACAGATACAGAAGGGGGTGCCTATACTGATCAAGAACTTGATGAAACGCTCAATGATGAAGTAGGGACTCCTCCTGAATCTGCAATTACACGGTCCTCTGAACCTGTAAGAGAGGATTCCTCTGGAATGCACCATGAAAGTCAAACATATTCTCCTTATGCATCACAAGCTCAGACCCAGCCAAATCCTAGAATAGACTCTCCAGGATTTAAAACAGCCACATCTCAACCGGTAAGTAGCAACTTTGCATTTTGATAAGAGATATTCTTCTTAGAGAATATGTCTTTGAAGCAGGTACTTGTGCGTACAGTCCTTAGCAATATTGTGAGTGCACACCAGAAACTGCTGATTTCATATAAAGGGGCTGTGATTTATTTTGATGTGAAGTTCCAGTCTATTTTATATATTTAGATATGTACTTCATTTTATAAAAGGTGATATAAATTTTAAAACTTCTGAAAAGTACTACTGCCTGATACTTTCTATCAGTGCTCTTTGAACAACTATACATGTAGTAGATGTGCTTGATTGAAAAATTAGTATTTTAAATCTAGACTGGAAAGTCATAGCATTTTACAAGAGCACTACATTTAAAATATTTTAAACACTTCACAGAAAGCAGAAGCCTCACCTGCAGTCCCTTACCTTTCCCCGTCGCCTGAAACAAACCCTGCAACCTCATCACCTTCTGCTGTTAATCCTAATGTAAACCTAACTAATGTCAGACTGGAGGAGCCCACCCCAGCTCCTTACAACTCTTTTCAACTACAAGCTGGCCCCTTAAGAACACCAAGTACTGAGGGAATTCACATAATGCTAAGAGATCAAGAGCCATCATCCTTCTCACCGCATATAGATCCAACAAAGGTACCTGCGCTGCATAATTACACTAATTTGCTGATATACATCAAGATAGCCATGATTGTTTTGTTTTGCTCCTTATGGGAGGGTTCCTTTTGATTTTTCTGAGGGTTTATGAAATATACAACAGTAAATATAAATTGCTAGGAATCCTCCTTTTTTGTTAAGTATCAGAGGGGTAGCCGTGTTAGTCTGAATCTGCAAAAGCGACGAGGAGTCCTGTGGCACCTTATAGACTAACTGAAGTGTAGGAGCATAAGCTTTCGTGGGCAAAGACCCACTTCTGCATGCATCTGACGAAGTGGGTCTTTGCCCACGAAAGCTTATGCTCCTACACTTCAGTTAGTCTATAAGGTGCCACAGGACTCCTCCTTTTTTATTGTTTGCATGGCTTCAAATTGTACAACTTCCATTTTTTTCTAGAAAACAAATTTTAAATAAAAGTTGCTTTGTCCTATTTGTTTTAATTTTTTTGCATATTTAATGTAAATTATCAATATTTTATGCTCTTCATTAATGAGCCTTTGTGGAAAAACCTCTGTGTCCTCAATGATCCTAAACTTTTCTCATGCCTTATGATTGCCAGTAAACTAAATGGAGACAGATAATTATAAAATGAGCAGATGAGTACACTGAATACAGACTCTTGACTGTAGAAATTAATCTTAATGATTTAAAAAATTCATACTTAGACTGCTTTTCCATATAATATAAGTAAATCCGTAAGCTAATCTTACCAATCCTGCTTGTAGTATAGAACTTTAAATTAACCTGGTTGCAATCACTTTTTTCATGTTACACATGAGATTTTCTCTTTCCCAGGTGTACAAAAAGGATCCATACATTAGTGAGGAGGCACCAAGACAGAACTATGTCTTGAAACAACCAGCAGTCAATCATCCAATACAAAGGCAGGAGAGAGACTCTAATCTGATTTATGAATCCCAGGTTCAGTATGCAGAGAAGCAACCCAGTAGAGAATATGAGCAATCAACATACAGGTATAATTCTACAAACTACGTAGATCAGTTTTCCCATGGTTATGATCCTCGTCTACATTATGATGACCATATACCTCCATATGAGGAGCACTGGGAATATTATGATGAAAAACAACCCTACCAGCCAAGACCACCTTATGATAATCAATCACCTAGGGACTTTAACCCCAGACAAAATGCAGAAGAGAGCACAGAACGCAGCTACTACCCAGCACAACCTCGCTTTGAAGAACCACCTTCAATGGTTTATGACAACAGGCCTCGTTATGAACATGCACCTAAAAACTTCAGTCTACCACAACTGCGATATGAAGAACAGCCCACTACTGGCTATGATATTCACAGTAGATATAAACCAGAAGCTGAGACATACCCTTCAGCAATAACTAAGTCTCCTGAACCTAAGCAATACTTGGATCCACATATGAGGGGCTATGAACAAGGCCCTCCACAAGGGTTTAATGCTAAAGCAGGACAGTATGAGTCTTCTCATGGCACAGCAAGTGTTCCTCCTCCTCCCCCCTCCTCACAAACCAAACCAGAAATACTGCCTACCAACAGTAAACCACTGCCAACACCCCCAAATCTAAGAGAAGAAGAAGAAGATCCAGCTATGAAACCACAATCTGTGCTAACTAGAGTGAAGATGTTTGAAAACAAAAGATCAGCATCATTGGAAAAAATCAAGGACCCTAATGATACACCAGTTGCCAAGGTAAATAATTTATACGTGTAAATAAACTTCCACTTCCTGTTATTAAACTGATAGTACACTGAAGTTAAGTAGCAAAGCAGGTAGTACCAGATATGTTGAAGTTGTCTTTCTATAAGTATACAGAGAAGGAGTTCTTTCTTTGTTGCACTTCTTTCTTACTTAACTTTAGCATACTGTATTGTTAAAAACAGGAATTGGAAGGTTGTATTGAGAGGAATCACTACCTATGCACCCTTTCTTCAGGTTTTGATACTTTGATTCACGTGGTTTTTCTTTTCAGGGAAGGCCATGGGTACTTTCTAAGTACAAGAATGTAATGAAGTAATTCTACATGTATTTGATTTTCTTACAGCCTCCGGAACTAGCACCTAAACCTACCATTACCACAGTGAGTGGTTCCAAACCAAACTCTCAAAGTCAGTATGAACATGACAAAACAGTTTACAGGTAAATGTATCATTTTTCATTAATACACATGTAATCAAATAGTAAATGTGTAGATGTTTTAATGGCGAGACTTCTGCATGGGCATTTTAAAAATTACAGTAAAGCATTACTTCAGTGAGACAGGTATATCTGTAATAGAGGCCTCCCAGGAACTTTGCTTAAAGGTTTCCCTGATGCAAGATGAAGTGAGTTTCATTGTACCCTTTCTCAGTTCCTTTTAAGAAAGAAATAATTATGGCATAAGAAAATACAGAAGCAAGTTAGAAGATTTATTTAATTGAGGTAATCTAGAAATAGGTGTTTGTGGTACGGCCTCCTTAGCTAATTTAACTTCAGTATATATTAATGGATGAAAGGTGTTGCTGTCCATCTGCTGTTGAATCATTGTTAAGCCTCCATATCTTGCCAACTAAATGCAGTTCTGTTTATATGAATGAGTAGTATTTGAGAGGCAGTTGTAAATCTATTTCTGCATAGTTGTATGAAAGTTACGTTTAAATTGCATTGTGGCTAGCTAGATTACAAAGAAGCATTTGGGATGTGAAACACTAATTAAAATACAAACTGTTAAAAAATACCCAAACAAGAAAGCAAAGCTTTATCATCATCATCATCATCATCATCATCGCCATTTAGGGCCCCAGAACCACAGAGACCTCAAGTGAAGCCACCTGAAGATATAGTACGTTCAAATCACTATGATCTTGAGGAAGATGAAGAGTACTATCGAAAGCAGCTTTCATACTTTGATCGCAGAAGTTTTGAAAATAAGCCCTCTGCACAGGTTCCCGCCAGCCATCACCCTGAGCCTGCTAAGCCAGTACCACCTCAGAATCAACTGAACTTCACTAACTATTCTAAGTAAGATCTTTCAACTTACATTGTCATACTCATTTGGTTTGAAAGTACAGTGGGATTTAGGAGCATTATTGAATTCACTATTTACTTGAATTTCTGTAACCACCAAGATGGATGCCCAAAGGCTGTTGGTACCTGATTAAAAAGCATCGCTTCTTGTGTAACAAAAAAAGACAGTTTTACTGTCTTGAGAATTTTTGTATGAAGTTAGTGTGAAAACATAAAATAATTGAGTTTGTATCTCAGTTGAATTTAATGAAGTATAGAGACTTCTGGTGCTGAACAATTTATTTTATGGACCCTTTTTAGAGAAGAAACAGGTAACCCTTAGACCAACGTGCACTGACTGTATCGTAAAGGGTTTTTCTCCTAGCATTAAGCTATACTGAGTAATTGAATATCGTATGGAAAAGAAATTTGAATACCATTGGGATTCTGAGTAACTTTGTTCTGCAGGCATAAATTTAAACACATCAGCTGTAAGACGTTTATGTATAACTAGAACAATTTCGTTACACTTTTTGGATGTGATGTTGATGCCAGACATCTTTCCCTGTAGATGCAAACATCTTTTTCCTGTGTTGGGCCATTTATTTGATTTGGAACATTTGTACAGAAATTGTATGCAAACTCCAATACTAATGTAGTTCATATATGATGTATGTGTACAAACTTTTTTTACTACCTTAGCTGTTTGTTTTTTTAATTGAGAATGTCGCCAACAGGTAGTCAATAGGCTTTCCCAAGTTTTTTTCAGTATTTTAGGATCCCTTGGGTTCTTAATTTCTTTTACCCATTTACTTTATTGTGACCTCTGGTTCTGGGATAACAGACCTAGGCAGGGCACTTGGATTCTGTTCCTAACACTAACATTTTATCTCTGCAACCTTTTACTTTCACCACCTAAAAATTGAAAATGATAGCTTTTTCACAGGCTTTTTGGGTGCTGAAGTTTTTTAAGAGAAATCTCTCAATGAAACAGTCCCAGCACTATATCAGCGATGGGTAAAATCACTAAAATTCAGTGTTAAATGCAATTACAGGGTGCAGGATAACGTAGGTGTGTTATCAGGAAAACAACAAGAATCCATGGGAAAATAGCCGTCCAGGAGTTGAAGTTTAATACATAAAATTCCAAATGATTTACTGAGTTTGTTGCAAGATACCTTTTTAAAATTGGGGCGGGGGACGTAAAAACCTAAAATTGCCAAAAGTGAACCAAGTATATTATGCAAAGTAAAAATTTTAAAACCTTGCTAAGTAGTATGGATCATCTAGTGACTAGCTTGATACTTTGTAGGTAAGAGATCTGAATCCACATTTTATAATCATGGATAAAATGTAGGAAGACTGATACACAGCCACCTGGGAAGCATAGATCATGTGGAGAGCAGTGTCTTTAGTGACCCATGATCAGAGCCATTCCTAGGGGAATGGCCTGGAGCCACTCTTCTCTCCCCCCCCCCCCCCCCCCCCCCAATGTCCCAGGCACAGGACAACCTCCTGTCACAGGCCACCTCCCTTCCCCCCCGCTCCTCCAATCCCTATCCTTACTCTGTCCACTTACTCAAAGCCCCTTCCCTTGAGCAGTGCATGGGATAGCTCAGTAGTTGGAGCATTGACCTGCTAAACCCAGGGTTGTGAGTTCAATCTTTGGGGGGGCTATTCAGGGATTTAGGGCAAATCTGTCAGGGATGGTACTGCTGTGGAGGCAGGGGACTGGACTTGATGACCTCTCAAGGTCCCTTCCAGTTCTATGAGATGGTATATCTCCATATTATTACCAGGGGAATCCTGGTGTTGGGCAGCAGCAAGGGTCCCCCCATACACACTCACAGTGGAGGCAAAAGCTTCCTGAGCTCTGCCCTACCACCCTCTCACAGCCCACTGCATTCTGCTCCACTGCAGCAATGGGAAATGGCGCACCTTGGGGCCAGGGTGCTCTGCTTCCCATTGCTGTGGTGAAGCAGAATACAGCGAGCTAGAGAAGGACAACTGGGTAGAGTGAAGCAGGCTACTTGGGTCACTCTGAGTCCTACCACTATGGTAATAGGAGAGGGCCACCCCCCGATGCTGTTCCATGACAGGCCTCGGGTAATCCCCTGGGTCTCTGTGGGCCTCGTCCAAAGGACACCTGAGGTAACTGCTCCAGAGTCTCCTAAAGAGCAGTGCAGGGTCTAGATCAACTGCCCAAATCTTCCTATGGATGGGACGCCTCCGCTCATGATCTGTACTCCACAGGCAGC
Source organism: Pelodiscus sinensis (assembly GCF_049634645.1). Lineage (NCBI taxonomy): Eukaryota > Metazoa > Chordata > Testudines > Trionychidae > Pelodiscus > Pelodiscus sinensis. Next base: position 44,704,833 of record NC_134724.1, on the reverse strand, counting down.
TGTGAATCGGTCCCTTTACTTTTTATCTTATCTAGTATCTTCTGGAAGAAAGACTACATACTAGCTGTTGGTAGAGTAGAAGGATCACTGGTTTTGCTTCCATATATTACACATTACAATAAGTGATCTAAATAGTTCAGCTGGTTCCCAGAGTCTACTAGACGGGCTTTCAGCTTGTGCTGTCAAGGAAAACTAGGGAATCTTCTTGCCCTTTGCAGAGTACATCTGGAGCAAGTGACTCCTTCACCATATAGTGAGACCCTGAGAAATGGTGGCTGGCAGTGGAGATACCCAAGACAGTGCTCCAAGTTTTAATTAATATTTGTGAAGGTTTTTAATATCAACAGTGAAAGGCACTATAGTATTGCAGACAGCAATATGTTTATCCTGCTTATATAAATGGCTTCACTATAACATCATTGCTGAGCACAATAAAATATGTATGCAAGCCTGAAAGTTCAAAGTAGCAATGAACTGGTAGAGCATGGAGAATAAATGCAACTGTTCATTGGCTCAGAACTCAAATCAAGTGCCCCAGAAACGCTGGCATCGGAGCAGGGCACTGAAAAGGAAACCATTTTCACTTCTGCCTCAAACCTGAATGTGTCCCATGACATTTCAGGCCTCAGTGTATAGGAAAGTGACATAAAATAGCTGCAAAGAAAAGTAGTATTGCATGTATAAGACTGAGGCACCTCTTGATTGGAAATGATAAAGCTGTATCCCTGCCTTTCTTTCATTTGAAGCTCTGAGGGAACTGAGTTTATTTCTCAAAAGGTTGTGTCCCCATTATATTTTCCACTGTTCCTGGTCTGTTTTCTCATTCTTTCCCAGGTGTATCCCTTTCACACATTTCAGAGAGGTAGCTGTGTTAAGTCTGTTTCAGCAGAAACAAAAATTTGTTCGTCTTTAAGGTGCCACCAGATACCTTTTTATTTCTGCTGAAACAGACTTAACACAGCTAGCTACCTCTCTGAAATGTGTGAAAGGGATACACCTGAATCTGCATAAATAACAAAAAGGACTTTTTGTTGTTAACGTTAACAGTAATGAAACAAATATGAAATATTCATCCATTACCTAAAAAACTTACTGATGTCTTTAATTTATATAAGCAGGCTTACTAGACTTTGATTTTTACTTATTTATAATTTCAGTGAAAATCAGTGTTTACTCTTAGGCTTTTTTCAGTTGCAATCAATTTTTAAATTTTCACCATTGCAGAAAATTATGATGAAGTCAGATAATTATTGAATGGTTGTAGTGGTTGAGATTTTAAAAAGTTGAATCTAACGGCTAACAAACAAATTGTTATTATCACAGGTCGAAATATAACTATACTTAAATCAAAATCAGATTAATTCTCAAGAATCACTTTTTTCTTTGCCTTTCTGTAAGTTGATAATTATCAATGAAAATATTTTGTTGGTTTGTGTGTGTGTACAGTGAAATGCACATTTACTTTCAAACAAAGCCACGGTAATATATACATTTTAATAGCTTTCTTTTGGATGATTATTGCAAATCTTAGAAATGGGAGGAACCTAAACAAATGGCTCTAATGGCACCTTGATATCCCTCTTCCAATAAGGTGGTTGGTTTTTCTTTTCTTTTCTTTTCCCCCTTTTTCTTTTTGGTTGATACTGTTATAGTAACTTGTAAAGAATAATTTTGTGCAACTTGAGAAATTAAACAAAACATTGGACAAAGATGGTCAAAACTCCCTCCACAGATTACCACTTATCAAAAATAACTTGACTGTGTTGGTGCCCCTGTTTGTATTGACCTTGCATGAAAATCCATGTGCCTTTACTAGCATGAATTTTCACTGAATGCCAGTTTCATCATCTACATGAGTCTGTGCATAAGCTAAATTTTAAATCTCTATAAATGAGTATTGGCATAGGAAGCAGTTGTAGACATAGCATGCAAACAACATTCTGGAGCTAGTCTGGCCATTCACAATTAATGCAGCTTGAATGACTACCCTGGAAAATGTCCAGGGAACTGTTTTCAATCAGTGCAGAGGTACAAAAGTTCGTAAAAATTTAAGTATACAAAAAATTGCCTCTTGGATGATTTACTCAATACAGTTCAAAATTACTATGGTGACTGCTATTTGATAATTTAGATAATTTGCTATGTGATAATGTTTGCATTGCTAACATAAAAATGTTTGTAATTCAGGCCCTACATTTAACTGATGGTCACAAATTGCTGTACACTTACGGAAAATGTCCTATGAATGCCACGTATGCATTGAAAGAGAAATGGGTATACTACCTTATGTGGCTTTGCAATAGCAATGAACAAGTATTGTGTTTCCTCATCTTTGCTGCTGCCATCATAGATGCTTCCTTTCAAACAAGCGAAGGCTAATGTCTATTTCTTTAGAAAAAATTCACATTTACCAAACAGAATTAACTGTAAACAAAATAACCACATATGTAGTAATGGCTGGGCAATGTCAGACCTGGTCTGGCTATAAGACTTCTTCAGAATTTAACAGACATGACACCTACTATGTTCAGGAGATGAGGGATTAGATTGTTGGTGGTGTTTGCAAATGGGGTTAGTTTATTGTGATAGTAATTTTAATTTGTTAATCTTAGTAGAGCAAATGGTTAAATTTGCAACAACAGTGATGTGGTTATCAGGAGGAGGAGGCATTTCCATCTCTTCTCGTCACATATTTGATTAGGGAAAATAGCTTTTAGTCTGGAATTGCTTGTGGTGCTAAATAGGATACTTCAGGAACAGAGTAGCTCTTTGGTATTTGATCTTCATGTATTCTATTCAGGTTTGCAAGGGGACCTGCTAGTGTGTGTAACATTTTAAATGAACATCTGAAGCTGTTGGAGAGGGAGCGCATTCTGAGGCCATATTAAAGGTAGAATATATAGACACGCACAGTGTACAGGTCTTGGAACGTGTAGTAAAAGAGTTAAATGCATCATCACTTCGGGTATGGTCGGTTTTACATATTGGGATAAACAGATAGTTATTTTAATATCCAATTATGTTTGCTAATATGCTATGGTATTTGAATTTTCTTACTGATAGTATGAAATAGAGATGTTAAGGGGTGGGTATTTAATTAATTGACTAATCCATTAGAATTTTTGACTACCCAATTAGTTGATAGGCAGTGCAGCTCAGTCCTAACTGGTTCCACACCTGGTGCAAAACTTCGCTGCAGCTCTGCAATTTAATATACAGTAGGAGCCACAGGGCTGGCAGCCCAGCTTTTATTGCCTTTTAAATTGCGGAGCCACAGCAGAGGTTCCGCACTTGCGTGAGCCAGGGCTGAGCTGAACTGCCTGCCCAGCCTGCAGGGGGTCCAGCAGGAAGTTGGGACCCCCTGCGGACAGAGGCTGCTGCTTCAAAGTAGTCCCTGCACCCCTCTCCTGCCTCTGATAGAGGCAAAAGCGAGGGGGATGGGCGCATTGCAGAGACATTGCTGGGGGAAGCCCGCTTTTAAGCCAGTTCCCCCAGCACCAGCTTCTCTCCTTCTCCCCTTTGTTGCCTCTGATACAGAGGCAGTGGGGAGGAAGGGGGAGGATTGCCGAGTAATCAACTCAACTACCTGATAAGTATAGGCTTTTCAAGTCGTCGATTGTTTGACTACTCCCTTAGGGGGCTAGTGTAGACATACCCTAGTTCGAACTAGGGAGGCTAATGTAGGCATTCGAAGTTGCAAATGAAGCCTGGGATTTAAATATCCCGGGCTTTATTTGCATCTTCCCGTCCGGGCGCCATTTTTAAATCCCCTTAGTCTGTACTAACTGCCCGCGGCTACACGCTGCAGTCAAACATTAACTCAAACTAAGTCCTCAGTTTGAGTTAACTGTTACACCTCATTCCATGAGGAATTTAAATATTTAAATCCCGGGCTTCATTTGCAACTTCGAATGCCTACATTAGCCTCCCTAGTTCGAACTAGGGGGCTATTGTAGACATACCCTTACATCCTTAGTATGAAAGTGACTGTGTTTTTGCATAAATATCATGTAGAATATAGATGAGAGATAAGAAATCAAATAAATAATAGAAGGGTGGTATTAAAGAAACTTTGAGCCTAGAATTAGTGCCTACCTCTCTCTCCTCAACAAGTTTATATTTGCCTCCTAAAGGCACTTTGTGTATCTAGATATCCACGTCATGAAATGTCTGTTTTTGTAAATTTTGTGGCAACTTGCCCTGAATAACTACGTCTGATCTTGCAGAGAGGCTCCTGCATAGCATTATTCATTCGGGGTAGCCCCTCTGAAGTCAATAGGATTGTTTGACTCTGATAAACTTCTGTGTAAGTCTTTCGAGAGCTATAATCTTAAATAATTTTAATATTTGAACAGAAGCAGTGCATTATGGTCAGATCCAACTGAATTGTTTGAGCCAAAGTTAAATACGTGTGTTGTCTGTGTGAGGATTCACATAACTGTACATTTCTAATGGTATAACTTGTCTAATGGCTTTGTGTTTAGAAGAAAATTAAATTTTTGCATCTGAGTTTATAATGTCACTGCAATACAAATAAGGCAGGCTCCCTTAATTTTAAAATATTTTTCATCTATTGACAAATATTGTATTAATATTTTATATACATTTTCTGGCCAGTAAGAAATTGACACAATTGTTTTGGAAACAAAACAGACTAGTAAAGTAAATAGTAACATCTGTCTACTTGGTAACAGTAAACTCCACACTGCAAGCAAACTAATCTGTTTAGCAGTTTGAATGCTTTGGTTTTCCTAACAAGAAATGTCAAATTGTAATTTTACATTTGAAAGAATCTCATGTTACAGGTTCAGCACTGAGAAACGTGCATGTGACATTTTTTCCATTGTATATGTACAAATGTTTTTATTCATCATATTTATGTCCACCAATCAGGCATTCTTCATGGGGGAATCACGCCAAAAAGTCCATTTTAGGAAATATGTGGCACCTGTGAAGCTCCTTTGTAAGGGTAATGTCACATTTGTGTCTTCTAGTTGTCAGCAGTTGTAGTACATGAAATAGTTTTGTTTCTTCCCTCTTCTCCTTTGCTTTATAGGCCTGTTGCTTAGGAGAGTGTATTCTCAATTATAGACATTAGAGCAAAACTCTCCTTATGCAGTGTGGCCTTTCATTTAAAGGTTGATTGTAAAAGATTGGCTGTTTTGAACTGTTAGGATTAGGTAATATGTTTGGAGGTATTGTTTTACTCAGTCCAGTTTTACTGTTCACTTTTTTCCCCATAAGTTTTATTCCAGAATTATTTCTGTTTGCTCTGTAGTAGAGTGGTAATGTTAGAACTTGCAAATTTAAAAATCTCACACTGGTTCAGTCTTTGCACTAGTGGTTTTTATGAAACATTGCTGGTTATTTCTGATCAGCTTCATCGCTATTCCTTAACAGTTACTCTTTAACAGCCAATGTTATTTGGCCACCTCTACAGTTGAGGTTAAATTGTGTTCAGCACTGATCAGTTGTACCTGTTGCTAACGCCTTTATCAGCAGCTGACAAATTACAGTCTTGTCCACTTGAGGAAGAACAAAGATGATAACATTTGAAGACTCTCTGAGTTGGGTTTGCATTTTAGGATAAAATCATGGTCTTCTCCACAATTGGAAAACTACAAAAATATACCTCCAGTTTTGTAGTATGAAAAAAAAATTATGAATGAATGTAGATTTGTCACTAATATAGAAAATAAGTCAATTTTTATGCACTGCTCTACAACAGAGGGGAATAGATGTTCATTCAGAACTAGTAGGAACCATAGCATAGATGAGGGACATGCAAGGGGATGTGTAATACCATTTTGATTAAAATTACTTTTCAGCAGGCTTAACTGAGAGAGAATTGTTAAAATGAATCTACCATCTAGAGCCACCACGCTTCGAAAGTGCTCTTTACAGCAGGTGTTGGAACCAGTGAGGATTTCTTGGTAAATTTTCCCGATGTAGATACAGCCAATGAGTTTGATCCTTTTGCTAGCCTTAATATCACAAGTAGCTTAATTGAAGTCAATATAATTGGTGTAAATTAGAGGGGGGAAACGCTTAATCTCTGGAGCATTTTGGGTGTTCTTAAGAGAATATAAATGAGCTTAAAATATCTGTACAGTTTGACATAAAACCTGTTGAATTTTTTTCTTTGTGCACTGGTTATTCCATGCATGGTGCACATGTGCTTCATGTTCCTGAGAGGAAGTTTCTTGCAAGCAGTATCTGTTGGTCTGGGCCTGTGCAGTTGCTGTCCTTGTTCTCTGTGCTGAGAGCATAAGGGTCAATGTGGACCAAGTCCTCACCATCATATGGCTTGAGTCGGAATCATCCGTGTCCAAAGGTTCTTCATGATCTTTTTATCAGTAAATATATACTGAAAATAGTTCAGTGTTTTTCCTGGGTTTTTCCTGGTTGTTATAGTGAACTTAGGATAGTTCCTTCCCTGCCTCAGGTATCCTACCTTTGCTTCTCCCCGTCCGGAGAAGAACCATACCCAGAGTACTGAAGTTTAAGAACTGTCGTCTTCCCTGTTCCTTCCCTGCCAGTGATTAACACCAGCACTACTTTACATCTCTAGCAAGTTGCAGTGTTTGATGATCCATTAGCACCAACTAGGAGCTCCATGTTGGAATTTCCTTGGACAGATTCAAGAAGGCTCTGCTGATCCTGGATGCATCATTATTAATCAGTACTTTACCTCTGGGACAAACTGAAATCTTTTCCTCTCTGGAAGGTGAATTTTTGCCTTGCCCTTCCCTCAATCTTGCTCTCCTTTGGAGTCCAGTCCAGGCCTCAGAAACATATTAACATGGGAAGAAACCACCACCTTAAGAAGTAGTATCCACTGGTACCACTGAAACTGCTTATGTAGAATCAGTACAAGTTTGGTCAACAAACAGGATATTCTAGATGAAGCTTTGCCACCTTCTTGTTAACATGCCTGTAGAAACCTTTCTTGTTATCCTGCACATCCTTAGCCAGTCGCAATTCCATTTGCGCTTTCGCTTTCCTGATGACCCCCCGGCATTCTCAAGCTAGACCTTTAAACTCCTCTCTGGTCATTTGTCCAAGTTTCCACTTTCTGTAAGCTTCCTTTCTGTGCTTAAGTTCACCAAGGATTTCCTCTGTAAGCCAATCTGGTCTCCTACCATGTTTGCCTCTCTTGCTACGCATCGGGATGGTTTCTTTCTGTGCCTTCAATAAGGCTTTTTTAAAATACTGCCAGCTCTCCTGGACTCCTTTCCCCTTTATGTTAGCATCCCAGGGGATTCTGCCAATCAGATCACTGAAGGAATCAAAATCTGCTTTTTTGAAGTCCAAGGTGTGTACTTTACTACTCCCTTTTCTTCCTTTGGTCAGGATCCTGAAATCTACCATCCCATGATCACTGCTTCCCAGGTTGTCACCCACCTGTACTTCCCCTACTAGTTCCTCCCTGTTTGTGAGCAGCAGGTCAAGCCGCGCATGGCCCCTGGTCGGATCCTTCAGCACTTGTACCAAGAAGTTATCCCCAACATTCTCCAAAAACTTCTTGGACTGCCTGTGTACTGCCGTATTGGTTTCCCAACAGATGTCAGGGTGATTAAAGTCCCCTACAAGAACCAGGGCCTGCGATCTGGAAGCTTCTCTCAGTTGTCTGAAGAAAGCCTCGTCTACGTCATTCACCTGATTCGGTGGCCTGTAGCAGACACCAACCACAACATCACTGCTGTTTGCTCCTTTAAACTTAACCCATAGACTCTCAACAGGTTTTTCTCCCTCTTTATACTGGAGTTCAGAGCAATCCTAGTGCTCTCTTACATACAATGCAACTCCTCGTCCTTTTCTCCCCTGCCTGTTGTTCCTGAACAGTTTATACCCTTCCATGACAACGCTCCAGTCATGCGAGTCATCCCACCAAGTCTGTTATCCCAATTAAATCATATTTCTTGGACTGGGCCAGGGTCTCCAGTTCTTCCTGTTTGTTGCCCCGGCTTCTCGCATTAGTGTACAAACACCTCAGATAACCAGTTGATCGCCCTATCTTCTCCATTCGAATCAGGGGTCCTCCTTTGTTGCTTGTTCCTCTTTGCAATTCTTCCCGGTGTCCGACTTCCCCACTCCCCTCAGGGTTTTGGTCACCGTCCGCCGATGAACCTAGTTTAAAGCCCTTCTCACTAGGTTTGCAAGCCTGCCCACAAAGATGCTCCTTCCTCTCTCGGTTAGGTGGATCCCATCTTTTCCTAACAATCCTTGTGCCTGGAACAGAGTCCCATGGTCGAAAAAAACAAAGCCCTCTCTGCGACACCACCTGCGCAATCATGCATTTACTTCCTCAATTTGAGGATCCCTTCCTAGTCCTTTCCCTTCAACAGGGAGGATGGACAAGAACACCACTTGCGCTCCGAATTCTTGGATCCTTCATCCCAGCACTACATAATCCAGAGTAACCCGCTCAAGGTCATTCTTGGCCGTATCGTTAGTTTCCACATGGAGAAACAGGAAGGGGTAGTGAGCCGAAGATTTGATCAGTTTGGTAAGCCTCTCAGTCACATCCTGAATGCGAGCTCCCGGTAAGCAGCACACCTCTCGAGATTCCAGGTCCGGATGGCAGATGGATGGCTCAGTCCCTCTTAGGAGGGAGTCCCCGACCACCACCACCACCCATCGTTTTCTTTTGGGGGTGGTGGCTGTGGAACCCCCATCCCTAGGACTGCACATCCCATGCCTTCCAGTAGATGGTATTCCCTTCCAGTTTCTTCCTTGTGAGGTCCCTTCCAAAGCATTCAGCACTGCAGAGCCTGTGGAGAGAGCCTGAAAGCGATTACTTACCTCTATAGCATTGGGGGATGCCTGTACTGGCCTTTTTCCCCTTCTAGAAGTTACATGCTACCAGTTCTTTTCCTGGTCCCTTACTGCCGTCTCTGGCTTTTCCGCCTGCTGTGCTTGAAGGAGAAAATGCTGCCTTCTGTCAAGGAAGTCTTCATCCTCTCTGATAGAGCGTAGGGTCGACACTTGGGCCTCCAGCCCTCACATTTTTTCTTCCAAAATGGTGACCAGCTTGCACTTAGTGCAGATTAAATCCGTTCTTTCTTCCGGGAGGAAGACAAACATGGCACACTCTGTACGGGTAACAACAGCAGACCTATCATCATCCATCACTGCTGTCCTGGAGAAGGGATTTAAAAAGAAAGGCAAGAATAACTTGCCCCCTTCCCAACTCCCTCTCTAAACTCCTTGTTAGCACTCACCTGTTTGCAAGCTCCTTGGTGGCTTGCCCACTGCTTTATAAAGCTCTGGAGTGCCTGAAAGTCCCTCCCCCTACCAAGGCTCAGCCAATCAGCAGAGGCTTCTAGAATTCAAACTTTAATTAGAAGCCAACAGTTTCCACCTGCCAATCACAGCACACACTCTATGAAAGGGAGGGGGAGGGGAAGTGAAGGGGGGGGGAAGCATCTCACTCAAACACAGAGGGGAAAAAACCCCACAACCACACACCAACCCTCACTCACAAACACAAGCTCAGCACACAGTAAGAAAGCCCAAATAACCCCACACTTCCCTCGAGTCCTGTATCTGCTTCTCCTTTACCTGGAGAACTCCCTCTCTAAACTCCCTGTTAGCACTCACCTGTTCGCAAACTCCTTGGTTATGTTATGTAGCATAGGCTCCTGGACGTCTTTAAGCCCCCACTAGCCTGGTGGCCCTCCTCATCATTGAGGCCATTCTGGAAACTGCCATGACAGTATGGCGTGCCCACTCATCCTGTTCCCTTGTCCCCCAAAAGGTCTAAAGAGGTATTTTATAAACAGTTACGGGGAAGAGGTTCAGTCTACTCACCCAATGCCAACTCCTTTGTGCTGCAGGCACGCACAGAGAAATCCATGCTGATACACCAACACAGCCCACACAGATCAAGGCACCAAATCCCTTGACCACCTTGGGAGGAAGATATTTTCTTTGAGTGTTTGCACATGTTTCTATTTTTAGGTGTACGTGCACCAATATGCACAATTGCTGGAGATTTCTAACCAGTATCCATAGGGCTGAATATAGAGGAGCTCCCCTGTGGCCGTATGTTCAGTGCTATTGGCTCTGCATGCTCTCAGTTCCTTCTCACTGCCCATGGTGATCACTCGGAGCTCCTTTCCTTGCCAGCAGTTTCTTCTTGTGCCTTAGGACCTTCTGTAAATAGTTCGTTGTGGCTTCAGGCTGCATCAGGGAGAGTTCTCTCCTGAAGCCTCAAAGCTGTCACAGCCAGCAGGACAGGAGGGAAGGAGTATTCTCCCTGCTGGCCCCAGCATGGAGCAACCATGGCCAATTTTGGGGGTGGGGGGTGGACCCCATTCCTCGCTGACCCCCCGAGGAAGCTTCCAGGGGCCCTTCCATGCTAGCCCAAGCATCAAGCTTCCACAGCCAGGGCAGTGGGGCCTCTCCTTTCTGTCCCCAGTTTGGAGAAGCAGCCAGTGCAGCAGGCTCCGCTCCTATGCGGAGGGGCAGGGAGGACCACAGGGCTATCTCCAGGATACTTGCTGAGGCACAGCGAGGTGCCTGAGAACAGGCAGGCACCAGGCAGCCTGCCGTAGTGCCCCTGACTGGGAGCTGCTCAGGTAAGCTCAAGCCCCAACCTCCTACCCCACTCGGAGCTACCTCCTGCACCCCAAACCTCTCATCCCTGGTCCCACCCCAAAGCCACACTCCCAGCCCAGAGCCTGTAACCCCTCGTACACTCCAACACCCAGCCCTGACCCCTTCCCAGAACTGGAACCCTTCTCATCCAGAGCCTGCACCTCTGGTCAGAGCTCTTGCACCCAACTCTCTTTCCCAGTACTGAGCCCGTCAGCCTGAGCCCCCACTCTAGTGCCTGAGCTCCCAACCTGAGCCCTCACACTGTGCAGACAAACCCTCTGCCCAAGGCCTCACCCCTACACTCAGAACCTTTTGGCCCCACTTATGCCACATGAATTTTTTTTATGTGCACCAATATGGAAGGTTTTGTTGCACCTTCTCTTCACATGGATGCACATAACAAAATTCATTCTGCTTAGGGGTGGGGGCCTGCTCATCCTCCTTCTGGATTGCTGCTCAGACCGACCCTCCCAGGTTCGGAATAATCTCTGACTGTTGGGTCGCCATGCAGTTTTCCAGCTGACCACCTCTCCAACCCTGCTTCCTCGACCCTCTTCAGGGACTTCTTTCATGAGCAGCTCTTTATACAATAGGTAAAAAAAACCTTCATGTGGGAGGCAATAGAAAATGTTACTCAGAACATGAAGGTCTGAGGATTCTACTCTTGATACTTTCTAATTCTCAAGGCAAAAGAAGGCCTCCGCTGTGTTGCTTCAACAAGCCTCAGGAGCCTCAAATTTCTCCCTAGCATCCATCATTTCCTCCGTAGCTCCAAGAGCCGGGTATTTTTCCCTTATTTAAAGAATGTACCTATCTATATCTCTCTTCCTAGGGCACCACCACTTCCTTTGCTTCATATTGAGTGGGCGCCATTTCCAATTTACAGTCATGCTTTTGGTCTCCCTTCAGCCCTGAGAGTGTTCACAGAACATTTAGCACCAGAGTCTAATTACCTGAGATATTGAGTCCACGTACACCCTGACCTCTATGACTAGCTGGTAATGGGCCAGTCCCCAGGTCAGTTACGGAAGCATCTCAACTTGGTATTTAATTATAAATGAGTGTGTCAACCATAACCCCAGTACAAAACAGTGTATCAGAGCAGTCCTTGACTACACTCAAGCCAGGACCTCCCTCCTTGAGGCATGGTTTCAGGAAGTGGTGGACCTCATCATGAACCTATGGGCCTACGTGCTCGCTATCATCCACACATGCCTAAAACTATTGGGCCACATGGTGGTGACATGTATCCAAGGTTCAGCCCCTCTCCAACTGTAGCTAGCCATTTTTGTCGTCACATCTGGATCTATAGATACTGCTTAAGGCAGAAATCTTCAGTAACTGTGCACATGGGAATGCTATAAAGTTCAAGGTCAAACCTTCCCAGGGGGACAAAGCATAATTCCAGATGATTATTGATGAGTGTAAGATGATGGCAAAAACTTGGATCCAAGCAGCAGAAGATGCAGTTGATATTTCATTGGGAGTTATAGCAGCAGCCTCAGTCATAAGGAATGAATGGTGGCTCCATTCTTCAAGATTCCCCAGGGAATTCCACAGCATCACAGGATTTACATTTTTAGTTTATTTTCAGCGAAACAACTGAATTGCTACACTCACTAAAAGACTCTAGGACATAACCCAGACCAGAAGAGAAACACCACCAGTAGATGTATAAGCTGAGATCTCTTCATCTGTTTTACCACCAGTGCCCTTACGAACTTCTGTGTAAATGTCAGAATGTCAAAACCTTTGTATGTAGCTTCCTCTACCAACCCAATCTCCCCAACAGGAGTTACTTTTCGCAGGGTACTCGAAAACCATGTACCCTTATTGATTCTATTTCTAGAGCTCTAAAAACTTTGATGACCACTTCACCTCTTCCCCCTACAACTGGAGGGAAATGACATACAACTGTGTACTGCAGATCATCCACTCTGGCTGCACAATCAAGTTTCTTTCCCTTCCCCTTTCCTGCTCTCTCCTTCAGAAACTGTTCTCACAAGGAGATAGAGGCCAATTCTCAAAGTTTGCTAGTTAAATATTTTTATTTGAAAACTCAGAATTTCATGTAGTTATATTGGGATTGATTATCTCCTCTCTGGAGGAAGGTGCATTCTCAGTCCTTGACATGTAAGATGCCTACTTTCATGTGGACAGTGATCCATAATTTTCCTCAGATTCCAAGTAGAAAAAGAGTCCTACCAATTCAGAGTACTCCTGTTCAGGCAAGCTATAGCACCCAGTGTCTTCACTGAAAGTCGTCTTCTCATGAGTTTCAGCCCAAAGGAGACAAAATGGGTACACTGTCTTCCCCATATCTGGATAGTTGGTTACTAACAGGTAAATCCATGAGATTCAGTCTCCAACCATATCCATTGCAATGTGTGTACCTGCATAAACCAAAAAAAAAAAAATCTTTTGAGTCCCACAAAAATCATAGACTTTCTGGATGAGACCCTAGATTTGACCTTGGTGAAGATCTACCTCTATAAGCCAGATTCCAAACTATGAACAGCTCAATAAGACGAGTCTCTTGCGCACCTTGAATCTGTCTTTCACTAGTAGGCAACATGGCCTTATGTATCTGTGTAGTCTTATTTGCTAAACCTCATTGCCTGCAAGCCTGGCTCTAGTTGATTTACTCATGAGACCGTGACAACATAAGTAGAGGACATTCCCTTAAAAGGTCATGGCTTCTTTCATATAGTGGACAAATCCAGAACTAGTGCATGTGAGCGTTCCTTTCCTTCTACCCAATTCAGTCATAATTATGATCCACTCCTTGATGTGAAGCACACATGGATAGTCACATTGCACAAGATATATGAACTCTTTGGGAGGCTAGGATGCATATCAACTTACTAAAGCTGAATGCAGTCCTTCTAACTTGCATTCTTTACCTCTCTATATAGAGGCAGTAAATTTATAGCACTGATGCATCTGGAATTACATCACACTCTTGGCATCCTGTCCACCAGGGTACGTCTAGACTACATGGCTCCGTCGACAGAGCCATGTAGATTTGTTTGTTCAGCAAAGGGAAATGAAGCCGCAATTTAAATTATCGCAGCTTCATTTAAATGGCTGCCCCGCTCTGCCAATCAGCTGTTTGTTGGCAGATCGGGGCAGTCTGGACTCTCCCCTGCTGACATGAAAGCCCTTTATAGACCTCCCCGGTAAACCTCATCCTACGAGGCATAACGGGGAGGTTGATAAAGGGCTTTCAGGTCGGCGTGGCTTCATTTCCCTTTGCCGATCAGCTTAATCTACATGGCTCCATCGATGGAGCCATGTAGTTTAAACACACCCCACGTGTGCAAAACTTTATGATGCACAACTTCAGTGAACAATTCCCTAAGACCCTGAGTGGAAGATGTTCAGGCAGATTGTTCTACATCGTAGCTCAGTGGGGACTGCTAGCTTGGGAGCTTGGGACCTATCACAACCCTGATGAAAAAGAAATTCCACCTATGTTCCAGTGCTCAAGAACAGCACTGGTTAAGACTACAAGAGAGATGCATTTCTGTTATCCTGTAGAGATAATCAGAGGTAGCCTCCTTCCAAATTTAATTTAAAGATTTATCGAGTCATTTTCATTGCACCCAATTGGACAGATCTGGTTTCTGGGCCTCTTCTGAATATCAATATATTCTCCACACAGCATCTGTCCGCTTGGGAGAGAACAGCATGATCAAACGTTCCAGCCCATCCATCTTCTCTTCATAATGTTTGAATGAGCATCAGACCTAATGATCATGTTCAGAAGCCATTCAACCTGTTTTCCGTTAAAGCAGAGAAGACTATCAGAATGTTATCTAGCTTAATGGAGGTGTTTGTCCCCCGATAGAACAGAACCAGAACCAGTAGATATCCCAGCTATTTTAGATGATCTCCTACCCCTGAAGATGTCAGAGCTTTCCATTAGCTACTTCACAACAATCAGTGCCTTCCATTTTTTTGCAGAAAGTCATTTTGTTTTTACTCAACCAGAAACAATGGTACTACAATGGGGCCTTAATTTTAATACTCTCAGTACTTACCAACAAAACTTTGATCCATTGGCCACAAGTCCAAAGTCCTATCTCTCCAAGAAGGTCACCTTAGTATCTGACAGGTGAGAGAACTAGAAGCTCTTATGGGTGACCCACTATATATCATACTTGATATGGAGGTGTTTTCCTCTGACTCAACTCTAAATGCTTACCACTTCCATCTGGGAAAGGGGGAAGCTGACCTCTGTCTAGTCCCCCAGGATCTGGTTTGTGGGGGAAAAGTATGTGATGGGGTATGCAAACCCCAACTGAACCAGCAAGTTACCTGACTTCTGTGGTGACACTCAGCCTCACTGCACTACACCTACATTGGCTATTAGATACTGATGGGGCAGTTAAGGGAAGAGGTCTGCTCAGTAGCTGGCTAACCAGGGAGGAGAACAAAAAACACTTCTCCTTTTCTGAGAAAAGGACCAACCCAGAACCCCTGCAGAGACTAGTGAGTGGTGAATCCCTTAGGCAGGGTAGGCCCATCACAGGGCTGTTGGATTTTTGCTTTGGGTTCAAGGAACTATTTGTTTTGCTCCGTAAAGACTACTGGTCTCTCTGCTGAGGACAGGCAGGAGAGGCCTAATGAGGCAAATGTAGGGATCCACTGCCCAGGAAGGTGTAGGGAACTGGCTCTATAGACTTTTGCACTCTATCTGAGTTTGCCCTGTCCATAGTCTTAGACACCAAATTTTAGAGTAGCAGAAATGGGCCTGGAGTGATAGCTCCTTTTGTTTTACAGTGAGTACTGTAAATGGTTGAAGTTTTTTTGCTCAAAATCAACATGACTGGAAGTTCATACTATAAATCCAAACTGCCCTTTTACAGTACTGACCTTTGAGACCTTTAATGAGAACAATTACTATTGGCAGTTACAGGCCTTGTTGACTAGCTGTGAGAATAGCAATCCCAGTCCATTCTCCTCACAGAATCTTTCAGGGTTGGGACTACTAGTGGCCTTTTATATTTCTTTTCGACTACATTGGAATGGGGAAGGAGAGTAGCTTTTTCCTTGAGGCAGAACTCAGTGATCTTTTCTCTCCATCTAGCTTCTGTTGTTCCAAATTGAGCAATATTCTGAGGTTTAAATTGAAGAGAACCACATGGGATCTAATCCATTATTTCAGGAAGAGCCAATGTTCTCTTAATTTTCTAGACCCCTCGTTACCTATTTATTCAGTTGCATTACCCATTGTTCCCAGTTCCTTCTCGATGAGTTTTTCTGAATATTCTCAGTATGTTGGTTATTCATTAACAATTTCTTTATTTGTCAGTGGGAAAAACTACTAGTCTGTAGAGTGCCCAAAATAACGGGTCCCTGATTCTTGCTTGGAACCTCTACCTGCTGTCATAATAAAATAGAAACTAAAAAGTGTACATTTAAAACAAAGCTACGTTTTCGTAGAATACCCTTCCTTCCAAGAATAGATTTTGTTTCAGTCTACATTTTGAAGTCTAAACTAGATACTTTTTTCCCCTCTTGAATAGTTATAAATCTTCACTAGACTAACTTTTTCAAATGTAGTAGTAGAATACGCGTGAATGCCACTGTATCAGACTGTAATCTTACAAAAGCTCAATGTGTTCAATCAGTTATCAACTACATAGATAGCTAGTAATTGCTTTAAAGTAATCAAATAAAAATGAGCCAACTCATAGATGGTGACATCAAAGCTCTTTTCAGTTAGATTCTATTTTTCATCTTTGCAACAGATTTATGTGGCTTAGAAAGCAGACTATTTGAATAGCCTCTACTTTTTTTTAATTGAATGTAAGTTATATTTTTGAAGAATGTTTAAATTACCCTAAATATAAGACGGGGCCCATTCTCACTTCAATTCACACATGTTGATAATAATTAAGTGGAATTATATGTAAATTGAAAAGAATATTCCCAAATCCTGGGAGTGCAGCTAATAATATTTTCAGTTTATTACATATACCTTACTGTTTTCTTAGTGATAAAACTTTTAGAACAATATTCCCGTTGAATAGCTGGATAATTTGAGTAGCGTCCCTCTGGATGCTCCACTTTGGGTTGGTTTTTTTAATACTCCCTGCCTGTAGTCCCCGATTCCCGAAAATTAAAGAAGGGATACCGTCTAGTAAAGGTCACTTAGAATACATTCAGTGAAGGGAGGGGGGGACAGAGCGTGTGTTTTGTTAGGGATGTAAAATCCGGGTTAGAAGATTAACTGGTTTAATCAGTTAACTGCAGGAAGGGAATGGGAGGGAGGCCATTCTGGCCAGGACTGCTGCGCCGGGTGTTGCTCTGGTCGGGCAGGGTCCACTGCACCTTTCTGCAAAGCAAGGGACTGCTTCAGTCTGGCCAAGCCTGTCGTGCTTTGGGAGTAGTTGGTTCGGCTGGGCTGGAGTACCCCTTATGTGCAGTGCAGTTGGCTGGGCCAAATTAGAGCAGCCCTCCATCTGTGGTGTGCTGCAGGCAGGGGGCGGGGGTGTTGCTCTGGCTAATCTAGGCTGAGTCTACTGCACTGCACTGCGGTGGGAGAGACACTGCTCCACCCGGGCCAGAGCAGCCCCCACAAAATTACCCAGGTAAGCATGCCAATAAGGGGCTTGCTTACTGGTTAACCATCACCTCCCTTGTTAGTGTTTTGTACGTTTCTTCTCCCAGTAGGCAGAATTAAAATATTACAGTTATTTGGGTGAGTTTCTGCAGGACACGGTAGTACAGAGAAGAAAACTTTTGAATGTGTGGGCACTGATACTGAAGAGCTGAAAGAGTTTTTCTAGGGATAAGGTGTCAAAAACTTCACTTAAAACTTTCTCAGCCAATCATCTGCGGTGCAGTATTAGCTACAACATGTGTGTACTAACACAACGGTCAGATAAGTCTGCATTGCAGCCATAGTATACCAGATTCAGGGGTTCATGGGTATGGGCTCCAAAGACACTTCCTGAGTATTAATACGAGAGTCAGAGAAGCATGCATTTCACTGACAGTATATCAAATTCAGCTCACTAAAATTCTGTTTTCAGTCTAAAATTCTTTCATTGCACTCTACCAAAGTGGTGTTTAAGATAAAATAAGCCTTAGTATTTCAGTTTGATCTGAAATTAGCTACTGTGAGAGGACACTTTGAAGCCTCACCTCCCTATAATTCCTGGACAAAAGTTTCATATTAAGCACAGTGCATGATTTCTGTATATACAAATACAGTGAAGGTCTTGTCAGCATACTTATCTACTAATTTAATTGTCTCTTTGTATAATGTCTTGTCATATTAACAGTTCTAGGACTAACAAAGTATGAAGAAATAATGTGCTAAAGATAGAATGACCATTTTTCTTTCATTCTTCTGTTGCTGTTTGCTTTGCCATCACCTAGATTTCTTGGCTCTTACAATAGCTATGACTACTTGAAAAGGAACATCAAGTGGTAAGATTGACGTTGCTGTGAGGATGTTTTAAGGTGTCCTCTCACTGTTACATTTATCACAGCATTATGTGCACCTAAAATTTTAGACTATTTTGAAAGTAAGTTTGTTACAATGACCAAAACTATAGATATTTTTGAAAAATAGTTATTTCCAAGTTCATATTTTAGAGAAATTTCTCCAATACATGTGAGAATATTTGATATTTGTTTAAATTGCCTGCTTATTTAATTAGCTAAAATTTATGCACATAAAGTTAGTGAAGCTTAACTTGATTGCGTTTTAATGAAGATGGCATTGTTGAAATACCGGGTGTATTTAGCAGAGTTCTTCTGAAGGAAATCAGTCTTTCTATTGCACATCCAATTTATGCTTTTTTTTAAAAAAAACCTATATAATTGTTTTTATTAGCTACCAAAATAATAATACAGTTCTTCAATTGAAAATCCACTCACAGTAAATTGAAAATTTAGAGCTAAACATTACAAAAATACACCCAAAATGTCATCTGCCTTTTGTTTGCCACCTTTTGGTTTGTGTTACTAATCTTTTTAAAGATTTAGTATTGTCTTGAAATCTCTTGTGCTTATAAATGAATGTTTTACACTTAGGAATGGATGTTATACAGAAACTGTTATTTTTGTAGGAAGGGATGAAAATCAGGTATTGTAGAAGAAGAAATAGTGGTGAATTCAAGAACTGAGACCTTTGTAATACTGGATAAATCAGCCTAGTGTTTTTCTTTTTATTTCTGATAGGGGGAAACCTACGGATGCTGAGCCCCCTGTTGGTGAAAAGCGCTATGAGCCAGTCCCTCAAGTTACTCCTCCTCCCCCACCTCCAGTACAGTATACTCAACCTCAGCCGAGTAATAACCCTGTCGTGTTTCTTCAGGCACATCCCAAGTCTGCACTTTCTGAGGGTATGAAATCTGAAAGTCGACACATAGAATGTAGTGTTCGATTTATGCCAGTGTTCTGTTTGCCTAGTAAGACTCTCCAGTAAAAACTTAAGTTACTATCCAAACTTTAATTATTCATTTATTGCACATGAAGTTTCTGTCACTGCGGTAACTTCTATCCAAGTTTAAGTAAAACATTTAAATTAGTTGGGGGACTAGATAGAGCCAGTAGGCTCATATAAAAATATTGATTAAAGATACAGCTGTTTCAGTTAATGAGGACTCTTGCTCAGACCACTTAACCCTTAAAGATACAAAAATCTATATTTTTCAGGGACTTAGATGTATAATTTAGTAAAGAGGCTCTCCACCTTTTCTCTTTTCAGAAATCTGATTTGTCTTGTGTGCCCCCAGGTTTCACCTTAAAAACTACTTGTTTACAAAATCAGAAAAAAGAATGCAAAAGAATCATAGTACACTATTACTGAAAAATTGCCTATTTTTTCCTCATTTTTAGCATATAAAAATCAATTGGATTATAAATATTGCACTTAAATTTCAAGATATAGTATTAGTATAGTCATAATATGAAATTTTAGTTTCAACTGACTTTGGTGCTTTTTTATGTAGCCTGTTGATAAATTAGGCAAATATCTAGGTGAGTTGGTTTACCCCCAGGAAACCTCTCTGTATCGTGAGGGGTATGCATACCCCTGGATGAGAACCACTGATGTACATTAATAATAGGACTTTCACTGGTTGAAATCTGAATCACCAGCTAATGCTTTTTTAAAACAAAATCTGGAAACTGAATCTCTGGAAAAAAAAATTGATAATTGAGCCTCTTGTGTGGAAGTGTTCATATTGCAACTACTATTACATGGTAAGTGATTCTATGTTAAGTCTGAGATAAAGCAGATGAGTCTTCATACTTCCATTTTATCTTTTTCTCCTTATTGGCAGGCAGTCTCCTAGCTACTGCTCCTCCATCCCCACGTGTCTCTCTGAGCATGATACGTGCTTTCTCTGAAGTTTGCAAAATAGTGTATTTTCCTCTTTCTTTTGGCAGTCTTAACTTTTAGCTCAGTCTTATAGAATTATAGAGCTGGAAGAGACCTCAGGAGGTCATCAAGTCCAGCCCCCTGCCCAAGGCAGGACCAATCCCAACTAAATCAACCCAGTCAGGGCTTTGTCAAGCCAAGACTTAAAAACCTTTAGGGATAGAAATTCCACCACCTCCCTAGGTAACCCATTCCAGTACTTCACCACCCTCCTAGTGAAATAGTTTTTCCTAATATCCAACCTGGATCTCTCCCATTGTAACTTGAGACCATTGCTCCTTGTTCTGCCATCCATCACTACTGTGAACATCCTCTCTGATACCTCCCTTCAGGAACTTGAAGGCTGCTATCTAATCCCCCCTTACTCTTCTGCAGACTAAACAAACCCAACTCCCTCAGTCTCTTGTCATAGGTCATGTGTTCCGGTCATTTTGGTTGCCCTCTGCTGGACCCTCTCTAATGCGTTCACATCCTTTCCTTTCTATGGGGGGGGGGAGGGAGGGGAGGGTCTAGAACTGGACACAATACTCCAGATGTGGTCTCATTAGAGCGGAATAAAGGGGGTGGGGGTCTAATCACTTCTCTAGATCTGCTTAGCCAGTTGGTCCCCAGCCTGTAACAATGCTTGGGATTCTTCTGTCCTGAGTGCAGGACTCTACACTTGTCCTTGTTGAACCTCATCAGATTGATGATATACCATCTCATAGAGCTGGAAGACCTTGAGAGGTCAAATCAAGTCCCCTGCCCTCACAGCAGGACCAAGTACCATACCTGACAGATTTCCCCCAGATCCCTAAATGGCCCCCTCAAGGATTGAACGCACAACCCTGGGTTAGCAGGCCAATGCTCAAACCACTAAGCTGTCCCTCCCCGTACATGATGTAGCATAGCTTGTCTGTTGGTTCCAGACATTCCATCTACTTGTGGCTCCGTTTTACTCGGTTTCATAGAAAGGTTAGAGCAAATTTTGTGCCGTGTAAATTAGGCATACGTTTTGTGGAAAGACATGCTGCGTGTATGTACGATTTGTAAAATCATTAACTCAGGTAACAAAAGTGTAAGTGACATGCCACTATGAACTAAACTAGCGTGGGATTTCCTATGTAAAATTATTTATATGGGAAACTTACAAACACTAATTTAACTATGCATTCCTTTATTATGTCCAAAGGCCAAACACAGGCTTTTTAGGCTGGTTTAGATCAATTGTATAAGTAAAGCAGTCTACATCCAAACGGTAACAAAACATGTACTGGTTGGTTCCAGTGTGGTCAAGCAAGTATTAGCTATGAACCTATTAGTAATTTACTTTTGTACACCCTGCAACAAACAAATGGCATGATATTGCCAATTACTGCCTTCACTTAAAAACCACTTTGAGACCATTCACCCTTATTTAAAATTTACTATGTTCTTTCTTCCCAAGGCATTTCTTCCCTATCTTCTTTTTGTTCAACAGTCTTTTTTTCCCTTTGCACCTGGGTTCACTTAGGCTTTAACACCAGTGTGTGGATTGAAAAAGCATCAGGTTGGCTCATTTTAAGACCAGTTACCGTTTTGTCATCTTTACATTATCTGCAGTTCTTCAAATGAGCGCTCATGTCCATTCAACATAGATGTGTGTGCCTGCCCTGTGCAGTGCTGCCAGAAGTTTTTCCCTAAGAAGTACCCATAGGGGTTGGGTCTCCAGCAACCCCTGGAGTGGTGCATGCATGCTGCACTATATAGAGTGGCTGCCAGCCCCTCCCTCCTTCTTACTGACAGTGATGGTGCTTGGAACAGTGTGCTCCAGCCTAGGCTGTCTAAGCATTCCCTTTATATTGAAGCGCCCCATTAACATGTACTTTGCAGTTCCTTAATCTTCAGCCTGTTGAAAGACTGCCTGGGGAACAAGGCCCGACCCACTCCTCCAACTTCAAAGCCTGCTGTGTTGCAGGCCCATGTCAGTCAGTCACCCTCCTACTGACTGTTTTACATGGCAGGGGAGAGGGGGGACTTGTTAGACAAGGGTTGTATTTTGCAGGTCCTTCCTTCCCAAAAATATGAAAGAGCATAGCATTTGTCTCAAGATGCTCTTGATGGAGTCAAGGCTGACTCCGTCAGATCAGTGGTTACACTCGGCACCTGGTCCCGGTGCCTCAGTGCGCAGCACACCACCAGCATCTACAGCTCAGCATCATTTGTTGCCCTGCTAGGAGGCTGGGCAGAGACAAGTCCCCTCACAAAGATAAGGGGAAGAAGGGCAACCAGCCAGTGGACAGGCTGGAGAAGCCCCAAAAGGCACCAAGTCTGGCACCCAGGTCGCTGCCGTTGGTGTTGGAGATCTGCCTTTCCTCCAGGCCATGAGTGCATGGCGGTACCACCCCTGACACCCAGGGGGCTCAGGCACCACCCAGCATAGTCCGGACCTACTCTTCTCCAGTTTCCAAGAGGAGAGTGCCCTGAAGTTCCCATAGGTCCCCCTCGCTCTCCCCTCCCAGACTCAGCAGATGGTACTGTCTGTCTCCGTGCTGCTGGCACCATCACAGGGCATACAGTAGCCACCATCTCCGTGCTCGGCCCCAGCTTTCCCACTCAGTTGCCAAAGTGTCACAGGCCCCTTTGGTGCTGCCAGGGCCTTGTGGATCCCAAGGAAACATGGGCACACCTGCCTCCCCCCTCAACAGGTGACCAGCTCCTGCATAGTGAAGAAGGCAGTGGTCTCTTCTTCCCTGGCAGTATCCTAGCAGGACTCGAGGGATCACCAGGACCTCCTAAGGAGGATGGCCAACGGCTTGGGGCTACAGGCTGAGGAGGTGCAGGAATCCTCAGACTCATTCAGGGTCCTGGGACAGGCGGGCCTGGGCAGGATGGCATTGCCCTTGCACAAGGCGGTTGCCAAAAATCACTAAGGCTTTGTCTACACAAGTTTTTTGTGGCAGAAAATATTGAGGGACTCATTGGCATAAGTCACAATATCATTAGCATATTTTCTGCCGGTTTTTTTGCACAAGGGATTTTTGCGCAAAAAGAAGCAGCGTGAATGTTTCCCTTTTGTGCAAAACCCCCAGTTTGCACAAGATCCTTATGCCTCTCTGGGACAGGCATAAGAATCTTGTGCAAAACGAAACAGCAGAAAATATGCTAATGATGTTGCAACTTATGCTAATGAGTTTGGTAAGAAGATTTATTCTTCATCCAGCTTTCAGTTTTGGGTAGCCAAGTACCAGGCCTTGTTTGCCCGGTACAGCGTGAACACCTGAGGGACACTGGCAAAGTTTGAGGCCTCCTTGCCTGAAGTGTCTTGCAAGGAGTTAAGGCCCTCGTTGAGGAGGTTCCTCAGTGGCACTGGCGGTTCTACAAGCAGCATCTGATGCTGTGGACCCAGTCGCTCACTCCTTGGCTTTAGCCACCTGCATGAAGCGGGCAACCTGGTTCCTCCGGTCTCACATGGTCTCCTTGGCCACTATTCATCCTGAACTAGATCCTGGGGACTGGTATAAGGCCCTCGACCTCAAAGATGCATAATTCCACATTACCATCTTCAAGGGCCACAAGCGATTCCTGAGATTTGTAGTTGCAAGGAAACACTTCCAATTTGCTGTCCTCCCCTTTGGATTGTCTTCAGCCACCAGTGTCTTTACCAAGTGCATGTTGATGGGGGCGGCATACCTGGGGCATCAGGGCATTCAAATGTGCTTTTACCTGGATGATAGGCTCATCAAAGGGCTGTCCAAACAGAAGGCTCAGTGAGAAGTCTGCCACCTCCTGGACATGTGCCATCAGCTCAGCCTTCTAATAAACGAAAAGAAATAACCTCTTAGTGCCTACCCAAAGAATAGAATTCATAGGAGCGGTCCTACTCCACTTTGGCCAGAGTGTCGCTTCCCCAGGAGAGAGTCAAGGCACTGTCCACCCTCATTTGTCAGCTCATACTTGCACCCATGACTACAGCATGAGTATGTTTACACATCCTGGGGCATATGGAAGCTTGCATGTATGTGGTGCCCTGGCCAGGCTCAGGATGATAGACCTCCAGTTGTGGTTGGCCATGGTTTACACTCCGGCAAGACATTACTTGGAGTGAGTGGTGACGTTGCTGCCCCAGGTTGTCGGGCATATCATACCACCCTCAACAGCACTCCAGGTAGCTGTTAGCTGACACATTGGACTGTGTTTGGGCAGCCCACATGGGGACCCTTTGAGCCTAAGGCATGTGGCTCCCTAAGGAAAGGGTGTTCCATATAAATGTGAAAGAGCGAAGGACGATCAGGAACATGTGAGGGGTTCCTACCGCATCTCAAGAGCAGAGTCGTGCGCATACCCACGGACAACACAGCCACCATGTACTACATAAACAGACAAGGAGGAGCCCAGTCTCCAGAACGCTGCACAGCGGCAACGAAGCTCTGGGATTTTTGCGTCCTACATGACATCATTCTGGAAGCCTGTCACCTTCTGGGGGTCCGAAATGTAACTGCATACCTCAGCAGAGAGGTGTCCTCTCACCACAAGAGGGCACTGCACCCCAGTGTGTCTGCCTCCCTTTTCCAAGACTGGAGTCATCCCCTAGTAGATATCTTTGCAATGAAAGGCAATGCAAAGTGCAGATGGTTCTGTTCCAGATTCAGCCTCGAGTGGGGCTCTCTGCCAGATGCATTCCTGTACAAATGGTCGGAAGGTCTCCTTTATGCCTTTCCTCAGTTTCTCCTCATTGGCAGGGTCCTATAAAAGATCGAGAGACAGGGTAATGGTCATCCACTAATGAACCTGGTGTCCTGTGTGCTCAGGAGGCTGTCACTGATTCTGGACCTGATCTCCCAAAACCATGATCACTTGCTTCACCCAAGCCTCAGCTCGCTCAACTTGGCAACGTGGTTGATCCATGGTTGAACCTGCAGGAGCTAGCATGTTCAGGTGACGTGCAGAGGTTCTCCTTGAGAGTCAAAAGCCCTTGACACAGTCCACCTACACAGCTAAATGGACCCGTTTCTCCACATGGGCGCAGCTGCGGCAGATGGTTCCAGCCCAGGCCTCCCTTTAGGAGATCCTGGACTACTTACTAAGCCTGAAGCAGCAAGAGCTGGCCTTGGCCACCATTAAAGTCAACTTGGTGGCCATTTCTGCCTTTCACCCACCACTGCAGGGTCTCTCATTGTTCTCCCATGGTGTCACCTCTCAGTTCTAACAGGCCTGGAGCAGCTTTCCCCCCCAGTCACGGACCCTCTTGCACAGTGGGATCTGAACCTCGTGCTGTCTTGGCTCACGGGTCACCTGTTCAAGCCACTGTTGCTGTTCTCCTTAAAAGTAGCTTTCCTGATTGCCATCATCTCGGCTAGATGGGTGTTGGAGCTCCAAGCAACAAGGTCAGAACCACCATGTACGCAGTTCTTCAAAGATAAGGTCCAGCTGTGGCCACACCCGGACTTTCTCCCCAAGGTGGTGTCTGCCTTGCATGTGGACCAGGACACTTTTCTGCTAGTCTTCTACCCCAACTCTTAAATGAACAATGAGGAGAGACACCTCCACACACTGGATGTGTGTCTGGTGTTGGCTTTTTATTTGGAGAGGACATGGTCCTTCATCAGCTCTACACAGCTGTTTGTGGTCTATGTAGAACATGGGAGATGTTCCACTATCACCTCCTAGTGATTGTCTAACGTGCTAAGAGTTAGCAGGGGGCTAGGCCACCAGATTTGCTTAGGGCCTACTCCACTAGGGCTCAGTTATTTTGTGAGCTTACCTCGCACTTGTCCCAATCAGGACATCTGTAGGGTGGTGACACGTTTGTCAGTCCATGCCATCATGCAGCATAATTCCTGCTTGTCTCTGCAGACAGTGCTTACAGTCGCTTATGTTGAATGGGTATGAGCTATCACTCGAAGAAAACTGTGTTGTTACGTGTTCTGTAACTGCTGATCTTGGAGCTATTACTCATGTCTATTCAGCCTCCCACCGGTTCTGTCGGTTTCCAGCAAGAAGGAACTAAGAAGGGAGGGGCCGGAGGTGCCCTATATGGTGAGGCATTCATGCTCCACTCCAGGTGTTGCTGGGGTCCAGCTCATATGGGTACTGCTTAGGGAAAATCTTCTGGCACTGGTG
Organism: Pelodiscus sinensis; assembly: GCF_049634645.1. Classification (NCBI taxonomy): domain Eukaryota; kingdom Metazoa; phylum Chordata; order Testudines; family Trionychidae; genus Pelodiscus; species Pelodiscus sinensis. The sequence continues at coordinate 44,678,747 of NC_134724.1, read as the reverse complement.
CATGTGGCAGGCATGCACACCTATGTTGAATGGGCATGAGCAACACATCTCAAAGAATACCAGTTACAGAATAGATAACTCTCTTCTATTGGCACTGGTCAGAAATTGTCTTTTATTAAAGTTTTGCTTCTCTCATTACTCTTCGAATCAGATATCCTCCCTCCTTTATTTCTTTGTTTTATGTCTTATTTTCAAGGCCTTTTTTTCTACTTGCTAGTCAGAGCCTTTCTTTACAACACACAAATAAATTTTCTTAATTTAAGATAACTTTAATTCTTAAATTTCATATTTATCCTACAATTGGGAAGATAGCAGAGCTGACGTAAGAGGCATTACATACCTTCATGTAACACGCCTTTTATAGAAGATGAAAAATAGGGTATGAATCATGTATTCCTATCTCATGGTTGTGTAGGACCAGAAATGTGGGAGTAAGCCTTTATATTTCTGAAACCTATACGTTTAATGTTTCTTTTAAACTGTAATTTAATTTCAATGCTGATCTGAAACCCTTAATGCTAATTGTATGAATAACATATGATCATATCCTATTACAGTGTTTTGTAATAGACCTAAGTGTCTGAGCTCTAAAATTGAATATTAAGGCTTACCTATTGTTTCCTTTTTGTGTTACAGTTAACTCCGTGTCAATAGATTTCCAGAATTCCACAGTGTCCAAGCCTGACCCACCTCCATCTCAAAATAAACCAGCAACTTTCAGACCTTCCAGCCGAGAGGACACTGTGCAGTCTACCTTTTATCCTCAGAAAAGCTTCCCTGACAAGGGTCCGATTAATGGAATTGAGCAGACTCAGAAAACAGTCACGCCTGCTTATAATCGCTTTACAACAAAGCCTTACACAAGTGCTGCCAGGCCATTTGAGCGAAAGTTTGAAAGTCCTAAATTCAACCACAATCTCCTGCCAAATGAAACTCAGCATAAACCAGAGTTGCCCTCAAAGTCTCCAAATTCTCCTCAACCAATTTTAAAAGCACATAGCTCATTACAACCTTCTGAATTTGACAGTGGAATGGATGCATTCTCCATACAGGCAGACAAGCCTAAATATCAACCAAATAATGCTAATGCTGTGCCTAAAGCCATTCCTGTAAGGTAAGATATTTTATTTTATATGTTTTTAAAGAATGGTGTTGCTAGTGAAACTGCAGTTTTTTAGGTAGTGTTCAGTCCTGGGTTAATTGCTGTTAAATCTGCCCAGACTCTCTAGTCCCAAAATCAGAATGCCTTTCCTTGGACTAACACTGAATGCTGATCAGAGAAATTGGTGGGGAAGCATAGGGCAATGGTGTCCTGTCTCCTTGTATCCTACTTTTCAATACTGAAGTTGCATCCAGCACAGTCCTGGTCTTATATCTTTTAGTAAATATGAACATGTGTCTTGCTCTAAACAACTCTTTCTAGAAGCAGTGTTACAACTTAATATTGCAATTCAGTCTGAGTGGTCTCATAGGTGTCAGTTTATATTCTTATTTCAGGTCAGTTTTTAAAAGCATTATTTTGAAAAGAGATCAGTCACTTCAACAAATCCATATCTATTCTGCCTGGTATGAGGCCACACAATATAACTGTTTAAGAGTAACGTGCAGTTGCACATTCTCGCATTATGGAGCTACCATAAAACTGAAAAAACACTCCTTTGTAAGGCATATATTTCTGGCTAACTTGGGCATTACCTCAATTAATTTGTTTTAAAATGGGATAGTTTGTAAAATCTTGGTAAAATATTGCCTAATTTGCCATGTTTTTTTGTGATCATAATGTGTGGTTTAAATTTGTAATCGTTTTTACTGTTTTTTAAAATTCAGTAATGTAACACAAGAGTGAGCAAGTTTGCACTAAAGAAGTTGGGTTTTTTTTTAATGCCATGAGAACCTATAACACTGAATTGTTAAATTATTGGTCTCTTTCCAAAAGAGAGGAGTACTTCTGAAATTGACCTAAAATCAGTTTAAATACAATAAACTTCTTAATAAAATGTGAAGTTTTTTTCTACTCATTTGCAACATTCATTTTACAACCTGGAAAATGCCAGGATTCTAAGGGGTATTTCTTGATGTTCTAAAAGTTAGGGTGACAAATTGTCCTTATTTAAAGATAAGTGAAAGAAAAGTCTTAATGAGGTTGTATTATACTGATAATTCTTATATAATTCAAGGGGCGCTTTTGTGATTTTTTTTTTTTTTATATGATCCTAAACTCATGACAAGTGAGTTGCTGGAACAGCAGAATTCTAGTAAATTTTAGTGCTCTGTAGTTTTGCGGTAGTCTCCCCAACTATCTGAGCAGTCCAAAATATCTGGTTAATTGATGCTGTGAGTAAATTGCAAAGTTATTTTTTTCCTGGCTGCAACAGAAATATGTCTCGATATAAGTAAAAATTACACTATTTTATTTGGCTTATTTCTTAGTTGAGACTGATTATACTTCAAAAGGTCTAGCCTGCCTAATGTAACTTGTGCACTGGTAAATGTAATTCAAATTATTACAGAGCAGGTTACTGATTTGGGAGGAGGTATATAAAACAGCTAGGTGTAATGTGTCTATCTCACATTTAGCCCTTCAGCACTAGAGGATGACGAGGAGGAGGATGGACATACTGTAGTAGCCACAGCAAGAGGTGTTTTTAACAGCAATGGTGGAGTATTAAGCTCCATAGAAACAGGAGTTAGCATAATTATACCACAAGGAGCCATTCCAGAGGGAATAGAGCAAGAAATCTATTTCAAGGTCTGCAGAGATAATAGTATCCTCCCACCCTTAGACAAAGAGAAAGGTAAGAGTTGTCTTCATATCTTAATATGCTATCTATTACTATTCATTATCTATCTAAGCACTGACTGCAAAACATTGGAAAACATTCTGCCTCAAGAAGTTCACAAACGAAGTTCAGAGGAAGCAGTATTGTGTTATTCTTTCAGGTGGGAAAATAATCCAGGGTGTGTCTCTATTTTGATTCTTAATTTTTAACATCCATGTCTGTAGTGACATGCACAAATGAAACTTTTTAATAGATTTTGAAAATAATTTTTTAGAAAGGACAGTCATAGCTTCATTATCTCTAGTCATTGAAAGGGTTTCCTCACATGATAATAGGTCTTGAAAGCAGTATTCAATTTCTTTGTCAAAACTTATCCAAATAGATTGAGAAAATTTACCTTAAATGCTGGAAGTTTCAAAGACAAAATAACAGCCAAATTGTTTCTTTCCTTCTTTGCTTTATGAAAATAGGCACAAAATAAGGAACTAGGCAACCAAGTTTTTTCAGACAAGTAATTGCTGAATGACTATTGCTGTTTTCTAAAATATATACTTTTTACTGTAGGTTAAAGTGGCAAGTAGTAGAGCATATAATCTGAGGAATCTTTTATTGTAGTCAATTTGCTTTATCAATAGTCATCCCAGGACCTGGGCAAATGGAAATTGGTCGTTCTTTAGATGTATATAAACACGTCATTTAAAGTAAGTTAAGGAGAAGTTTCTCTCCTTCAGAACTTTAATTTCAGGCTTTAACAACTGAGGCTTTATTGGTACTTTGCAACACAAGATCGAAAGCAACCCCAGACCTGTCATATGAATATGAGATTGTTTAATTGAGGAGCATGCTCTTGTTACCATCTTGAGCAATTGCATGCAAAAATAAAAACTCAAAATTCCTTATACCATGCCTTTTGACTCCCTCTCGATTAAAGCTATAATGTTTTGGCAAGGCTCTGAGAGGTTTGTGTGTCAGTCTCTGGTACAGCACATATTGGGAATTGCAGGTCAAAAAAATCCTAATGTAGTCAGATAGTCTGACATGTTTGGCCCTATACCTTTCATCTTGGAAGGAAGCGATCCAGTCCAGTCGAAATTAACTGGAGTATGCTAATGATAGACAACCACAAATAATTTTGCTGAGTAGCTCTGTCGTATTTGCAAGGTTGAATTTTCATAGGATTCCTTCATATTTTGCTCATTTGGTGTGTGTGAAGAAATATTGAATGTATTTCAAGGAGAACAGGTTTCCACTGGTAACCTTTTATATTTCTTTCTCTTGACTGTAGGTGAAACATTGCTTAGCCCATTGGTCATGTGTGGGCCCCATGGACTAAAATTCCTGAAGCCAGTGGAGCTGCGCTTACCACATTGTGCGTCTATGACTCCTGATGGTTGGTCTTTTGCTCTAAAATCCTCCGACTCCTCGTCGGGTATGCTGTCCTCCCTCTGTCCTTTTGGGGCTTTTGGTTGCTATCGTGTAATTTAAGATCACTTGGCTGAAGGAGACAGTGTGTAATATATAACTCAATCATTGTATTTGTGTCAAACTCTCCATTTCACTTTCATTACATGTGCAAATTCATGACTAAAATCATGACTGACAAATCAAAATGGTAAAGGAAATTCAGTATTGTATTGCATATTTTATCTTGATCCATTAAATGGCATCACACTTTTCCACTTTTTCTTCTTCCATGAGAACTATTACAGCTGCAAAGTCTTAATTTGCACTCAAATTTGAGTAAATGATGTACCCCTAATTGGCTTTCATCCACAAGCTCATGTGTTTGGTTTAATTGGCCATATAGTTCTTTGGCAAATTGTAAACTTAACCTACACTTGCATAAATCACGACTTAATACGTGTTAACTGTTTTCATGTTTGCAAGTTGATGATTACAATCAAATCTTTTAAGAATACTGTGTTTCTCTGTAAAACATTTTACAGTTGGTTCTATATGTCTGGATTTTCCACAAGACTTGTTTTGCTTGCTTCTGCCTGTTTCTTCACCACCTCCTTTTTGCACTCAGAATAATTGAAAGAGGCTTTTCATAGTTGAAGTTGCAAACAAGGTTCATTTTTATATACCTGTTCTTTTTTCTTCTATACTCACTACTGCTTTGCCCCCTTTTTACCTGGATCAGAGAAAACATTGTTGTCTGAAATTCTGGGTGATCAGTATTAGGCTGAAGTAGAATTCTTATGTAAGTTTCAAGCAATTTCATGAAATGTGTGTGAAGATGACAGCAATTTAAAAATATCTGCACATTTGAAAAAAAACCAAGGTTTTATTCAGCTATTTTCTCACATTACAATGGAAGGATTTACATCCCTAATGTGTACATATCTGTATATAATATTTAAACAGTACTTCTGTATACAGTATTTAAAACAAAATGTATTGTCATTAATGTGTCTATACCTGTCAACCAATGTGTTGACATTGAAAAATTAAAACATCAGTTTTCATGATGGAGATTCAATTTAGAAAAGTTAAAATTTGGATGGTGTTTATGCTATTCTGTGCATGTGTTCCATACATCTACTTAACTGTATGTACATATTTGAATTGTTAAAACATTGATACTTAAGTGGTGAGGACCCAAAAAATCCACCATCACTCCATACAACTTTTTAAAAGGCACTCATATTTTGTAACAAGAATCTATTCATGAATTTACTTGAAATGAAAGGAGAAACACTAGTCCTCCCAAATAGTCATCAAAACTTCTTTAAGATAGATCTTTTTTCCTCTTAAATCAGCCTCTGTATGTGAGAGAGAGAGAGAGAGAGAGAGGGATAAAACATTATCAAGTACTAACACTTTCTGTATTGGAGTTATTAATACAACATTTTATTCTGTTTAACTGAAATGGGATGTATCAGTAATCTTGCTTTTTGAGACAATTTCAGAATTAGGCAATTCTGTCTTCTGATATGTAAGTAGACCATACTGTGTCTTAAATAAATATTTATTTTCTCTTTTTAAAATAGCTGGTTACAGGACTCTGATTTTTCAGGTGCCTTTATAATAGTCGTTTGTAACACTATGGTGCTTTTTCTATTCAACCTTTTGCTCAATCTCAACTTTTTCTAAGTTGTTTCCATGTATTGTTCTTTAAATGAATATTTAATTAAATATACTGACCTACTCTCTGCAACACAAGTATTTCTGACTAACGTATATTATCCCCTAAATACCTGGAATTCTTGTTTAATCTCATTTTAACTTTGACTGGAGAGAATTTAAGTTACACCTTTAAATGATTTAACAGTACATTCATTGCCTTTTATATTACACTCGCACTCTATTTGATATTGCACGGCCATTACTTTGATGGACTTAAATGTGCAAATCACGGGGAAGTAGTCTTAAACTTGTGGAGCAAGTTATATTTTGTGTTGGTTAAATCTAATCTATACCTTAGGCATGTGTGTCAAAGTGTTTTAGATTGACACAATTTTGAGATTAGAATCTACCCTTATTACAATCTAACTTTTAATCTTTCACAAATGTAATTAGGGTTTTTATAAAGACTTGGGCTTTATATTGAATGGAATTGCTGTATTTACAGAACTGAAAATCTTCCAACAGCACTAAAGTTCTATTTAAGAACAGTTAATTATTAACATATGTTGGCTACAACCAGCTGATCTTTTTTTAAATTCTCTAAATACGCAGGTCAGGTCCCGTAGGCCACTTTTTGTTTTACTCAGTCTCCAAATCAGATGGTGTTGTCATTTCAGCACATTGTTTAATTCATGTTTGTTTTCATGGGTTTCTCTAAAAAATTATGTTGAATTTACTTCTGTCGTCTTTAACACCACAGTTTGAGATGGCATTATGCAAATTAGGTTACGTATTTTGGGCCCATTTTACTGAAATTATATAGTGCCATCTATGTTTATCTCAGTTTACCACTGAAATGATGGAATGAGGACACTATATTTTGCACCAGCAACATCTTGCAGTGGTTTATTGGGTGGGGCACTTCACAAGTTGAAACGACAAGATACAATAAGTATCGACTGGAATTCACCTAAATTCTGTGAATTGCAATTAAAACGAATCCCTCTGTTTTTAAAGAATGTCAGAGGAGCTTTAGTGACCATAAATGTGCAACATCTGTTATAAATCTCATCTTAAGTAAATACCAGCAAATTACCATCTGATTAGAACATCAGTGCTTTGGCAAAGTGTCTCCTGAAAAATCAATAGTTCTTTGAGTGGCTGCAGATATGTGTACCATTTAGATGTGCAAGTGCCCAGCGCACCAAAGCTATACATAGTATCCTGGCAGTACCTTTTAGGGGTGACAGTGTCCTGACCCCACTCACTTCCTTCTGACTGCATGAAGAGAGAGTTGCAGCCAGGCCTGCCAACGAGGAGTCAGGGGCAGTGCATAATGTATGGCAGGCCTTTCAGCTTCACGTTCAGGGAACAGTGCATGATGCTCATGAACAATATCACTGTGATATACTATGTCAACAAGCAGGAGAGAGCCCATTTCAGTCAACTTTGTCATGGATTAAAAAAATGTTGGCACTTGTACATCAAAGGAAGTCCTGCTACTAGTGGCTCGCTTACCAGTCTCTGAGAATCAGATGGTCGATGATGTAAGCTGAATCTTCTTGGACAAGCACAAGTGGTTGCTGAAGAACAGTGCGCTGTGGGCCCTTTTCCAAGAATGGGACAGCTCTTCTATTGACCAACAGACAAAAACAAAGAAAAAAAACACCACAGGAAAGGTCATCAGTTCTGTTTCCGAACTGGACACAGTCTAGGATGTCTCACAAACAGATTTAATCTGAATTGGGGTCAGAACTACTGTGTGCCTTCCCCCATCTTTCTTATGCTTCAGGTTATCCTTGAACTCTGATCATGATTTTACCAGCATGGCCAGATAATATTGGTGCTCCAATCTCCATGTACTGCTAGTTTAACCTCCCAAGTCTTTCTATTTTCTCCCTAACCTGTTGACTCAAGATCATGACCTGGTGTTCATCTGGAACAGTCTGCACTTTACCATGTGGAATATTGTGTGGCAAGGTCAGGAATGTTCAGAAGCAGTTAGGGAAGTTCTGCTTTGTAGTAGAAAAAAATTATCTGTTAAGGCCACTTATTTATCTAAGAGGAAGCAGTTTTTCATGTGGCTCATCTCTGAGGCAATTCCTCGTGTGTCAATCCAGATTAAGAATATTTTGGACAATTTGTTGCAGTTGAAATCTTTGGGCCTGGTCCCTTAGCTCCTTAGCTGTGATTTCAGCTTTCTACAGTCCTTTTTGGGGAAGTCAGTATTCTGAATCCTATTGAAGAGAGGCTTCTGAAAGACACCCTTTCTCTATTTCCACCAGTGATATGGATGGTGCCATTTTGAAACTTTAATATGGTGCTGACCACACTAATGGCTTCACCATTAGAACTGATGATAATATGCTCATTGGCTCTCCTCTCCCAGAGGATTACCTTCCTGGGAGTTATCACATTCACTGGACAAGATAATAAATTGGAAGTCTTAATGGCTGACTCCCTGCATGCTCAGCTCTGCAAAGCCAAAGTCATTTTAAGACCACACCCAGAATTTCAGCCACATGATTTGCCTTAACCAGATTACTCTATAGCAGCAATCACTAGGTTACAACCTGGAACTGAGGGACTGTGGTCCTAAACTCTCCTGCTTGAAGTGTCTCCCATAAAGCTATGACAACAGAAGCACCAACTCACTCATTCCCACCCCCATCCCCCTCCGCACTGTGATCTTTCAACCATCACTATGTGGAGCCCAATACCCAGCTATGTTGTGTGAATGTTTGAACCCCTCTGATGGCTACTTTCTCTGCATGATTCATCTTTCCAGTCTTGCTCCCTATAAATATCCAATCTTCACTGCTCAAGGCTCCCTTGGGCAAAGCAAGATTGGTAATATTTGCCACTTCTTCATTGTAAAGTGGACATGCACCCGCTTTTGTCAGCAGAGCTGAGATACCCTAAGTGCTTCAATCTCAAACATACATAAAATATAAAGCAGATTTATTAACTACGGAAAGTGGTATCAGGAGGTTAAATACCTGTGAATTATATATAAAAAAAAAGAGTGTTGACCAATTGCAAGTGTAGACACAGCCAAAGTCATCTCTGCGTTCTTTTTGATGGACTATCAACACTTGTCTGCCCCTTCTTTATTGTAGCTGAAAGACTAGTTGTGGGAGTGTACCAACCTCACAACATATTTCAGTAGCACATACATAGCACTACTTTATAACATCGTATACAGTGACAGTATATACAAACCAGCACAATATTAATGTTCAGGAGATCCAAACTTTTGAAGGATGCAGATATCTGCAGATACAAAGTTGTTAGCCACAAATTTTCAGGGTTCTAGATAAAAAAAGTTTTATCTGTATCTGCAAAAATGAGTCACAGATATCCACTTCCATATCAGATCATACTGGTGAATATGGAGGTTCAAAGGTGCTACTTTGAAATATAGTGTCAAACTTCACTGTATAAGTTTTCCCCAAACCACATTTGGGTGAAGAACATCATCATTTTCATATCTTAGATGTGAGAAGATATTTGGCATTTTATCTGGAAAGAATACGTAATTTTGTTCATTACCTCATCTAGTTGCATCTTAAATTGAGTGGATGAAAGGAGAGTTGATTTCAGCTCAAACCATTTCTAAATGGATAACTGTCTATATTACTACAACTTCTGGAGTGACTTAGATTACATCCCCAAAGTCGTCATGACCAAAAAGCTCAAGCAACATCAATAGCATTTTTAGTGATGTTTCCCTAGTGTATATGTACAGAGACCGCTTTGTGGTCCCAAGTGCACACCTTTGTTAGACATTATGCTGTCTCATAGCATGAAGGGCTGTTGGATTTCAGGAAGGCAGTTCTGCAGTCACAGTTTAAATAGACTGAGCCCCACCTCCTCATTAAATGGCTTGAGAGTCACCTGAGTGGCATACATGTCTGCAGACATTCAATGAAGAGAGATCTGTGTTGTAACTGTTGTCCAAATGGGGCTGCAGACATGTATTTACCCTCTGTCCCTTCTATACCAGCCTCTAGCCTAAGGTTTGGTGTGAAGAATTAATTGGGATTGGGACAGTGCCACCCTTACATAGTCAGGGGAAGGACCACACGCACCATCCTTGCTAGGCATATTTCTCAGCCTTTGATGCATTGAGCATGCACAAAGCTGAGTGGAATACATGTCTGCATCCACACTTTGAAGAACAGCTACACCACAGGTAAGTAAGCCTATTTTTTCCAGACAGTTATAATTTGCTGCTGGTATTCTATGTTTGGTTACAAAATTACTCCTATTAGAAAATAAAGTTCCCACTACTTCACAGAGAGGAGAACTTGAGTTTTGACTTTGTTAAATTATTAAACAGATTCTTGAAGGATTAGTCAATGAAATGTTGTAAAATGTCCGAACTTTTTGGTTTTTTTTAATATGGAATTCCTATCTGCATCCCATATAGAGTAGAGGTATAATCGTTTGAGGGGAAAGCACTACGTTGGTGCTCCTGCAGAGCAAATTCATTGTCTATGTACAACAGTTCTCGAATACCAATAACTCTGCTTCTAATTACAACAAGCTGTTTATGAAAACTGTACCATTCCTTGGACTTTTTCTGAATAAAATAAAAACTGTACTTTTTATTGCAAAACTTGTTGATTCTGAACTAAAAGGTACTATCCAAAAACATGGATCTTTCAAAATGTGCACTCTTTGATGTTGGATTCTAAACACCAACATTGTGTTTTCCTCCCACAGGTGACCCCAAAACCTGGCAGAACAAGTCTCTTCCCGGAGATCCAAACTATCTTGTTGGAGCAAACTGTGTTTCAGTCCTTATTGACCACTTCTAGTCCTTAATTTAGCTGACTGAGTAAATAATGTGAAACTGAGATGGACCTTACATATAAACTGAACGACACTATCAAGTATTAAAGGATCTTAGTGTTTAAGCATCTTGCTTTAACTAGCAATGGTTAGCAAGTACACTCTTGAACCATGGTCAGAATACATGCCACAAACAGAAGTGTGCTATGGAAACAAGGTGGGGTTCTTGTGGGTTCTGAATGTTGTTCTTTTTAAATACACAGCTAATGTTTCATTGTTAAAAATTTAAATACATAGAAAAGAATCGAATTTGGTTTATAGTCCACTGGTTGAATTTGGCATGAGGTTTTTTTGGGGGGATTTTTTGTTTTTTCTTTTGTGTGTTAAAATACACAATACAATATTTTCATCTCTGGTTTTTAGATGGCTCTTTTGGTGTACATGTCCCATAAAGTAGTGGTAAACTTATGACTAGCACAACTTAGATGTTTTCCTCTACTGTGAGGCTTAAAAAAGCACGTTTACTTACTGTATATGAAAACATGTTTGTCATGGGAAAGATAGAAAGCATGTGAGATGACTATGGTTCATTTGCCTCTGTGGATTTGTAAATTAACCAACCAGATTATTACAGACATGTTAACCAGCAGGGATGCCTTACCCTCATGTTTTTAATAGTCTTAGCTCTCTAGTTCTCTGTATTACTAAGTTTGTATGGCTTTTGTGCTTAACTGGATAATATATCATGAAACAGATTGACAAAGTGACTTTTATGAACTTGCTGGTTTAGAGAACAAGTACTGTTTCTTTTGATCAACCAGAAGAGAACCAGAAGAAAATGATGGTATGTTTTCTGCTATGCATTTGAAAATTTATAGATGTTATAGAATGCCTGTATATAATGCGTGCATACCACTTTTGTTCTTGGTTTGTAAATTAACTTTTATAAGCTTTACCTTTTTATATATAAATATATATAAAAACAAAACAAAGTTTCTTAAGGATATCTTTGTATTCTCATACCTTTTGAGCCTTGAACTTTCACATCTGCAGCAATAAAGCAACATTTCTACAATATACAAACAAGGACATTTTTTTTAAAATGCACAATGTTGTTACCTTTTTAAGTGCTGCATTTGAAGAATATAACTTGGAATTCTCTAGTTTGATTAAAAACTTAAATATCCCTACTGTAATTTGTGATAAGGATGCTATACTATGTGCCCTGAAATGTATTTTTTTACTAATAGACAATTTATTATGGCACATCAGCACTACTACTGTTTAGATAATATACCACTGCATTCTGTTAATCAGTTATTAGCTATTCAGGTGTGGCTGATTTCTTTTTCTTTGCAGTTATTAAAATTACACATTTCTAAATATACAGAATAAAACTGTTTTTAAAATAATCAAGGATATTTTCAGTATGTTATTGTTTCTAAAATGCATTTATGTGCACGCACCCTTCCAAATCAATGTAGTCTGTTTTAAGGACCGGATTCTGCCATCCTTACTCGCAATAAGTCAAGCTTTACTTTTGAGAGACTCCCCGCTGAATAATCTACAATATCACTGCAAACTAATTAAAGGTGCAATTGTGGCATTAAGCCGGTGGGGCGACTTGAGAGTAGGTGTTACTCAAAGCAAGTATGAGTGGCAGAATTGTGCTATGGGTAAGTTAAGTTCTTTATCAGCTACATAAATTAGTTTCTAAAACATGCTGGCAAGTTAAGAAACACACTTTCATTTTCTGAGATTTATTCCAAGAAAGATAAAGGGAAATCCAATATAGGGTAGGCACTAGAAGGTCTTTGATGACAACTTGGTCATAATATTGTAGGTTTAGTTTATTGTATGTCTGAAACCAAAAGTTTAGAATAGGATTTGCACTAAATAAAAATCAACTGTCCCTTGGCTACGTTTAGGATAAAAGACAAAACCTCTCCTTTGATTGCTCCATATTGTAAAATTAATGGGCTGTACAATCAATGTGCACAGTATTTTTCTAACTTAAATTGAAGATTTCACTGGAATTACATTTGCAGAGCGGTCACTTAAATGTTCAGTCACTTATTATAGTTAAGTATAGTCTGATTCTGGGGGCCCTATCTAAACTCTCTAAATACTTCTAAAAATCACCGTCAGGTTTATAAGCCACCTTTAGTTTGTTCTTACTGGGTATATAGTTAGCAGACAACGACAAATACGCTGCTGCTACTTATAAGGGCTCAGTTGAACCAGTCCAAAGTAGTGCAAGATGTGTTCAACATTTTCTTCAAATGTTTCAATAGTTGTTGTGGTTATCTGTCTCACGGACTCCCACAGGGTATGTCTACACTACCACCCTAGTTCGAACTAGGGTGATAGTGTAGACATACCCATAGAGGGGACTTGTGGGAGTTGGAATCCAGAGTTGAAAAAATGCTGCAACAATTTTTAATGTGAATTGTAAATGCCAATATAAAAATATACACGAGCTCAAACCAAGAAATTTGTAACTTAAGGCGAATACAACACTTGGCAAATGGGAGTCACTTAAGGGATTGCAAAACCTGTATGCCATGTGGACCAACTGCATCAGTGTTGTTAAAGCATAGATATTGACTACACTGTTATTACAATACAATGCACAGTATAATTGCCAGTTTTGCTTTGAGTAGGTGTTTCAAGTCCACAGATAGGAAATTTCAAGCCATACATGCAGATGCAGTACTGAAAATGAGCAGTTAATAAAGCTACCATTTTTTTAATCAATGATTATCGTCATTCACATCAAACATTTCACAGTTTCTTACCCCCTTCAGTTAATGTCAAGTGATTTGACTTTGATTTCACATCCAAAAGGAAGATGTTGGAACTTTGAGTGGGACTTTACCCCTCCTTTTGGTTTTGAAACCACAAAAAATTAAAGTGGCTATTAGATTCCAATCTTTTCATGTTCCCAGTTGCGGGGAGGGGGGAGGGGGAGGGGGAGGAGTAATATCCCAAGACACACACATTTTCCAACAGATGCAACTTTATGAAATTAGCTATAGCTGTGGTTTCCAACCAGTTCTGAAGGAAGAGTTCACTACTGCTATAGTGAACTAGCCATACTCAACTGGACAAATAGCCACCTGTGGCTAGCATGTTGGACACCATGGAACTGCAGTATAAAATAGTAGCTACTTCTGAAAACCAGCAAGTATTGTGATTAGTCAGTCCAACTCCCCCACCCCAAACACCCACTATTATATGCTCAAGTTCAATGTGTAGGCTCCTTTTTATTGCTTCTAATCCTTCCTCTTTGTGGCCTCTGTAAGCTCCTTTAGGGAAGGAAACTTGCCTTCATGAGTGTTAAGTGCTTTCTCCCCACCCCCAAAAAAAGGGGGAACTCTACTTCCCTCAACCTGGGAGCTAGATCCATTAAATTCACTAGAAATGTTTTCAACTAGGGAAGTAGCAAAAACTTTAAATCTACAAGGAATAAGAAGACTTATACTGCAACACAATTCCATACCACCCAGGTCAACGGTCTTGGGCTTGTGGAGCTAAAAATAGAAGCATGTATGTTTGGACATGGGTTGAAGACTGAGATGCTTCCCCCAGCAGGATCAACATAGGGGCATATGAATTGGAGGTTTTGTTGGCACCGTTATGCTGGTCAGAAATGTGTGACTTTTGAAGAAAACAAATCAAACCACATCCCTGGTTGAGGTAGTAATGCCAACGTAATCCTCGATTGGCTGCTTTTAGTCTACATGTATTTGTAGTCTTAAGGCTTGTCTACACTGAAAATTATTGGCATAGCTACATCTCTTGAGATGTGAAAAATCCACACTCCACAGAGATGTAACTATGCTGCACTAACCCCAGCATAGGCAGTGCAAGGTTAATAGCGGTTGACCTGGCTATCATCTCTCACGAAGATAGATTAATATGGTGATGGGAGAACGGTTTCTGTCGCTGTAGGGAGTGTCTACACCAGGGATCTCAAACTCCTGGCCTCTGGGCCAACACTGGCCGGAGCGATTTGCACAATCTAGCCCCAGGACTCCCAGTGGGCTGGGGGGGAGTGAAGGACTCTCCATTATTGGTCTATAAGCCCCGCCCCTTCCAGCCATTACTCTCCCCTCTCCCCACCATGGCACCCCATTCTCCAGTACGCAACTTCAGGGATCACAGGGAGACTTGGTGCCTCACAGTGGCAGTGGAGGCACCAGTCACGCCCCCTGCACTCCCCATTGTTGCAGGAGGAGTGAAGCGCACTGGGCGAGATTTTGCTGAAACACCTCAAGTACAGGGTGATAGCCTAATCTCTATGCTTGTTATTTCATTACCCTCAATAATGGTAAATTATTCTCTGCATTCTGAATTAGTTCTGTGAAGACACAATGTTTAAACAAGCCTATGGGCTGTGAGGATTAAAATTACAATTTTTTAGATCATGCTGGAGGGAACACACCTGGGATACAGTTTTTGCAATATATCTTGAGCACTACAGTGGAGTACAAAGTCTTTTCTCCAGCTCTCAAAGCACAGTAGCTACCCCACAATGATCATTATTTGTACAGAAAAACTCAGTTATTCTGATAAGATTATTCCAGACGTATAATAAATAGTCTAAGCCAGCAGTCAGAGAGCCATATCAGGTTAAGGAAACTTCCATAAAACTGATTTGACTGAACAGACTGAAATTTTTTCAATGGTCTTTTAGACCACAGTCCTATCCATATGGAGTCAAGAGACTGACTAGAGAAACTCTGACCCTGAGTGGACACTTTCTGACGCTTGCCAGCAACTTGATACCTTCTGGATTAATATTTGAAAATCTTAATTTGGTAGAATCAGGGTTAACAAATAGAGGATTCCTCCTTTTGGTGAAGGAAAAGAATGCAACTCTGACGTTAGGATTGACTTTTCTTCAGATAAGAACTATAAAAAAGCAAACTTCTTCCAGTTGGAGAGGGATGAACTGTTTATCCCACATGTAGAACCAAGGTAACACACTTGTGCTATTGCAATAAATAGTCTTATCAAAAAGTCTCTCAATGCATCATCCTTCCCTGGTAGATGAGATACCAGAGCAATCCACTACTGAGGATAATGAGCTTTATATCAGGAGATATTCCTGCCAGGTCTGGCTACATCACCACACTTCTGGTGATCAGTGTAATGCATTCCATCAGAATTCAGATATTTAGATTTCATTGAGAGGGGGGAAAAAAAAGGCTTGCAGGTCAGAGAAATTTATGTAGAACTACATCTACTGAGATCACAAACCTGGGAGTAGATGGGGATGAAGGCAAAGATTTCTTGGAGGCCAAGAAGAGGGATAATTTCATTTCCTGGAGAATGTGTTCCTTCCTACACAAAATAAGACACATTGAAAGTACTGGCCTATTGTGGCTCAGATGTTCCAAGTGTCAAACAAAGGTGGTAGTCATGAGACCACTGGTGAGGTGAAAGAGATAACATGATAGATTAAATACCAGCAAACTGCTTCTGCAAATTTCCAGCACAATTATTTACTGGTCAGGATATCACACTGCATCAGTGACCATGTTATTTCTAAATATGAGAATACCATTGTGAACTATTAGAGAAAAACAATCTGGACATTGTACTGATGATCAAGTCTATACACAAACAAACATCCAGTCATTCAAGAAACAGTCATGACAGCCAGGGATTTCAAGAAACAGTTGCTCTCCACAGAAAGGCCAAAGAATAAGTTAGTTTTATTGCTTGACTCCAGTCACTAGTATGTGTAAAGAAATGTGACCATAGCACTGAAGGTGAAATATCTCTGAAAGACTTAAGGAATTTGAATGAGCTCTGTCTCTGGAATCAGTAAGTGAGTACAATTAACCTCACGGTGTTAATGCAATCAGATAGCATAGTGGAGCCAGAACCAGACTTAGAAAGTCTCCTTCCTGTCTTAAAATTGTGGGATGGATCACTTAATGATTACCTGTTTTGTTCATTCCCTGTGGGGCACCTGGCATTGGCCACTGTTGGAAGACAGGATATTGGGAACATAAGAACGGCCGTACTGGGTCAGACCAAAGGTCCATCCAGCTCAGTATCCTGTCTGCCAAGAGTGGCCAATGCCAGGTGCCCCAGAGGGAGTGAATCGAACAGGTAATGGCTCAAGCGATCTCTCTCCTGCCATCCATCTCCACCCTCTGACAAACAGAGGCTGGGGACACCATTCCTTACCCATACTGGCTAATAGCCATTGATGGACTTAACCTCCATGAATTTATCTAGTTCTCTTTTAAACCCTATTATAGTCCTAGCCTTCACAACCTCCTCAGGCAAGGAGTTCCATAGATTGACTGTGCGCTGTGTGAAGAAGAACTTCCTTTTATTTGTTTTAAACCTGCTGCCCATTAATTTCATTTGGTGGCCCCTAGTTCTTATATTATGGGGACAAGTAAATAACTTTTCCTTATTCACTTTCTCCACACCACTCATGATTTTATAGACCTTGATCATATCCCCCCTGAATCTCCACTTTTCCAAGATGAAAAGTCCTAGTCTCTTTAATCTCTCCTCATATGAGACCCATTCCAAACCCCTAATCATTTTAGTTGCCCTTCTCCGAACCTTTTTTCTAATGCCAGTATATCTTTTTTTGAGATGAGACCACATCTGTACACAGTATTCCAGATGTGGGCGTACCATAGATTTATATAAGGGCAATAAGATATTCTCCAACTTATTTTCTATCCCTTTTTTTAATGATTCCTAACGTCCTGTTTGCTTTTTTGACTGCCGCTGCACACTACGTGGACGTCTTCAGAGAACTATCCATGATGACTCCAAGATCTCTTTCCTGATTAGTTGTAGCTAAATTAGCCCCCAATGTATTATATGTCTAGTTGGGGTTATTTTCCAAATGTGCATTACTTTACATTTATCCACATTAAATTTCATTTGCCATTTTGTTGCCCAGTCTGGTGAGATCTTTTTGAAGTTCTTCACAGTCTGCTTTGGTCTTAACTACCTTGAGCAGTTTAGTATCGTCTGCAGACTTTGCCACCTCCCTCTTTACCCCTTTTTCCAGATCATTTATGAATACGTTGAATAGGACTGGTCCCAGGACTGACCCTTGGGGGACCCCACTAGTTACCCCTCTCCATTCTGAATATTACCATTTATTCCTACCCTTTGTTTCCTGTCTTTTAACCAGTTCTCAGTCCATGAAAGGACCTTCCCTCTTATCTTATATAGACCATCTTGGGCTAGATGAGCCTTTGGTCTGACCAATAGGGCTGTTCGTATGTTCTTATGACCTAGTTTATGGAGATGGGCAATCCAGATTTCAATGTTCTAATAACATTTTTCCGCCTTTGAGAGATTATAACCATGAATCCATCCGAATAGTTGTAGATCCAGGGCATATCAGAATTGTTCAGACCTCCTCGTGTACAGCAGTACATCTCACTAGGCCATACATTAGAACTTGGACAATGTGCTTTAGTTCCCTGGAAAAGCAAGTATTCTATGTATCGAGGGCAAAAAGAGGCTCTGACGTTAGGCAGTTTTTGCTAGAGTATCAAATTGATCCTGGGACACTATAATCTGTTTTTCCCAAAGACATCTTTGGATCTGTGAGATCTCAGTATTTATCAGAGTGAGGTGGTACAGTATTATCCTATTCTGAAAATTTCTGACTCAAGCATCAGTTCTGCCTGTCAGCTCTTCAACAAGCTGAGCAGCTAAACTTTTACTGGACCATTTACAGAAGAATATAAGAATGGTCTGACCCAGTATACTGTCTCCTGCCACTGGCCAATACCTGACGCATCAGTGGGAATGAACTGAATAGGGCAGTTATCTCCTGATCCCATCATCTACTCTCAGAGTTTGGCAGTCAGTCTTGGAGATACCCGGAGTATGTGGCTGAAACCCTGAGGCTACATCTATACTGGCAGCTTCTTGCACAACAATTCTTTTGCGGAAGAGTTCTTATGCAAAAACTCTTCCAGAAGAGAGCATCTACGCTGACATGTGCTTTTGCGCAAGAGCATCGGTACCAGTGTAGACGCTGTCTTGCGCAAGAAAGCTCTGATGGCCATTTTAACCATAGGCCTTTCTTGCACAAGAAATTCATGTTGCCTGTCTACACTGGCCTCTTGCGCAACAACAGTTGCGCAAAGGGGTTTATTCCTGAGTGGGAGCATCAGAGTTCTGGTACAAGAAGCCCTGATTTCATACATTAGAACATCAGTTTACTTGCTCAAGAACATGTGGCCAGTGTAGACAGGCAGCAAGTTTTTGCGCAAGAGCGGCTGCTTTGCGCAAGATCGCGCCAGTGTAGACGCAGCCTGACTGTCTTTAGTAAGAGCCACCGATGGACCTATTCTCCAGGAACTTACCTATTTTTTTTAAACCTGATCTGGACGATCAATAATGTACATAACTCAGCAGTCAAAAGCGATCCTCATACTAGCTGGATCCCAGGAATTTTGTCCCTTGATGGGGATGTTAACTAATGTGTAATTGTTGTAAATGTAACTGCTGGATTTTTTTAGCAGTTACACGTTTACATGCAGAGGGGGGCAGGCGGTAGCCAATGATCCCAGGGAGCTGGCTTGACCTGGCTCCCTGGGTGCGTCTAGACTGTTATTCTTTAGAAGATATGCAAATTCAGTGTGAATTTGCATATCTTCTGATCACTTTTTTGAAAGATTTTTTTTCAACAAAACAAGCAGTCTAGACGCAGTTCTTTCGGGGAACCCCCCCACCCTTTTTGAAAGAATGCTGTAAAATCTCATTTTTTGAGGAAGAAGGGTTCTTTCGAGAGAGGTTTTTTTTTCAAAAGAACCGCATCTAGATTGCTTGCTTTTTTGGAGGGAAAAACTTTCAAAAAAGCAATCAGGAGATATGCAAATTGTGCTGAATTTGTATATCTTTTCAAAAGAAAAATGTAGTCTAGACGTGCCCCTTGTGAGCACCAGCTCCTACAGCATGGGGGGGAGGGGAGTCAACTGGGCAGGAAACAGCTCCCCACAGTCACTGGCTCCCCCCTTCCACCCCCTTGATGCAGCGGGAGGGAGGTGCATATAATCAATCCGATTAACCGATGAGCAGAGGCTTTACCAGTTAATTGTGTAAATGGCTACATGCTAACATCCCTGCTTGATAATCATGCTTGGTAATCTTTCATGTGTGGTTATGTAATTTGGACTGAAGCTCTGCTCTTAGATCCATGTAGAATCATAGGATCACAGGGCTGGAAGAGACCTCAGGAATTCATCAAGTCCAGCCCCCTGCCCAAGACAGGACCAATCCCAACTAAATCAACCCAGCCAGGGCTTTGTCAAGCTGAGACTTAAAAACCCCTAAGGATGGAGATTCCACCACCTCCCCAGGTAACCCATCCCAGTGCTTCACCACCCTCCTAGTGAAATAGTTTTTCCTAATATCCGATCCAGCCCCAACCCCTTCTCCACTGGCACTGTAACTTAAGACCATTGCTCCTTGTTCTGCCATCCGTCACTACTGAGAACAGCCTCTCTCCATCCTCTTTGGAAGTTGAAGACTGCTATCAAATCCCCCCTCACTCTTCTCTTCTGCAGACAAAACAAAGCCCGATCCCTCAGCCTCTCCACACAGGTCATGTGCTCCAGACAACTAATAATTTTGGTTGCCCTCCGCTGGACCCTCTCCAGTGCGTCTACATCCTTTCTATATGTGTAAGTTGGTAGATATAGATGCTGGAACCATATCCATCCATGTCAGCAAAAGATCTGTACTCCGCTTTGTTTTTTTTCCCACTCTTTAATTTTATTTTTAAGAGCTTTGGCTCTGTACTTGGCTGTCACATCCAGAGCTGGATCTTACAGCTCCTCAGGCTTCACTGCTAGATCCAGGTATGGGGTTTGCAGCTCCCACAATCTATGCCAGGCTGTCGAATACAACCTCATGTATCCAGATCTTTGAAAACTGGAGCCAGGCACTAATGAGCAACTTTAAGAACATAGCACTTCTAGATCAACCTGGACAGACCCCAACACCTTCACAGTGAACAGCTTAAGGAGTCTCCCTCGCTGACAAACCCCTTCCTGCAGGACAACTTTTGAAGGCCATGTTGAGCTTATTCAGTGCCAGCTGAGACGACTGGGCCCAAAAAGCTTTCCCTGTCAATAAGGCTTTATTAAGAGGGCCCTGCCACCTCCACAGAGCCATTCAAAGCCCATGCTCTTTCCTCTTTTAAAAGGAGAAAACGTAACTGAATCTTTAGTTGTGAGAAGAAATTGAAGGCTGATGGCATCATTCCCCCTTATATCTGCAGCACCTTCTATGATGAAATAGGGATGTATGTACAAGTGACCCTAATGGACACTGCTTTCCAGAAGGCTCCTGAAGCTTGTAGCACAGACGCCATGGATTAAACAAGTGGCAATATGCAGAACTTACTTGAAGAATCAAAAGCTCCTGCAGCTGACAGGCCACATCCCATGATTATGCAACTAGTTGCTGCACGTCAGCACTTCAGACAAACCGCCGCGTTGTATTTCACAAGTAAAAAGTGATGTGGCAGGAGGGGAGAATTGTAGGAAACATCTTTACTAAGCATCCATAGCGGGCGGTGTTAAATGTTGAGGTGTTTTTGTTTGTCTAGTAGGAGCCTGGCCCAGCTCACATTCCTGTCACAAAACCGAGGTTCCTCCTGAAATTGACTATCCCTTTCCTTTAGTCCCACTCATCATACTATGAAAGCCATAAGGGGGATACAGAGTGGAAGCGAGAGAGAGACTTATGAGCCCTCCAGATTATATTGGGAGCTGCCAGGAACAAAGGAAGAGAGGAAAAGAAGAAACCTCAGAAGGGGGAAGGTGTTTGACAGAACATAAAGTAACAGAAGGGGGAAAGTTTGACTCCAAGGAAGAATCCTGAGAGTGAAAAGAAAAGCTGAGGAGGAATGGGAAGGAGGGCAGAAGAGTTGTTTCAGGCATGTGTCGCTAAGCAGAACAGGCCTCAGCTGTCTAAGACAAAAGAGAAGACTTCAAAAGATATCGATGTGCTAGTCCTATTTGGCTTCCTCCTAAAATGCCAAGAGAATTTTGAAGTAGTACACCTGCACTAGAACAGGGCTCAGTGCTGTTTCCTCTATACCAGCAGTTCTCAAACATTTTGACCCACGGCCCACCCTGCAGACCATCAGCCAGGCACCCCTGATGACGAAATGGGTGCAGGACATGGTGAGGGTGGGACGGCTGCTGAGAGGTTGGGTTTAGGAGCGGGCTGAGGGTGGCGGAGGGGAGAGGTGTCTAGCCAGGATTCCAGCCAATGGGAGCAGTGGGGAAAGCCTTCAGGTGAGCAGTTTCCTGTGCTGCTATTTCCCTAGCCAGGAGGAAGAGGAGAGCAGCAGCTCTCCTCATAAGCTGGATCCAGCCCATGAGGCTTGGGGTTCCCCCTCAGCCCCACCAAGGGAAGCCAACTTCACTGGGGTGGTGGTGCAGGTCTGGAGTGCCAGTGTGAGCTCTGCTGTCAAGAAGCAGCCCCAACCCTGTGGCCTAACCTAAAAGGCAGTCATGGACCACTAGTGGTCAATGTACCACACTTTGAGAACCACTGCTCCAAATGAAAGAGAAAGGAATCCTTGGCCCTGCATTCAGCATAAGGAGATGCCTGGTATAGAGAGAGGAGGTAGTGCTAGTGTGGAAATGTGTGTAGCCCCATCTGGAGCAAGAGTTTACTTCTAGCCTTGTTTTGTACGGTCCAGGCATAATGATGTAAAGCTTTGACTCAGTCTCCTTCTCGTGGATGCCTTTTTGCAAGGACTTCAGGGCTTGTCTACATTAGGACACCCAGATTAGTTAATTCAGATTAATTTTAAGATGTCTATGTAATTAGTTAATCCCTATGTGGACCCTTGCATTCACAAAGTGGCCTTAACTCAGGTTAGTTTAATTTCACTTCCAAAGAAGCTAAAGTGCATTAAGGCCAATTTAATTCTGAAAGAAAGGGTCCACATGGGGATTTAATGCAGTGTAACTCATCCACTTTGAAAGTGGAATTTGATGTAGCTTCCCTGTGGTCAGCTGTACTCTATAGACCTATATCAGTATAGCGTTGTTTAGGGCTTTTCAGAATCCACCCCCCTGCATGACATAGGTATTCTGATGTAACACAGTACACAGACAGCATTGTGTCAATGGGAGAGCTACCACCACCGAAAGAGCTATCAGGTCATGGGGAAGCAGGTTAACTATGCTGACAAGAGACACTCGCCTGTGAGTATAGTAGCTTCTTCACTGAGGCAGTGCAGCTGTGCCACTGTAGTGCTGTATGTGAAGACAAACCCTCAGTGTCCCTGTACGGACATACCCTTTGTTCTGTTTCTCATCAGGCCTCTTTGTCATGATTTCTCAAACAGATCATTTACACTTGATGGGATGTGTCAGGCTTTCCAGGTACAGTTGGAGTAACATGTTGACTGTATGCTCTTAGAGCCATAGGAATTGGTAACTTTTTGTATCTACTAAATTACATCCACAATCTGCCTTCCTTGTGAAAACAGCAGATGTATTGGGGGGTGAAGCTAATCTCTTCTCTTGTCCTGGGGACAGCACGTGCCCTTTGACAGTCAAATAGATTTATAAAATATTGCTAGTGGTCTGCCTCTGCTTCTCCAGTTTCTGCATCACAAGGGTATCATGAGGTTCCGTGTTTGTCAACAGCTTTGTAAATGTGTACTAGAAGTGTTTTGTACTGTTGAAACTGGGTACAAGTGAATATTACTGAATAAAGGCAAATTACAATGCCAATACAGTATGGCTACGTCTACACTGGCACCCTTTTCCGGAAATGCTTAAAACGGAACAGTTTTCCATTATAAGTATTTCCGGAAAAAGAGCGTCTACATTGGCAGGATGCTTTTCCGGAAAAGCACTTTTTCCGGAAAAGGGTCCGTGGCCAATGTAGATGCGCTTTTCCGGAAAAAAGCCCCGATCGCCATTTTCGCGATCGGGGCTTTTTTGCGGAAAAGACTACTGTGCTGTCTACAGTCCGGAAAAGGACTTTTGCCCGAATGGGAGCAGCATAGTTTTTCCGGAAAAACACTGACAATTTTACAGTAGATCATCATTGCTTTTCCGGAAAAAGTGGCCCAATGTAGACACAGCCTACCTGTGTAAAGTGGTAATCTTAATTTGTAGGGTCCTCTTTCAAAGCTTGCTGTGATTTCTCCCTCTGCCTTCATCAGAAGTCTGACTTGATGACCCATCAATCTGCTCAGGAGCTGCTGGGTAGAAGGTAATAACTCCAACTCCTTTCTTCCTTCCAGCTGCTAATGTCCTCCTATGTCTTGGCAACTTATCAATTGCCTGTGTTTTGCAGGGGGTTATAGGTATTCTTTAATATAGGGTAAAAACAAAGGAAAGGCTCCCTAGTGTATGATCTTGTAGTAGATTTCCATTACAATTAGAAATAGCTTTACCAGATGGATAGGAGCTGATAATGTTTTTCTAATTGGACTGTCATTTGTAAACAAAAAAAATGAAGGCAGTCAACTTGCCTCAAGACAGCTAGTACATACTATACATGTTTCTAATTAACCAACCAATAAGAAGTCTCCCCCTTTGTTATCACTAATGACTAAGAGACCGGTATTTCAAGTAAAAATTTTAGTATGTTATAATTAAGATCTTAAAAGTGTAGATTCCTAAGAGACTCCTTTCAGTGGTGAATAACAGTGTCCAGTACTCCTAGTTTTTGGTCTTCTGGTATCTTAGTTTGAATAACCATATAGCTGCTAATGGTGAGTTTTATCTTAATTAGCCAAGCCAATGTGGTTTAGGGAAGAGTTTGTGAAAAATCCACAATTGTATAATATTAAATTCTTAAGGAGCTTAGTTTAATTTCATGTTTTTCTCTTCCAGTTGTTGCAGTGGTATTGAGAAAATAGAATCTTTGTATGTGTGTTTCCTCACATTTCTGATATAATTTCATGTCAAAAATTCTAGCAGTGTTTAATGAGCTTCTTTATATTTTTGGCAGTCTATAGCGTGCTGCCTTAACTGACCTTTTCAAACATATATGTTGAATGTCAGGTCACTGTATCCATTCTCCATAAATGGCAGGAAAGGTAAGTGAGCTCTAAGAAAAAGATCAGGAAATATTCCAAAATATTGGAGATGGGCTTGAACTTAATGTCAGAAATAAAACACACTTACATACAGATTTAACTTAAGAACCCCAGGCATCCCCAAGTCAGCTGCTGCTGAAACTGATCAGCGGCTGATTCCAGGAAGCCCGGGGAAGGGTCTTCCTGTAGTCAGCCACTGGTCAGTTTCAGCAGCGGCTGACTTGGGGACGCCTGGGGCAGAGCAGCTGGGGTGCTGCTGGGTTGGTCCAGCAGCGCCGCCGCTCCTCGGTGCTACTGGACCAACCCAGCAGCACCCAAGCTGCTCTGCCCCAGGCGTCCTGATTCAGCCGCTGCTGAAACTGACCAGCAGTGGCTGAATCAGGACGCCTGGGGCAGAGCAGCTGGGGTGCTGCCCGGTTGGTCCAGTAGCGCCCAGAGCGGCGCTACGGGACCAACTGGCAGCGCCCCAGCTGCTGTACCACAGGTGTCCGGAGCAAAGCCGCGGAGCACAGGGGCAGCGGGACAGCCCAGATGCGCCGTGGCTGTCCTGCTGCCCTCGGGCTCCGTGGCTTTGCTCTGCTTTGCTCCCCGTCCCCCTGGTCTGCAGACCAGGGGAACGGGGGGCAAAGCAGAGCCAAGCCGCAGAGCACGCGGCCAGCGGACAGTCCAGACACGTCTGGGCTGTCAGCTGACCGCGCGCTCCGCTTTGCTCTGCTTTGCCCCTCCTCCCCGCCCCCCTGGCAGAGCAAAGCAGAGCCAAGCCGTGGAGCGTGTGGGCAGCGGACAGCCCTGTCCGCTGCCCGCGTGTTCTGCCGCTTTGCTTCCTCTCCCTGGTCTGCTGGAGACCAGGGAGAGGAAGGGCCCCGTTCGTAACTGCGGATCCGACATAAGTCGGATCCGCGTAACTCGGGGACTGCCTGTATTACATGTGCTGAGTTACAACAGAGAGTCATGGCTCGGAATGGTCTTTTTAATTGTGTTTGAATCTGTGCTTGTTAGCACTTTCAGAAACCATTGTGGCTGGTTCTAACAACCTCAATCCCCTGGACAAGTTAACATGCAAGTCTGTCACTGACTCAAATGTGACCCTATTACTAAAAGCTGTTTTACTGCAATTGCAGTGATCCAAGTTTGGTAGTCTCTTCAGCTATAGATGACTACAGTCAACATCACAAAAAATATCTCACTTGGATCTTGCTCATCTGTTTGCAAGCATTAAAAAATTCATACTTTAAAAAGAGAAAATATAGCAGACTACAAAAATTCTCAAGAGAATGGTTAGATTTCCCCTCCCACATATACACTCCACTCTTCTCTTTCTGAAAATCTTCACCTCCAAACTGCTTACAGAGGGTAGCTACATTTGTTAGGATTCAATCATGTATTAGAAAAATCTTTTATACAAGATGGGTGCCTACCTATTATCTTCGGCAGTAATTTAGTTAAATTGAATAGTGAGAACAATGACACTGTTAAGGTTAATGATCCACTCATTAATGATGCACATTTGTAGTCAAAAGGATTAGAATAATTTTCACAGGATAATGTGAACAATTTATACATTTGTCCATAATAACCATTATTGCTGAAGTGGTATCTGTCCTAAAATAATAATGACTTTGATATTTATGCCCTTAAAGTCATTGACGCTTTGAAATTTTTATTGGTTTCATATTAAACATATTGCTGAATTTTAAATCCTATATTCTCCTTATCAGAATGCGAAAGCTGGATTTCTACCAAATCTTTAAAGTATGATCTCATAACAAAGACACTGTTACAATAAGATAATGTACTGCATTATTGGGTATTTTTGTTTTGAACTGATACTTGTATCCTGTCAATGTACATAGCAATGGTTTTTATCTCTAATTTGGAACTAATTCATTCTCAATCATCAGAGCAAGACACAGTTTGCATACTGCAATAATATATAGTTTATAAATAAGATAAACAGATGGTGGAGGCCAGAAGAGATTTTGCTTTTGCAACACCCTCTCT
Source organism: Pelodiscus sinensis (assembly GCF_049634645.1). Classification (NCBI taxonomy): domain Eukaryota; kingdom Metazoa; phylum Chordata; order Testudines; family Trionychidae; genus Pelodiscus; species Pelodiscus sinensis. Next base: position 44,652,014 of record NC_134724.1, on the reverse strand, counting down.
GAAGTTCTACCTGTCTGTGATTTCTGATACCCAAAACTTACTGACAGGTCTTGGTTTTGAAAAAATTCCCCCCTCTTCACTTTTGTGCTGTGAACCATTGGCTGCTCCTCTCCATTCTGGGGCAGGGATGTTGCTAGGGTGACCATATGTCCCTATGCTGAATATGGGGCAACTGGTAAAATTACTCCTATTCAAGGAAGTTCACTGGCAATCAAAACTATGCAGCACCCTGTGACTGAGCCCGTTAAGAAGAAATACTGTGTAGCTGGAGTCTTCATTTACTGTCTAAGGTTTGCACAGGGAGAGGACACTTACTCTTAGCTCTCTCCCATGGAGGGGGGGGGTGACTGATCTGACCCAACCCTCCCTGCTCAGTGTTCTCCAGCCTCCATGCCTGGCTAGATCCCTGGGACACACATGCCTGTGCTGGTGCCTCCTCTTCTCCAGGCAATACGTGGGGGAGCGGAGAATGCACTGGTCCCTCTGCCAGATTTGTCACACCAGAACACAGCCTGCAGCAGCCTTTTGGTGCTGTGTGGGAGAGAAGGGACAGAAGCTGCTTCCAGCTGCAGGGAGGGGTTTGTGGTGGGGGGGGGGAGGGGAGAGGAGGGGCAGAAGAGGAAAGGAAGGGATGACCTGGCCCACATCTTTATAGAGGTTCTTTTCCCCCTCCCTGCACTCTGCTTCCCTTAGAATCAGCTTGTCCCTTCTGCCAATCCAGGCGAAAGGCAGCTAACACTGGACATGGACATAACCCAGCCACCTCCTGTCCCCCCCAGCTACAGGATGGGCAGGAAGGGGTTAAACCCTAAGGATGCATATTGCACCAGGGACCCTGATTGTAGGGGCTTCATCAAACCCAGCCAGAGAAGTGGCACAGCAGTGGAGAGTGAGCAATCCCACACTCCCAGGGAGCAGGATCTAGGGTGGGAGCGGCCTGCAAAGCTCCTACCTGGGGTTGGGGGTTGCCGTAAAGCCTGCAAGATCAGGTCATGAACAGCCTGGAACTTGCTTCCCTCCCCCACTACTCCAAAGCTTAGCTGAAGGGTAGAGAGGCTTTCCCCATGCCAGCACTGTGTGGGGCTTGGCACATGAAGAACTTGGCTCCTCCTGTTTAGTGCCCTTGGCCAGCAGGTCTGAAGCAGTGGGGAAAGGAAGGAGCCTGCCAGCCAGGCAGTTGGTGAGCTCAATGATCTGAACAGGGGCTGAGAGCCGGTCGCATCCTTCCAGGGGAATATAGAGAAGTAGCAGGCTGGTGCAGGGGCAAAGCAGGGAGAGGCCAATTAGGGGAGAATGTAAAGGGCCGAGGGGTGGGTAGCAGAAGGGACACAGAGTTGGCCACTGCCTGTTCCCTCTCACCAGCCACTACAACACGCAGCCAGATCTGGTGGGAAAAGGGATGGGGAGAGGAAAGTCTGCTGGCAAGGAGCCAGTACAAAGCAGGGGCTGCACTGATGGACCAGCAGGGGGAAGCAGTCGGGCCTGCATGCCGCAGCTTTACCCATTCACAGCCTTGCACACCTACCCCTCTCATCAACCCCTGGATTCCCCCACCCACCCTCCACCCCTTATGGGTGGGAGGCTGGTGAGCACAGATGCAGCCAGCAGTACTGATGGGAGCATATGTAGATGAATGATTAAATATGAAAGTAATACTGTGGTCACAGTGAGGAAAAAGTACTGAAGCAGCTGTACTTTCTCAGTGACAGCTGAGCAAAGGAAGGTTTTACTTGATGCATAAATAGTGATTTTTTTTTTTTGGTTAAAAGTTTCACAGGCAACAGTTTGAAACAAAAGCACTGAATTAGCAAACCCTTAAGATAACAATGCTTAAAAGCAGAATGGTGTTGGCAAGCTCTAATATTGAGAATGAGATAAATGTTAGTGTGAACTATGGAGGGATAAGGAGATAACTGGTGGCTGGGACATTATCAACCTAACATTCAATGAGGGTGTCAATAGCTCTTTGTGTAGAGTCTTGGGTTAGTGCCCTTCCTCTCTAATTGCTATCCTACGATCCTTATCTGCTTCTTTTAACTAGCCAATCTTTAGGTGCTTACTGATGACCAGTTCTGCCTATTTGGTTTTCCCTTTGATATTTTCATGCCTGCTGCTCCTAGTTTCCTGCTCCCTTCCATTTCTCCCCCCCCCCCCCCATTTATTTTGGATCTGCACATCCTAAACTCAAAACTCCGGTCAACTGAAGAAGTGGGCTGTGCCCACGAAAGCTCATGATACCGTTTACACGTTTTGTTAGTCTATAAAGTGCTACCAGACCATTTGTTATTTTTTAAGTTTATCCTGTACAGACTCACTCGGCTACCCCCTGAAGCTTATGCAGGGAGCATCGGGGATACTTTAGAAGTGCTTAGGATAAGCCAAACAAGTTTAAAATCTAAGTTGAAGGCTGCCAAGATGGTTATTCCTCATCTGACTAAAACTCAGAATTTCTATTCACTCATAGAGCCACGTGTGTGGGGGGGAAAGGATGAGAACTAAAGCCTTACTACACATCTTGATATGGCTAAATGTAGATACAGGTTTTAACTAGAATATGGCAGGATATAAAAAAGCAAATGTAACACCAATCTGCTTACAGAAGAGGACAATATTTCAAAAACAAACACCAAGCACCATATGGTGCACAGAGCAAGGCACCTGCATATGCCAATGTATAGCAATGAGTCATCCTGAAATGGAATTTTCTGAATAGGGCGTGAAAATTGTCAGTAGCAGACACTATATATGTGTCTCTCAGAAAGCCTCCTCCCACGTACAATAAACTAACAGTGACTTTCAGAATGGTGGCTTAAGAGGTTAGGAGATAAGTATAAATGTTTTATTGAATTGTTCTTCAATGACTCTTTTGGGCAATAAATCTCTGAATTGTTTTTATCTTTTCTCAAGAGAAACATTCAGTTGCATCATTGCTACAATATGCTAACACAGCTTTAAAGTGATTCAGATTTCCGTATTTGCATTGTGACTCAATTGTGAGAACTGTACTGCCTGCTGGCAGTACCAATACAATTTATCAAATTAATCCTGGTACAACCGCTCCCCAAGCTGCGAATGGTTGAGTTACGACCGTTTGCACTTACGACCAAAGCTCCCATGGAGTGGTCATAAAGTCAGTCCCTGAGTTACGAATGCGACCCACGCTTACGAACAGCGCGGTCGCGTATAACTCAATGGGGTCCGAGTTACGGCCAAGTGTTTGGTCTGTAACTCGTTCGTAACTCGGGGAGAGGCTGTATAGGGAAGGTGGAAAGCTTCAGCATCAAAATCTACATGCATCTAGTAAATATTTGGCTATTTGAAAAGATTGTGGGATAGTTTTACTAAAAATCTATGGAAGACTTTGGCCATATTCTGTTCTTTAATAAAACACTTACTGTACTTTTCATCTGAGGATATTAAAGTGCTTTATTATTACTACTTGTTGAGCACTTTGTATTTTATGAATTCTGAGCAAGAATCATTAACTTCTCTTTCAGACTGGAAACTGAGGCAAAAGCAAAGTAACCTGTCCAGTCCAATGTTATACAGGCAGTCCCCGAGTTACGTGGATCCGACTTACATCGGATCTGCAGTTACGAACGGGGCTTTTCTCGCCCCGGAGGACGGGAGCGGCGGGATGCCCAGATGTGCCGCGGTCCGCCGCCCCCGTCCTCCGGGGTGAGAAAAGCTGCTCCCCGTCTCCCTGGTCTGCAGGGAGACGGGGAGCAAAGCCTTGGAGCACGCCCGCAGCGGGACAGCCCGGGCGCGCTTGAGCTGTCCCACTGCGGGCGTGCTCCACGGCTTTGCTCCCCGTCTCCCGACCAGCAGACCAGGGAGATGGGGAGCAAACCCTCGGAGCACGCCCGCAGTGGGTCAGCCGCGGCGCGCCTGGACTGTCCCGCTGCCCGCGTGCTCTGCGGCTTTGCTCCGTGTCTCCCAGGTCAGCAGACCAGGGAGACGGAGCAAAGCCGTGGAGGACTTGGCTGGTCCCGCCACCCCCGTCTCCCTGGTCTGCTGGGGGGGGGGGGGGTGCAGCTAGTGCCCCCCTCCCAGCAGACCAGGCTTTTCTTGCCTACTCCTGGGGCAGAGCAGCTGGGGGCTGCTGGGTTGGTTCCGCAGCGCCGCTCGGGACCAACCCAGCAGCACCCCAGCTGCTCTGCCCCAGGCATCCTGGAATCAGCCGCTGATCAGTTTCAGCAGCAGCTGACTTGGGGATGCCTGGGGTTCTTAAGTTGAATCTGTATGTAAGTCAGAACTGGCGTCCAGATTCAGCCGCGGTTGAAACTGATCAGTTTCAGCAGCAGCTGACGCCAGTTCCGACTTACATACAGATTCAACTTAGGGACTGTAGGTTTGTTCTTATCTTGTACGTAACCCGGGGACTGCCTGTACAGTGAAGCCCAGATTCAGCAGAGCACTTGAATTTAATTTAGTCAGCAACAGATTAGCATATAGAGGTATTTTCATACTCTGTTCCCTATTTTACTACCGGTTGATATGCTCTGAAGGAACATAATCTCTGCACTGGGTCAGACCAATGGTTCCTCTCATCCACAATGTTAAGGGGTCCCTGGTCTATTCTACAGAGTTATTTTGAAGTAACTCCCCTTATTTTGAAATAACAAGTGGAGCATCCACATTACCAAGCACATGATTTCAAAATAATAACTCCCGCTTTCCATGAGGAACAATGCTTATTTCAAAATCGTTATTGTGAAATAACGGTAGTGTGGATGCTCCACTGCTGCTACTTTGAAAGAACGACTCCCCAGAGTCATTCAAAGTAATTACTCCGCAGTGCTTCCTGCAGCTCTAAATCAAGGTAGCATGTCCACATTAAGGGAGCCTGCCTTGGACTAATTTCAAGGCTTCCCTGTAGTGTGGACACGCTATTTTGAAACAGTTATTTTGGGAGTTATTTCAAAATAAGTTGTTTTGAAATCATTTCCTAGTGTAGACATGCCTCAAGATGCCTACCACCACATAGGGAGTACTGCACAGAAGTTCTGAAAAGTGGTTATTTTTTTAGTGTGTTGGAGAGGCTGCGGGAGTCAATGCTTATCCAGAAGGTGGCAGGCCACTGATGATTTGGTTGTGACCAACTAAGTGACATTTGCCATGGGAAAAGCACAAAGGAATAGTTCTGGACCATGAGATCTGAGTTGAAGGCTGCCTCCTAGGTGACTGCCGAAGTCCCAAGGAGCATAAGAATGGAGGCTGAGTACCTGCAACTGTGTATGTCGTTAAAGAAGCCATAAGAGCTTGTCATGATTTTGCCCTTTTCAAGAGCATCTTGTCTTTCTTGAAAAGGCCTATTTGCTAGGCTGTCTGAGGATATGTGCTGTGTCATTACATCTGTAGCTGGAAGCAGGAAGGAGGTTGGAAAAGGTTCACTGCAAACCTTCTGCTCAAAATGACACAGGAGCTTTAGAAAAAACAATTTTCTTAATTCTAATAAAATGCCTTCTTTAGTGTTAGAAGAAAGAACCTGACCTTTTACCATGGTCACATGACAGACTGGTTGCCCCAATTCTAATATAAATCTTGACCTTAATCTCTGGCATCTCAGCACAGCAAAGTCTTAGTCATTTTCACTTCATTGCCTTCACATGGGCTAGAACACAGGTGGTAAATGTAAGACTAGTGTAATGGAGGAGAGGAACCTGAAGAAAAACGAAGTCAGTGTGTTCCTGGCACCGCTTACTCAAATCATTTTCAAATGCCTGCATGCTAGTTTTTCACAAGGCACAGGATTTTAAAAGGATACAGTTACATAAGTAAATTTCTGAACAACATAGTCCAAGCTGGTTCAGAGAGAATACTTGGAAAATGTTCCTTCAACCACTATTCCTTGAACATGTCCATGAAGGGGTTCCTGTTTGTGTCTGGCAATTTAAAAGGACTGTTTTGGACTGTAATGATTACTGTGGTAAATGATTTGATTATAGTTTATTCCAGAGTGTAACAGATCAGTCAGTACAATACTTTTTTTTAACCTGTAGAACTGGATACAGAGGAGATTCTAATGGCATTCAGTTATGAAGACACATGGAGCAGCATTGCCTGTTGTTCTCAACTGGGGTACATGTATCCCTGGGGGTATGCTGAGACAATATGTATACCCTGATTGATTTATAATTATGTTGTAAAAATGAGAAAAAGCAATTTTCAGTAATAGTGTTCTGTGAGACTTTTGCATTTTTATGTTTGATTATGTAAGCAAATAGGTTAAGAACATAGAAACAGCAACACTGAGGTCTTGTCTACACTAAACGGAAGATTGCCACTGCCACAATCAATCTTCAGAAGTTTGATTTAGTAAGTCTAGAGCTACTGATCTAGTCTAGTGGATAGGGTACTGAAATGAAAGTCAAACTGTGGGCAAGTCAGTTTAATTTCTCTCCTCTCAACTCTTCTCTCCCTTCTTCTCCACCTTATTTGCCTTGAGCCTTGACCCCCATCTAAATAGTCATCTCATTATGTATTTGTACCACTCTTTACCACAGTTCATCTCCAATGAGGACTGGGATTTAAGTTGTTAAGGTAATACAAATAAAGAAAAAGCAGAAGCAAAAACAGAACAAAAGTTGTATCTCCAGAAAACACTACAGAGTTAAATTTCTTCAGCCTGTGCTGCTGTATGATGCTGCAAGTGACCAGAACTTTTTGATTCAATTACATGATTCCAAAATAATTTATCTAGTAATAAGAAGGCAACTGTTGGCTTTGGCTTTGAATCTTGAAGTAACCAAGGAGGAGATTTTCATATTAAGGGAAATAATTTTCCCTATTCCATTTCTTTGGGAGAATAAGCGGAATACTGTAGAAAAGGCATGTGTTTTGACATGCATGTGATATCTATAACCCAATTCAAGCAGCACAAAAGTAATGAGGTGAATCCCAAAGGCTGAATGAATATAAGAAGTGTTCAGAATAAAACTGATGGTACATGCACATCTGCACTTTATTAAATATTTTCCTCCATCTGACAAGGCACCATGGTTTATTCAATGGAGCTTTTGGTCTTTTCCTCCGTAAATGCAGATAAAAATCATGAGTACTATACACAAATTAGTTTCCTGTTTACTAAAAATCAACCAAAATTCCTCCCTTGCACACACAAACAAATGCTGTTTTTCCATTGCTGTTCACCTAAAGAATCTCTTTTGAAGTATTCATTTCTAGGATGAAACACTGTTAGAGGGACTTGTTTCCTGCCAGAAGTCTTTGCGCTCATTACAACTTATGCACATGGCACGCAAAAGCTGTGCACAAGGCATGAAGAGGCTTGCACCAGGTATGCAGATCCTTTGCACCCAGCCCGAAATTGTGCACACCACCCTACACGAGTTTACAGTTCACCTGCCAAAGGTTCTAAAAGAAAAAGCACTGCACCCAAGGGTGGTGTGGTCAGTGTTCCGGTCTGCATCTGTGAGGACAGCACAGTGCCGCAGAGGGAAAAGGCCCAGGGATCATTCACAACTGGGGGGGTTCCCACACCATGCTGTGGGGAAGGCTCAGCACTGGTGATCTGGATACATCAAGCAGAGGTGTTTGACCTCTACCTGCCTCGGACCATCACATTGTCATCGACCCTGAAACACTCCGTTGTGGTGAAGGCCCAACGAGAATCACCCCAGAACTGCGAGGGATCACTTGCGGTTCCTCCCTAAGGGCTAACCTGAGCCCAAAGGTAGAAGGTCGCAAGCACCAGTACCACCAGCAACAGAGACTTTGTAACGTATAAATACCTGACCTGTACTGGGGACCTTTCTGTCTGTCGTTTCTGTTTTGGGGTGGGGGTTGGATTTTTGGTGGTTGTTTTTGTTCTTGTTCATGCACTTGTCAATTTAAATTCTTACAATATATTAGTGAACTTTAACCTGGACTCCAAGCGTGTTTCTTTGGGGAGAAATCACCCAAGATCAGATATGCTGTCTGGGGCCTCCCTTCTGGTAACCAGAGCATTTAACATCATCAATCAGATTCCTTATCCTAAATTAATTCAAAAGATTATGCTTGTTTCTGAGACTCTGGGGTAACAACACCTAATCCTGCTTCCCTGGGTAGAACATTTTGAGCAAGTTAAAATAAGAATCCAGTCTAGCCTTCTATTTACTATATATTTTAGAGATTTGTCCATCTGTGAGTTGGTCTGTTCATGCACTCCTCCTAAACAATAAGACCTTGGACCACCACATTAGGTATATAAGTTTCTCTTATCATAACAAAGTAATGTAAGGGTTTGGTTCCAACTCTCCTCAGTTGTTTTTCCCTTCAGTCTTGCTTCCCATGGGACCTTACCTACAAGTTCTCTGAGCTTATCAAAATCTGCCTTCCTGAAATCCATTACCTCAATTGTGCTGGTCTCCCTTCTACCTTTCCTTAAGATCATGAACTCTATTATTTCATGATCACTGTCCCCCATACTGTCTTCCACTTTCAAGTTCTCAACTAGTTCCTCCCTATTTGTTAAAACCAAATCCAGAACAGCTTCTCCTCTGGTAGCTTTTTCAACCTTCTGAAACAGAAAGTTGTCTCCAATGCAGTCCAGAAACTTTCATATCTTTTTCAGGGCAATATGGACAAGTTACGGAGACAGACAGACTGGCCTTCACATTCATTAGCACAAATCAGACTAAGTTCTAATATTCTAAGCCCTGCATGAGACTGATTTCAATATCCTGAGAAACTGACTCTTCCACAGCTGTGATCTCCCATGACAGTATGTTCCCCGAATTATGCACTCACAAGTAAATTGGATGAGAATGTTCGCGGGTATGTTAAGAACTATCTGCAGCACTTCTCTTCCTAATACAACTTTCCTCAAAAAATGTGTCTCACGTTCATGGGCACACTTACTGGAAAGGAAAGAAGATCATGAGATTTTGTTCCTAGCTTTTCAGAAGTCCTCAGCATATATCAATAAGAGTCATATACTACATAGGCAGTGTTCCCTGTAAGTTGAGCATTTGGATGACCATCAAGGAGGCATTCAAATGCTGCCCAGCTGATGAGCAGAACCTCCATAGCTGGTAGCAAGTATTTTTACTGGTGGTGCACATCCACACATGCCTTAGTGCACATAACAAAATGTATTTTGCATATGGGTAGAAAAAAATTAAAGGGAACGTTGTATACAGGTGTGACGGGGTGCAGAGACCCCGCACCAGGGAACCTGCGCCCTCTCAGAGGGGCTGCGGAACGGGTACCGGCCGTGTGCCGGCTGCTCCCGAGCCATGGCTCAGCTAAGTGGCGCCGCGGCTCAGCTGGAGGAGCGTCACAGAACAGCTGAGCCCGCCCCGGCCCCGCCAGTGAGACGGGGAGGGGTGACGCACCGCATCAGACGGCGTGGGGGTGGGGCACGTAAAACCCCCGCATGGCGGGAACTTTAAAACCCTGCCGGCCGCCGGAGAAGCGGGGAGACCCGCAGGCTGCACGGACTCGCCAGGGAGCAGCGAGACGTGGACGCTCCTGTGGTTGTCTCTCCGGGGCGCCCAGACGCCGTGAGTACGGACAACCCTGAGGGGGGGGGAGGAAGGAAGTAGCCCAGGGCAGGGCGGTGAAATAACCCCTGGGCTGACGCGTTTAGGGGCACAACCCCGTCAGCCAGACCGAGACTGGTGCGCAGTCTTAGTCCTTAGGGCCCTGGGCTGGAGCCCGAGAGTTAGGGCGGGCTCGGGACCCCCTTCCTTCCCCTGCCCGAGAAGGGAAATACAGCAAAAACCCCAACCTGAAGGGCAAGACCAACCTATTTGAAGAATAGCTGTCTGGCCCCTGGACCAGGCTGGGGGTGCCCGGTCACAACAGGCAACAATATTCACTTGACTTGACCACTTTCATGCCATTAGGGACTATGATGTGGCCATGTGGAAACAGTGTTTCACCATAATGCTATGTTGTTGCTCTGTGCGTGTGTGTGAGACAGACAGACATGTTTTTAGAGTCATAATACTTTTGTTTGTTAAAGCTTTTATTCCATTCTCTTCTTTCCATCCCTCCCCGTCTCCAAAGCTAAGTCTACACAGCATTATTATTTCGGAATAGCTGACGTTATTCTGAAATAACTTAGTCCACAACTATACACAACCAGTTATTTCAACATAATGTTGAAATAATGTTGAACTGGAGGACTGCTTACTCTGACTCCTGTAACCCTCATTGTTGAAGGAGTGAGATTAGTCAGGGGAAGAGTGCTCTATCTCGAAATAACTGCTGCGTAGACAGCATCAAAAGTCTAAATAAGCTATTTTGACTTAAGTGAAGCAATCTGTGTAGTTCAAGCTGCTTATTTCGAGTTCAGCCCTGCTGTGTAGACATGCCCCAAGCATTGCCACGTGTCCAACACAGAACTTATTCTGATATGTACTAAGAATCTGTAATTTTTATTGAAGGATCTGGCCCACAGTTTATAATTAATTTTGAGAAGGACTTTAACATCCCTCAAGATGAAACCAAGTATAAACATATAAAATAGTATAATTGAAGACATTGCCAGAAAGTACATTACTGTACAGAAAAGATAGGTGAGATCAACCTGTTATAAAATACATTTGTTTTTAAAATTTTACTTCCCCTATACCTCAATTAGCACCTCTTTATGCCTAGTGGGTGCCTATACTGTAAGTTGCATAGGAAACTATTTAATCAGTATGTCTAATAATTCTGTAAATGCATAACAATCTGCAAAAGCTTATGCCATTTTTCTAGAGAAAACCTGAATTTTTTGAAGGAAAAAAAAAAAAAGCCTAAGCCTTCCTGTACCCTGCAGTGAGATTTGCATTCCAAGTCTTTCAGTTTGTTAAATGTGACAATTTTAAAAGGAAGTTCCAGCCTCAGTCCGACACACCACTGAATTATGTTCTAAAATTACCAGAAAACTAAGACTCATCTTGAAACTAGTTTAACCTTTCCCAAACAAATGGACTTTAACATTCAAAACTCAATGTACTTATTGTTCAAGATATTTTGTTGCTAGGCAACATATAGATATTCTTTGAGTGGATTATTCCTAACTGTACACTAAAGAGGAAAACATGAATGGGTAGGATTGGAGTATGTTTTAGTGCTTCATCCTCCTACTTTCTATGTAGACCATGTATGAAAGAATAACCACTCAAGATTTCTATAAGTCAACTGATTTGGATGAGCGTGTGCAAATAATATTGGCATTCTGGAAATCCTGAAACAGGATATAATGCTGCCCCTTCTTGCTCACTTCTATAGTGAAAGACAGCATTTGGCTCTCAGAGCATTTCTGTGTAGCAATACGAGAGCTCTGTCATATTGGGGCTGCCCTTTAACTCAAAACTACATCTTCCGTTGGTAAGCTGTTTAAGAGGTCTATACAATTCACTAGAATCCTGTTTATCTCAAAGAAAGAGAATTTATTTAAATTGAGTCAAGTAAAAGGTTTTTATAAGGATAATGAATTTCAGGAGAAAAAACTTCTATTCAGACATGTTTATTTTTCAACTACAGGATTCTATTATACTAAAGAGAAACCTTTTATTATAGTCAACATGGGATAAGTAAACTCTTATCAGTTCCTGGAAAGGAACTGAATGAAGATGGATGTTGGATCCTAAAAATAACTTATTGACTTGAGAGGAAAAAATATGGGAAAAGTAATGGTTAAGAAACAATGAATGTGCCAATATCAATTGGAGATCATGAGAAAAAAAGTCACAAATAAGCAGTAAATCAGATAAAGTCAAGAAATCAGAAGAGACTGGCTAGATCTGCAGTTGTTAAATTTACATAAAATAAGCTGTTTGGAATTTTTTGACTATTTTTCATCAGCAAATTCTGTTACATCAAAACCAAACATTTCGGTGGAGAAAATCGATCAAGATACACAACTCGATCTATGTGTAGGCCAGTAAAGATCTACAGAAGGAGTTACAAAGCAGAGCAGCAGACAGTTGCCCTACATAGCTCAAGGAGAGAAGACCACGTGTGACTGACTGACGGAGTGGTAGCACCAAGTACCCTCAGAGGGCATGAAGATGGGCTCCTGTATGAATCACTCAAAACCCTGTCTGAGGTACATATCTACCCCTTCTGAAGTACATATCTCTCTCGGTGCCTTCTGTAGAATCCCTCCAAATCTGTTTTCCCACTCTGGATGAGAGTGGTACCTCCACGGCCGCTTCTCCAGGAAACATCTCATTGTCCCTAGCCTAGATGAGGTGGTTTCCAGGTTGCAAGTTAGGAAGAAAACCAACAACTGTGAGGTGCCACTAGAGAAGTTGCTCTAGCTTTCCTTGCATGTTGTCAGTCAAGAAGTAACTTTAGCTGTGGCCTTAGCAAAACATTGGTTGATAGAGACAGTGGACCATGGTGAGACTGATGAACCATCATAAAGCCCTGAGCTTGTGTACCCCAGAAGGACTTAGAGTGTGTGAGACTTGGCCGGAGGGCTGAGTGCCTAAAAGGCTTTTAAAGGAGAGTCCAGATTCTGTGAGCTAGCTAGTTCCCTGACATAAAAGGTAAAGTAACCTTATCATTGCCTACCTGGCTGGCTCCAAAAGTCCTCTTGTTGCTGAGGGATCATCATACCATTTTTTCTAGAAAACTAGGATGTGCCATGCTCCCCTTCCCCCTGCACACACAGGACCAGCAAGATGATGTGACATTGGCTTTAAGTCTCAAGGAGCTAGTTTAGAGTTGCTTTCCAGAACTGAGAGGCACAGTTATTTAGTTTTATATAATACACCACTATGCAGCTACAAACTTAGTCATTTGTCCCTTGTTTCCAAAATAAAAGTCCTGAGAGGAGAACATATGGGCTGCTAGAAATATCAGATAATTGGGGAACACACATTATGAAACCAAGTAATGCTTCTGTTAAATAATCTTTAACTCAGTTTGTGGAGATCCATTTCATCTTGAATTTTGTAGTTGATTTGACTTGGAGGTATTGACATTGTGCTAGGTAAGACCCAAATATGCATTTAAGATCCCAGGGTCAAAGAAGCACTTTTGAAGCACTCCATATTTCACTGATTAATGCTTCTCAACTTAATGTACTGACTTTTCTTCATGTGATGAGCTTTAACCTGTGTTTCTGCTACATTTCTCTCTGAACAGATCACTAACTGCATACATGAAGAATTGGTGGGTGTTCTTTTTGTGGTTCTGCATCTGCCTATGATTTCTATATGTGGTACTTTAAAGGCAACACACCCAGATTCCCCAGGGTCTTCAACCCCCTAGAGATAGTAGCAATGGAAACAAATGTTCTTCTATCTTGGCAAAGGGTTAGTACACAACAAGTCTTAACAATTTATGTTCATGAAAAGTAATTACTTTCATTGTGTAGTATGACTACATGAATTCCCTGCTTATCAAATGGGTTTTCAAATCAAAATAAAGCCACTATGAACCTATAAGACTGGTTCTCAGAGTGGAGTCTGCAGACCACTACTAGTGGTATGAAAGCATCTGGCAGGTGCATTTGCCCTCCCCCTGAAGTGGGGAGCCCACACTAGTGCTATAGCCCTGTACCCACCCTCAGTGAGGTTGGAGTGCCAATGGTGGCTTCCTGCTGTGAGGGGGCGGAGGAGCCCTGAGCATCCCAGGCCAGATCTGGCTTGTGGGGAAGAAACAATTCTGTGTGCTACCACTGCCACTCCGCCCGACGGGAGGAACAGCAGCACAGGAAACCACTTGCCTGGAGGCTTTCCCCACTGGTCCCATTGGCTGGAATCTCCACCCCCCCAGCCCACTCCAGCACCCTCCCTCCAACCCACATCCACACCCCTCCTATCATCATGGGTGGTTGGCTGGTGGTCTGTGGAAAGGTCTGTGTTGAGCAGGCTGGGCCCCGGCCCGAAAAGTTTGAGAACCACTGTTATAAAACAATATTAAAATTATGCCAAAGCAATTTAGCCCCTCTGAGGTAAATTAGCACAGTGCAGTGTCACAAAAGGCTAGCAGGTAAATCTCTCTCCAATTGTGATGGGATCTAAAAATGGAGTGACTATCTAGACAAAAACCCAATAATCTGACAAAATAAAGCAGTTCCATGTCTGCATTGAGCCATTGTCTGATCACATGGTACTAGCTTTACTCTTTGTATCTCGCTGTTAAATTGCTCTACAAGATTATTGAAAACAAACAAACAAACAAACCACTTCCCTTCTGTTAAACAGTAAGTGGTGGTCTCTAAGCACTGCATCATGGCACTGAAGATACCATGGACTATGCACATGATAAATAAATACATTTGTGTTAAGTGCCTCAGGGATGTTGTAGATTGCAAATGGGTGGAAGAGGTGGGCTATACAGTTACAAGTGGACTAGTAATATGTCTCTGAAACTCTCAGCCATAACACTTTGTCATATAGATGATATCATGACAACAGTCTGAGAACTGCTGGAATAAAAATCAGGAAACACTTCTCTCAGGCATACTAAGTTTTTACAAGTTATCATACATTTTAGTCACGCAGAGATTCATGATCAGTGCAGAATACATAATTTCTATTGAGGACTTAATCACTGGGAACAAGGTCTTGTGCTGAGTTTATCTCTATCTTCTCTGCAGTGGTGGTAAAAAACCCTCCCCTGTGTCTGACTTTTTGTGGAAGATGTTACATAGCAACCATTTCAGTTTTAAAACTATCTGTGTACCTTATATGTCTAAAAGTTTCAGAGGGGTAGCCCTGTTAGTATATAACTGAAAAAAAACCAGCAAATAGTCCTGCAACACCTTAGGCTATGACTAGACTGCAGAGCTTTTCCGGAATACTTTAGGGGCAAATTTTGGAAAAACCCCTTTGGGGAAAAAAAGCAGAAAAAGATACACAAATTGCGGTTTGCAATTTTTGCATTTTTTTCCAACTTTGGTCGGCTATCTAGACCTAGCCTTAGAGACTAACAAAAAATGTAAATGGTATCATGAGCTTTCATGGGCATAACCCACTTCTTCAGATGAATGGAGTTAAGGGGACCAGGGTACAAATAAATAGCAGAGAAAGAGGGGATGGGGAATGTCCATGCTAAATGAGGCTAATAAAGTGGGCTCTAAGGACAGGGTACTTAGCTTTTTATGTCATTAGGGTGTGGAATGTAGTAGTCCATCCAGGTCAGGTCTTTGTTCAAATCTTGATTACAGGTGTCAAACTGGTAAATGAAACCAAGGTAGGCCCCAAATGAAGGGAGCTGTGCAGTTGTGGTAATAAGTGGATTGGGTGTCTGCTCTAAAACTTATAACTATGCTCCCTGATTCCCGTGTCCAGCAACATCCCTGTGTATCTTAATGGACCAGAAACTCACTGTTTGAATGGGCCAGTAAGTGGATTTTACATTTTCCTTTTCAACTCCTATCTTTTTAGATACATGTACCCCAAAGTCAGAACTTGGTCCCATAAGTATGAGTGAGTTTCTAGAAGATCTATCTTCAGTACTGCTAGAAATAAAAAGATCTGTCATGTTGGTTTATTGAATACAATCCACCTGGGAACGACTGACCAGCCAACTACCTAGCAGAACAAGATTTGAGATTTAATGTTCACTAGCTACTGTATAACTGCCAAAAAATACAATAATAAATAAGAAAATGTTACAAGTGGACCCAAGAAAGGAGAAAAATTTCAGTTTGCTGCTTTCACTGACCATGTTTACTCTAATACAGTGTTTACCAAATGAGGCTCCGTGGAACCCCGGGGTTCCGTGAAGTGAAAGTAAGGGTTCTGTGAAAACTCGATTCTTCCCATTCTCCCCCTTCTGCCAGCTCCTTCTCTAGTTTCCTGCCGGCTTTCAGACACTTCCCCTCCCCTGCTGCTACTCTGCATTTCCAAAACTGGCTCAAGACATGTGTGACTGCATTTTGGCCCCTAGGTCTCCCTGGTCCACTCCCTGGTGGTGTGTGTGTGTTTGTTTGGTTTTGTTTTGGGGTTTTTTGCTTTACAAATTTTCCCCCTGGCTGTAGAGGTTCCTCGAAATTCTTCTGAGTTTAAAAGGATTCCATGGCCAAATAAAATTGGAAAACTGCTCTAATAGAACAAGTAACTACTAGTCACCACATAAAAATAATAAACATTAAATAATGCAAGTCATCCTAATATTAACAAAAATGGCTATATAAAAGCCTGAGATTGCAACTGTACTTAAATATATATTTTGACTCTAGGGAACAATTCAAAACATGGACAGTTATCAATATGATTCAATGCTCCACAGGAGAGTAGTTATCACAATAAAATCTATATGTTTTTCATGGGCCTGGTCCAGTCTTCAGGGCTATAAGTTAAATGAGTCTTATCTGAAATTCCATACAGTGCCATGAGAACCTGGAGTGACAATATTTAAATTGATTCTGTTATTTTCAGTTCTTCTCTTCCTTAAATGTAATGCAGTAGTTAAGGGTAAATACACACTCTTCAGCTTTTAGTGACAACTTAAGGCTGTGTTGACACAGCCCTTTTGCTAAAAGGTGGTGTATGTGAATGTTCTTTGTCGTCACTTTTGCAGACAAAATATTTCCACCCCTCAGTGAGCAGGTTTTTGCTTTGTTGGCAGAAGAGTACTCCTGACAAAGCAGAGTTCACATTTTGGGGGGGGAGGAGGATATGTGTTTAAGCTCCCATGGACAACAAAAGTTTTGCTGAGCAAGTGCAAGCGTAGACATAGCCTAATTCTGAGAACTAGTCTGACAGGGCAGGCTGAAATAAGCTCTAAATATACTACATTCCGCAGAATACAAAATTGTGCTGTGAGATGGGAACAGCAATAGAGGCAGGTCTCTTCAGGATATTTTAAAATACTTTTTTGAGTATTCTACTCAATTTTGATAAGAGACCTGACCATGTATGGTTGTTTTTCAGTTGTGGTTTTCTTCCTTGTTGGGTGACCCTGTTTGCTTCCTTTCTGAAAAGTCAACAAAAGGCTAAGTTGCCAAGACTAGTTTAGTTCAAATACTAAACTGGTAAAGATGCCCATTTCAAAAGGGACAGTAGCAAGGCACAAGTAAACAAGCTGATTATTTGTTAGAAGGGCAATAAAAATACGTTAGTTTATAATACTGCCCTGTGGATTGCATGGGTCCTATGTACACTCCGCATTTCTTAAGCATACAGAGATGTTCTATGTGCTCACTGGAACAGATGACACATAAAACTCAATAAAAGGCTATAGGCACTGGGGGCATGTCTACACTGGAGATTATTTTGAAATAACAAAGTGAGCGTCCACACTACCAAGCCTGTTGTTTTGAAATAATGGGCTTGTTATTTCAAAATAACTCCTGCTTTGTGAAGAGGAATAAGCTTATTTTGAAATAGTTATTTGGGAGTTATTTCAAAATAACTTATTTTGAAATAACCTAGTAGTGTAGACATAGCCTGGCTTGCCTATTTCCATTTCCCTATCTTTTAGAAAGGAATCCATTTAACATTAAATATGTCATAATCAGAGTTTTAATCAAGGCTGTAATAATATAAATATAATTACAATCCCAAAACAATAATTCCCTAGCCCCCGAGGAACTATAATTTAAGATTTTTTTAAAAAAATAGCCTTTCTCTAATGAGATTCTCCCTATCTACAGCAGCCCTTCTCAAAATCTTTCAGTTATGAAGAGGAGAGAGTTTCTAACCAAACTGAGGAACATAAAGCTTTATTGAGAACTGTCTTGCCAAAAATCTTTGGGATAAGTGTTCTGATAACCAAGTTAAGCTCTTATAAAAGTAAGATTTTTCACAGGAGAAAAGAGCGGCTCCCATAGCATGTTCTCAAACAAAGAGCATTTGCATTTATATTTTATCTGAACTGAAAAGAACTTGGCAATAATACATTTTCATGAAATCTGGGACTTTGAGAAGTTACATTAATGTGCAATATTAATGCAGAAAATATTAATAGCTAATAGTTTACAACGCAGCAAGTTCCACTCTTGAGGAAACATTCTTTATGATGGATCCTCCAGGAACAGCACTTTACTGTTCTTATGTTGAATATTCAACACTAATACTTTACAGATCCAGGTAAAGCTATTCTTGATCTACTCTATGTTGCATTGCCAACAATAACAGTGTTGCTTTTCTAAATTCAGCTTTTCTTAGTCACATTAAAAGGCACAAATATTGGTCCCTCTGATGATGTTAGGACGCAGTCAAAAGCATTGGCATCTGTTGAAGACTTCAAATTATCTTCTAGCCCTTCCTCATATTAAAGTCCTTTGAAAAGCAAAATACAGGCAGTCCCTGGGTTACGTACAAGATAGGGACTATAGGTTTGTTCTTAAGTTGAATTTGTATGTAAGTCGGAACTGGCTCCAGATTCAGCCGCTGCTGCTGAAACTGACCAGGGGCTGACTACAGGAAGCTGGACCATGCATGCGCTGTGTCAAAAGGGGGGCCCCGCGAAATTGTACTGGCCTGGGCCCCGCAAAATCCTCATCTGCCCCTGTCTGAGTGTGTCCCCATTTGACACCTGTACTCCTCGCAGTCGTGAGGAGTAAGGAAAGACGACAGGAGCGTTGACTCCCATTTACCTCCTACTGTGAAGATGGTGCCAACCTTGGCTTAAGGTATGTTGATTTCAGCTATGTTATTTACTTAAATAGACCTTCTGAGTCTAGTATAGACCTGGCCTAATAAGTTAATCTCTGTCATAGGTGTGCTTAAACATTACCACTGACTTTAGTAGTCAGTCTTTCAAGTTCTTACTGTACTATCAGGCTGTTTAAAAGCACTTACCTCATTCATCATTTGAGCATAATTGTGCCTCAGTTTCTCTCTGCTGAGACAGCATCGAACTAATAAGTCTACCTTTATGGTAAGCAATCCTTTTCCTTTTGGTGCAAAGTGCAATAGTCCTGTTCTATAGTCACCTAGGTCACAGAAAGAGCTTCTCTGTAACCAGTGGCCAGGTCATAAGAAATTCTCCCTATCTGCAGAAGCCCTTCTCAAAGTCCACAATATCTTTCTGTAATGAGATACAGCTGTCTGCTTCTCCTTCCATGAATGATAATTTGCACGTAGCCCCCATGCACAGTTGTCTGTAAGCTATGCACTTCTGCAGATGCTCAAGGGAGATTCCAATGCTGCCCAACTGATTAACAGAGCACCCACAGCTAGATTTTGTTTTTCCTTGTGGTGCACATTTGAGTAACGCCTCCGTGCACATAACTAAAATTTATTTCACACAAAGGCATAAAAAATCTGTACATAGATGGAAAAGATTAGAGGCAATATTGCCCTCATAGTGTGCTGAGGTTTTTTTTCTTCCTGGTTTTGCAGGTAGCTTGTTAACCCTTCCCCCCATCATACTCCTTCCTCCTTCGAACAAAAGCACAAACATACTCAGAAAAGTATGCAGTTAAAGCCTTGTTCCCCTCGAGTTATCAAGACATAAAGAGGTTCCAAAGGGGCACTCTTTGGCTAGATTGACCAGTAGGTGGAGCCTCAGGGGAAGGGTTGAAGAGAAGTGTAAAATGGATACAAATGAGGGCATGACAAGGATTCTGAAATGAATGTGGCGAGCCCGTGGAAAGAAAGATAATGCATTATTCAAGAAACACAGCACCTTGTGAATACATGATTGTGAAACTCCACAGGTAGAAGGCTGTTCTTTCCTTGATACACGTCTAGTACTTGCATGCACAGATCAAGGGGAGAATAGAAATAGAATAGGCCACTTAATTTTATTAGATAGGTAATAATGGTTTTGTATTTCTGTTTTCCCCGAATTTATTCTTGCTACGGAACACCTGACAAAAGAAGAACAGATTTGAGAGAGCCACCTTGTTCTCCCATGCCTATTCAAAGAAAGATTAATATACTTCATTCACAGGCACTGTCTATCAGATGCAGCAGTGTTTGAAGTGTGTATTGGAACAAAACCATGCCTTGTAAATACCAATATAAACAGCAGAACAATGATGTAGCATCATCTTCCATGGAGATTTTCAAGCTACAATATGATTCAGGATTACACTAAAACATACCATACATAGGTTTGCACTCTCTGACCCAACATGGAAAATAAGAAATACAGTGCATCAGGCAATTCATTTCTATTCACTCTGAATAAGTTTGTTTTTGTAATATCCTCAAGTTTGGCATTATTGGGAATTATGGCACGTGATAGGAGGTCTGCATACAATTTGACTCAGATTATTCTATCATATTAATTTTAACAGGTTTCTGAATAAGAATGCCTTTATTTCAATATAACTTAAAATCAAAGGACTTAAGAAAATAATCAACTTTTTAAAAATGAAGAAATAGGGCATTTTCACCCACTGAGAGATTTACACCAAAATGACAGTGTGAAATACAACTAATTTAGCTATTTTAGCTCTGGGTTTTGTGCAGATAAACCCCAAGAGAAATGCCAAGGCCCAAAACAACTATATTATTTCTGCACAAACCAGGACAGGATGTTTTCATGCCATTAGCAGTTACCATGGAAGTAAAAGCAAGCAGAGGAACTCTGAGCTATATGCTCTGGGTTATGATTAGTTGTGCAACAGGAGTGTTGCCCATCCTCAGGGCTAGGCTATGTACCAACACACAGGGAGAGACCATGCCTACTATGAAGTGCTTACAGGCAACAGGAAAGGGGCAGGGATAATCATTATTAGCGCCATTTTGGGGACTGAGGCAAAGAGGCCAAATAACTTACCCCACATCTGGACGCTATCTCTGTCCTCCAGCGTATCTACTTCTCCTCAGGTACGTCTAAACTACACTTCTCTGTCGACAGAGAGCTGTAATTAGGCACATCAAAATTGCTAATAAGGCAGGGATTTAAATATCCCATGCTTCATTAGCATAAACATGGCTGCCATTTTTTTTCAAAACGGAGCTTCTTTGAAAAAAACCAGCCATCTACATGTGGACCTGTCGAAAATTAAACCATTTTTTGACAGATCCTGTATTCCTCAAAAAATGAAACCAACCGCCAGCCTGACATCGAGCCGTTGATCACTACCCATTGGGTCCGACAGTCTAGCCAGCTTTCTATCCATCTTACAGTCCATTTATCCAATCCATACTCCCTTAACTTGCTGGCAAGAATATTGTGCAAGACCGTATCAAAAGCTTTGATAAAGTCAAAAGCTTAGCTAAAGTCACATGCACTGACTTTCCCATATCCACAGAGCCAGTTACCTCGTCATAGAAGCTAATCAAATTGGTCAGGCATGACTTGCCCATGTTGACTATTCCTGGTCACTTTTCCCTCTTCCAGGTGCTTCAAAATGGATTCCTTGAGGATCCCCTCCATGATTTTTCCAGGGACTGAAGTAAGGCTGACTAGTCTAATTCCTTGGATTGTCCTCCTTCCCTTTTTTAAAGATGGGCACTACATTTGTCTTTTTCCAATCAACCAGGATCACTCCTCATCTCCATGAGTTTTCAAAGATAATGGCCAAAGGCTCCTGCAATGACATTCGACAGCTCCCTCAGTACCCTCGGATGCATTAAATCTGGGCCCATGGATTTATGTATGTTTAGCTTTTCTGAATAGTTCCTAACTTGTTCTTTCCCCACCAAGGGCTGTCCACCTCCTTCCCATACTACATTGCCTAGTGCATTTGTCTGGGAGCTGACCTTGTCCGTGAAGACAGAGGCAAAGAGAACATTGAGTACTTCAGCTTTCCCCACATTATCTGTCACGAAGTTACCTCTCTCATCCAGTAAGAGCCCCACACCCTCTCTGATGACCATCTTATTGCTAATATTGCTAATATGCCTGTAGAAACTTCCATGCATTCTCGAACAATATATTTATACTCCTACCTAGTCATCTGTCCATGTTTCCACTTCTTGTAAGCTTCCATTTTGTGTTTAAGCTCACCAAGGATTTCCCCGGTAAGCCAATCTGGTCGCCTACCATATTTGCTTTTCTTACTGCGCACTGGGATGGTTTCTTCCTGTGCCTTCAATAAGGCTTCTTTAAAATACTGCCAGCTATCCTGGATTCCTTTCCTCTTCATGTAAGCATCCCAGGGGATCCTGCCCATGAATTCTCCGTGGGAGTCAAAGTCTGCTTTTCTGAAGTCCAGGGCGTGTATTTTGCTACTCTCCTTTCTTCCTTTGGTCAGGATCCTGAAATCTACCATCTCATGATCACTGCTTCCCAGGTTGTCACCCACCTCTACTTCCCCTATTAGTTCCTCCCTGTTTGTGAGCAGCAGGTCAAGCTGTGTGTGGCCTCTGGTCGGTTCCTTCAGCACTTGTACCAAGAAGTTATCCCCAACACTCTCCAAAAACTTCCTGGATTGTCTGTGTACTGCCATATTGGTCTCCCAACAGATGTCAGGGTGATTAAAGTTGCCCATGAGAACCAGGGCCTGCGATCTGAAAGCTTCTCTTAGCTGTACAAAGAAAGCCTCATCTACCTCATCCACCTGAGTCGGTGGTCTATAGCAGACACCAATCATAACATCATCCCTATTGCTTCCACCTCTAAACTTAACCCATAGACACTCAACAGTCTTTTCTCCCTCTAAATACTGGAGCTCTGAGCAATCATACTGCTCTCCTACATATAATGCAACTCCTCTTCCTTTTCTCCCTCGCCTGTTCTTCCTGAACAGTTTATACCCTTCCATGACAGTGCTCCAGTCATGTGAGTCATCCCACCAAGTCTCCGTTATTCCAAACAAATCATAGTTCTTCGACTGGGCCAGGGCTTCTAATTCTTCCTGTTTGTTTCCCAGGCTTCTCGCATTTGTGAACAAACACCTTAGATAACCAGTTGATTGCCCTAACTTCTCCATCTGAATCAGGGGTCTTCTTCTCCATCTGAATCAGGGGTCTTCTTTTGTTGCTCGTTCCTCCTTGTGATTCTTCCCGGTCTCCGACTTCCTCACTTACCTCAGGGCTTTGGTCACCATCTCCCAACAAACCTAGTTGAAAGCCCTCCTCACTAGGTTTGCAAGCCTGCCCACGAAGATGCTCTTCCTCTCTTGTTTAGGTGGATCCTATCTCTTCCTAACAATCCTTGTGGCCAGAACAGTGTCCCATGGTTGAAGAAACCAAAGCCCTCCCTCCGACACCACCTGCACAACCACGCATTTACTTCCTCAATTCGACGATCTCTAACTGGACCTTTTCCTTCAACTGGAAGGATGGACGGGAACACCACTTGCACTTCAAATTCCTTGATCCTTCTTCCCAGTGCTACATAATCTGCTGTGACCCACTCGAGGTCATTATTGGCCGTATCATTAGTTCCTACATGGAGAAGCAGGAAGGGGTAGTGATCCAAAGGTTTAATCACTTTCAGAAGACTCTCAGTCACATCCTGAATGCAAGCTCCGGGTAAGCAGCACACTTCTCGAGACTGCAAGTCTGGACGGCAGATGGATGACTCAGTCCCTCTTAGGAGGGAGTCTCCAACCACCACCACCTGTCTTCTTCTTTTGGTGGTGGTGGTCATGGAACTCCCATCCCTAGGGCTACACTTCCCATGCCGTCCGGTAGCTGGTGTTCCTTTCTGATTTCTTCCCTGAGAGGTACCTGCCAAAGCATTCTCCACCGCAGTGCCTGTGGAGAGACCCTGACAGCGGTTACTTACCTCTACAGGAATGGGGGATACCTGAGTTAGACTCCTTCTCGAGGTTATATGCTGCCAGTTTTCTTCTTCAGTCTAATTAAATGAGTGCAACTTTTGTGGATGGACTCTCATATCTTTTGAAACTGGCTATACTGGTTTAATTTATGCCTGTATGTTTACAAGTGTGGCAAAAATGATAATTTTTTTAAAAATTGGTTATAAGAGAGATAAAGCTCAAAAGCTGCATTTATTTAACTGAAGGAGTATAAAATTGTATTTTTAGTTATATTGATGCAACTATATGTGTAAAGCAGGCCCAAGATTTTAAAAATCATAAATCCAACTGTTTCTCTTCACTATGTCATTATGCTTTAGTTTAACTAAGAGTTAAGGCTACTAATTGAAACAGCTAGTAAAATATAATATGCTTATCACAGCAACAGAGGCAGTAGGTTGAGGGTCCAGGAGTAGAAAATAAAATCTACTTTTTGAGTAAAAATAAAGACAAATATGCATATGACTTAGGGAACTATAGCCTTTGACATGAAAATATTCCAGTATTGTTTATACAGCTGGTGGAGGTTTGCCAAATTAAAGAAACTGGGTCAAAGTGGTTCTAGAATAAGGTATTTCCCCATACGGAGTTTTGAAGGCCCTCTCTATTCCATCATTGTTTACAACAAATATTATTTGTTGTGTGTATTACACTAGTACCTAGAGACCAAATGAAAACAGGTCCCCATAGGCACCGTACAAACACAGAACAGTAGCCAGTTGCTGTTTTGCAGAGCTTACGGTATAGATAGGTAATAACATCCAAGAAGTGTAAAACCTTGTATTGGTTCCATAATTTTAAAAAAGATTTTAATGTGGTTTTTTTTGGAGCTAGGGAGTGGTATGCAGTAGAGAGTCTTTTGGGTAAACAGAAAGGAAGTGTTGGTATTAAAGTTAGAGATGGTGAGGTAGGTGGGCTGAAACTGATGTGATATGACTGTGCAAGCATAAAAAACCAATCAGCACAGAGGAGAGAGAATCCTGAATAAAATTAGTCTGATGATACCATCAGTGTCTGAAGGTCTTTGTTGTAGAGCAAGTGTCTCAAACTCAGTTTGCCTTAGGGCCAGTGCCAGTCTTCAAATCCTCCTAGCAGGGCCAGTAGGCACCTCCCTCTGGCAGGGCTCCATGGGATGGGGCTCTCCATGCATCCCCTCTTTCTTGGGCAAGTATAGTTGTTGCAGGTGAGGAGCTGATATCATGGTAAGAGTTGAGCTGGTTTTGCAGTGGAATCCCGTGTCCTGCATGTGTAAGGAAAGCCTGTGTATGCCTTATAGATTAAAGACGTTTTTCAAGCAAGAGTTTGTATATAAACGTGACTCCTGTAATACTGCCACAGAGTCAATGACTGATTTCTGGCTGTGGAAGTTTAAAGTTGCTCAAGGGCTATTTTGACTTGGAAATGGAAGTTTTCCAGAAATGTGGTGATTTTGTGTAACTTGCTCTTTGGGATATTTCTTTTTTTACCTTTTCTCTCTCAGCCCTGTTTTTTGTTGGTTACATTTTGGCATATGTATTTGTTAACCCTTATACATCTGGCAACATTTCCAAAATGTGTGCCATATCACAGTGAAAATATTTCCATCATGTAACTTCAATAACAGTGTGAAGAGCTAAATTCAGGACCAGATGAATAGAACTGGCTCCCGTTCACATCACTAATAGCATATAGAATTGTGCCTAGTGCTGACTTTTGATCGACGCGTATTAATATATTGTAAATTAAACTCCATGTAAAGACCTCCAATGTCCTGATTCAAATTCATTTGTCTTCTGAGTTAAGGTTACCATTTCCAACTCTCTGGTCAACATTTAAAATAATTAAGTAAAATTTACATATTTCTCTGTTAGTGAACTGAAGTTGATCTAGAGAGAGAGTGAGAGGCTATCTCTACACTGCAGGGTTTTTGCACAAAACCGGCCATTTTTGTGTAAAAACCCACAGTGTCCACACCTCAAGCGCACTTTTGCACAAGTAAATCAACAGTAAAATGGCAGAACAGAGGACTTTTTGCGGTGTAGGTAAATCTCCTTCAACTAGCCAATTAGCCCGTCATAAAACGGGATTTTTAGGTCTCTCCTCCACGTCGGTCTTTTCTCCTGAGCCTCCGGTCTTTCGCTCCGTCTCTCTCTCTCTCTCCTCCTGTCTCTCCCCCCCCCCAAGCTCTCTTCTGCCTCCTGCCTCTCTCTTTCTCTTCTCCTCCCCTTCCTGCCTCTTGCTGGGGGGACCGCGGAGCCCAAACGGCTGTTTGGGCTCCGCACTCCCCGTGCTGCATGGGGGGTATGGAGCCCAAACGGTCGCTTGCGCCGCTTGCTCCCACGTGGCGGCCTGGCTGAGCGGCGCAGAAGTCAGCCGAGCGACACGGCGGGAGGCGAAGGGGGGCGGGGCAGTGACGTTCATGGCCAGGGGTCAGGGCCTGGAGCCGCTGTCACACCGCACGTCACCGCCCCGCCCCCCTTCGCCTCCCGCCATGGCTCTTGGCTGACTTCTGCGCCGCTCAGCCGGGCCGCCATGGGGGAGCAAGCAGTGCAAGCAGCCATTTGGGCCCCGCACTCCCCATGCAGCACGGGCCACCCAGAGGGAACAGCCAGCATTTCAGTGTTACAGACTCTCAGACACTGGGCTACTATAATTATGATGAGCCATAACTCCTTTTCGTGCTACAGCTGTTGCACAAAAAGGCACGTGTGGATGCTCCACAGGGGTTTCTTGCGCAAATAGAGCTTATCAGAAAAAAGCACAGGTGCTCTGATGGCCATTCTGTAAATGGTCATCCGAGCTTTCTTGCGCAAGAGCGTCCATGCAATGTGGACGCTCTCTTGAGCAAAAGCGCATCACAAAAGCAATGCGTTTTGAGATGTGAACATGCTGTTGCACAAGAAGTTTTTGCGTAGGAACTCTTCTGCAAAAGACTTCTTGCGCAAAATCCCTACAGTGTAAATATAGCCAGAGTGTAAAATAAGACTCATTAGAAAACCATTGCTAAATTGTTTCATTTATTGCATGGAATTAAGATAACTTTTGTGTTTCCAGTTTCATACAACATTTTGACACTGTATCCTCAATTAATTTTAATAGGCATTCCAGATTAAATTAGCTGAGGATATGGCCCTCAAAGTGTTGTATTTAATTTTTAGGAAAGCCCATCTCAATTTCATTTAGCAAAATATAAAGTAAATTAGTTTATATACAAACAACTATGAACTGGAAAATCATTCTGGACTTTTGCAAATATAGTAAGAGTTACTGCAGTCCAGATCTGAATACTGAGGTGTGTATATTTATAATTTTTATCTGCACTTTATAAGCCACGAATCAGAAACATTTACTTATTTTTTATCATCTTTACCTTTGTTAGAATGTGGATTTGCTAGATTGTAGATCTGATTATATTAATTGCTTTCCCCTATTCCTGATCAGGTTGTTGTACCGTTCACATTGCAAATGGTAGTTTACATTGTACAGCACTAGTTTGCTTCATATGAAAAATCTGCTTGTGGCAATATTTATATGAGTAATGTGGAACAATTGGTATTTTTATTTGCTGCTAACAACTTCCTTTCTTTTAATACTACTGATTAAACTCTTGGGCTGCATTTAGACTGGCAAGTTAGGAAAACTTGCCAGCTGTCTCCACTGGCCATTTGAATATGTGCAAGAACACTGACGATCTAATGTGAGATTGTCAGTGTTCTTCCGCAAATACAATGACTCTCCTGTTCGGGAAAAAGCCCTTTTGCGCAAGAGGGCCAGTGTAGACAGCTGAGAACCGTTTTGCGCAAAAAAGCCCCGATGGTGAAAATGGCAATTGGGGTTTTCTTGCGCAAAACCACGTCTAGATTGGAACGGATGCTTTTCCGCAAAAAGTGCTTTTCCGCAAAAGCGTCAATGCCAATCTAGACACTCTTTTCCACAATTGCTTTTAACGGAAAATTGCATTTGCGGAAAATCACGCCAGTCTAGACGTAGCCCTCGGAACAAACTGAGAGGTTGGGCATTCTTCTGTGTCTCTTATTTTCACAATACATTTTATTAATAAACTGTAATATTTACTGTTTAGTCTCCTAGGGCTGAGTGTACTTTCAGTGGTATGGTACCTGTTTTTTAATGCAGAAACTTCCTTTTAAAACTTACTATCAGTTCTCCAAATTAAACCCTTCATTGTAGGACCACTCCATACTATGCTTGTGCGACAGCTTTAAATTGATCTTTATTCACATCAGTTATAAGCTAAACATGACTTATATTATATGCTCTCTTAATGGTTAGAAACAGTAGACTTTGTTTAAAAGGTTCCCACCCCGGTTTTAGGTGAGGCTGGAGCTAGTAATATTCCTTTTTACTAAGGTTGCTCCTGTCATATCTCTTGATAAAACCCTGGATTAAGTTGCTTATATCTTTGCTGAAATGTAATTATTTGGGGGAAATGGTTCAGCAGCTTTTGAGACTATGGCTAGGGGGAAGTAAATTATTTTCACCTGTTTAAAAAATGTCCATTGACATTTTCTTTGAAAAACTCCAACAGCTCTATGCTGTGGAGCAGGAACTTTGAAATGTGGGAGGGGGTGGCCTTTGTCTCAGGGATGTGTCTTTTCCTGTCTCTGTGATAATCCATCCAAATTTGGCTAAGTGATAAGCCTTTTAAAAATCAGTTACTACCTGCTCAGTAGAGATTTGCTAGAGTTGTGCAGCTTAATTCCTCTATGATTCTGTCTACGCTGTGTGTGCTGTAGCACAGAGATGAGAGGGCTAAGCAAGACTTTTCCTGCAGTTGCTGGCCCTGTATCAGGGAGATTGTCTCTGTTGTGCCTTTGGTGTGCCCACTGATTGTCCCAAGGAGCCTAGAGCAAAAAGGCACTTTAATCATTTGGAGAGGAGACAAGAGCTAGAGAAGAGGATAAGGGGAACAGATTGGGGGAAAGGAACTGGTGTGGGAGGGGAACAAGAAAGAAAGGATCATCCAATGGTTATATCACTGGGCTGGTTATATCAATTAACTGCTCTGTAACAGACTTCCTGTGTGACCTTGGGCAAGTCACCTGGGGTACGTCTAAACTACATGGCTCTGTCGACGGAGCCATGTAGATTTGTTGTTTTGGCAAAGGCAAATGAAGCCGCGATTTAAATGATCACGGCTTCATTTACATTTACATGGCTGCGGCTTCATTTGCCTTTGCCTATAATCCTAATCTACATGGCTCCGTCGACGGAGCCATGTAGTCTAGACACAGCCTTAGTCTCTCTATTTCTTATTGTTGTTGCTTGTATTAGCAGGATGTTTTGGAGCCCCAGTCATGGACCAATATTCTATTAAGTTAGGTGCTGTACAAACACAGACCAAAAGTTTTCCATCAGTAAAAAGGGGGATAATAATCCTTCCTTACCTAACAAGGATATTGTGATGTATTCACATATGGCCATTGTTCCCATAATATGAGTACTTTAGACAGACTGAGTGGATACGAAAATGACCTCGTAAACAAGGAGAACGAGAAGGAAGAAATGCAAATGGGATGAAGAGTCAGTTGTGGGAGAGAATTGTTACTTGCTGGACAAAAAGACTAGCAATTGGAGCAGGGAGCTGGGTTGGTTAAAGGTTTGAGGAACAGATATAGAAGAGGAAAAGGATCCCAGGGAGGGAAACTGGACTGGAAATAAATGGAGACAAGGGAATATAGGTTTCAGGCTGGTTGGCAGCTGAGTGAGGAGAAAGAGAGAAATCAAATGAGCTATGAGAGAGAGGAACTGGAACTGGTGTAGTAAGGAGACTGGACGAGGAAGTGGGGTAGTCTGTGGAGGAGATTGAGACTGGTTGGATGAGAAAAATGGGACTGTGGAAAGGAGCCAGGTACGGGAAAGAGACAGGACTGGGAAGAGACAGAAGAGGTTAAACTTGGGGGGAAATGGGCAGAAGAGTCTCTACTCATCAGATATACTTCCCTTCAGAGGCTGGAAAGGAATTTAACATTCCTCCATTTCACGACCCCCCTACTGTCAGTAAATATCTATGGAACCCTTTGGCAAAGTGTCCCGGCTTCCCGGTGGTGGTCCACACCGCGGATTACAATCATTTTTTTGCTATTATATGCCCTGTTTAAGTGGCATATCTTTGTGGTAGAATGACTGATCGCAACCATCACAAAAACCCGCCTAGATGTAAGAATGATGCCATATGATGGAATATCTGAAAACACACAAAACTGTATTCAAATATTAATAAGCTTACAAAGTCAAATACTCAATTGCTAAGAAATGCCAGACTTGTCTGAACCTTAATTCAACACTTTATTTATATACAGTATGAGATAATCTTTAATTACATATTTACATTCTTTTCCTCCCCACAAATCCCTGCCATATTTAGTGCATAGGATAATTCTGGTCTGGAGATGAATCTGGACTGTGATGAAGGAGACTATTGTCAATACAACTCCTGCCTCATTTGTTGCAGAAGGTAGAAGATATACAGGAAATGAGCCAAAGGATTGCAGAAAGAGGTAAAAATGATCTCACAGTTATGGCTGTTGAATGATCCTCTGGAGAACTGCATTCTGTCAGTGCCTACACCAGAGTTCTTGTGAGATGCTAGGAAATCGCTTACATCAGACTTTTCAGAGCTTGTCACTAAGGCTGTGTCTACACTTAACAGTTTAAAGTGCAGCCGTGGCAACGCTTCAAATTGAAAGCGTGGCCATGGCACACCTCTGTGAGTGGAGTAGCTAACAGCATTGTAGCCAGGTTCATGCTGGCGCTTTCCAGCGTTGTGCTGTGGATATGTGTTTTTTCACACCCCTAAGTCAGAAAGTTACAACTCTGTGAAGTGCCAGTTAGACTTGATTGAACTCTGTGTTCCCCAACTCCTGGAACCTGAGTTAACAACTTACTGAGTTGCAAAGCTTCTGAGCACTCATAGCTCCAATTGAATTCATTGGGATCTGTGCTTTGAACCTATAAGGTGTTACATAACACTAAAAGCACTGTGAAAAATCATATTCAGTTTGCCTCAGATTGGGCATTCAGAAACAGCAGAACCTTTTGACCTCAATCTATCTCAGTTCCCTATCCATAGAATGGGGATAATGCCACCACATCGTCTCCCTCTGGTGTTATGAAGATAATTAATGTCTGTGAAGCACTCAGCTGCCATAGTGATCAGCATCATAGAAAAGCTCATGAGTGAATAAATAAATCTGGTTTCAGAGCACTGTTTGAATAGAGTGCAGTAAATGAGGAGTGGTCATACTGAAAAAAGAACTGCTGCTTTTTAAGTGAACACAATGCATTGATCAAGGTAGAGAATCCAATGGAAAAAATAATACGTCATCTTATAATTAAAACCTGCATTAATGTGCATATGTATAGAAAGATGGAATTAAGTCTACACAGGCAAACCTAATTCTGACATTTTTGAATTTGGAGCGTAAGACTTTTTGCCACCTTAATAGTGTTCTTTTTAAATGTAGTTTTGTATGTATGTGATATGATACTAGGTTGAAAGGCTATTTTTCATAGCCCAGGAACCTTTCATAGCCCAGGAATCTTTGCTTCCTGCTAATAATTAACCCCAATGAAATGTAACGGGTTTGACTGAGTCTGGATGTAGCGTGTTAGATGGACTCAAAGGAAGAACTAGCTATTCTTTATGGTGCCAAAGTAACTCCCTTGGCCATTGAACCTTTGTCTGCTTATTGACCAGGAGTATTTTGAAATATTCTGGAGGAGCAAAGTAGAGGCTTCAGGTTAAATACTGGCCCAGTAGATTTAAGTTGACTTATTTAGCTAATTTTTTTTTACTGCTCCAAAAGTATTTTGTTTTATAGTCTCCTTCCTTCTTGAGTAGCATCTCTGAGTGGTCCGTGAAGATGATGCACAGTTCCTAGGAATTAAGTCAATTTTCCACAGGGTGAGGTAATTGTGTCTACATTTCAGAACTTGCTTCCATGCTTAAACAATGTCTGCAGAGTGGAATACATCTATCATTCATGGTAAACAGACTAATAAAATTCACTATTTATTAATTACCGACTAGTTATATGAGGCAAAGAAGGAGATTAAAAGGGATACTTTCTTTAGTCTATTTAACACACCTAGAGCCAGTGTGTCTAAAGTTATGCACTTAAAAAAATGCTCAGCATCTCTTTAGACACTGCTCTCTCTAACCCTTATTTATTTATTTATTTATTTGTTTAAAATATTTTTACCCCGCCTCTCTATTTAAAATGTTCGAGGCAGTTTTCTGAAACATTGGCCACTATAAACTAAGTGTCAGAGCACTTTGAAGCCACAGCTCTCATTGATCTAAGTGGCAGTAGTCAAGTCACGTGCTCAATTGCTACTTCCATGAAAGTCCATCTGGAGCTGGACTTACTCTGCACTTCTGAACATCAGGCCCCTTATTTAGGCGATTAGGTGTGTGGGTTACAATTACATACTGATTGAGATTATGCTTGGAGCATATGAGTTGTGAATTAGGCTAGTAATAGCAGTAAAGAGGAAATGAGCAAGAAGTCTGAGGTTTGTTACAGAATATTTAAAAATACTTCAGATCTGATAGTTTCGTAACACAAAGCTACTATATTCCAGTAGCTGCTTCATAAGAAATAAATTCCCCCTGAGAGTTTTTCCTCTCACGTCACAGAGGACAAAAAGAATTCTAACACATCCTTTAATGACGTCTACCGTCTCTCATTAATTTTCAAAAGCTAGAGTAAGCTCCTGCACCGTTTAAGACTCCCACATCAGGGTCCAGCATCCAGCCTTTACAGAACACCTAAGATTCTGTGCTATGTTCTCAGGCAGGAGTGAGTTTCTGAACAGTCCTAAACTCCTCAACTGGAGAGAGCCCCTAAAGGCTAGCACAGTCTTCTGATTAAACTGAGGTCCCAAACTGGAACAAGCTCTCCAGCACTAAAGCAGGTTAATTAAACCAGAATAAGTTTCTGAATTCTGGAACAGCTTTTAGAATCTTTGTCCCACCTCAGTAGGTTAAAGCCAATCTGATGTAAAATGGAGGCTTACACTAAACATTAACTTCTCCTAGTATCAAGAAGGTTCCACCAACTCATCACACGAAGTTAATAATATGAGTCTCTATAATTATAAGGATAACTAGTAGGATGAAAGAAGAAACTAACCCTGCAGCTGGTTTCTGTTTTCTAATCTTTTATTGATATTAAAGAGTTTTTATACTCATTAATTACCTTAATTATTTTACAGACCTATTTCTGGTGTTTACAGACTCTTTAATATACTGCTCTATCATGTTAGGCCTTAAATTTAAGACATCCTGGCTACGTCTACACTGGCATGATTTTCCGGAAATGCTTTTAATGGAAAAGTTTTCCGTTAAAAGCATTTTTGGAAAACGCGTCTAGATTGGCACAGACGCTTTTCCGCAAAAGCACATTTTGCGGAAAAGCATCCGTGCCAATCTAGACTCGGTTTTGCGCAAAAAAGCCCCGATCGCCATTTTAGCCATCGGGGCTTTTTTGCACAAAACAGTACTGTGCTGTCTACACTGGCCCTCTTTGCCTGAATGGGAGCAGCACAGTATTTCCGCAAGAACACTGACAATCTTACGTGAGCTCGTCAGTGTTCTGGCGGAAATTCAAGCGGCCAGCGTAGACAGCTGGCAAGTTTTTCCGCAAAAACTGCGATCAGCTGCTTTTGCGGAAAAACTTGCCACTCTAGACACAGCCCTAAGTGGGATTCACATAGGTACTTAGCCATCTCACTCCCATAGATTTCAGTCTCTCTCTATGAACTTAACTTTACTGTGAGTAACCCACTGAAGATTGGACCCATGCTGATTTAGTACGATTGTTTAGCTAAGTATATTCCTACTTAGCTTTATATATTGATGTTTCCACAATCAGAATCTCAACCAGAATTACCTGTTCAGAGAGACCTGTAGAAATAATCAGACTGAGCATGGCAATGAGTCGACATTATGAAAGCTGCCATTTTTATAATAAAAACCATTGTCTCCCTAGGAAAAAGTGACTTTTGCAATTCTCGGCTGTCTTGATAACCAAACAAAAAGAAAAAATAGGGCCTGTATCTTCCCATTAAGAAATATACATATAGGACCGGTGTTGTTATTTGTATTTTCTTATGTGTAGCCAGTTCTATAATGTATAGTATTTTTCACTTTTCTAGGTTTTGTAATAACTTTTAAAAATAAGCAATTTTCCAGACAAAGTTGTAATGTTTTTGTATAAACATTTTTAAAACAAAGATTGTGTTTTCAAACATAAATTGATTCCCACGCTAGAGAAACATAATTGTACTAATAGATGATCAGCATAAATAATTCTTCAACCATTTGATAACTTTTCCATAGATGTCCCTGTTCAAAAATTAACAGAATCATGTCTGGGATGAGGTTAGCCACATATTAAATCTAGTCTCTGTTAAATTGACAAGTTAGAAACAAACAAAAGTACATGTTGCCTTATTTTCACTTCCAGGTTTGCTTCCCATATAAAGAGAGAGCATACTACTAAATGCTAGTGCACTGGTAAAAAGACGTAATTATTATTTTAGAAAAACTGTCTGCTGTTCATGTGCAAGCCAGGTATTCAACAAGAGAGGCAATTTTTGCTAGCCAGTGGCATCAGAAATTCCATATTTTATTTTTTGAGTGACATGCTATACGCTGAGATAATTAACTTATTCATTAGGATACTAACAATAGAATTTATATTTTGTTTCTAATTATGGGCCTAGCCTAGTTCTGCTCTCACTTATGCTGATTTAAGTCAGGAATAACTAAATTGAAGCCAGTAAAATTGGTGTAAGATCAGCTCTAGGCCCAATATAGTATCAAAACATAGAAAGAAAAGTAAAAAAAGTATAGAAAACTATAGAAAAGAATAGACAGATCCCCACTGACAGATTCACTTCCAATCGCATGCTCTTTATCAGAAAATCTATGATCTCAGCAGGGCACATTAGAGAGTGACTTTTGATTTGTTCTACAAACACCTTAAATCATTCACCCTAACACGTATGGGGGTGTTTCTAAAAAAGAAACATTTTTTGAACCAGACAAAAAGAGAGAGTTCCCCTAAGAAGACTGAGACAGTAATGATGGTCCTTTTGAAAGACAAAAATTAATGTCTCACATTTTGTTATATCAGAACCATGATTCTAGATTCCATTTCCTATAGTAAAGGGAAAAATCCTTTCACATGTTTATAGTAGATTTGTTCAATTAAGCCAGCAAAATCCAGATGTTTCTTTATGAAATGTTGACTATAGTGCACTACTTACCTAATTGGGCATACTAATTTTTATTCTGGAATTTTGGCTATTTATCTTCATGCCCTTAGAAAAAATATCCAAAGTTTTATAGCCTTTATGAAGATTGATAAGAATAAACCCTGATTTATTTTAAAGCAGACAGTGCAGGATATCTAATTCTTAAAGTAGTATTTTGCATTATCAGTACTTTGGAATAATTACAAATTTGTTCAGTTAAGAAAATAGCAGTCATTACTCTTGTTGGTCATCTATACAAAGCAGTATTGTACATTTAAAGTCTTCTAAAGGGGAAGAACCATAGTCCAGTGCACTAAGGTCAGGAGAGAAGAGTTCTATGCTTGAGCCTGCCACACACTTCCTGTATGACATTGGGACAGTACCTCATGTTTCTATGATTTTTGGGTTTTTTTGGGGGGAGGGGTTGCCTGTAAAATGGGGATAATGATATTTAACCTTAATTACAAAACACTTTGAGATCTATGGATCTATTACCCCTTTTTTCATTCCAAAGCATCTTTCCAGAAGGAGTACTGTCACCAATTCTTGATCATGGCTTGTTCCTCCACTAGTCCCCGCCTGATCCCTGATTAATATTCTGTCTGTACTATTCAGAGCAGTTGAAGACAGAGCAGGATATATCCACTTCTGAATTTGCAAGTTCAGATCTAGAAAAAAATTTTTTTTTTACTACAGTAAACTGATGTTATACAAAATGTTCCTGAGAAAAACTAACGTACATGCACAGACTAATGTTTTAGTCAAGGCCATTAAATATTATTTGCTATATCTATCTCTAGTACACTATTAATGCTTTTGTTAACCCAGATAGGAAGTCAATACTTAAAACAAATGGAAGACTCTGCAGATTAATTTCTTTGAATTGGTAATGCCACATAGCATCACTGAGTTATATTACATTTTCTTTTCTTTTTCCCACCTTGCTTTGTGCCACTTGCTGTACAGAGTCTACATTTTTTTTCTCATCCAGTAATGGGAGAAAATTCTCATTTGGAGTGGTTGTTAAAGAGTTCTAGTTCTGCTTCCATAAAAATTGCAGCTCAGCCTCTCTTTCAAATCCATTACATATATACAATTAGATTGTACAGAGGTCCAAAATGTAGGGCAAGTACAGCAGACTTCCAATAATCCGGCACTTTTGGGACCTAGGTGGTGTCGGATTATCGGATATGCCAAAGTATCAGAAGGAACTCTGGCAGGGGGGCTGTGACGGGTCTTCTGGGACCCGCGCTGCATCTGGGGAGTGGGTGGGGAACAGCGCGGTGAGGGGCGAACCCTCCGCTGTTTTGCAGGAAGGTGGGGGAAGCCCCGTGCCGCTGCTGAGAGCTTCTGAGAGGGGATGGGAGTGGGCTCCCCACCCCTAAGACTGCAGTAGTTATCCCCAAGCAGGGAGGTGAGGGACGGCGCTGCCAGACCAACCCAGCAGCACCCTAGCTGCTCTGCTCTGCATCTTCCCCAAGTCCACTGCTTGTCAATTTCAGCAGCGGCAGCGGCGGACTTGGGGAGGCGGCGCAGAGCAGCTGGGGAGTGCTGCCAGGTTGATCCCGTAGCACCACCCCTCATTCCCCTGCTTGTCGCCCGGCAGCGCCGAGAATTCATTTTAGTGTTTTTATGTGACTTTTTTAAAGGACACTGTGGCAGGGCATTCGCCCTGCACTGGCCCTTTAAGGGCCCAGCTGGGAGCTATATAAGAGGATGGGCTGTGAGAGCCTGGCTGCTGGGGGAGTAGGAGGTTCCCTGGAGCTAGGGCAGGGCTAGGGGAGCTCTGGCCAAGCAAACCCCCAGACTGCAGGGCCTGAAGCACGGCCCACTGAAGAAACAACAACCCCCGGAAGGGGGGCTCAGAGACTGACGTGGGTGCTGCTCGAGGGCAGTGTCCTGAAGAGAAGGCCGTGGTCTGGACGGAAGAGGGGAAACAAGATAGTATTATATAACCCTGCACTCACTCTGACTGTCTCTTGTAACCAACAAACCATGTGACATTGTGGGATTAAATGTATAGCTATTTGGCTGCGTTCTTGTTGTCTTCACCATCATGTCTACAGGGCCCGGGGGGAGGGAGGAACATACAGTCAGTAACAAAAATAAATCCCAGCCTTGGACAATTCCCCAAACACACCTACATTGACGATCTCTGTTCTGTACACAGTCAGACAGAAATGGCAGCACAACTTCAGATGCACTGTCACTAACACCTACAAGAAGCTGGTTCTGTATCCTGTGACCACCATATCACTCATCTAATGGGATTCACTGACCTAAGGGACTACTTAATGTTGCTTGTCTCTGTTTTCCTCCCCTTTGCATAGGCGAACCGAAGGAATTACTACTCCCCAGGGCAAGTGTGTGTGGGGTGGGCCCAGCTCTGCGCCCCTGAAAGGGCGGGGGCGGGGCAGCTGGTCCTCAGCACCACCGAGACTGCGTTCAGTGCCATCTGGAGCACGCTCCTGGGGCTCTGCATTGCACCACATGGTGCTCTTGCAGTGCTAGGCGCTCTGGGCCCCTTTGAATGGCTAGGCCCCTGGGCAGTTGTTCCCTTTGCCTTTCCTTCTGTATAGTATATTAGAGGGAAGAACATGAACCGTAGAAACTTAAAACAGCTTTCTTTTAAAACTCTATCCCCTTTGCCTGGGAATATACTGCTTGTTATCATAAAGTTGTGAACGAACAATTTATTTATTAAAAGCATTAAAGAGCAATTGACTTATACAGCACTCCCAAGCACAAAAATTTAAGTGTCAAGCTTTGGATCTACTAATCTCAAATTTGTCTCTTTTTTTTTTTAAGAGAACAGTTGAACTTTGTATTCATATAGCTCCTTTTGTGCATGCAAAATCACAAAGTGCTTGAAAAGTCACTTTATAGACAGCAAAGTGTAGCCTTTTAGCGGAGAAACACATCACCACTTTAAATGCAGTGGTGGTGATTATTTTTCTTATCTAATTTAACTACAGATAGATTAATACTCCTTTCTACTCCTCTCATATTCTAAAAGCTAAACTAAAAACAACCAGCGTTTTCTGGGCATTTTCTGAGTGTCCCCAGATTGAATTGGAAAAAGGTGCAGCAGTAGGCCCCCCAAACATGTATCCAAAGATATCAGAGGGGAAAAAAATGCTCCACCAAGCAGCTATTGAAGATGCTATAGGAAATTAGCAGTCTGCTATTGGCTACCTGCTGCAGAAGACTTCACTGGGTAGTGGAATGCTGGGTCAGGGAGGGAAAGTTGCAAGGACCTTTCAAAAGGTTCATACAATTCTCAGAAATATTTAGTCACTATCTTTATTTGAACTCTCTATGGTGTGCTTACTATTAGTTTACACTGAGGATTTAGCAACAGTAAAATGCACGGTTAAGAGCAAGACCTGGGTCTTCACTAAAAGTTAGGGCAACCCAACTGCATCACTCAGGAGTGTGAAAAATCCACACCTTGGGTCCTGAGCAATGTAGTTAAAATGACCTAACCCTTGATGTAGACAGCTCTAAGTAATTTTGTTTTCATCACCTAGCTACAACCTGTCAAGGAGGTGGATTACCTATGTCAATGGGAGAACCCTTCCTGTCAGTACTAAAGAACTGCAGTTGTGCAACAGCAATGTGGCAGATATGCCAAAAGTAGCATTTGAAGTGTAGACAAGCCCTTAGAAATTAACATTGCCACTCTCTAAAAAGACACAATAGAATCTTTAAAGTGCACAGAGCAGGAAAGGCCTCAGCTTAATATAGGATGTGAGACAGAGGATCTTGCAGCACTGTATCCTGTCTCTGTCAGTGGATTGCATCAGATGCTTTGTGGAGGAATTAGACATTTTAAGGACAGTGGACTTCTGTGTGCAAATAAGTCTTCTTCTCTGGATCTTTGTGCAGGGTCAGAGCCTTACTGGAACTAGCTATGGAAATAACTGTTAATGAGTGTGGGTAACGGTGGCACAATCCAAGACACTATGACTTTGTCTACACTGAAGGGTTTTTGCGCAAGAAGCTTTGTGCGGAAAAGATCTTCCACAAAAGCTTATTGGGAAAAGCGCGTCCACACCTCAAAAGCACATTGCAAAAGCGATGTGCTTTTGTGCAAGAGAGCGTCCATGGACACGCTTGTGCAAGAAAGTTCTGATTGCCATTCACAGAATGGCCATCTGTGCTTTTTATGATAGGCTTTTTTGCGCAAGAAACCCCTGTTGAACGTCCACACACACCTTTTTGTGCAAGAACTCTTGAGCAAAACGAAGTTATGCCTCATAGAAGGAGGTACATCTAAACCGCAAAAA
Organism: Pelodiscus sinensis; assembly: GCF_049634645.1. NCBI lineage: Eukaryota > Metazoa > Chordata > Testudines > Trionychidae > Pelodiscus > Pelodiscus sinensis. Next base: position 44,612,894 of record NC_134724.1, on the reverse strand, counting down.
GCCCTCTGTTCTGTCAATTGACTGTAGATTTTCTTGCGCAAAAATGCACTTGAGGTGTGGCTGTTCCGTGGGTTTTTGTGCAAAAATGGCTGTTTTTGCACAAAAACCCTGTAGTGTAGACATAGCCCATTAGTCCTAACTAGGGGGATGTGCCCCCTGCTTACTGTGCTCATCAAGCTCCCTCTCGCGGGAGGTGGGCAACCCCGGCTCTTTTCCCACAGCCACTGGGGAGGGCTGGGCTGCAGCCATGCCAGCCTGGGTCCCTTCTCCCTTTTTCCTCCCCCACCACCAGCCTTAGCCCCTTCCCTTCCTCCCTCCTACAATAACCTCCCCCAGGCACAGGGGTGTCTGCCTGCCCCGTGTGGGGTGCAGTGCTATGCAAGTATGCTGTATACACACAGCTCTCTGGGGCACTACAGCCTGCTGAGGTGGGGAAAGCAGCAGCATGGGGGGGGGCCGCTGTCCCACCCTCTTTCCTGTGTGGTTCCCGCCTGCACTGCTCACCGCCCCAGCCCTGCCTGCAGAGCCCAGGCTGACCGGGCTGCCCACCGGGAGCTGAAGGGAAGAAGCAGACAGGTCAGTGCAGAGGCTCCCTGGTTGGCTTGGGGGTGCTCTGGCAGCCAGGGTAAGCGCAGCCACTGGGGAAGGAGTGAGTCTCCATGGGGGTAGCTGGGCACCATGCTCCAGCTCCCCAGGAGCCTGTTGGTAGGGGCGCCCCCACAAGCCTATCTGGGAGACCCAATTCTAGTGCCTGTCCCTGGGCTACTGTCCTAAGCACCGTACCCTCCCCTCCCGCCCCTGGACTGTCATGGCTGCAGTGTGGGGTCTGCTGGCTACTGTGCCATGTTTCTTGGCATTGAAAGCCCTGTGGAGTGAAAGTGGACGAAGCGGAGTTGGGGCTTGGTTTAAAGTAGCAATTCCAAGTGGCAACGGGAAGCAGCGAAGTTGGGCTCGAGCTGGGGGAGAGGGAGAAGGCAGGCAGGACGCTGAGTAACTTGATGATGTCACTCTGTCGTCCCGCAGGGAATTGTTTTTTAATAGAGATATTTTTTAAAATATTATTTCCATCAACAAACAATTATCTTTTATCTTTATGCTCAAAGTGGTCTTGTGCTAACACGATTAAAAATCTAATTCCTCTGACTGATGTCAATGGCTTGCAATGCATAAAACCAAACAGATATTTAGTAGTAGTAGTAAGATCACACATTTCAAGCTGATCTGTTTTTCAATAATGCCTCATTACTCAGATACTAATCTTTTCAAGGCAAGATACCTTCTATTTTCAATAATTTTCCTGCGTCATTAGGAAGTATGATGTTCATATAACCACTGTCACTGGACACACACTATATAGCCTAAGAGCCTTAACTCATGTCAGTCAGCAGTTGACCAGGCAGGCTGTCTTTTGGTTTTACTAATGTCACTTCAGTTAGTTTACCTCAAATCTTTTGAACGTCAGAAAAAATTTAATTCTAACGCAAGGCATTTTTCTGTAACATTAGAGTGATGGTAGTTTCTCTATAGCTAAGGCTGCAACTAAATTTCACTATAAGCCCCTTTTCCTCAGGGCACTGAGTGGAGGCAGATTGAAGGCAGCGTGGGTGCCTTGTCTTAGAAACACAGTCTTAGCTCTACATTTCCTGGGTTTCCAATTTTTTTGACAATATGTATTCAAACTTTAAAGTGTATTATGTGGGACTGTATTGCAGCTCATTTCTACTACAGGGCTGTGTCTAGACTGGACAGTTTTTCTGGAAAATCAGCCGCTTTTCTGGAAAAACTTGCCAGCTGTCTACACTGGCCGCTTGAATTTCCGCAAAAGCACTGACTTCCTACTGTAAGAAATCAGTGCTTCTTGCGGAAATACTATGCTGCTCCCATTCAGGCAAAAGTCCTTTTGCACAAAACTTTTGCGCAAAAGGGCCAGTGTAGACAACTCAGATTTGTTTTCTGCAATAAAGCCCCGATCGCGAAAATGGTGATCAGGGCTTTTTTGTGGAAAAGCGTGTCTAGATTGGCACGGACGCTTTTCTGCAAAAATTTTTTTTGCAGAAAAGCGTCTGTGCCAATCTAGACGCTCTTTTCCGAAAATGCTTTTAACGGAAAACTTTTCCATTAAAAGAATTTCTGGAAAATCATGCCCGTCTAGACACAGCCCAAATGTAATTTGTTGGTGAGTGGGGCCCTACCTAATTCATGGTCCATTTAGGGCAATTTCACAGCTACAGGATTTAAAAAATGTATTGAATATTTAAATCTGAAATGGAGGTTTTATAATTGTAGGGGTCCTGAGGTTTTATAATTGTAGGGGTTTGTGTTCAGGGCCAACCTTACCCATATGCAGAACATGCAGCTGCTTAGGGCACCTGAAAATTTGAGGAACCACGGGGTCTTAATGTCCACCTACCATCTCTCTCTCTGTTCTGTGGCTTCACATCCTGGGAAGAGGATCTAGTTAATATAGAAGTGAAAAAGCCTGCCAGATCTATTAGCAGAACACTGAACCTGGGAAAGAGCCATTCAAGTGGTAATAAAGCTATTTCACAGGCATTTGCCAACCCCAGGTATATACTGTCAGTTTCTGAATTTACTGTGGAAGTCTACAGGATCTTAGCTTGAAATATTTGTAAAGCAAATTTTATTAGTGTACTGCTGAAGATTATAAAATCACACCCCTCTTGCCCCCCCCCATGTGTAGAGTCCCATAAATCCTAAGGACAGCCCTGGTTGTGGTACTGCTAGCCCTACTTCTGCACTGCTCTGGGCAGCATTCTTGCCTTCCAAGTTGAGCAGCTGGAAAGCAGCAGTTGCTGGCCAAGAGCCCAGCTCTGAAGGCAGAACTGCCACAAGCAGCAGTGCAGAAGGATGGCATGACGTGGTATTGCCACCCTTTATTTCTGTGTTGCTGCCGGCAAAGCTGGGCCCCAGGTCAGCAGCCACCACAGTCCGGACACCCAGATCCGAATGCAGCAGTGCAGAAGGGTGGCATGATACGATATTGCCACTTTACTTCAATGCTGCCATTGGTAGGACGCTGCCTTCACAGCTGGGCACCAAGCCAGTAGCCAGTGCTCTCCAGCTGCCCAACTCAGAAGGCAGCACAGGATGGCAATACCACAACCCCCCTCAAGTAACCTTGTGACCCACTTGCAACTCCCTTTTGGGTCAGGACTCCCAATTTGAGAAATGCTGGTTTACTCTGTGAAATCCTTATAGGGTAAAAATACACAAAAGACCAGTTTTCACAGGCCATGATTTGTTTTTCATGGCCATGAATTTGGTAGGGCCTTATTAAGTGTTTATAAAGCCAACTTCATAATTTTTAACATAGTGTTAAAAAGGTTTAATTGTAGTCTCAGGTATAGTAAGTAGTAGTGCAATACAAGGTATTCTGATAATCCATCAAATGTAGGTATGCAAAAATAATAATAGATTTTAAAGATACACTCCAACAAATAACATGCCACATATAATAACTCATCCTTACTCCTTATTTCTTGATATTTAAGCCCTTTGGATATTATACCTGTGGCATAGATGTAACCCACACACTTCCTGGGAGTGGCAAACTGTCCCTTGTAGTGGCACTGAGACCATTTATAGAGAAAAAGAATGATTCTTCTTTATAGCCTTAGCAGCGGGTTAGCTGGCTTTTAGCTCATGTGGTAGAGGCTCATGTACTAAGCTCTAGATGTCCCAGGTTCGATACCATGTATCGGCCTTACACAGACACCAGAAATAATAATATTGTTAGTACTATAAAGGTCTATATTATGAATGTTTTAATATTTATCCAGGCAGTTCCCACATAAGGATATTTGTATGAAACCAATAGTTTTCTTTTTGGAAAGAAAATATGATTTATTTACTTATCAATAGTGATACGTCATTTTGACCAATGCCTATAGTATCTTTAGATGCACATCCTCTTTGGTATGACAGATTTCTAGTGTTTTTTCTCCTGAATGCAGAATATTTCCTTGAAGATATATGAAAAGCTGCTTAGTATAATTAAATCATGTAAAGTATGCAGTTCTGAAGACCTGCAATAGCTCTGCATAAGTGACATGGAGCCCTCAGGCTGATTTCCAAAGTCCGAGCCCTACTGGGTATCTTGTCAGCTTCCTTATTAGCCATGATGAAATTAGGTATTTAGGTATTTTACCTAAACTTATGAATTTATGTCTGTTTATTAATATTACTATTTTGTCACTCTTGCAAAGTGATTGTTGGCTATTAGATTTCATAAAATGTCATCGTTTTGAAACAGAATGGGTAGTATTCAGAAATAGGAACTTCAATTTTTCAGAAGTTATCAGTAAACTACTCATGAAGTTGCTTCCTGAACTGGTTGGGAGCCAGCACAGAGTGACAGTAATGAGACAATTTCCATAGAAGAAGGATCATTACCATGCTGGAGTCTAAATTTTGATGTTTTCTAAGAGGCTGATAACAAGGTCCTACAGGCAGTGCCCTTCTGGTTGTCTTCAGAAAATAATCAATTTGGGGGGAGAAAGAGGGAGAAATGGGGTTTAGTTTGGTTGCTATATTTAAATTTAGCTATAGCAAATTTTTCTCATTCCTTCAAAAACTGTAGTAACCATATTTTCTCATCTTTTGATTATAACCAACTTAGTGTTCATGAAGAATATCATCTACAACATGCAAAAATAAAAAATTCTTGAATTTCACCCAACCTCATACAATTCCCTCTGAAATTGCTGGATTTTGCTTTCAAATTGTCATGAATTAAGAACTTTTCAGGAGAAAAAGTATAGGAGAAAAAAATTCAATTCATAGCTAATGCATTATCAAAGGTTGCTCAAGTCTTGTTCTTGAATAGTCCATAGAAGCTATGGTTTTCAAACCTATGTTTTCTTGGCTAGTTTAGATGATGAGAGGTACAGTCTCACAGAAAACATGCATTTGATTTTCCTAGTTTCTCAATCTGGAGATTTAAAGGTGTTGGATATAGTCCTTGATTTACAAATATTCAGCTGTACAAATGTAGCGCCCCCTCTCCACCTGGTTACCTTCTTTTAAAGCCAATCTCCTTTCAGGTCTGGATGGATAGGTCTGGATTCTTCTGGATCCCGCCACCCACTCAATTTTATTCTTTCTTATTGATGTACTTGGCTGTGCCTCCAGCCCCCCCCCCCCCCACTCCTTCCTAGCAGGGTCACCAGGGCAGCTTGGGAGGAAAATTCTAGCCCAGGATAATCCCCACATATTTGCCAGATAGTTGGAGACTCCCAGAAAATAACAAACACATACACTATAATAAACACAATTATATTAAACAGGAGACAATTATAACAGAACAGGGTAAAATACTATTTTCAGGGTCACCGGTGCCCAGCAACTGTGAGGTTAGTGTCCCGTTGGTACGTGTACTTTGTTGGGGCCCTTGATGACTGCTGACCACACAATCCTTCTCTGCAGTGGTTTAGCAGTGGGGCTGACTAGGTCCAGTACAGCCCAAAGGACTCACACATGGGAGAAGGCAGTAAATCCCTCCACAGTTTAATGTGCTGCAGGTAATAAAATCCCCAAACAAATTCCCTGACTTACTAACTAAAAACTGGTGCACTCACACACTCCAGGAATGACCTCAGGCTGAGAGATGACTCGTCTCTGCAAAGGGCTGCTCTCTTCTCACAGGGGTCCTCTTCAGGCAGGAACCAGGCTGCTTCGGTCCCAGGATTTCCCCTCCCCGCGGAGGGGTGCAGGGCTCAAGATGCAGACCCCACAACTGCACCACAATTCAAACTACAGCCTCCCCCCCAGCATGCAGACCCGCCCAGCAGGCAGCAGCCCTGAACTGGCTGCTAGAGCAGAGCTGACCATGCGGTGACTGGTCTCACCTGGGGAGCCGGAGCCAACTCAGCCTGGCGGGGGAAACCTCCCAGCAAACTCCACAACTGGAATCAACAGGGGAGACACAAACCCAGCGGAGGGATCCTGCCTTCAGGTCCCTAGAGGCCAGTTCTCAGGGGAAACCTGCATGCAGGCCTGGGGCTTACTAGCTCCCACACAGCCAGCCTCCCCTTGCCCTGCTGGCTCCAGACTCCCCTCAGCAATGGCCTCTCCTTCCCCCTGGGAGGGGCATCTCACTCCCCATGGGTTGCCGGGCAGACTCTGGCCCGGGGGGGGGGGGGGGGAGCCAAGGCAAACTCAGAGCCTCTCCCTGAGCTGCCAGCAGACAAGGCCCAGGGAATCCAAGCAATCTCCTTGGGGGTTACACAAACCTCAGAGTCTGTCTTCTCCCTGTATATGCTGCATTAATGTCCCAATTCTGAGCAGCAACCACGTCAAGTTCAGCACATCCCAGGGGGTAAGTTCACTTTTGCACTGCCTTGATTTTGGTGTTGCTCAGACCAGTATTCAGCATAAATTGGATCAGCCACAGAGTCACTGCTCTGCAGTTATAGCTTATCCATCCGGTAAGTTAGGATATTTAGAGTTCAGCATGATCTGGCTACCTTCCATTCTTTCCTCTATGTCTGTCTCTGGGATGTCCCTTGCACATCCATATACTGATGACTGTGAGGGAGAGGAAATATACTTCTGGCAGAATGGCCTTAAGCTACCTTTGGTTTAAGCCAGCCTGGTTGCCTCTGTAAATACCTACAGAATCATAAAACCTAGATATCAGCAAAGGCTAGAATTTCAGTGAAACAGTTCTTTGAACAAACATACCTTCAAGTTCAAGTTCTGACTGGGAGTGCTGAAGTGTCTAAGGATGTAAGCCTACTTCTTAGTGTGATCTCTTTAAAAATTAACAATTTTAACTTAAGGCCAGTCCATTCTAGAATAGAAAGATCCAATTACAATACGGATAAACACAATTCTATCATAGAGTAACTGTTGGAACTGTATTGCAGCCTTATGCAGGGCAGCTCTTCAGTTCAGTTTGAGGATCTGATTAAAACACGGTTACGCTGCATCTGCACTGCACTGCAGAGCTGAATTTTAACCACGTCAGGGGACAAATGAATTTAACTGGTTTCTCTGACCTAATTGCTTTGTGCTGTACATAGACATTCAGACAAACAGGACTAAAGCCCTTTCCCATTCTGCATAAGTGTTGCCTGCAAGAAATATATAAGCAGACTGGTATTTTACCATTAAAAGCCATACCGTGACATGCACTTGCAGAACATCCTGACACATTCGAATACGTAAAAATGATGTGTATTAGTGCAAAAGAGGCACAAACCTCATTTCCGGGTGCAAGAAAAAGCTAAGTTATCTAGGACACCTCATTTTTTGAGGAAAAGTGGCTTTTTGAAAAGGTGGAGGTTGCCGAAAACACCCTGCATCTAGACTACTTTCACTTTTGAAAGCTCCGCTTTCGAAAGTGGGATCAGAAGAAGACATACAAATTCCATAGGAATTTGTTTATCCTCTTTTGAATCTTCCCTGTAGTCTAGACATAGCCAGAGTTGGGTAAGAAGAGATAAAAGATATGAGCCTCATCTTCACCCATATTTTGTGTCAGTGTAAGTGCCTGTTTGGGTATGAATTTTTACTAATAAAGTGCTAAAATCCACTTGGTGTGCATGCATTTTTATTGGTACAAATGTGCTTATACCATTGTAGTTAATTCTTGTATAATAAGGGGTATAAATGCATTTATACTGATACAACACTCATAGAGTGGCTGTAGTTATATTGCTAAACTATAAGCAGCACACCCCCAGAAGTGAGGAATACTGTTATATTAGTATAAACTACACTGATATAATTGAAGTGGTATAACTTTTGTGTATACCACTCACAGATATGCACTCTGGTGTTAATGAGCCACTTATGATCACTACTGCTTTAAACTGTCATTCACCAGGGCTGAAAACAGGTATAATTATCATCCCCATAGGGCAAAATACGGTAGTCACATTTCAAATGAACCCACAGGAGTCACAGGCTGCTAACTTCCTTGCACATGTTATGGCCTTCACACAGCCTTTCACAGTGCACCATATTGAATCTTTTCCAGTTAGCCACATTGTCAAACAATACTTGCCACCCCGGAACCTGGTACTGGTCCCTGCAAACTTGCTTTGGTAGTCTTCCTCCACTCATCCAGCCCACATGTGCTGCAAACTCTAATTTTCTTCCTCTGACTGTCTTGATGATATCACACAAGTTATGCTGTAAATCTAGGTGATTACCTGCTCATTAATAATAGGTATAGCTAACATGCAGAAAATGCCTGTAGCATTTCAATTTGAAGAAAGCCTTTGAATGTCCTGTTTTCTCAGTGTGTGTTTGTCACACATGCATATAGTAAAAATGCTGAAGACAAGAGATGTCAGTAATTTCATTTTGTATTTCATAGCAATACCTTTGCTTCTCTAAACGAGGATGAGTGTTGCTAGAATAACATTGAAAAGCCCAGTTCTGTTTCTAAATGATGTTTAGCATCCCTTGCAATCATACTTTCCAGGTATATGAAGTATTCAGTACACGCCAGTGCCTCCTCAGATTTGGGTAGGAATGTCTTCCTTTTCTAAAGACTTGTCATTGTAGTCTTTATCACAAGAAAAGGCATCTTTAAACCTAACTTCTCCAGTTCTACCACTCCCTTCCAAGCAGGTTTTGCACCTCTTGCAATGAATGGTCCAATCTGAACAATATAATGAGCAAAACGAAGTGGACTAATTTTTTGTCCACGGGTAGGAAACACTATTCTGAAGGTTACCATCAGTGGCTCAAGATTTCTGTAAGATAACTGTTGAAGAGAGTTGCTGATAGCATGTAGTTCTAGCTATTCTCACTTATCCTCAGATCAAATCGAGTACTTTGCTTGAACCCCACAAACACTGAAGCCATTGGACTTCCATAACGATTGTTATATTTTTAAAAACTCTAATTGTTCAAAAGAGGATTTTACCACGTGTTGTCCATACCTTAACAAGATCCACAATGACTTTCTCTAGCATTTTCTTACATAGCACATGTAGACTGAATATTTGTTCCACTAAACCCCTTTTTGGTCTAAAAAGGGCTTAATGTTTAGCCTGAAAGTTCTATCTATTGGACACCGTCGTCTTCAGGATAAAACACAATAATGTTTTGGTAGTGTGTCAATAAGGAGATTGCGTGTTAATTTCTACAAAAATCTGGGTTTCTCTTTTTATGACTAGGAACCACCAGGGATCATGTCCAAGTCCTGGGTTATCTTTCAGCCTGCCTGATCAGAAGTGATAAGCTTATGGTATGTACCACTGATTACAGCGTCACCATCTTTAATCATTTCTGCTAGGTTCTTCTCTACCCCAGGGGCTTTATTGCTTTTTGGAGTCTGCACTTCTCAGTATCTCTGCAGAAAGCAAGTCTAATAGGTAGGTCAGAGAGGATGGACAGACAGTCTACTGCATTCATGGTGCTGCAAATAATAGTTAATTTTAACGAGTCTCATCAAAGATGGGAAAATGTTCACAACTATACATAGGTGCTAGGGGAGCTGCCACACTCCCTGTCTTGAAATGGTTTCCATAATATACAAAGTTTACAGTTTGGTTCAATGATTCTGAGCATCCACGTCAATTACACAGATTGTCCCAGCAGTACCCCTGCAAATATGACTAGTGGACAGGACTCATGGAGGAGGCAGCATTGATCAAAGACACCCCTGTTGCTTGCAGCCACTGAAACCTGAAGGCTAAACGCCATCAACTGAAATTGTTGACAGTTAAAACAATGAGTCTCAAATCGCGTCAGGGAAGCTGTCTGCTAATTTTGTGGGCTTTTGTGTAACTTTTTTTTGAAGTGTTCTTTTCTCCTGTTGCTGTACGAAAAACCATCACAGGCAACAACGCAAACTGTGGCTGGACACAGCGCCGCCAAAGGCATCAAGTAAACAAGGCGGAGAGAGCTGTTCCTCTCGAGCCGTTGTACCGCAGTTAAAAGGACTGGAGGGGTTTCGTGTAGCGCAGACAGAAGCGGGTTTTTTAAGATCTCCTCACGTCTATGCAAAGACACTTCCCAGGCTGTCCTGGGCTCCCGCCTGCATCCTGGCCCCGGCCATGGGAAACCAAGAGGCTTCCCCTCCCCCGGCCGGTGGAGTTTCTCCTGTGCACCGGCTTGTCCCCGGGGGCGCTGTCCCTCAGCACGGGGGATGGGTGTCGTTCCCCGACCCTCCTCCAGGCCTGTGATGCCCGCAGCCAGCTCCCTGCCGTGTGGCTCCTCTGCCGCACTGTCGCCTTCCCCCGCCCCCCCGCCCGCGGTGCCGCTGCCGCCCGTTTGTTCGCCTCGCACAAGCCGCGCTCCCTCCCCCCGCCCCCCCCAAGCGGGCAGGAGCCGGGCTCCGAAGCGGGAGCGGCGCGGTCCCGCGTGCACCTGAGCCGGCCGGGGGCGCGCGTGGCAGGATCCGAGGCGGCGGCGCGGGCACTGGCCATGCTGGCGCGCGGTGCAGCCCGGCCGGGGCGGGGAGCGCCCCTCCCCTCGCCCGCGCGCTGACTGGCGGGGCCCGCGCCCTCCCCGGAGCTGCAGGGACGGGCCGCGCCGGCCGCCGGGCAGCCCCGCAGAGCCTGTGAGCGCCGCCCGCCGCAGGATGCCGCTGGCCGGGGGCAGCGCCGTGCCGCCCCCTGCCGGGGCTCGCGCGCTCAGCCCGGCCGCCCTGTCCCGCAGCTTGTCTCGGCTGCGCGAGTACCGGGCCCGCTCCCGGATCATGCTGTCCCTGGGGGCCACCCAGATGGTGCTCGGATGCCTCATCGTGGCCGTCAGCTTCGCTGCCCTGGCGCTCACCACCTCGGCCCGGGTCCGGCACTCCTGTCCCTTCTGGGCGGGCTTTTCGGTAAGTGCTGCACCTCCCCGCCTGCCTCCCGCGAAGTTACTGCCGCCTCCGCACTGGGGACGGGGGGTCCCCTCCAGAGACAGAGTCGGGGCCACGGGCTTATCCCCCTCCAACTCCCGTACTGCAGAGAAACGTACAAAGTGTGTGATGCACCGACACCAGTGAGGATTTAATGCCCTTCAGATCAAGTGGGAGCGTGTGCCGAGAGGTTCATTGGGAGCGGGGGAAGTTGCTGTGCTTCTTGCCTCATTTGGGAATTAATGTGATGCATGTGTGTGAGTAAAATGCAGGACAGTGTGTGTGAGTAGGCACCCCTCCATTTCCTGCCCTGTGATCCTGCATCTTGGATTACCCTCATACCTGCTTCAGGAGATTTGGGATGGAGACAATAGTTTGCCTTTGGGAAACATCCATATGGCAAATACTGTTGGAAAACGTCACAAGTGAAAATAACCCTATCCATCCCCCCATTGGTAAATTATGTGATTGCAGTGCTGAATACCTGTTTTATATTTTGCACATATAAAATTAATCATTTGGCCTGAAATTCGTTTTACCTGGGGATTGTTTGTCTTTATTTTAAAAAGTTGGGGTGCGGGTTGAAAAAAGAGCATGGAAGAGAATGGATTTTACCTCTTTAATGGTAGACTGGATGGATTGACTCTCTAATACTCACTGTATCAAAAAGGGATAAAAAGATAAAATATTAAAATGATGAAATTGTTGCTTCACATAAAATCTCAATCTGGCTTTCTCCACATTTGGGTTTGAGGAGTTGCTCTAAGGGACATGGGATCAGAAAAGAACTTCATGTTAAGGAGAAGTAGCCTTTTACTAATGCATTACTTCTTTCTATAGATGATCAGAAGAGCCAGTACGTACTTTATAAGCAAGGTTTCATATTGTGATTTGCTGGATAATTACATTTCCTCTTTCTCCCCTTTACTTCTCACTTTTTTTCTTATTTGATGTATCATGTGATGTGGCAATTGGTATTAGTGAGACCATCAAAAAGTCTGAGCTGGCTTCTGTTGAAGTCAGAAGTTAAAAAAAAAAACTGCTAATATTTTGGGTAAAAAACTGAACTTCTCTATAAACACAGTTTTTTAAAGGTATCACACAGATTTCTAGTTATCACTTTTGTTATCCTTGTTTCTGATTTTATATAATTACTCTGGAGTAATTTGGACTTCTAAACTGAAGAATTCTGTCTTTAGCGCCCATGGATCCATAATTATGAGCTGATGTGTCTCAAGTTCTTGGCACAGGTTTATGCACGAATTGAAATGTAACTACCAGACAGGTTGTGTTGGAGGTAATAAAATGAAATTAGAACAGCAGGAACAGATTTTAATGTACACATGCAATACACAAACCCTCACAGTTGCAGAAAGCAATTGCACTGTTCCACTAGGGAATGTAAGTTATACTATTGTGTTTCTTTAACTTTGCTGAAGTTAGGTTTCACAGAAGTTCACTAAAACACTTTACTAACTCGCCAGAAGACTATCGCTCTCTAAGGGCATGTCTATACTAGGAAACTATTTCAAAATAACTAAAATCGATTTAATAACTCTCAAAATAAAATTGAAATGGTGTGTCTGCACTATGGGGAAGCCTCGAAAGTAGTCCAAGGCTGGGGTCCGTAATTGTGGACATGATACCTTGACTTAGAGCCCCAGGAAGCACTGGGGAGTAATTACTTCAAATTACTCTGGGGAGTAGATATTTTGAAATAGCAGCATCACTCTAACACTATTTTGAAATAACTATTTCAAAATTAGTGTTATTCCCTGAGGAAAGCAGGAATACAGATTTCAAAATAACCAGCCTGTTATTTTGAAATAATGGTCGGAGTAATGTGAACACTCCACTTATTATTTCAAAATAAGGGGGATTATTTTGAAATAAAGCTTTAGTGTAGACCAGGGAACTGGCAAAGTAGTTGATTCACCCAACATGTTCAGAATATTTTGTGTAAGTAGGTATCAAAATGATTCTGCGGACTGTTTTTTTATCCCTATTGTCAGTTTTGTTGTGAAGTTAAGGATGTTTTAAAATTGCTGGGCATTTTTGATCTGCACAGCTGGCCTAAATTTGTACGTTGTGTCTGCATTTGTAATACTAAAATTGGGATGTGAAAATTCCTTTCACTAAAGCAAAAACAGAAATATTCAAATTGTGTTGAAACCAAAAGTTACCAGGGCATTAATATCAACTGAGCAGACTCTCAGTCTTCATTCATGGTCCCAAGATGTTTTTAACACTTTTAAAATAATGTTTAATAAAACAGAGTATTTGCAGCTTTAAAGTATTTGTCTGATATTTGGTTCTGATCCAAATCAACCTTCCTAAATATCTGGTAGAAATGGTCATGCTTAACCCAAATTATTTACTTTGTGTTATTTTTCATTCAAGCTAACTCCTTTGGCAGGGAGAAAGAGCTCTGTATTCTACTGTCTTTTAGAGACTTTTCTTGGAGTTTTTTTTTCTGCATTATATGATGACTGTGTGTGTAGTTTTGAAAAAATGCCATTTTGCATTGGTCATTTGGATTCTATAGTCATCACTCTACTGTGTTTGAGACTGAGTGTAGGCAAACTAAAGCACTGCAGTAAATGGAGATGTCACAATTCATAATGATGAGTTTTTAATTTCATATCTTCTGACCACTTAAATAGTAATGTGCTCTTAAGACAAGACAGCTGTGTCAGGATTGGGAGTTATGAAGTTTGTCTTTGTATTCCAGCAAATAATTGCTGTGTCTAACCTTTTATCTAGAGTTAATGAATGTCACTTTCATTAATGTGAAGTTTAGTCAGTCAATACAAAACAAATAACATTTAAATATAGAATTTATTTTATTTTTAAAATGAAAGGCTTTTTTCCTTCCCATGTCTGTCTTATTTTTCAGGAAACTGTTGGTATGTAGTACTGTTACAGTAGTTATGGACAGTGGTCATGTGTTGGATGATAGTCTAGTGCTGTTATATTCATTGACTTATTTAAAATTACAGTACATAAGTGTGATTCTTTTTGTGTCATAAATCAGAATTTGCTTCTATGGCACTTTTCCATGGTGCAGTGGTATATGCACATAGTACCAAAATAAGATATTAATGCAATGACTGTGGGTTACCAGTGATAATCAGTGCTGGGTCAATTCTTTCTAGTGGGATGTGCTACAGTTCTCACTAGATCTGTCCAAAACATTGACAAGAAAGATTATCAAATATTAGCATTTAGAGTTAATGCTGCTTGAAAACATCAGACTTGTGTAACTTGTTATGTAAAGTACCCGCAAGTTATGTGCAGAAGTGCTTTTGGGAGATTCCATGGAACTGGGGCATGCTACAAAGTCGCTTCCCCACATCTGGTTTTGGGGCCCATTTACTTTTTTTCTTTTCCTTTGCTACCCTCCGTGCCATGTACCGTATGGACAAAACTTGTTCGCTGCTAGTCTGGTTAAACCTTACTATGTATAGGACCAGCATGATTACTCAACCTATTTAATGTTACAAACCAGTAGAAGAGACACAATTTGAGAGAGTGTACTGCACAACTATGATAGTGTTAGAAAAACATTAGCTTTCATAGATAAAGTGAGTATTGAATTTAAATTCATGTATTCCTATAGAATGAGACAAGCTTGTTTTGTTTGTTCAATAAAGCTTTTATTTTATTTATTTATTGCACTTCTGCTTTACCGAGCAAGTCTCCAGAAGGGATTGAAAATAAACGTAAATAATCCTTTTGACAAAGTTTATCCCTGGATATTAGAAAGTTAAATGTCAGTTAAGCAGTTTTCTTATGTGGTTAATTTCAGAGAGTCCCAGACACTTAAAAATAGCAGCCTCATCCAATATTTTCCAAGATATTCTTAGTATTTTCAACAGAAGTCAGACATAGCATCACAACTGGAAAACTATCCTGCCAGAGCATTTTTTTTTTTTTTTTGCTTAGGGAAGTATCACATGAGAGAGAAATAATTCAAATATCCTTTTAATCTTCATTTTTCAACCAAACTCGGTCACAAATAAAAACTACCAACAAAAAATTTCTCTGCACTAAAACCAAGTTAGTTATTTCTATAACCCTTAATAATCCTTCCTTAATGGTTAAGCTTCTATTCTAGAATTTTTGTTCAACTGCTCTGAATTTACTTACCCTTTTGGAAGGAAAATACATCACATAGGGGTATTAATGGAAAGTATCAACAAAAGATACTCCTTAGAATTTTGAGTATATGCTGATACTCAGACAAGAGCGGTACAATATTTTTTACACAAAGATACTGAGTCTTTAGTTTTAAAATAGCCAGAAGGCAAGAGGAAGTAGCTTCCATATTTCTGATTATTTTTAAAAAGAGACAATTCAATTTTATCTTTGCTGGATTTGGAAGAACTCTCTAGCACAGCTAATATCAATGAAATGAGCAGATGAAACTAGTAACTTGGTATTCCTGAGGAATGCCATAATAATACATTTAAAGGGGGTTTTCACTAACTTTTCTTTCTCAAACATTTAGCTGCACTGTCCATTTGTCATAAGGACATAATAGAGACAAGATGGGTGAGGTATTATATTTTATTGGACCAACTTTTGTTGATAGAAGAGACAAACTTTTGAAGTACACATAGCTTGTCTTCAGGAGTGGAAAAGGTACTCAGATTGTCATAGTTAACTGCCCTCCGCACTTAGAATGGTATCTTACAGTTTGTTAGCTACAATCTATTTCACTTTTTATTTAGCTGTGACACTCTGAATACATTTCCCAGACCTGAGGAAGAACATTGCAGAGCTTGTCTCTTTCAATAACATAAGTTATTTAAAAAAGCAATTACCTCCCCTACCTTGTCTCTGTAATGTTATGGGACCCACCTGCCTATAACAAAACCGCAAACAACAGTAGGGAATTCATACTAGCTTTGGCCAGAAATGCAGAAGATAATTGCCGTAGTTCTGTACTTTGTAACATCGGCTAATGAGGGCCAGAGATAGAAGTAGGATGCAAGAACTTGATGAGCATCTTTTAATCCTTTTAGAAAACCATACCTTCAATTAACTGAGGCAACTCACTTCCCAACATTTGGAATGTTTTGTTTGAGAATAAGGGTAATGGGCTGTAATATATACTTGCTGCTTTGATTCCTGTCCATGAGCTCAGCAAGGGAGTCTAAATTAATTTTTTTCACCAACTTCTATGGTGTCTGAGCTTCATGGCTTCATTTAACTTTAAACCCTTTTATTCTTTGTCATTCTTCACCATATCTATCCAACATATGCTCAGTCTTTCTCTGTTTCCTTGGAATGTATTGCTGTGTGGTATCCTTTTCAGGTCTGTTCTTGCCATGTGTCCAAACCCTTGAAGCCCTCTTTCTTGAATCTCCTAAAACAGCGTTATTTTTTGTACTAGCTATTTTCTTAATAACTTCATTTTTCATTTTCTTCCTACTTGAAACTCTCAGGATTTCCTTCAGCCAGTTCATTTCCGCAGTCAATATCTTTTTTTAGTTGACTTGTCTCAGAGTCCAGCATTCTGACTTGCATCACAGTATTGGCACAGTTGTTTTATATACACTGATTTTAATTTTTATCAAAATGTCTTTAGCCTTCCAGATCTTACAGAGTTTTCTGAATGCAGCAGTGGCTAGTCTAAGTCTTTTTCTGTCATTTTCACAAGTCCCATTCTTTTAGTCCTCCACATTACCTCTTCGTTTCTTCCACAGTGGCTCAGGGCATGCTTTTCCTCTGTAGTTCTGATCCTCACTCTTCTCTTTTTTAATAGATTGGCACTAGCATTGCTTCCCCCCATTTGTTCACCACTTGCTCTTGTTTGTAATACTTGTTGAATTTGTTCCTCACCTGCTTGCAAAAGCTCTGCAGTTGAGTTGTCATTTCCTGGTGCCTTTTTTTCTTCTTCAAACTTTCTATCAAGTTTTATTGAGGGGAATTCAAACCTCATTTCAATATTATAACTATTATTATTATTATACAATATTAATATTATCTTATCAGATAGGTAAGATAGGCAATATCAATTTAGAAATAGAGTGAGAAAGCGAGGAGGGCACAAGTGTGCCTGGACTGTATGGGCGATTAATGACATTGTTACTTAGAAGAAAGTTCATCAAGGACATCCACAACCTGCAAGTAATGAAAATATTTGTTTGAGCTGCAGTCTGTTTCATTTACTTCACCTGAATATTTGTGATCTGATAGACAGCTGTTAATGACAGTATATTATTTTAGTGTTAGACCACAACGAGCAGTAACTGTTCTTTTATTACTGCTGCAGGTGTCCCAAAACATCTAAGTCCACAGCAGTGCGAAAGTACATATAAAAATGACGCATATGTTTCCCCACTTATTAATCAAGTTGAAAAGGCACTGTAAAACTGAGCCTCATTAAGTATCTCGGCAGGGAAAAGTGAACACTTTGAAATACAAAGTATATGAACATAAGGGACTTATTTGTATGTCTAATAACATGAAGAACCTATCATTGATTGGATGATGTTCAAGGAAGTTGTCAGTTAACTATCAAAATTAGACTAATCCAGCAAAACATTGAAATGCTGAAACGTGTCAAAATTGAAGTTCTGACCTTATAGAAACTTTGGGGTAGCTGATATTTGAGAAAATATTTATTCTCCACTCTCTGTCATTCAAAATCCAAAACATTTTCGATGGGTCCTTTATATATATGGTGCAATGACTGCAAATGGTGCTTTGTAACTCAGAATATACCCAACAAAATCAGATTGGCTGTTAGGCTCCAAGTTTCTGGTGATGTACACTAGTTGTAAATGCTGCTTAATTAGATGGTTAAACTAAGTTTATGGCCACTTTGAATCAGTAGAATGGCACTGGAATATACTAGTGAATCTGGCCAAGAATGTCTTCACCATACAATTTAAAATGTATTTGTTGACCGTATTTATCTTAATTCCTGAGTATGTTCAGCCATGGTAATAACTACATTTATGGAACTACCCGAGTGGTGTCTGCTCATGCAATCATTTCTTGAAATCGTTTAGAAGTAGGTAATTACAGAGATAAAATTCCCTTTCTTTCAGTTCCCAGCATCCCCAGGAAATCACCAGTCTCATAGGTGTGGCTTCTCTATAACTAAAAGGGCATGAATGAAACTCAAGAAATTAGATTATTATTGTTTATTTTGATGTAGTCTTTATTTTTTCCAATTCAGGATGCTCAAGTTGTATTTGTAGTTGCAGTATTCCTGGTTAGAAAAACAGACAAATTACTGGCTACAGTTGTGTAATGTTATTCTTGAGAGTCAGCACAGTTCCTGAATTTCTCCTAAAATGTGGTCTCTTCTTTCTGTTTGAATCCATCCTTAACTCTGCTGTTTTTTGCCTTTATCCCATTTTGAAAATACATATGTTTGCTTAAATACCTTGATATCTTGAGAACCATGAATATATTATATATTCAGAGAGTTAAAAGCTGTTTTTGTATTTTTCAGAGGTAAAAGGTATAATACATTTGTAAGGGAGGTAGGTCAAGGTGACTCATGCAAACAGTTCCCTCCTCCTCTCCCCCTGTGTAATGTCAGTGCAAATGTTCGTGTATCGAGGAGACTCATGCAAACAGTCCCCCCCCCCAGTGTAACGTCAGCGCAAATGTTCGTGTATTGAGGAGATAAATATATTGACAGAAGCTTGTTGGGTAGATTTTTGGAGTACTGTATAATGGTATTATTATAAAATATATTTGATTCCAACAGCTGATGCATTATTGGTGAGGAGAATTCTCTATATAAGTAGTTTAACTTAAAAAGTGTCTACTACTTCGTACTGCTCCAATCAACAAACCTTCTTGTCCCTCACATGCAGTGATAAGAGGTAGCAGCACAGGATGGCAGCATCCCCTGAGCTCCTGGACCCAGTGCAAGCTGGAACTGAGCCAGGCTGCCTGGCTGCAAATGCGCTTTAAATGCAGAGCCTCAGCGCGGGTAGGTCCCAGACCCATCACAAACCACAACTGAGCCGGGCTGTTGGCCAGCCTGCTAAAAAAATTACTGTCGTGTGCGTGCGTGCGTGTGTGTGTGTGTGTGTGTGTGTAGGGGGAAGGGGAGGGGGAGAATGCATGTAGTCTATAGCATTAGCCTAAAGCTTTTGCTTATTGGGTAACTGACTACACTTTTACGTCCCTAGTGTGTATGGCTAACTGCTAGGTCCCGTTGGTCAAATATGACTTTCTAATGGGGAAAAGGGTAAAGCGCTTCCAGGTTATGCTTCTTTATGATGACAGAAAGGCGCTTAAGAACATATGTAAGGAAGGCCTCTGAACACCAAGGTACATTCCACCAGGTCTTGAACAATGCTCTCTGCCTGCTTCAGGTATGTACCAGTCTCTGCGTCACAAAGACAGTGATGTGGAGCAATCCGCTAACTTTAATAAATCATTCTGCACTTGATAGGGCAGCCAGATCAATTGCCAAGTTCAGGAGAGTAGTACTCCAGTCTCTGATTGACTGACACAGCTGAAACTCCTCACTTCTACCATCCACAAACTACTGCTTGCGAGGCATTGTGGGATCTATACTGACAGGTATTCAAAGAAGAAAGAACAATTACTTTCCTGCAGTAACTACGGCTGAAATAACCCTCCTACAACGAGGTTTACCAGTTATTTCGGAAGAAGGGTTTTCTTTCAAAATAACCGCGTCTAGACTGCATTTCTTTTTTTGAAATAGCTCCATAAAGTGAATATGCAAATGAAGCATGGGATATTTAAATCCCGGCTTCATTTGCAATTTTGAATGTCTCCATTTGTATCCCTCTCTCGAAAGAGGGTGCAAGTGTAGACATATCCTCAATGATTTGACTTTTGGCTCTGGAACATCTCATGGTCTGCTTAGGAAAGTTGCACCATTTAGACTTAAATCAGTGCAAATCCCTTTGTGGATATTATTTCAGTTTGTGTTGTTTCCTTTATTTAAACTTAAGCCTGTTCACAATTAAGATAAAAGGGAATGAAAAAACCAAACCAACCCATTTTAAAACTGAAATAAGTGTTCAGTGGGTTTGCTTTGGTTTAAGTAAATCAGTTTCAGAATTAAACCAGGGCAGTCTTCTCATGTAGATAAGCTATTAACTTGATTGGAAAAAAGTCCTATCTCAATCAGTTTAGGTTAGGATAATTAAAAAGCCCTATTTGCTGATCTGTTCACATATCTTCACATGTATTAGCCTGCGTTTTAATGGAGCTTGTTAATCACAAAAAGCTAACTAATTTTGCTAACATGATTGGGGAAAAAACATGAGGTTTTTTTTTCTGTTAAGACAGGGCCCTAGGGTGAATATGCAGAATATAATCCTCTGTGGTACCCTTAACAGATGTTTTCTTTAAAAAAAATCCCAACCAACCATCTCTTCTGGCATCTGCTCTCTAATATGTAGGATTTGTACATTGTATGTATAGTGAAGGGAAGAGAGTCCATGATCTTGAGAAAAAATGAGTACTGGAATGAAAGGTTTGGATCAATAATTAAAGTCAGTCAGTGGAGCAAGGAGAAGTTCACCCATTTTGGTGACCAAAGCAGAATTCTTAGTATAATGTCCATGGGAAATGAAGAATATCCAGTGCACTTTCTGGTGGTCTTAGGTGGTAGGGAGTACTAGAGGAAAGGATCCTTGGATAAGTGCTGTGCAAATATGTAGAGCAGGAAATGGATTTCCATGTTCAAGAGTCCCGATGCGGAGTAAGAGAATTATAAAGCTCCTTTCTCTCTCACCTGATCATGTGGGCTGACATATAAATTGTGTGCAGCATAAAAGCAATAGTGCACACAAAAGCAGCAGTGGATTAAAGATTAGTGGGCCTTAGGCACAAGGAACATTTGCCCCCCCATCCTGGGGGCTTCAGAATTGGTCTGTGCATCAACCTGCCACTCATGAGAGAAGAAGAAGAGCAGGGATAACTGTATCCTCTGAATTATGCAGTTTGCCAGATGGAGAGATGTCACTTTCATACTTCTAAAGCACTGTTGCAAATTTAACACCTGTAAAAGGTAATACACGGTGTTTTTTTAAATTCTATTTCACTATAGGCAATAGCAGTTCTCTGCGTATTTGCATGGATGGGGAAACATGGTGCAAGTGTAACCTTGAGATTTCTTTTCTTCAGGGTACTGAAGATTAAAAGATTCATGGAAGCCAGTGTAATTTGTTGCAGGTTAGGGGGCTGCTATTTCTGTTTCTGAGTATCTCCTGCAGGCTGATTGTCAAGGGGCTGAGGAATACTGGATCTTACAGGTTGAACTGAAAACCGGAAAACTGAAATACAGTTCATGAAGTTTCTGAAAAAGAATGGGAAGAGACATACTGCACATTGTGGTGGTTGGGGAGTGTGTCTGGGGGGAGCATTCATAGGAAAAGAAAGCATTACAATTGCTTATTCTAGCATCCCAACAGTATAATAAACCATCTAAATTTTCAAGTTTTGTTGTTTTTCTAGGCAGCCAGACTTGAAATAATATTGTAGCTATTTCATGCCATGTGTGGCCAGACCAGCATGGTTTATTGTTTTATTTTGACTTTGATGGCCAGTGGAAGGTTGGATGGATGACTTGGATATTTTGCCTAAGAATGAAACATTATACCTGAATTTCAATTCCCTTTGCCTCCTTGCATGCTGGAAATGTGCAAGAGCGTATTTACCTCAGAAATACACTGGATCTCAAACCCACAGCTAACTATGTGTAATGTGTTATACTGAAAAACTAGAGAATGGACAAGTTCAAACTGGCATTTTCAAGTTCATTTATTAAGTCATTAACAACCGTATAACTAGTTATATCTTTTTGTGCTGAAGTGAACTAGGCCCCATCTTGAGGTCCTACCACACATCTTTCCCAGAAAAGGAGCAGTTAAGTAGGGTCCTACAGGCCTGTCTAGAAAGGCTGCAGGGAAGCAGCCAATTAGAGTGCAGCCAGCTCAGATGAAAGCTTCAGGAACTTGAGTAGGTCAGTTCCTAGCTGGGACTAGAAGGGTGAGGAGGGGCTGGAATGCACCTTTAACTTTTAAAAAATCATTGATTTTTATCCATCCCATGGACAACCTCCTCACCCTGCCACCGACCCTCAAGGGCTCTCAGATTGCACAATTGCTCCAGCCTGGTATGCTCTATGGTTTGGAAGTTTGAGACTCCTGAATAATGTGGTAAAACCCAAATGTGAATGTAGTTTTGCTGGGATAAAAGTGCTTTACAATGCTTTATAGTATACGGTAAAACTCCAACTGTCCCGCATCCAGTGGTCCGGCACTCCCGATAGTCCGGCACCAACTGGAACCTGGAAGTGCTCCGGACAGTTGGAGCTGCTCCGCACCGCTTCCCCAAGTCCGCTGCTGCCGCTGCTGAAACTGACCAGTGGCGGACTTGGGGAAGAGGCGCAGAGCAGCTGGGGTGCTGCCGGGCGCCGAGCAGGGGCGTGAGGGGCGGCGCTGCGGGACCAACCGGGCAGCACCCCAGTTGCTCTGCCCCACGGCTTCTCTGAGTCTGCTGCTGCTGAAACTGACGAGCAGCGGACTTGGGAAAGCCGGGGGCAGAGCAGCTGGGGTGCTGTCGGGTTGGTCCTGCAGCGCCGCTCAGGTGAGGGGCAGCGCTGCGGGACTAACCCGGCAGCACCCCAGCTGCTCTGTCCCTCCACTTCCCCAAGTCGCCGCTGCCACTTGAAGCCTCAGCTGGCCTGTCGCCAGTGGCTGCTTGGGGCTTCCCCCGCCAGCCCCCCTCAGACCCTTCATAGCCCCCCTTCCAGAGTACCTCCTGATACTCCGGCATATCCGATAATCCAGCACCCCCTGGGTCCCAAAGGTGCCGGATTATCGGAAGTTTACTGTATTTCCCTTTCTGCATGGGAATGAGCACTTTTATACTGGTATAACTGCACCTACACAAGGGGGTTCTTAAAGCATGAGTATACTTGTGTCATGACCATGAGGGATGGGCAGCAGCCTGGTGACTAAGGGGTTAACTTTACCTAGCCAGGTATCTGCTCAGCCAATAGAAATGCAGATAGGGATTTCAAACTAGGACAAAGGAATTTTTGGGTTTTTCCCTCCTTTGTCTCTGGGCAGTTTCTCTCCAGCTACTGAGGGGGACAGACACTTCGTCTCCTTCTGAGAAAAGACTCTTCACTATTTGTAAGTAGAGTAAAGTTTAGATACATCTGTTAGGTTTTATGGTTTGGGAATGGGAATCTGATGTCTGTACATTTAAAAATGGGTTTTCCTCTCCTTTGTAACTAAGTTTTGACCCTTGGTGGAATCCCCCCATGAGTATATTAATTTGTGACTTTTCCATCTAGTCATTATGCTTGCAACAGGAATATTTTGGTGATAATAAATGTTCTTTCTCTTTTCTTTTTATTAACCTGGTATTGGTTAATTTTTGTGTCCTGGTTTTACTTTTGGGGCTGAGATTTCCCAAATAGTCTCTTCCTGGTTTCTTCTTATTGCTTGGGTGGGGGCAGCAGACTTTTTATCCCCAAAATCTAGGGTTTTAAGATTTTTTGGGGAAACTTTATACCAAAGCCTGGAAAGATAAGGTTTTGGGGTTCTTTTTCGGGCTCCCACTTCTGCATTTATCATGCCAGAGTAGGGAAGAAGCCTTGACAACTTGTAAAGTTAAAACCATATACATTTTGTATGTAGACAAGGCCTAAGTTTAAAAAAAAAATCCAACCTCATGACAAAGGGTTAGAGTGTAAGTCTGTAATACAACTTCAGTAGTGACCATTATCCCTTGTTGTGTTTAGTGCTTCTGGTATGCAGGAATTTGATTCTCCTTCTTCCCCTGACCTAATCCATGGCCTATCCTAGCATGTGGAGCAGTATTGAGGGAATATGGTAGGTTGTTCTTGCTGGTGTTAAATGGTGCAAAGCGGCTGTCATCACCAGGCCGAAATCTATTGAGCTATTGTATATACCTGTAAGTGACTGTACTCTGTGATAGGTAACGGGGAGACTTTAATTAAAACATTATTTGTAAGCTTGTTTAGGGGGTCTTGGTCAGTACTAATACACACACTTGTTCCTATAGCAGTTACACTGAAAAGTGTGACATTATCATCCTAAAAGGTATTTAACTTTAGCAGATTTGTTCAGATGTTACATTGTCAATTTGCACTTGCAAGCTTTTCTCTCCTTTGGAGCTCTGCTAAGCAATCTGTGTATTCACATAATAGAAAATTGAAAACTTTGTAATAATTGAAAAATGTAGTAAATATAACATATCTTTCATCCTTTCCAAACTGTTTGTTTATTGCCTCTTATTTCATTCTTTGAACAGTGGAATAGAATTAGCAGAATCTTATTTGGGAGATAAGGCAACGTGCCACATTTGTTGTGAATGAAGAGTTCGTATACTGTCCCAAGTTACTAAAATTATCCCCTCCTCCCACTAATACACACAGTTCTACGGAGGGGATATAATTGCCAGCCTCAGTTGCTCATGTTAGTACACTGGCCAGGTGGTCTAGACATGAGGAGGGAAGTGGGGATGTGTTGGTGCACACTGATGTTCCTGGAGGAAGATCATAGAACCAAAGACCCAACAGATTCCTCAAAGGCAATTCTTAACAGGTTACTAACATTCTTAACAAGTTACTAACAAAAGTGGTTAACACTGTTTTATTTATAAAATTCCATTCATAAAAAATGGGTCCACAGTACATGAGGTTATATAATGTTATATTGGTAGATATAATTCATTAAAAGGGTGATTTCATTCTTCAGCTCTACATATAGAATGATTCTGCAAAAGTAAAACCCTTGTGAAATGAATAGTATGCACATAACATGTAGTCATCGGAGAGCGTCGTAGCAGTCCCCTGTGGGCTGCGCATACATGGTGCCTGCTTTGTACTCCATTGTCAGTTTAAGTAGCACTTGTACAGCTGGCACCTCCAGTTCCTTCTCAACCATCCCTAGCCTGAGATGGAGTTGCGCAGTCCTCTAGAAGCAAAAGTACTTATTTCGCCTTCCCAGTTGAAGTTACCGCCCCTGTTACTTTTTAGTTAGTTATAGTTATAGTTAGTGTTAAAGTTAAGTAGTTCTTTGTTAAAAACATTTTTTTTGGCCAGCTGCCAGCATGCTGGGCTCACCAGAGTTTAAATGATGCTTCTCCGATAGGGATACCATGACCATATTGGATGGATGTTCCCAGTGCATCCACCGCCTTGGGGAGTCACATATTCCCCCAAAATGTCCTCACTGCGAGAAAGTGGTCACCAACTCGATCTTGTTCAGTGGTGCCTAAAATACATCCCATCGGCACCACCACCCATGCTCTGTCCCACACATTGGCCTTACTGGTGTCAGCTGCAGTGGCCACGGAGACGCTCTTCTCACATGGTCTCAAGCTGCTGTGGTGAGAGGGCTGGGGTTGTCCTCTCTCCCCAGAACAGCCTGCATCCTAAGCCCCTCATCCCCAGTCCCACCCTAGAGCAATGATTTAAATGAAGAAAAACCAAACTTATTCAGGTTAAGGACCTGAACAATGCTGGATAGATCTTTTAGTTATAAATTAAGCTATTCTTTTATTAAGATTAATGTTGGATTTTTGATCTGCTGCAAAAAAGCTAATGAGGTACTGTTTCAGTGTTCAGTAAAATAGAGCCAGGGAAAAAGCAAATGGAAATCTAATAATAAATTGTATATAATTATCTCATTATAATGCATTTCTGTAATTGAGATTGCTCTGAAGTTAAACTGATTAGCTTTATTTCATTATAATTTTAATAATGAAAAAGTTTGACCAGTTGTATGAAAATAAAGTATTAGAACACAGAAAATTCTTTTTGTTCAGTTTTTAAGAATGTTGAAGCTAAATCATGCTTTCTACTTTGCTGGAGTGCAAATGATAAGAGGGCTCAGAAAGTCTATTCTGTGTAAGGAGTAGGGATGTTAAAAAGAGGGTAATTAGGTAACTGTAACTTCTGAAAATTCTCACGCAGCGTGGGGTAACAGCTGGCTCCCTGGGAGCCAGAATGCACCGGTAGCCAGCTCCTGCCCTGCTCCCAGGGAGCTGGCTGCCACTACCCACTATGGCCTCTGATGGGCAGGAGTCTCCGTGTAATTGTTCTCGGTAACCCATAAGCCCAGGCTTATGGGTTAACCTATTACATCCCTAGTAAGGAGCAGGCAAGAACTTTCCATAGCACACCTGAAAGCACTAGAAGAAAAATCTAATTAATGCATTTGCCCTTTGTGGGCCATCACGTGGCCCCTTCTTGCCAATCCCCAATCAGGGAGTCGTTTAGGCGTCAGTCTCTATCGTCCCTGCTCCAGTCGGGTAGTGATGCCGTCACTCTCTCCTCCGCTCGCGTTGCCGCCATGACCCACTGTCTACTGTGATGCCGGACATGAGGCGGGGGTAGGGAGAGCCCAGGCCTGCCCTCGCTCACGGGCCCCAGCCCAGGGCCCTAAGGACTCGGATCTACTGGGATCCAGTCCAGCTGGTGGGGCGTTCCGCCACAACTCACCAGCCCGCCAACCACACCAGGTTCCTCCCACCTGGTCTCCTGCAATGGAGGAGTGGCTTGTGAGACATGGCTGTAGAGAGGAGCCCCTGAAAGCACATGCCGCAGCGTGCCTGACTGATCAGCCACAGGAAATATCCATCTTGCTGGTGCCCTCCCCAGAGTGTTCTGGGTGCTCTAAGTCCAAGGCAGGCTCCAGTCAGCGTGGATGTGCTATGTTGGACTAATTCTAACTAATTTTGATGCTTCCCACTAGTGGGGACCCGTTACTTCGATTTTGTTAAATCAGGAGGTAAGTCGATTTTAGTAATTTTGAAATAATTTCCTAGTGTAGACATGCCCTCAAAGGCCACGATACCGACTGTATGTTTTGTTGATTTTCTGCAAAATATTTTGCACAGTGTCCACACTGTGTTCTGCATGCCAGTGGGATGGCTTCTGACCCTGCTGGTCTCCTCTGCCTCTACAGTTGTTTAAGGAAAGTTAATAGCCCAGGGTTAATAACTATTTTTGGGAGGGAAGGAAGATCGTGAGGGAGCTTTGACAAATGCAAGGAAATGGCGTGCCAAGTAAAAGTAGTAATATACTCTACTCCGTTACAGAAATAACATACTCTACTTTGTTATAGGCCTCGAGTGGAAGGACCAAAGGGTATAATTGCTTCAGGGCCTGGCACTTTAAAAGGGCCTGGGGCTCCCAGAGATCTGCTCTGCAACAGTAGGTGTGGTGCCTGGAGCCCCAAGTCCTTTTAAATTTCCACTGGAGTGTTGCACAGTGTGCTCCAGGCAGCTTTGAGGTGTGTGGGTGGGTGGGTGAGTGCCATGGTGCAGAAGGCTAGCTGCCCCAGCCCCACCCCTTCTGTCTGAGGCCCTGTCTTTTCTGGGAGCACAGAGCCAGCCTCCGTGCCCAGGGGCCTGCTGAGGCTGTCAGCTCCCCCTGGTTACAGTGTATTTGACGCCAATGAAAGATAAAATGGCATTAAACATAAAATAATGACACAAAAATTATATGGAATTTCTTGAAGGGAAAATATTAAAACAGTATTTGTATAGTCATTTTTAAGAGTCACATTGAATATAAAATGCTAATTCTACATACATATTATCAGCAAAAGAAAAAATAATCAGCTGTTTACTAAGAAGCTGCTTCCACAAGTGTATGGTGAGACAGACCTTTTTGGAAATATAGCCTGGGAGGGGATGTAAAGTGTGACTGATGTGTGTTGATTTTAGTTATTTTTCAACAGACAGGTTTTTAAAACAACCACACTCATATATCAAATGGGTCAGATCATGCCTCTTAGATCCACATGCCGAAGGGACCTTTTATATATGCAGTGAGCCCTTTTATCAGCATACGAATGGAGATTCAGCCATGTTTTTTTATGCCTCTGTTCCAGCTCACTCCTGAATAGTCTGGAATCTGTGTTGGGAGAGGTGTCAAAGAGTAGGCATTCCTAAGGGACGGATGGGAGGGAAGATGCATTTTCTTCCCCTTTCAGTCCCACATAAATTAGACAAAATAATTCATATAGTTACAGGTTATATTCATTTTTTTGGATTGCCTCTTGAGGGTATCGGTGAGGTTGAATTTGTCCCACAGACAGCTGTAGCCCAGGAAAACCCCTGGTTCTGCAGTTCCAAAAGCATATGTTGTCCTGGTGATGAGGTGTGGGGCAGATGTGATATAAAGTCATTCCCTATGGCAAGCCCTGCTGCCTTTCCAGAGAGAAAGCAATCTCTGACCCTCCATGGGACAACACCGTGAAGGGAATAATTTCCTTAAGGAATTCTGCAGAGAGATTTCTTCCTTTTAAACCCTGTCTTAAGTTTTCTGCACAGGGAATAATCTGGGTCAGCAGAAATTCTTACAGCAGCTGTTAAGTTTCTCATGCAGTCAAATGCTGAATTGAATTTTCCAACTCTCAGACTGGATTTGAGTTCTCGTTGGGAATTATTTATAGCAACTAGCATTTTATATGGCTATGTTTCTCTGGTAAATATTTTCTTAGCTGGGTAAGGGTATGTCTACACCATAGTGGCACAGCTGGAGTGATGCCTTTGCAGTGCTGTAGTATAGACATGATAGTGACACATGGTAATTTTCCATCACTGTAGTAAAAGCACCCACTTGTAGGGTTGCCAGGTGTCCGGTATTGGCCCAGATAGTCCAGTATTTGCGGCCTCTATCTGGTATAAAAAACAAAAAAAACCCAGAAAATTCCGGACATGCAAAATATCTGGTATTTTCTGTTTTTCTCGGATGGAAGGCCGCTTGGGACATTCTTCCCCTGCTGCATCTGGTCGGGGTGCATGGGGATTTAAAGGCGGTGCAGTCACTCTTTTTTTTTTTTTTTTTGGTGCGGTTTGGTCCCCCACCTTTTTTTTTTTTTTTTTTTTTTTGCCCTCAACCAGTTTCCCCCCCGCCATGTTCGGTATTTTTTGTGAAAGTATCTGACAACCCTTTCCACTTGAGGTTGAAGAATTCTTCCATTAACCTAGCTGCATCTACGTTGAGGGTTAGGTCAACCAAATAATATTGCACAGGACATGAAATTTTTCAGAATCCCTGAGCAATGTAGCTAGGTCAGTCCAAGTTTTAAGTGTCAACCAAGCCTAAGGCATTATAATCACTAAAGTTTTTTCTTTAAGACACGAACAAAACCAAGAATAGCATTTATGACCATACTGTCCTGTAATCTCTGTTGCAGCAAGCTCAATAGGCATTCTAGTATTTGGGTTTGTTTTGTTTTTGTTTTTTTGAGCGAAGAGCTTTTATTGTGAAAGAAGTATTGGTAGGTCAAACGATGAAGAGATACATAAATGAATTACTAAATCCATCATAATTTTTTGTTTTCCATTAAGGACCTTATGGTCATCTCTCATAACCTAATTTACTGTGAGTGAAGCAGCTGAAAACATAAATATCTGAACAGCCATCAGGAAAAAAATTCCTAGTGGGTACTATCTGGCATGGCAGAATAATATCACCTTTGGCATTCAGTCATAATCATCATTGGTGCCATGGGGTGGACAGATACATGTAAAGTAATTGTAACAAATATGAAAGACAACATTTAATATTCTGACATTGAAACTAAAATAGGAGTAGAATGTATATGCTTGTAGAAGTAGAATTCTGCACTGGAAAACTGGAGGTATCAATTAGGAAGAATTCTAATTCATTTATTAGGGTTTTTAACATGAGTTTGAATTAATTTCTGATTTATGAGTTATCTTTGTAGCATACATTACTGAAGATGGAAACATTCGGTCCAAAATGAGCAAAAGTACTCAAGTTTTCAAATGTCTGAGTTAATTTAGGTCTCATTAGGTGGGAAGGAACTCTAGGATTTGAAGACAACCAGGCATTATGAAATGTGTGAGGTTTACCACACTGTGTTTCTGGCAATTCACCTTACTTTTCACCTACAGATCCTCTCACCTTCAGAATGAAAATCTAATTGGGTTGTTGCAAACCACATAGTGTTGCCATGTACCAAAATAGACACTGGGCTGAGATCACAAAACCAATTTTCCTTGGAGACCTGAGCGAAAACTCATGATCGGTTCCTCAAAGACAACAGTGTTGTTCCCTAGCAATTTTAGACCCTGATTTATGTACTGACTTTCTGCAAAGTAACTTCATATATCTAATACTAGCACGTTCACCCAGTGTTGCTTGGGACCTTAAGAAGGGGCTCAGGGCGAGGAACTGGGGATGGGTGCAGCAGACAGGGTTGGAAGGTGAGGGAGGGCTCTTGGTAGGTGGCTCTGTGTGTGGAGGGAGGGAGTGTGGGGGGGGGAGGAGGGGGAGCCAAAATCCCCCCTCCTCTGAGATGCATACCATGGCTGCTTGCACTTCCCCTTTCTGTCCTTGTCAGGGAGCAAGAGCAAAGTGCACAGTTCATCTACCCCGTGTTCCCCAGCAAGAGTGAGAAAGGTCAGTAAACTGTGCATTTGCCCTTGCTTCCTGACAAAGGAGAACAGCCAGCAATGTCACTGTATGAATCTGGGGGTGAGGGGAGGAGCTTCAGGCCCCCCCTAAAGGGAACATGGGAGGTGGGAGGCTAGGGTTTGAGGTGGTCCCGGACAGGGCGGTACATGGCTCCGTGAGCCCTTTTCACTTGCCTGGTTACTCTGTCTCTGAGAAGCAATCCCATTCCAGGCATATTCCGTTTTCCTGGCACAACCAAGCCCTTACATTGCTTTAAGTTATGATAAGAGGAGCTCTATCTAATTTGGATGTCCTAGCTCTTACCGTTTAGGAGGAGTTTCTGAACAAACAAACAAACTCTTTCAAATATAAGTAGATAGTAAGAGTCAGCCTATTGAGAGGAAGTGAAACAATGCAAAAGAAAATAGGTGACACTTCTCCCTTTCCACTTTATAAAACGACAAATGTATCAAATAAAAATATGCAGGCTGTTGTTAATCACTCCCTTTTTCATAGGGTGTAAACAAAAGTAATAGGAAACAAAATTAAGAGTAGCCAGGGGTCTGGTTTTGCTCTCATTGATTTCAGTGAGAGTTTTGCCATTAACTTCAATGGGAATAGGATTAGACACAGCAAATCGGATTTATGGCCTTGGAGATTTTAACAATTGAATTGGCTGCATTATTCTGAGAGGTGATTTCTCCAGCACAGGGCTGTATTATGTGATAGCATGGTAGAGATCTGGACAATGAGGTAGTCAGTGTTGTGGAAGCTTGCATTGCTTCCACGTATAGACCTTAAATGGATACATAGTGGTCAGCATTATCATACCTTTCTTGAGCTTCACATTCTTTGAAATATTTGTAAGTGCCATGCATGAAAATCTAAGAACATTACAGATGAATAAGTGAGGCAAACTAGTAAGACCTTTCAGTCAGGAGGACTGCACAGGAGACTCACCTCATCCATCTCAAACAACAGTCCACCAAAGTCAACCTGACAAACAAAAAGCCTGCTGGTAAGAGAGCTGGAGTACCTGTAATGACTATGGAAGTCAAAGCGACTTTCAGATGCTCAGCATCTCTCAAGATCAAGTCTAAAGACAGAGTCTGCATGCACACACGCGCGCACACACACACACACGAAACCGATTCTGAATTTTAGAACTTGTACTTACTTTATTTAACTTTACAGCAAGAAGCAAAGTTGAAATTGGTGCAAATTCTCACCAGAGTAGCACATAGCAAAGTGCCTGGTGAAGTGTTCTGTTCTCTTAGGCTATGTTTACACTATAGGGTTTTTGTGCACAAACAGCCATTTGTGCACAAAAATCCGTGGAGCATCCACACCTCAAGCGCATTTTTGTGCAAGAAAATGTACAGTAAAATGGCAAACAAAGGGCTTTTTGCAGTGTAGGTATACCTCTTTCTACGAGGAATAACTCCTTTTTGCGCAAAAAGGCATGTCTGGATGCTCAACAGGGGTTTCTTGTGCAAAAAGTGTGAATGGCAATCAGAACTTTCTTGCGCAAGAGTATCCTTGCAGTGTGAACATTCTCTTGTGCAAAGCACATTGCTTTTGTGATGCGCTTTTGAGGTGTGAACACGCTTTTACGCAATAAGTTTTGTGGAAGATCTCTTCCGCGAAACGTTTCTTGCGCAAAAACCCTGCAGTGTAGACAAAGCCTGTAATTGTAACAATCAACAATCACTATAATTTTATTTCTAGAAGATTCCCAACAAACAAGTAGAATAATGATAATGCACAAAAAGTACATTAATCTGCAAGTTCTTTTGTATGTAAGTGGATCAGTGGTGTAAAATAAAATACCGGACACCTGGCAACCCTACCCATGTGGTCCCCAACCATGCTGGACAAGATAATCCCAGACAAGAGAGTACCCAGACTAAAGAGGCTTAACCTGTAATAGCTTTAGAAGCTGCCTGTGGTTTATAATGCCTGTGGGATTTAAAAAGTAAAATATAAACTTTACATTTTAAACACAGGATTTATCATACAGGTCTTAAATCAAGTGGGAAATGCCAATATCTTTTTTATTAGTTTCAGGGGGTAGCCGAGTTAGTCTGTACAGGATAAACTTAAAAAACAACAATTAGACTGGTAGCACTTTAAAGACTAACAAAACATGTAGGATATGTCTACACTGCCACCCTAGTTCGAACTAGGGTGGCTAATGTAGGCATTCGAAGTTGCAAATGAAGCCCGGGATTTAAATATCCCGGCCTTCATTTGCATCTTGCCGGGCGCTGCCATTTTAAAATCCCCGTTAGTGTGGACTCCGTGCCCGCGGCTACACGCGGCATGGAGTAGGTAGTTCAAGTTAGGCTCTCTAATTCGAACTACTGGTACACCTCATCTGGGGATTTAAAAATGGCAGCGCCCGGCAAGATGCAAATGAAGCCCGGGATATTTAAATCCCGGGCTTCATTTGCAACTTCGAATGCCTACATTAGCCACCCTAGTTCGAACTAGGGTGGCAGTGAAGACATACCCTTAGATGGTATCACGAGCTTTTGTGGGCACACCACTTCTTCATTTACCCACTTTGGAACTGTCCCATTAGTGATTCAGGTCAAGTAACATGTAACAGCAAACAGAAAACATCACAGTATTAAAGGAAATAAGATACCATTCCAATTAACCCATCTTTATGTTAGAATTTGCCACATGTGCTTACTAATATTATTTGGTAGCTTGTTCTGAGGTCAAAATAATCTGTTCTTTTTCTTGTCTCCTTTTGAATCAAATGTCAAAATTAATAGGCAGACTTGCACAAGGCATTGAATAAGCTCTTGTAAGAATAAGAACATCATAATCCATCCCATGCTTTACTGCACATTGGGCTACTCACGTTTGCTATCCTTGCCTGTCACAACTGCCCTTTTTTCCAGAACTTCCCATTTTATGTTAAGGAACATGATGTTATTCCTAACTGTTTGTTTCCATGTTATTTGTGGTCTTCCTCTCTTTTCTTTGTGCTTCTTCTGGCTTCTATTCAAGGGCAGTATTTTGTAAGTGTTCTTTTTCTATTCTCAGCACATATCCCAGCCACTGGTGTCTTCTTTTATAGATTATTTGTGAAAGGGTGCCTTGTCCAGTAATTTTTCTGACTTTTTCATTTGTCTTCCTAGCTCTATACGTTGTTTCCAACATTTTCCTCAGACAATTGTGATGAAATGCACCTAACGTCCATGTATTTTTCCTGTTAAGTTGCCATGTGTGACTGTTTTGTGTTGTGATGGCGATAACAATTGAGGGAGATGTTTTTGAGTTGCCAGCTGTTTCTGAGTCTTCCAAATACAGTGCTTCCCTTCCTGATACTACTTATTTCTTTAGAAGTGGTACCACTGTGCCTGATGGGACTTCCAATATAAAATTATCCACCTTCTCCAGTTTCCCCTCTTCAATTTTGATTTCCGTGTCCTATTAATATGAATTTGTTTCTTTGCATTGAATCTCAGATATACCTTCCTTTTTTTACTTGGTTTGTGCTTTTTTGTAGTCTGTTGGTATCTTTGTTGATAAAAGTCTAGATCAGATAGCCTTGAATTGTTCTACTTTAGGTCATATATCACTGTTGCATTGTTTAATCTGTAGTCAATGAGTAGCATGAACAGAAAAGGAGACAGAATGCACCCATGCCTTACACCTGTCTTGATGCTGAATGGTTTGCTCAGTCCATTTTCCATTTGAATGCAGCATTTTGAATAGGGATGTTAACTACAGTATCAGGTTTGTGTAAACACATAGGGCTACCAGGTAGATCCCCCCCTCCCCAAATACCAGACACACTTGATTTTGAGCGGGGCGGGGAGAGGGACCAGTCGGGAGGGGGACAGGGCTGGCTGGGAGGCGGGGTGGGGGGGGGGTCGGGGGCTGCAGGGCTTGCTAGGAGGAAGGGGGGGCGGGAAGCAGAGCTGGGGGAGGATCGGGAGCCGGGGGGGCTGGACAGGAGGATGGGGGTGGAAGGCTTGAAAACTGGCTCCCTGCGAGCACTGGCTCCCACAAATCCCCGCCCCACCTCCCCCACACATACAGTCTCTGATAAAGAGGCAGTGCAGGGGGCTGGAGGCTCCACGGGAGATGATATGTGCAGGAAGCTAGTTTGAAAGCTGCTTTCTGTGTGTACCAGCTCCAACCTGCCCCACATCCTCTCATGCTGCTGCATCTCTTTCAGCCTTTTAAGTCGTCTCCCTCCTCTCCCATCTCCCCTGTGCTGCTGCCTCTGTGGGAGGTGGCCCTGTGGAAACTGGCATGCGTGGAGAGTCAATTAGATATTGACATCCTTAATTCTGAGCTGACATAAATGCCTTCATAATGTTGATTTTTTTTTTTTGGTTGGGATTCCATATTGGGCCACAATTTTCCACATTGTCTCTCCATTTACACACTCAAATCCACAAAAATAATGGCAAGACTATTTTGGAATTCAGTTGTTCTCAATAATCAGTCTCAGGTTGAAAACATCATCTGTGTGCAATCTCCATTGACTAAATCCAGATTGTTGTTCATGTAGGATGGTATCCATTTTTCCTTTCATTCTGTTCAGGAGGACTATTATTAATAGTTTTCCTGTGACAGATAAAAGTGTTACTTCCCTCCAATTTGAGCAATTGTTTAGATCACCTTTTTTGGTAATTTGATTATGATATCGAGGGTCCATTCTTCCAGCACTTTCTCCTCTTCCAGCACAGTGAACAAATTACAGGTCTTTGCTTCCATGTTTAAGCACCCCAGGATGAATGCTGTCCAAACCAGATACCTTTTTGTTTGTAAACTTCTGCAATTTTTTTTAACATCTTCTATTTTTGCCTCAGATACATCTATAACTAGTTTGATCATATATCATTGTTAAAATTCCAGTTTTGTAATTGCCTCTTATTGGTTTAGTACTTCTTTGAAGTGTTCCACCTCGCTATTTTCTTTCGTTTCTTCTGAGATGGTTTTCATACATATATGCAACAGAGAACAGTGGATCTCAGAAGAAACATGTAAAATTATAAACAAAAGAAGAAAATAAAAGGCTCAAGTTTGTATTTACTGATACGTTTTGTGTGTGTGTGTGTGTGTGTGTATGTATGTGTGTATATATATATATATATATATATAAAATCAGCTAGTAAGTGTGAAAATATTACCTGTAAATGCTACTGTGGTCTTTGCATGGTAGCAGAGTAGATATTTTAATGATAAAATATTAACACATTGTGAATATATATCACAATTTAATATATGTCACACTGTAGGACCATTTTCAGTGTATTACTGTAAGTTGTGTCATTTAAAGGTGCTCTGAAAAGGATTGTTTAATTGCTTGCGTTTTTTGTGGCTGTTACATTGTACAAAGAGGCTATAAAGGTTTA
The DNA here is from genome assembly GCF_049634645.1 of Pelodiscus sinensis. Taxonomy (NCBI): domain Eukaryota; kingdom Metazoa; phylum Chordata; order Testudines; family Trionychidae; genus Pelodiscus; species Pelodiscus sinensis. The sequence goes on along the minus strand of NC_134724.1, from coordinate 44,577,262 downwards.
TTGAATTTTTTTTTTCATTTTAAAATGCCTGTTTACAAATGATGTTTTTTCTTTTATTTTCCCTAAACTTATTGCAGGGGTTTTTTTTAAACCACCTCAATATTGTCAAATCTTGATCATTTCTGATTTTTTCTGACAGAGTTGATATCTATTGTTTGGCACTTTAAAAAAAATTCAAATGCTGCTAATGACAGTCAAACTGAAATGTTACTAACATCATACTTTTGAAATAGACTTTTAAGGTTTATTAGATATTGTAAGTTAGGCATCCTGAGGCATATGGAAGTTAGGGGATTTGACCATGGTCTCACAGCAAGTCATTGGGGAGGAGAGTACTTTGCTCCAGAGAATAGAAGAAATTATAACTCCTGTATGTGTATATTCACAGTAGCTAAGATTCCATCTTGTGACATGAGAAGGCAGGTCTAGTCAGAGAGCACTGTAAAAAAAAAAAAATCTAATAATGGCAAGGATCGGGAACAATTAACAATAATCAAGAGGTAGTCTCCTTTCTAAACTTGAGACCCCCTTTCTTCATTGAAGTCCAATACCAGGACTAGTTTATACTGTACTACAGAACCAAACTGCAGGCTCAGAGTTCCAAAGAAAAAGTCTTTGCTACAGGCAACTACAAACTAGGCATATACAGGCAGTCCCCGAGTTACGCGGATCCGACTGACGTCGGATCTGCAGTTCCGAATGGGGTTTTTCTCGCCCCAGAGGATGGGAGCGGCGGGACGCCCAGATGCGCCGCGGTCCTGCCGCCCGCGTCCTCCAGGGTGAGAAAAGCTGCTCTGCGTCTCCCTGGTCTGCTGGGGGGGGGGGGAAGCCCCCCCCAGCAGACCAGGGAGATGCTGAGCAAAGCCGCGGAGCATACGGGCAGCGGGAAAGCCCAGACATGCCGCGGCTGTCTTTGCTCCCCGTCTCCCTGGTCTGCTGTCTCCAGCAGACCAGGGAGACGCGGAGCAAAGTCGCGGAGCACGTGGGCAGCGGGACAGCCCAGACGCGCCGTGGCTCTGCCCTGGGCTTCCTGGAATCAGCCGCTGATCAGTTTCAGCAGCAGCTGACTTGGGGATGCCTGGGGTTCTTAAGTTGAATCTGTATGTAAGTTGGAACTGGCGTCCAGATTCAGCCTGTTGAAACTGATCAGCGGCTGATTCCAGGAAGCCCAGGGCAGAGCAACTCTTCCTCAGGCTTCCTGTAGTCAGCCGCTGGTCAGTTTCAGCAGCGGCTGAATCTGGACGCCAGTTCCGACTTACATACAGATTCAACTTAAGAACAAACCTACAGTCCCTATCTTGTACGTAACCCGGGGACTGCCTGTATAGTGATGAAAGGAATAGGAAATGGCTGGTAATATAATCCCATAGAAACAGCCAAAAACCCTGATGACATTGGTATACTAGAGAAAAGATTAATGATATACCCTTGTGAGACTTTCACACAGGGCTTGCCTGTGATCCATTTGCTTTACAAATTTGCAAACACTATGAAATTCTCCAGCCTCTGTCTTTGATAAAAGAATTCAAAACTGGCTCATGACTCCTATTGAGGCATATATTTGACAAAAGAGTCTGTAAGGCAAATGTAAAAAATGAAAACAAAAGCACTAGATTGATTGATTTAAAACAGAATTTACATAGTTACATTCATAACAGAAAAACAAGCAACCCTAAATTAACACAGGAACTAAAACTAAAATCGAGCCTAAACTAAAATAATACAAAGCACAGTTAGCTTTCTTTTTGACATAATTTGGTCAGTAGGAAGCAGAGTAATAGCACTTAAATGGGTTTAAATTAGTAGATTTGAGTTATATTCGTTAAAAGTGAATTTTAAATATTAAACTTTATGTTCTTTAGACACCATTGGCCTACATGCACTACCTGATGATGTATGATTGTCTGGGCAACAGCAGGAGCTTAGTAACACCAGCTCATGTGGCTGCCAGAGAACATAGATGGCTTTTGTCATTTTAAAATGCCAGCTGGATCCTTTAACAATTTGTCCATATTTAGAAATTCCCATGCAATTTTTTAAAAGTCCACAGCCAGGGTTGAGTTTTAATGCCAAATCCATGGCAAGAAAATTGTATAAGTCCAAAGGTCTTAATTATAGCCATCTGTCAAGGTATCAGACAAGCATGACAAAGTGAATTGTGTTTGAGCTGCATCCTGAAGATAAATGGAGGCCATCATTGACCATATTTGTCTTGAAGTCTTTGATGTTTCAGATCTGGGATTTGATGTGTCAAATTGAAAGTGCTTTGGAAAGGCGGTAATTCAGAATTGCACTGCTCCAGTGGGAACCCATTGGGAACAACAGTCAGTCCATACATTCCTCAATATTTGGGAGTTTGCAGGATGACTCTGCCTCTTCCTAAATTTTTGTTCATTCTTTCCTATACTGAAGATTCAGTGCTGTAAAGCTATACTGAAAAATTCTGATTCTTTGATAGGAAGATCCAAAGTGTAATGTTAAACTATGCATCTGTGCAATAATGGGAAGATCCAAGTACGTGAATTATCTTTTTCTGTTTATCTTTGTGTCGTGGAGGAAGAGATATTTGCAGGAAGGCATGTAGATCACAGTCAATAGAGAATTACATCATTGCATTGAGCCTGGAATATTGCTCTTTCTTGGAAGCAAATAATTCTAGTTTCGGGGGGTGGGTCTTAATTTTCTGAAGACATAGTTGACTTCTAATGACTACCAACAGGCACTATGGTGCTTTTAGTGCCTTTCATTCAGGTGGGAGAGCTGATTTTGCCTGCTTGGTGAAAAGAGATTGAGAAGGTGTGTTAGTCAATGCTCCATCCCCAAAGGATGCAGTTTTGTTCCACAAGAGAGTGACATATTTCCTTCTTGGAAGTTGAGGTAGTATACTGCAGCTGTTTTTCAGAAAGTGTGTACTGGATATAAGAATTAAAAACTGTTTATTGCTGGTCAGATCTCTTGCAGGGTGTTCAAGATTTCTTGGACATATCTGTACTGAGTCTGTAAGCTCATTTAGAGGCGCTTTTTCAGCCCAGTTTCAAGTTATCTGTGCCTATTACTTCATACTTGTCTGACTGAATGAAATACCCATTAAAACATTGGAAGGCACCTTCCACCAATGAAGGGTGTTGTCAGCCATATCTGTATGTTACCTCTTCCTGGATAGTAATTTACATTACACAGCCAGTTACGTAGAGATCTTGTAGTCTTGTAACTGGAGATGTGCAAGTGCAGGAGGCTGTGAAAATTAGATGCTATGATAATTTCACAGCGTTGGATCTTCATTCTGAAAGTTGCCCTTTGAATGTTCATACATTTTCCTTTAGAAAAGAAAGCTGTAACTCCAGTAGAATCAAGATTTGTTCTGATGTGTGTATGAGGTAGGGTGAAAATGGTCTTCTCTTTATTGAACCCCTAAACACTTGAACAGACGGCAGATTATGTGCAAAGAAGAAGATAAATCTTGAGGAAACCACGCCTTCATTAGCCAGATGCCCAAATAAGGGTTGAAAGTGAACATCTTGATGTCTTAAATGTGTCACCTGGATTTTCAGGCATTGGGTAAAATTTAGAGAAAAAGCTAACTGCACTAAATAGGAGTATTATATATTAGTAATGGCCGTCTGAGATTTCTTGACTCAATGGTGGAAATATCATTCTTAAACGATCAGAGCTCTGAGTTAGCCTTTTCACTATAAGGAAGGTTTCATGTCTGCTAGTGTCATAATCGAAACTTGAAGCTTCACTGAATTTGTTCAAGCTCCTCAAATCTAATATGAGAAGGTGGCTGTAATTATTTCTGTGGTATAAGGAAATACTGGGGTAAGCAATTTATTTTGTTTAAAAAATTATCAGTGAAACAACCTCAAATTGTAGCAGTTTCTTATGAGGAACATCCCTAAAAACAACAGGGAATAAGGTACGGGCGGCATTAAGAAAGTGAATTACAGAATCATAGGATCATAGACTCCTAGACGTGGAAGGGACCTTGAGAGGCCACTGAGTTCAGTCCCCTGCACTCACAGCAGGACCAGGCACCATCAAGATAATCTCTGACAGATGTTTATCTAGCCTGCTCTTAAATATCTCCAATGATGGAGATTCCACAACATACCTAGGCAGTTTATTTCAGTGCTTAACCACCCAGACAGCTAGGAAGATTTTCCTAATGTCCAACCTAAACCTTCCATACTGCAATTTCAGACCACTGCTTCTTGTTCTATCCTCAGGGGTTAAGGATAATACTATGGCCCCTAAGTCTCTTTCTGTAATACTCCTTCTTAAATGCTTTGAATAAGATGCATCTACCCTGACCTAATTAGCTTCATTAACATTGACAATTGACAGGTAACTGCTTTTGCTGTTATATATAGCCTGGATTCTGTAATTACCACTTCAGTTCATCTGATGAAGTGGTTTTTACCCACGAAACCTCATGACCAAATAAATGTGTGCCACAGGGCTGCTCATTGTTTTAAAAGTTACAGACGAACATGGCTACCCCTCTGAGACCTCCTTAGACAGTAATTTTCCATTTTGTATGTGAGCAGCTGAGTGTTCCTTCCTAAGTGGAGCACTTTGCATTTGTCCTTATTGAACTTCATCCTATTTACCTCAGACCATTTCTCTAGTGTGAACAGACCCTTTTGAATATAACCCTATCTTCCAAAGCACTTGCAAGCCTTCCCAGCTTGGTATCATTCACAAACTTTATAAGCATACTCTCTGTGCCATTATCTAAATAGTTGATAAAGATATTAAATAGAACTGGTTCCAAAACTGATCTCTGCAGAACCCCACTTGTTATGCTCTTCCAGCATTGAATCATGCAGGCATTTCTTCCATCTCTGGAATAATCTGATTTAATGCCTTTCTACTCTGCAAAGCAAAACAGAATAATCCTTAACCCCAATGGAAGGGTAAAAAGTCTAAAGCCTGATCAGTGGCAAAAGACACTTTGGCTTCTTGCCTGTATTGCTGTCTGCTTCCAAACCCTGGTTGAAGGCCCTATGTGAGATGGTCTTTGTTTTTTCTGGTGAGTCATATAGGGTGCGTCTAGACTGGCAAGATTTTGCACAAAAGCAGTCGCTTTTGCACAAAAACTTGCCAGCTGTCTACACTGGCCGCTTGAATTTGCTCAAGAGCACTGACTTTGTAATGTACAAAATCAGTGCTTCTTGCGCAAATACTTTCACGCTCCTGTTCGGGAAAAAGCCCCCTTGCGCAAGAATGCTCACGCAAGAGGGCCAGTGTAGATAGGGAAGAACTGTTTTGTGCAAAAAAGCCCTGATGGCTAAAATGGCGATCTAGGCTTTCTTGCACAAAATCACATCTAGACTGGCCACGGATGCTTTTGCGCAAAAGCATCCGTGCTAATCTAGATGCGCTTTTGCAGAAATACTTTTAACAGAAAAACTTTTCCATTAAAAGTATTTCCGCAAAATCACGCCAGTCTAGACGCAGCCCTAGTGTTTTCCATCTTGGCAATGCCTGAAGATATCATGAGCCCTTTTAATATTGAAGCAGCTATGGTAGTGGAAATTGCCTCTGGTTTCTAAAATGGGGTAGGGGTTTGTTGTTGAAAGAAGGCTAGGAAAAATGCAAAGTATTAGCTGTCAGTTTGATTCTTTACAGATTGTTTTTAATTTTCCTGCTGAAGAAGCCAGATTCTTTAAAAGGTGGGAATAAAACTTTAATTTGAAATTCCAGGGACATGTCAGAATTCTAAAGACCATGAAGGCTTACTGGTGATCTAACTGCAGTGTCCAAGTAACAGTATAAAACACTCAAAGAATGTCTGAATACCATCTGGCTCTCCTGATAGTGGCTTGGAAAGAAGATGGGTTTGGTTTCTTTTACATTCATAATCTGATCGATAATGTTTCAAAAATGTTCCGTGTCATTTTTAGTTTTAGTTTTAAATCTGTTTCCTTATTATAGTATGACAAAGTAGTGAGACAGACAGGTGTTCAACTGACACAGAGTTCTTCTGCTCTCTGTGACTCAAGCGTTTGTCTCTCTCACCAAATGAAGTTGGTCCAATAAAAAATATGACTTCACCCAACTCTCTCTAATATCCTGGTATCGACATGGCTACAACTACAATCCTCATTACTACATCATTTGTTTATGATACCATATATTGCAGTTTTATTTTGTTTGTTGGCTCTGAAAAATATGATCAGAGGCATACACCAGCTATAAACAACACTTTATTACTTTGTTAGCTGGTTTTCTCTATTTGCAATAATATCTTTTGATGCTGTATATTATGTCTAGCCTTTATTGAAATTGTCTTCCAGCCACCATTTTTATTTTACATCTATTTTTAACAACTCTCCTTAAATAACTGACACATTTATTGCAAATAATTTCTTAGTATGTTGAAATTCATTTAATTTTTCAAATGATATTTTACCTTATCTTGTTAATGACAATCATTTATTTGGAAATTACTTGAGATACAAATAAGAATTTCTCACAGAGAAACGTTTCCATGATCATGAGCACACAACTTGATTTATGAAACAAAAAACAGGACTATGCAGCACTTTAAAGACTAACAAGATGGTTTATTAGGTGATGAACTTTTGTGGGCCAGACCCACTTCCTCAGATCAAATAGTGGAAGAAAATTGGCACAACCATATATACCAAAGGATACAATCAAAAAAATGAACACACATGAAAGACCTTTTCACACTAGACTTGAAAGAGAATCCTCTGAACTGTCATTCATGCTTAAATTCGACACTTTATGCCTCGGTCTAAACAAAGATATTAATTATCTTACTCATTACAAAGATAGCTTCCCCAATTATCACCTCTAATTTCATTAGCTCACAGACATTTACCTCTCCCCTCCCATCCCCCTTCTGTTCTGAAATTTGATTTGTCCTTTTCGCATGTGTTCATTTTTTTGATTGTATCCTTTGGTATATATGGTTGTGCCGATTTTCTTCCACTATTTGATCTGAGGAAGAGGGTCTTGTCCACGAAAGCTCATCACCTAATAAACCATCTTGTTAGTCTTTAAAGTGCTACATAGTCCTGTTTTTTATTTTAGCTACACCAGACTAACACGGCTACATTTCTATCACTATTCAACTTGATTTATGTTCTTGTTAGGGTCACATTAAGACAGAGCAGGGCATGTCTTTTAGGATAACCTGTCTCATCAACTTCTAAGTGTTCTAAGTTTTCTCTCAACTTCCTAGAAATCAGAAGGTGTGCTTTTTCTATCAAATTCACCAGATAATAAAGGAATACTGAAGTAAAGAATAAGAACATTGCTTCTGCTGATTAGCCTATGTCTAGGCTGTGGTCATTCACGTGAATGATCATCATGAAGCAATTTTCATACCTTAATAAATCAGATATTATGTCCTCTCTTAATAGATGTATATTTTTAAGTTTGAACAAAATGTGATTTCTTCTACAGTGTAAAATACTGATCTTCTTAAATGCTTTCCCACTTGAGCTTCAATGGGAGATTTTCAATTTCATAATACATGTGTACAGGTTTGTGATATAAGGGCTGATGAAGATTTACATTTCTGAGTACAATGCTCACATGTATCAACTGATGTGATCCTTCACACTGAAATATGTGGGCGTAATTTGGCACCTCCTGCAACCAGAACGATCATTATCCTCTTGCAGAAAATGTCACTTTACACACTATTCTTTAAAATCCATATTTATTTGGAACCTGTGCCCAGTTGAAATTGGCACATCTCCTTGTGAGTGGGCACAGTGCAGTTTTGACAGATGGTCCTGAGGGTAGCCATGGTAGAGAAGAATGTGCAATCTAGTTTGGGTATTAGAGCTCTGATTCTATCCAAAAGCACTGCAATGTAAGCCTCTCCAAAGCTTAATTTTCTTGGGTTGGGGAGCAATGTTATCAAAATGAGATGGAGCAATAACATACTAATATATTGTGAAGTATATCAAAATGCACTGAGGATTGTGTATATTTATATAGAAATCCCTTCACTTTCCACTGTACTGCAGCCACCTCTGAATGAAGGTAGCTCACAGGAATACTATTCAGTGGTTTAGGTCAGGAAGTGCAACAGAATAATACAACTCATTGGAAAACTACAAAGTGACATTTAGATGTACCATTACTCAAACTAGAATTTTGGCAGGAATCTGAGGCGGACACCCAAACTTCTTATATGTGCCATGGAATCTTTCACAGTTCCAAGTCATTCTGACTTGACTTTATGTTTAAACTAAAACCAGCACTCCCCAGAGCCTACTTACTCCTTTGTACTATGTTGAGGCATTGGTTCAGAGCAAACTGTACCTTAATGTTGGGGTTTTCTTTGTAATCCTCCTGTCAAGGTGCTGACCTGTTTAGCTTGCAAAATTGGATGAGATAACAGTCCAAGGTGATGTTGCAAAAGGCATTTAACAGTTTAAAAAGACTTAGAGGCTTTAAAAGGCAACATTTGGCTTCCGAGACAATGTCTATCTTTATCTTCTATTCAAATCATTGTAGCCATGTCTTGGCATGTGAATATCAATTTACTTCACATTTTTTAAAAAGCAAAAGAAAGGACAGATGAGTAGAGAACAAGTGTTTTCTTTGTCCTTTTTAAAAAAAAAAGCAAAAACAGGAATGGTAGATAGTTTCATCATCCCAAATCTGTAGCTGGGGAATTGAAAGAATATAGGAGTCCACTTGCTTGTCTGTCACTCCTGACTCCATACCTTCTGCAATCACTTCCACTACGTCTACACGATGAGCCTCTTCCACAAGAGGAAATGCAAATAGAGTGATCATTTGCATAGGTCGCACTCTCATTTGCATGTCCTCCTCAGATCCCTTTTGCGCAAGAGGTTTGTGCGGGAAAAAGTGCTGTATAGATGGCTCCTTTTTACACAAAAAACCCTTTTGCATAAGAGCCATTCTTCCTCAAAAAAATGAGGAAAAACGGCTCTTGAGCAAAAGGAGTTTTTTAAGCAAAAAGAAGCCATCTACTCAGCGCTTTTTTGAGCAAAAGGGATCCGAGGAGGAAATGCAAATGAGAGTGCGACATATGCAAATGAGCACTCCATTTGCATTTCCTCTTGTGGAAGAGGCTTGTAGTGTAGACATAGTCTCACCATCCACACCAAGTTAAGTCTTCTCCTCTTGACTGCCAGGATTCAGCACAACTGCAGCACTGCCCATATCTCTGAATTAAACATGTTTGTCTTGTTGAAATTTAGTTTGCAGATTCTGATGTCCTTGGTTTCCTAGAATTTTGTTCTCAATGTTTGTGCCACAGAGTGGCATGTCTAAGCTGCATAATCACTTTCATCAGATGTGTTATTCTTTATAGATTTTAAAAGAAATTAGGTCAAATAAAAAGATTAAATGCTTAAAATGAGGACTGTACTTTAACGATAAGGTACTTACAATTCATACTCCAGCTGCATTTATTTTAAAAATAGCAAATACTGTATGAACGATACTAAGGTTCTTGATGCTTCCCTGCACAGAAGTGCAAAATTCACTTTTAGGTATAATGCCAGTAAATTCATGGCGATACCTAAATGGTGAATATGAACAAAAAATTACATATTCTGGAAAAGATTATATAAAACCAAGGTTCTGTTCATCTGGGGTCATTAAAGATTCCAAGCAGTTTTTGTAAAAGCAGAAATATTCATCTCAAAGACCTGACTAAATTCCATCTCAAATATGTATTGCTGACATTTAAATTACATACAGAATTCTTCATTTTCTGCCCTAAATTTTAATACATTGTAACTGAGTGTTGAATGCCTGAGACCCTCAGATAAAAGCCCCAGAGAAAGACAAACCTTTATCAGGAGTATGATTTCACAAATGAACCAATGAGCCAGTGCTCAGATCCAGATCCTCCCAATGATGTGAATTCCATAGCATCCTTAAAAGCCAATTCCAGAACCTAATCTTAAAATTAGAAAGCTCTTCCTAATATCTAACCTAAATCTCCCTTGCTGTAGATTAAGCCCTTTAGTTCTTATCATCAACGGACATGGAGATAAATTGATCTCTATCCTCTTTATAACAGCCATAACATATTCAAAGACTATTAGCAGGTCCTCAGATCCTTCTTTCTCAAGAATAAATATGCCCTGTTTTTTTAACCTTTCTTCATGGGTCAAGTTCTCTAAACGTTTTTGTTCCTCTTCCCCTAGACTCTTTGCAGTTTATCTACATCTTTTCTAAATTTTGGAGCTCAGAATTAACCCCCTTTTCTACATATAATACTCCTGTTAATACATCCCAGAATATTAGTCTTTTTTTGCAGCTGCATCAGAATGTTGACTTACATTCAATTTGTGATATACTATAACTTTCAAAATCTTTTCAGCACGACTACCTGTTCTTGAAAATCAAATCTCATGTAATCACTTGATCTAAAAAAAATTCTACTCTCTTGGATGGTAGAAATATTATATTTATAAATATAAATATTTATACAATTATTCTTACGCTTCTATTCTCAGCATGATGATTACTTCCACACCATTCACAGATCACTACAGGTTGGACCTCCTTGGTCTGGCACACTCGGGACCTGAGCAGTCCTGAACCAGGAAGCTTGTTAGACCAGTGGCGGACAAGGCTCTGCTGCTGGCCCATGCCAGGCTCCCGAGGTCAGCCTCCTCGGGCTGAGACTCTCCAACTGCAGGTTTTCTGGCTGAGGCCAGGGATTCCCCTCAGTTGGTGACAGATTTACTGCCACCAGGTTTCCTGGCCAGGGATTCCTCTCAGCCAGAACTGCTGCTGGGGTTCCCAACTGGGCCAGTGATTCCCCCTGGCTACTGCTTGCTCACTCTCGCTGGAGCTCCCTGGGCTGGGGCTTCCCAGAGCTGGACTCCCCACCCACCGCAGGCCCAACGCTGGGGCTCCCATGGTCATTCTGGATGACGGATGTTGCTGGAGCAGAGTCCCGGATCTGGGAGATTCAACCTGTAAAAGCATGTATCCAAAGAAGATGGCCTTTTGTGTTTTGGTTTTAAGACTGTTGCTAGTTGTTATTGGTTTAACAGTGCCAACTTTTCAGACGTTATTTTGCTGTATTCAAGCTAACAAGAAAAGAAATTTTTTACTGTTTTAGAACTGGCTGAGGATCAGTTCACAAAATTAAAATGAAATAAAAATAAATCTGCTACATGTTCAAAACCAAAGGAAAATTGAAATGCATTCTCCTTCAGACACAGATAATGAACTAGACACATTTTAATGAGCGCAGGTTTTCCATATAGCAGAGTCTGTAAGCCAAGCTTTAAAAAAAAACAAAAAAAAACCTAGCTATCAGACAAAGCCATAGTTAGCATTATTATGTCAATGTTTTCTATTTCTAATGTACACAATACAAAATGCCTTTCTACTGTCAGTTTAAAAATACTTTGATTCTGACTTTCTGCCCAGAGCTCTGCATTTCTTTCTGATTTAGTCTGCATGACCTTTGCTTTGAAACTTTTATTTTCTGCCAGTGAAATATGTTTTAAAAATGCTAAAGCAAAAGGACCATACACTTATTAAATAAAATGTCTTTCCATTCAAATTATAAATTGTAAATAAATTCAGAATCCATTTAAATACCATGTAAGTTAACAATCACAGATGTTGCAGTTATTTGCCAGTTTTAATGTCATCTCTGGTTATCTTTCAGGACAACTTAAGGTCGCTGTGTCAGTTAACCCATGAATTAATTTAACTGGAAACTTTTCAATATCTAAAAACATTCATGTACAAGTATTTTTTTCTTCTCCAACTGAAAAAAACCGACCATCCACAGAAATGGTGAATAATAGAGGTACTGATTTAAAGAACTCTCCTCGAGATGGACTGCATTATAACATACTACATCAGTTACTATTTGAATTGTTTATATCATGTCACATATTTGTATCATCTGGGTTTCAAGTGATCTGTTGAAGAACAATGTTTAGAATACTTGTTTTTGTAAATAAATAGTGAGCAAAATTCTGTACTGAGAACATAAGAATGGCTGTACTGGGTCAGACCAAAGGTCCATCTAGCCCAGAAGCCTGTCTGCCGACAGTGGCCAGCACCAGATGCCCCAGAGAGGGTGGACCGAAGACAATGATAAAGCGATTTGTCTCCTGCCATCCTTCTCCAGCCTCTGACAAACAGAGGCCAGGGACACCATTTCTATCCCCTGGCTAATAGCCTTTTATGGACCTCACCTCCATGAAATTATCTAGCTTCTCTTTAAACTGTGTTATAGTCCTAGCCTTCACAGCCGCCTCTGGCAAGGAGTTCCACAGGTTGACTACACGCTGTGTGAAGAAGAACTTTCTTTTATTAGATTTAAACCTGCTACCCATTAATTTCATTTGGTGTCCTCTAGTTCTTCTATTATGGGAACTAATAAATAACTTTTCTTTATCTGCCCTCTCCACACCACTCATGATTTTATATACCTCTATCATATCCCCCCTCAGTCTCCTCTTTTCTAAACTGAAAAATCCCAGTCACTTTAACCTCTCTTCATATGGGACCCGTTCCAAACCCCTAATCATTTTAGTTGCCCTTCTCCGAACCTTTTTTCTAATGCCAGTATATCTTTTTTGAGATGAGACCACATCTGTACACAGTATTCCAGATGTGGGTGTACCATGGATTTATATAAGGGCAATAAGATATTCTCCAACTTATTTTCTGAACCCTTTCCAAGGTCAAAATATCTTTTTTGAGGTGAGGAGACCACATCTGTTCACAGTATTGAAGATGTGGGCATACCATAGTTTTATATGAGGGCAGCAAGATATTCTGGGTCTTATTTTCTATCCCTTTCTTAATAATTCCTAGCATCCTATTTGCCTTTTTGACCGCCGCTGCACACTGTGTGGATTCACTGATTTACTCTTTGCAATCTTACTGAGAGCAGTGGGCCTGAAGATTGTGTAGATCATGTCAGAATTATTTCCAAAATCTGCTATACATAATGTACATTCAAATTTATATTACACACATGCTTTAAAAGGTATATGTCCATTAATACTTTGCAGAAAAATGAAAAAATGGTAGCATTAAGACATTCTTTTAGTATACTCAGGAATGATTCTTTATTATAGAATAAAGGCCATGTTCTGATTTCAGGTTTCTTATCCATTGCAGAATGAGGATATAGCTAAGTGATGCTTTACAATATAAATATGGAAATGTATTTTTAGAGCAGTGCGGTACAATCTTTTAGCAACATTTTTCCATGCAAGCTGAAAGTATTACAGAAAGCATGATTCTGACTTCCATATCAATTGACCTGCTCAATAGAGACAATGACCAAGTAATAAGATCATATTAGTAGAACTTGTCAAGTTCTACTCAGAAAGAAGAAACTTAATTACAGTATCACTTCTTCAGGAAACACAAATTCTGTTTCACTCAAGTGAAAAAATTGAGTTCACATTACCCAGACCAATCAATATGCTTGGTAATGCTTTGAGATTTTTGGTGCAACTTCAGCTCCATCAAGAAGTGCACAATATGAATGTTGGGTTAAAATACTTTTATTTTGTGAACTATTCTCATGAAACAAAAGTATGTCAAAAGGTGATCTAGATTTCACATTCCTCTCTACAAATTGTATATGTAATAATAGTAATAAAAGTTCTTAAGCTTGTGGTATGTGTGAGTGAGAACCCTAAGTGCCTTGGGAGGCCAGACTAGCAGTCTAACAATAACATCCTTCAAAGAAGTAGGAGAGTTTTGAACATTTTTCTAAATATTAAAAATAAAGCCATGAATTGCATCAATTGGCTTTGTGCTATATTTCATAAATATATGTACAATTATGATTACATCTCATCTGATAAGAATATTTTGCTGCTGATGTTACAAAATCTATCGAAATTGTTATTAGGTAACTGGTAACCAGAAGCATACTTAAAACTGTTTTGGGATTCAGACTTTTTCTAGTTTCAGATAGCATAATTCAGTTAGAAAATAAAATGCCAATTAAGGCACTCTGATTTCAATACATGGGTTCAGTAAAAATATAATGACTGCAGGTATGAATACATGGATAGTTAGAAAAAATTGTGAATAGAAAAACTAACTTGCAGTATTTAGTTTTTCCCCCTGCCTCAACTTGTTTGTCCAATTCTAGTAATATAAGGAAGAGGAAGAACTTAACCGTTCTGGCATTTTATGATTTTTGGCAACTTCAACATCCTTTTAACATTCTTTTGTATATAAATTCCTATATTTAAAAAAAAAAAGAAAGAGAAAAAGAATTATGTCATGAGTATCAGGATGACACTTCTCAGGCCAAAGGGTCATCAGAAAAGTTGTAGCTTAGACCATTGCTACTTGAGTTACAGGAGTAACTAATAGTAATAGTAGGCAGTTGACTTCTGTGCAACACACCCTTGCTACTGGCTCATACATGTAGCCCTGCATGGATACAAAATTTGTGTCCACTTCCATATCCTCAAAAATGAGCTGTGGATATCCATATTCAGATCTGCAGATATAAAGTGAATATTTGCAAATTTGCAGAGTTCTAGATAACAAACTTGCATCCACATCCATATCTGCAAAAACGAGCTGCAGATATCCGCATCTACATCCACAGATGTGGACACCTTTGGATACAAAGCAGATAACTGCAGATTTGCAGAGCTCTACTCATACAACTATTTGCTAAACAGCAGAAGGATGCTGTTCCGGCTTCTGGAGGGTAATGTGGCCTAGCTGTTACAGACAACATAGTCAAGTGCACAGATTTGACACACTCAGCCAGAAAAGCCATGTGCTTAAATATAGGAGACGTTGCTGTGCCATATTAGAGGCAAGGTTCCCTTGACAAGATCTGTCAGAAGTGACTTTGTACAATCTGTCAGATAGCCTGTCTCTAAAATGTGAGGAATAAGCACAAGCATAAGAATGATTATAGCCATTCAGTGGGAAATATCTCCTGTGGCAAAGAGGGAGGGGGCATATTGCTGCTGTGCCTGTGCCCCTTATTGATCTCACATATGCCATCAAGTGCCAGCATTGCCTTTCTGCCATACTTGTTGGTCACACCGGACAGTCCCTGTGCCAAAGGATAAAAGGACACAAATCAGACATCAGAAATGGCAACACACATAAATCTGTAGGGGAATATTTTAACCTCCCTGGACATTCAATAATGGATTTAAAAGTAGTCATCCTTCAACAAAAGAATTTTATCATGCAGTTAAAGAGGGAGTTCATTACTCGTGGAATGAGGAGTAATGGTAGTTCGGACTAGGAAGCCTAGTCCGAACTACCTAGTCCGTGCCGCGTGTAGTCACGCGGCACGGGGTTCAAACGAGCTGGGATTTAAAAATGGCGTCGCCCGGCTTATGCAAATGAAGCCCGGGATATTCAAATCCCAGGCTTCATTTGCAAGTGCGGTATGCCTACATTACCCTCCTAATTCGAACTAGGAGGGTAGTGTAGACATACCCTAAGGTACTACAGGACTGCTTGCTGTTTTTTCAGATAATCATATAAGAGACACAGTGAAACCTGGAAGCACTGTCAATGCAGTTGGCATGTAAGAGCTACGGGTGGCCAAAGAACATGGTTGGTGCATTCAGAATGGTTGGGTACTATGGCAGTATATTTATAAATTTCTACTAAGGATAAGCTAATATCAATTTGCAGACGTTCATAACTCCTCTAAATCTGGAGGGAATTTCACAGGGAGAACAAAAAGTGCCCTCCAGATCTTGCCACAATTTTCCAGCCAAATTTCAAGATTTTGTTTGAATCATGTAAGTGCCATTTTCCTTTAAAGAAACAGCTGGTAAAAATTCTACAGTGGTAAAACCACCTATTCTTACCTAACCTCAATTTCAGCAATAATTTTTGTTGAAATATGCTATCTGCCTGAGACAGAGGACAAACATGGAAAATTTTAGCCCAAATGGCTAGAAAGACCTACAAAATTATAATAAAGTAAAAACAGGAATTTACTGCGTATACAGTAAAACCATCATCTAAGGAGGTTTGCATTAGCACTTCTTCATCAGTTTGGTTATTAAATGAAATGGTCCTTCTGAAATGTGGCTCATTCAGTTTCCAGAACTGTAGATGAAAATGGGGAGATCCATTTTACAGGACAGACTATCCAAGGAAGAAGAACCTATTGTATGGAGATTTCCAGAGCCTCTCACGTAGATCAGACAGTATTTGAGATTTTGAAACCAGAAAACAGTTCTAAGAAAATACTTTCTCTCACAATACTTTCTGGAAAGTATCATTAACAGTCTCAGCGGAATGTGCTGTCCTTGAGTCAAATTACTTCCCGCGATCAAAAGATCATTAGTAATTTTAGCAGGAATGTTAGGAACTGAAGTAAATTTATTGTTCAGATTGTCCTTAGATAAATTGCAGGCAATAGTACTTGACTGTAAAGGTGTGTGCATTAGTTAAGCAATAGAGAAATGCAAGTGCATATATTTCGCATTAATAACTTTTCTTTGAATTCTACTTCTCTTGAAGCTGTTAGCCCTGGGGATGTTTAATAAACAACAGAGCTGAAAGTGAGAGTTAGTTAGATAGCAGGGCACACAGAGTCATCCCAGTCCTGCATTTCTAAATCTCAAATGTGTGCTGAATAATGCTGATAGAACGCTACATTATTTAAAAATTTTGCATGGTTCACTGCATGTGGTAGAATTTTTGAATCATTAAGAAACTTCTAGACTTCAGTTGCGTCAACTTCACATTTCTGTTTAAAAGAGTGTGTCCTCTCTAAATATGTATTTCCTTAGAGCTGTGTTTCAGTCTGCGTATATTTTATAAATTTTCAAATATGATTGATTGCAGTGCCATAGCAAATATGCTAATTGGCTATTAACAGTAGGGTTAGAAATTAGGGCATGTCATTTCTTGACTATTAAATAAGAGCTTGTGTGTTCCTAGAGATGAAGGAGGACAGATGTACCTGTAGTGTCAATTTCATATGATATATTTCATACAGAAAGAGCAATTGACTTCTTAAAAATATTACACATTCAAGCTGTTAATTTCTTTTTTAAAGTGTGAGATTACAATTCAGACAATTTAAGAAGCACTAGTGTGGTAGTGGTGGTTCCCCCTCCCCCCTCCGATTTACCCAATGGAAATACAGTATTTAAAAAGAAGAAAAAATGTTGATTTCCTCTGTTCTAGGGGGATCTATGTTAGCCCTCCCCCTTCCCTCTCGTCTACCATGCGGGAAAAACAGAGATACCTTCCTTTGACTCATGCTTGTGTTTTTTACTTTTTCTGCCCATCAGGATTTATCTGGCTCAGTGGGAGTCACTAGTAGAAGTTGAAGTTTTTTCCCTTTTAAATTGCTCCAAAGTTAAGTGGTTTTCACTGAAACTTAACTAAGAAGAAAATAGAAATATCAATGTACATCTTTTCCAGGTACTGTTTAGAGTCTGCTCCTGGATGAGATTGATGAGAAGGCTAAGTGACAGCCCATTTTAGGATAGCACTGTCCAAACTAAATGTCAGATGATAAATCCTTGCAAGGACAGGAGTGCTATAGTTGTGCAATACTTTAAGACCAAGATTTTGTCTTACAAATTTATATGTAGACTAAAGGCTGGACAGATAATGGTGTGAGGGTTTATTTTGGTGCTCATTTTGTATGAAATTAATGCTTTCTAATAGTTCAGGCAATTCATATAAGGCTTATAGAGAAAACGCCATTCATGTTATCACAAGTACTATGTCGGAGTCCAGTTTTCCTCAAGTTGAATTTATATTCTAGATCTAGCTGTTAAAAGTTCTGCCTCTTGCAATTATGAGCCTTGTCATGGAGTGGCACTCACTGCCACGGCGCCTCCTGTAGGTAGCATTGGGAATTAGCTTATCTGCGGGGTGCCTCCCTTTGGCTGGTGTCTCTCCATGTCCTCACTTCATACTTCAGCTCTGGACCCACGTTACTCTCGGATTTTGGTGTCCTCTTTAGGACACGGCCCTCTGGCAGTGCCTACTGCAGTTGTTCCTTATCCCCCTTCCGGGGGAAGGGAGGGTTATCAGCAGTCCCCTGTCGCTGCACTCTGGGATCCTCCTTTCCCCCTGTATCCACCTTGCCTCAGTGACCCCCTGCCAGTTGTCACCTAGCCCCTCACTCCGGGGCAAACTGCTGTCTGAAATGGGCACTCATCATTGGCAAGGGAGTGTGGACCTGCTGCCTTCTTCTATCTCTGGCGGTGGACCTGCAATCTTAGTACACTCAGGCCTTGCCTCAGGCCCTGCAGCCTGGGAATGAGGTCAGGCCAGAGCTACGCAGCTCTGCCTGCTTTTTCCCAGCACCGCTCTGTGACAGGGAGCCTCCAGCTTCCCTGGCAGCCAGGTCCCTCCTGATTCTCAGCTAAAGCAAGAGTGTGACTTCTTCCCTCCTGGAGCCCTTATTTATACAGTCGCCAGCTGGGCCTTAATTGGTAATTTCAGCCTCAGCTCTGGGCTTTACTCTCAGCCTTCTCCCAGGGCTGGGTTTTAGTCTTAAAGAGGCAGTGCGGGACAGCCCGTCACAAGCCTCTTCATGTAGTCAGTGGCTTCGTGGTTTCAGTGGAATTCAGGTGGTGATGAGAGGCCTGTATTTCTTTGAAGTAGTATTGATAGTTTTCAGTAATTTAAATTATAATAAAAATTTTTAATACTTAAATGAATACTTGAATAAAAATCTTTTACATTGAACTTTTGGTAATTAGACATTTTATAGTAGTAAAACAGTGAGCTATAACTTTTCTGAAAAAAATGTTCACAAGTGCTTTACCTATTCGTTCTTCATCAAGTTTTGTAGCAAGAGCATATCTAGTGTTACTTGTTTTTGGAATAGCCATAGTTTAAGTAACTAAGAAATCATTTTAGTGAAACAACTGCAGTGTTACAAAATAACATGTCACTCTCTGTTACATGTTTAATATAAATGTTTAATGTTAAGAGTTTAAAAAAGAGAGCATCCATTTTAAATATAACAAGTAGTCCTGTGACACCTTAAGGTGTATCTACACAGCAGGGTTTAACTCGATATAAGCTACACAAATTGAGCTACATCAATTGCATAGCTTATATAGAAATAGCTTATTTCAAAAGTAGGAGTGTCTATACAGGACTTATTTCAAAATAGAGCATTCTTTCTCCAACTTCCCTTACTCCTCGTACAATGAGGGTTACAGGAGTCAGAGTAAGAAGTCCTCCTGCTTTGACAGTATTTTGACATTATTTCAAATTAACTGCTTGCTGTGTAGACGCGGACTAAATTATTTCGAAATAATGCTAGTTATTTTGAAATAATGCTGCTGTGTAGATGTACCCTAGAGACTAACATATATATATATATATATATATATATATATATATATATATATATATATATATATATAGTGTCATGAACTTTTGTGGGCAAAACCCACTTCTTCAGATGAGCTGGAGTAGAAATGACAGGAACCCAGATTTATAACAGAAAAAGAAGGCGAGTGGGAGTATCAATTGTAGTACAGGTTGGACCTCCCAAAACTGGGACTCTGATCTGGCAACATCCATGGTCTGGTAGGACCATAGATGTTCCTGGATCAGAGTGTGCTGGCTAGGAGCCTGGCAGCCCTGGTAGTGGGGATGCAGATGGGGTCAGGGATGTGGCAGCATTGGTAGTGGGGTAGGGGACACGACAGGGGTGGAGGGGAGGAAGGAGGCGGCTGGGGCTGGCAGTGGGAAGGAGCAATGGGCTGGGTGGCCAATAGCAGGGGACATCCACTTGTCCAGCAAATGTTCTCATTTGGGACCGGTCAGATCCCGAGGGTGCTGGACCAGAGAGGTCTAACCTGTACTGGTGCTAATGCGCCAATCTCTACTGCTAACTCTCACTGAGCCCGATAAATCCTGATTGGCAGAAAAAGGAAAACAAAAGACAAAACAACAACAAATACAAAAAACAACCAAAAAAATCAAACAAAAACCAAAACAACCCCCCCAAAACAAAAAAACAAACAAAAAAACCCCAAAAGACAAAGAAGAACAAACAAACAAACAAGCAGGAGTCAAAGAAAGGTATTGCAGTTTTTCTGCATGGTAGAAGAAAGGGGGGGAGAGTTGTAGTACAGATACCCAAAGAACAGAGAGGAAGTCAGAATGAAGACATTGAACAGGTCCCCAAACAGACCCCTCTCATTATGCCCCTCTCATTATGCCCTTCTAGCATGACGTGATCCATTAACTACTCTCTGAGGGTATGTCTACACTTGCACCCTAGTTCAAACTTGGGATGCAAATGTAGGCGACCAAAATTGCTAATGAAGCGGGGATTTAAATATGAGGATTAAAAAATGAGGAGTAATGTTAGTTCGAACCAAGGGGTTTGGTTTGAACTAACGTGTCCCAGCGTGCACTTTCACTTTTGGAACAGCTGCCGAGCAGAGTAACACGCCGGCAAAATCATGCAATGAAGCACGTGATATTTAAATCCCCGCTTCATTAGCAATTGCGGTCGCCTACA
This sequence comes from Pelodiscus sinensis, assembly GCF_049634645.1. Taxonomy (NCBI): domain Eukaryota; kingdom Metazoa; phylum Chordata; order Testudines; family Trionychidae; genus Pelodiscus; species Pelodiscus sinensis. Next base: position 44,556,786 of record NC_134724.1, on the reverse strand, counting down.
TTTGCATCCCTAGTTCAAACTAGGGTGCAAGTGTAGACATAACCTAAGACCGGTTATCCAGCCAGTTATGCACCCACCTGATAGTAGCCTCATCTAAGTTGTGTTTGCCTAGTTTATTGATAAGAAGGCCATGTGAAACCGTATCAAATGTCTTCCTAAAGTCTAGACATACGACATCCACGGTTTCTCCCTTATCCACAGTACTTGTTATCTTACCTTTTTTCAAGCCCAGGGAAACAGGAATAATAAAGCTTCAGTGGGGTAGCCGAGTGGTAGGCATAATAAAGCCAGCCTTCCATGCATTTAACATCTCATTTCCTTCAAAAGCTAAGTATGGGACACTTCTAGCCCACTGAATTAGCCTCATTAGCACCAGTAATACAATTGACAGGTATCTCCTCCCCCCTTTTTTCTGTTATAAATTCTGGGTTCTTGTCATTTTCACTCCAGCTTCCAGCTCATCTGAAGATATATATGTTCTATGGTGCTACAGAACTACTTGTTTCTAAGGTGCCACAGAACTACTTATTTTTAAGTTACAGAATAACACGGCTACTGCTCTGAGCCATTTTAAATATGTATTTAATGTTTTAAAAATCACATTAGAAAACAGCTAACAGTTCAAATATTTTAAACAGGCAAAATTATGAGTAAGATTAAATTGGTCCTTTTTATTCCCCATTTTAGAGCTCCAATAAGGTTTTATGAATCCCCTGAGAGAGAACCACATTAACTCTAATTGTTTCATATTTAACACGAAAATTTCTGTGCCTAATTCATTTCTAATATGTTTTTAATAGAATTAACCAAGTCACCTTTGACCTGCAAAGCAAACACTTTATCTGTTAGACTGCACAATGTTTGGTTACAATGAAGGGAAATGCACATGCTTCAGTAAGAGACCTTTGTTCTCTGTTTTTCTCTGACTTCTAGAGTCTAAGTGTCATAAGCACCAGTCAGTGCTGAACACAATAGGGTCCATATTTTGAGTGGCTGCTTTGGGCACTGCTGATACATAACTATTAATACAAATGCTGATAATTCCATAATATGTAATTTATGGTTTCATAAATATATATTTTATCCTGATACATGTAGTACTTAATTTGTTTTCGATCTTCAATAAACAAATGAAAAGAACAATAAAATAGGCCTAAAATCCAGCTATACGTGTCTCTATGTACTGCATAGGGTACTTATTAAAATAATTGGAATCATTAGGTCAGTTCACAAGATTTCTAATCGGTTTCTATTCTGAATAAATGGAAGTGCTAGTGTGCATGTTTTTTGTAAACATGGCTCTGGTTGCTGCTCTGACTCTCAATACATCATTTAACAGCATCTTTAATTAGAGTAAACAGATTGCATCTAGCTGCTCTAAGTATGTCTTACTGATGGATGCTAGGATTTAAGAATTCTTCTGCCTACTTATGCTTTAGTCTTACGATTAAACATTCACAAGGAGTCTGTTATTAGTTTGATTACCGTCTGACTGTCGACTAATTATAGAATTCATTATCAATGGAATATAAGGTTAAGCCAATCACTCTTCTCTAACACATCAAATCAGTGTATTTCAGTGCTGTTCTGAGTGTCTGCAAAGGGAAATGTATTCAAACATATTCCTGTTAACTTATAAGTTAATGGCTTATATCAGAGTTGCATGTATTTAGTCCTTCGATACGTTTTGATGTGGAGTTGCTCCCAGAATAGACATATTGTTTAGCTGATTTTTTTTATAGGAAATAGCACAAAATACTATAAAATCTTCATATGGGAAGAGGGACAAATACATGCAGAATACACATAGTTGATATTTTTGGATAACAACTAAATCTCCTTGAATAATTGTGTATATATAATAGAAACAATTGCATTCTAAGTACAGTAAAATTATTATGGCCTGATATTGCATAGTCCTGAGCATCTTCTCCAAGAGGCTGTTGAGGGAGTTGAGTACTTATGGGAAATACCTAACATCTTGTAGCATCAGCTATTATCTAAAGAGAGAAGAAAGTGACATAACCCTTTGTCTTAGGAAGGCTCAAAAGCAATTAGTTTCAGAAGTTGTCCCTGCCTTGAAAAAAATAAAAAAAATAAAGCCTTACTTGTGATGAATAATAAACAAAGTCCTTATGGCTAGTTAGATACAAACAAAACATAGGGCTTAATAGCCACAACTAATACAAATGTATATAGAATCATAGGACTGGAAGGAACTTCAAGATATCATCAAGTCAAGTCCAGTCGCCAGCACTCAAGGCAGGATCAAGCACCATATAGATCAGGGATGAGTAATAATTTTTGATGGGGGGGGCATACCAAGAATTTGGTAAGTGGTGAAGGATTGCTCTTTTCTATTATATTAATGGAGGGGTTGTGGGATCTAGGACAGAAGTTGGGGACAAGAGGGAGTTCTGTGTAGGGGATTAGAGTGGAGGAGAGGTTACAGGGTCTGAGAGGCCATTTGGGGGCAGGAGAGAATTCTGACCTGTGGGATTGGTGTAGGAGGGGTGTGACCAGGGGCAGAGGTTCAGGAGGGGGGTTGCAAAGGGTTTGGGCTGTGACCTGGGGCAGGGATGTAGAGGGGTTGGGTTGTGATCCAGGACAGGGAGTTGTGGTGCAAGTTGGGAGGTTTCATGGGAGGGGATGCTGTGCCATGTTTGGTGCCTGTCAGCCGGTGGCCGGAATAGTGAGTGGTCTGTGAGCCCTAATACACCCGAGACTTTGACTGCTAGGACGAAAGTCCCTTCGCAGCGGGCAGCCGGGGAGGCTGATGGGTGCCCCAAGAATCTGCCCCGTGGAGGCGACATGACTTGACACTTAGCTCTTACTGCATTTACCCCTGACCGTCTATGATTCTTTTAATTGTGTCTGGTTCTGTTACAGCAACAGAAGGAGTCAGGTTAAAGCTTAAACAGTTACAAGTTTATTAGAGAAACTTATAATAATACGGTTACAATGGCTATTGCTCTACTTCTTAACTGCTAGCAAATACAGGTCTTAAGTGGTTACAAAGGAAGGAGGGAAAACAAAACACACCAAAATAATGGTACCAAAATGACAACTTAGCCTTATAGAGCTCTAATGCTAAACGTGCACAATGACAAAAGCAAAGGACACATACAAGTACAATTTTTACCCCCTTCTGCATCTCTCGATTCCAGTGTGTCAGGCAAGGATCGGTCCCTCAATTCCTCGGAAAGATGAATACGAGGCTGGGCGTCACTATGTGGACCTCGGGAGTCAATCACCTAGCCCGATCAGCAGGCAGCTGATGGATTGATACTCAGAGTGAGTGTGCTGCTGGGCCCATCTTTATATCCGTGGGGTCACGTATTCTCTTTCTTATCTAAGGTGCCAAATTGTGCTGGTTCATCTTTGTGATGCCAGTTCTTACAAGGGAGTTGTGAACGTAATTTACACTTGTGAGAGAGAACTAAATTAAGAGTACTGGACATTCTTTATTCAGTGGGAGATTCCTCTCCTGGGACGGTTGTGTGATCGTATTAATATCAGTGCTAGCCAATGGCAGTTTCTGCAGCTTCTTGGTCAACGACTGGCTTGATGGTCCTTTAATCTATGTTTACAGTTGTCCAGGGTCACGATGAGCCAGCATATCTGGGCCTTCTGTTAAGGCATCAAAGACTATGCTGATTTTATTGCTCTCTCTGCCCTGCAGGCTCTGAGGCATCTTAGGGGGCAAGCAAGATGGATGAAGCAGGGGGTTCCTCTCTGGCTACAGGGCCTTGGCACAAGTGAATTGTGTAGGACCCCATCAGGCACTTTCCCATCCAGGTTACCCAGTTGTGCCCAGGGCCCACGAGACATGACTTTAGAGTCCAGCCAGCCCTGCAGTCTTCATGGAAGCAGAAAAATATTTTAATCAGGGGCTCTGCTGCACTAGGCATGTTAAATATCGGTTAATTGAATGGTCGAGTAACCTCATAAATTCTTATTGGTTAGTCAACTATTCAATAGTCCCCGGGTGCTCCAGGGGCCAGGGTGCTCCAGTCCCAGTCCCGAGGAGACCCCTGCCACTGTATCAGAGACAGCAGCACAGGAGCTGGTCCGCGAGGGGAGCCAGTTTAAAAACTAGCTCCACTTGCAGACCGGCTGCCTGTCATCTTGTGAGTACATTTTCCTGGTTGTGCCCAGAGTGGCCACCAGGGCTCCCTGGGAAGGGCTGGAGGACCCCTGTGTCAAATTAACTATTTCAAATTAAGTGTTGTTCCTCGTAGAATTAGGTTTACCTAATTTGAAATAAGGGCTCTGCTATCTCAAATTTATTTTGAAATAGCGGTTTGTATGTGTAGACAGCTATTACAGTTAATTCGAAATAACTGCTGTTATTTTGAATTAACTCTGTAGTGTAGACATACCCTCTGTAAGTTGTCTTGGTGCCACTAGATGGGACAGCACGTTATTCTGAGAAGGTGTATGGATTAGACTAGCAAGAACTCAAGCTGCTACGATGAGTGTAAGTAAAGTGTACTAGCTACCATATAGCATAAAAGTTTTGAAGCAGGTGGCTTAAAAGCTGAAGAACCTCTCACATTCAAACTAACTTTACTCACTTTTGATTGGGCTGAGGAGGTTAACACAGACTATTCATAGATCCTTGCAACCCACTCTGCTCATTAAAAAATGAGGTTGAGTAGGTAACTTCTGTTGCTTTTCAAGAAGGTAATGTTATGGTTTTAATGGAGCTTAGTGAAACTAAGAAGAATGTTTGCTGAGGTTCTTCTGCAATATATTCTGAGATCTGCCTGAGCCCTCATCTTTGATGGTGTCTGTAGTTTTCTGGATGACTAAGTTAAGATACAGACATACATAATTGGTAATTGTGTTTGAATAAAAAGAAAATATATTCTTTTACAAATTATTTTAATGTAAAGAATTGTACTCAAGAGCATGATTCTTCTGCACAGCCTGATATAGTACCTTCTATGTAGATGAGTATTGTTTGACTTTTGTAACCTCTGGCATGAATAGATTTATTGAACAGAAGATAAGTTGAACCTGCAAAATAAAATCTTGTGTATGTGTTATGGCAGTGTCTTTATATTTGGGGGTAGCAGGAAGAAATTCCAGAATTCAGTAAGGTATAGGGATGTGTAAACCTGTTTAATTGGTTTATGAGATTAACATATTGTTTAACCAGCTAACCGATTAAAGAGGAAGTGAGCCGGAGTGGCCCCCAGGTCAAAGGCAGGGGCTGAACCGGCTGGAGCAGCCATTGCCTATGGCAGTCCAGGGCACCCCGCTGGCAGGGGCTGCTCTGGCATCCTGCTCAGAGCAGCCAGTGCCCACAGGGCATACAGGCCTGCCACGGACAGAGGCTGCTCCAGCCCGACCACAGGGCTGCTCTAGCCCAACCCCTGTCCCAGTGGACTTCCTGTGGGTCTGGAGCAGCTCCCTACCTGTAGTAGGTGGGGAACTGCTTCAGCTCCTCCCCCCTCCCCCAGTTAAACATTCACATCCCTAGTATTAGATTACAATTTTCCTTGGATTTATGCTTGAAAATGTAATTGCGATATTTTCTCTACATTGTTTTATAAAAATGATTTACTGAAATATATTATTTGTACTGTGGGTAAATTAATATTCAATATGGTTTGATTGAATATTAATTTACCCACAGTGAATGAAAGAAAATCAATTGTATCTTAAAATATAGTTACATTTTGAGATTAGAGAGAGTAATGTATTTCCTGATGGTGATTGCTTTAATGTATTTTGAGCACATGTGTTCCTGTCAGGAAGGAAATATGTCAGGAATGGACGATGCTTGTGTATCACATATGATATATTTAGTGAAAGTCAGCTATTGTATTAGTGGAACACACAGTTTTTAGAATGTGGTGGTTATAAATCAGTAAAGCATTCCTAAGGGATAACAGAGAAAATAGCAGTGAAAATGTGTATTGTCAAAAACTGGATGACATTTTTGTTCAACACTAAAGCTTAGAAGGATGTCAACTTCCCAATTAGTAGAACATCTACCGTGCAAGAGTGTTCTGTGTCTCTGCATCCCTTATATATTATATATGTATTAAAAACCTTATGCTTTCAGTTTTCAAGTAGAAAATACCAGCATTTTCAGCTGTACGTAACTGGTTTTTAAAGGGACAATATTAAGTATAGGTAGGACTCTTGATCTGCTTTTTTTGTCCTGTCTCCTTCCCTTCCGCCCCCCAAGATGTGTTTGCAATCTCATTTAATTTTTTTTGTTTCACATATGTTCTATTGGGGGAGAGGCTTGTTATTCTTTTTTTTTTAAGCCAACAATGAATACTTATGAGCATTTTTATAATAATCCAGTGCACAGAGAAAAACCTGTAAGAGAACATATTTCAATTTAAAATCTCCTCTGCAGATATGGAAATGACACATTTTTACAAATTAAAAACTATGTCAAAATCTTAATATCACTTATGACAAAATGTAAAATTGTCATATTTTTAGCAATTATACAGGAAACATTAAACTTGAACTATACAAATATAGCTACAGCTCTTAAGATCTAAGCATGGAAGACATAATTGATTATGTTTAAACAGGGCACGTCTACATAGCAGTGTAATTTTGGAGTAACTGACGTTTATTTTGAATTAATGTTGAGCTTTCACGAGGAGTAAGGGAAGTCAAAGGAAGAGTGTTCTTCCTTCAACTTCTTGCTGTGTAGACAGCAGCAAAAGCTGAAATAAGCTATTTCGACTTTTGATGTAGTTTTAAGTTGTGTAGCTTAATTCGACTTTAGACCTGCTGTATAGACATGCTTTTAGTGCCTTGTCCTACATTCTTTGGTCCAGTGGGGCTATGTCTACATTGCACTATTCTGCCAGGTCTAGTATAGATCTGACCTAAGTGATTTATCCCCTGTTGCCCTATCCCAGCTTCTGACAAAAAGAGACCCCATCCCTGCCCATCCTGGTCACTAATGGACCTGTCTTCCATGAATGTATCTAGTTCTTTTTTGAACCCCAATATACTCTTGGCCTTTACAACATCCTCTGGCAAAGGGTTCCAATCGACTGTGCATTGTATGAAGAAATACTTCCTTTTGTTTTAAACCTGTGATATATTAATTTCATTTGGTGACTCCTAAATTGAAATATTATAATGGTTTCTAAAGAAACTAGTAGAATGTATGTTTACTACATTACAATGAAATAAATTAAAATGCTACAGATTATGGCAAACATTAGTATGGGAGGAGGAGCTTTACTGTGCGAACAATTAGCTACACATCTAGTAATGATGAATATCTTTGTAAAATTGGTACGCAAACAAGTGGACACATTCCTTCTATGTCAAGCAACAAGAATTGTTAGACTGAAGCATCCTGTACCTATATCATGTGGTTATAATGATTGTGTAGACGTCTGTTTTTCTTGCTTTTAAAGTCAGTCTGACTGCCAAATATACAGCTGTATTAAAACCAGCTTTTGATCTCTCATGTGTAAAAGTGGAGCCTGTAAATTATTTGTGCACCAGCTGGTTTGCTGAACTGGACATTATTTCATTTGTACATGTCATTAGCACTTGTTATTTAATTTGGTGGCTGTAAAATTTGAGACTCTGCCTAAAATGATGCAGCTAATCCAGGTCATTTTCTTCTCTTAAAACGTACCTAACAATTTATACGGCTCATCATCCTACTGTCAGATAATTTTCTAAGATGTAAAACTTCACAGATTAGGAGTATCTGTATCTCTTTCTCTATTCCACAATCGGTGAGTTTTTATCTTTTTTTTTTTTTTTTTATTTGTGCAGGCAGTGTAAAAAAAGAAAATGTCAGGTTTTTAACGGGAGGGTGAAATTAATAGTTCTAATGTATATCAGTGTCAATGGCACCATTACTCTTTACAGAGAGTGTAACTATATTTTCTTGCAAAATAATAATTTAACTCCAGAAGATTCCTAAGTTGTATTATTTTGAAATATTGTTGCATTTGTTGATGTTTACTTTAAAACATGCTGATTATTTACAAAGAACCATTATAAACATTTTTCTGAAGTCAAAAATCACTAATTTTGACAAAAATTCCAAAGTGAATCTAAATCAAACTGAGTATCAGAAAAGATTAGGTAACATACTCCTGTAATTTTGGATAAGAGAAAAATAAAAGCCGAGGCCTATTTGTCCACATCATGAGTTGCCTCTTAAAGCCACTTTGCTGTTTCACTGACCTCGAGTCATTTTGCTTCTCTGTGAAAGTCAGGGACTTCAAGGAGCCGTTCCAGTAGTTGGAGAGTCTTAGGCTACGTCTACACTACAGGCTTCTTGCGCAAGAACGGTCATTCTTGCGCAAAAACTTGCAGAGCGTCTACACTGCACGCGTGTTCTTGCACAAGTAAATTTACAGTAAAGCGTCAGAACAGAGGGCTTCTTGCGCAAGAGTTATTCCTCTCCCCACGAGGAATAAGCCCTCTTGCGCAAGAAGGCAGTGTGGATGGGCAACAGGGGTTTCTTGCGCAAGAAACCCCTATGGCTAAAATGGCCATCAGAGCTTTCTTGCGCAAGAGAGTGTCCACACTGCAAAAGCACATGGCCATGTGAACGCACTCTTGCCCAAGATCTTTTGCTCAAGAACTCTTGCACAAATCAGTTCTTGTGCAAGAAGCCTGCAGTGTAGACATAGCTTAGGGTTTGAAGGAGCCTTGGACATGACCTGATCACTTGTGGCGGGGTGGGAATGTTGTATATCTATACTGCAACTGAGGGTGGATCTCCCTAGCTGGTGAGACAGGCTTGTGCTAATGGTGCTGGAGTTAGCACACTATAAATAGCACTGTAGGTGTTGCAACTCGGAGAGGAGCTTGAACTCTCAAGCCCACCCATCCTCCTCAACTTGACAAAGCAAAATACAGCCCACACCAGTGTTCACACTAATCCACAGGTACTTTTGCAAACTGAAATTGTATTCTTTGTCTAAACACAGACCTCCCACTCCTTCCAGAGAAGTAAATGCTTTAACATTCTGAGATTTCCTGATGTATTTTCATGTCATTTTATAAAAATATTTTATACTTTTACAGTGCCATTCATCCAAGTATTGCAAGTTAATTCACATACAATTCTTTCCCAGGACTGCTAGGTACTACCTCATATGCAGCAGGCACAGCTAAACATCAGCCTGCCGCTAAATTAAGGATTTTTTAAATACACAATTAATATTAGTCACAGAAAACAAGAGATGTAAATGTTATATAATGGATGATGGGAAATGTCTCTGGGACGGTATCTTTAGAAGGCAAAAGGTTTTTAAATGCACATGTCACACAGTAGTGCTGGCACTAACTGTTTTTATTAACATTTCATAAAAATACTCTAATTTTATGATTAAACCATTTGACTTCAAATCATTAACCTGAAGCACCTCTAAAAAGGCACTTCTTCCAAAGGGTCTAGTTCTTCCTGCTGAGAAATATTACCTATTCAGATGACTGCAAATCATAAATTCAAAACATAACAAAATAATAACCCCTTAAAACATACAAACAAAAACTGTGGACCAAACAAGAAATGTGCTTATCTTTCCCCTCGTTTTCACTGCTTTGTTATTGCATCACATGCCCTATTTTTCTCTTGCATGCTGCACATATTTCATGCTTTGCAGGAAAAGGAAAATTGTAGAGTTGCCAACTTTCTAATCCCTGAAAGCTGAACACTCCTGCCCCACTTCTTCCCCCAAGGCTCTGCTCTCTGCCCCTCCTGTTCTCCCCTCTGTTGCTTGCTCCCCCATCCCTTAGGATTCACCTGCCACCTCCAAATCCAGGCTAGGAGGAGCCTGCTCTCCTGCTTAACTGGGGCACAGTGGGGCAGGGCAAGGATCAGCCCCAGAGCAAGGGCTGGAGGGGTGCTCAGTCCCTAGAGCAAGGGCCTGAGGTGTGAAAATAGGGGCATAGTGAAGTGGGGCAGTTGGGGCACAGCAGAGTGGGGGGGAGAGACAGTCCCTGGGGGGAGGGGATGTGGATGGAAATCATGGGACAGTGGGAGGAGCTGGGGTAATTGCCAAACAGTGGGGTGGGAGGGTTTGTCCCTGGAATGAGGCTTTGGGGAGAAGAAATTAGAGAATAGCAGTTTGGAGGGGTCTGTCCCTAGAGCAAGTGGCCTGGGAGGTATAATCAGGGCCCAATGGGGCAGGGGGAAATCAGTCCCTGAAAGGGGTCTGGAAATCAGAATATAGCAGGAGCGGGGAATCAGACAGGTTACCTCCACCTACCCCAAGATGGCACCAGCACCTACTTCGATGTCTCCTGGAACCAGCCCGTTCTTTCCATCAGGTTGGGAGGTAAGAAGAGCAGCAACGGCTAAGCAGAGCTGCTTTTCCAGGCTCCAGCTGCAACTGCTACTCTTCCCATCCCTGTCAGCAGAGAATGATTACTGCAGTAAACCAGACTTTCAGCATCCTATCCCTTTTTGACCAGACAAAAACTGGACACCTGGCAACCAGTAAGCTGTGTGCTTGGGTGGCCACCCAGGAGAGATTCAGATTCCACCCATCTGATGGGGACAGTCAAAAGTATGTTTTTCTATTGGTGGTGCACATTTGCAAATTCTTAGAGCATGGAAGAAAATTTATTCCACACTTGGATAGAAAAAATTAGAGGGAAAATTGCAGGCAACCCTAAAAAATGTCATTATTAACTGTCTGTAAGGGAATTACATAAATGTTTAGTGATTATATCCTGAAAAGCATATGTCCCTCATAAGAGTTTTTATATTAAACTGTTTGAGACTTCAGAGATAATATTTATAAATATTGATATTATATGGAAAATCAGTTTAATCACTGTAATAAGTAGGAGTTCTTGTCACAGATCTTCGAGAATCACTGCCACCTGTCATTTTGACAAAACTTTAAAAAGCATCTTCGCAATTTGCACGTACTACAAATGTACATGATGAGAACATCTAATGCTTTGATGCATTTCCAAATTGTCTGCCATCTTATTGCCCATCACTGTACCTGACTTGAAATCTAAATCTGTTTAATAACACTTTTTATAATTGAACAAATCAGCCCCAACAGCAGCCTTGCATAATAAAATAGTTAAGTGAACATTTCCTGAATATTCATATGACTAACTAAACGTTTTTGGAAGAAAACCTTTATGAACTTGCAGCTCTGTATTAATCCAAACAAATATGACTTCAATAGATAGGATGTATTTTAAAGTTATAGGGAAATAGAGCAATATTCTTATCTGATCAGTTTTAGATGAACTTATTCTATCCTTAGTATTGTGTAGGCCTTCAATGCCTTAGGTCAAGAATTCTGTTTTGATAACACTACTTCTAAATCCTTAGTAAAAATACTGAAAAGCATTAAACAAGCCTCGTGGATTTATTATACTGTACTAGATAGCATCTCAAGCCTACCGTCTGTAACTCCAAACAGGATTGTATTGCATATGATACAGAAGGTGGTTACAAAATCAGGGCATTTCCTTCATGTTAAGAATCAAAATTTAATCCTCGAAGAGGGAACTTGTGTGGTTCCTTGAGGAGTGTCCATGTGGGACTCCTTTTTAGGCAGCCACTATACAGCTCCGAGTGGCTATTCCTAGTGCACAGCCAACCAGCCCACAGTTCTCTACCATATTTGGCTTTGGTTGGAACAACAGCAGCACCCTCAAGTAACTTTCCTATTTCTCTCATTTAACCCCTAGTTTTAACCCTTCTTTAATAACTTTTCCCTATGGGATTTTTCATCACTTAAAAAAATTCTCCCCTTTCTCCTCCCTATCTCCAACAGGTATCTGCCTAACAATCCAGAGGTATTTGGAAGGGATTATTCCCATCCTTTTTTCTTTTCTTTTTTCTTTCCAAACAGCCTCTCTGCCATGCCTGGCTTTCCAGGCTTTAAATGCTGCCTGACTTGTAGATTATGAATACCAGTCTCAGACTGCGGCACACAGTGTGTCTATTATCTTGGGGACACATACATCACCCAGAAGTGTCCCCACTGCAAAAAAAACTTGACACTAAGGACAAGAAAAACCAGGGATCTCCAGCTAAAACGACAATGATAAAGAAATCCCATCAGCCCACTTCTTATCCTGAACACAGGACCCCTTCTCAGCAGCAATCACCTTTAGCCACTTGAAGCATGGGATCCTCTTCAAAAACTGTTCCAAAGGGCTCAGTCCTTCCAAAAACCTGGAAAAAAAAAGCAGTTGCATTCCTCACCTCAGAGGTAATCGCCTCATAAAAAGCAGTCTCTGAGCACTAAATCTGCCCTGGGGCTATCAGACACTGGACAGTCCAAGGAGCGAAAGACCTCGTGTGGTCTAGCTCTAAGGTAGACACGCATAGCAAACCTAGGCTTGTTACCTCGGCACCGAGTGTCGCAATGGTGCCACCTGCTGCACCGGTACATTGCAGCAAGTGAATGGCACCAGCAATACCGAAAATGCTCCCTGGCCAAAGCGTGCCTCCTCTGTTGGTGCCCTCCCTACCTGTGCCACACTAGTTTGTATCTGGGTACGCCTCCCATTGGCACCCCACCACCAGATTGGGGGAAGTCTGACTAATATCCCTGGGGGCTCATCCTCTCCTTTTTCCAGCAACATGGAGGAAGATGTGGCAGCAAGAATATGCACCCCTCACCATTGGTCTCCCTAACCTGGACTCTCATAGCAGCATGGCAACCCCTGCATGGCCCTCCCACCAAACTGGCCCATTTAGCCCTCCAAACCAGCCAGGTCCAGAAGACCAAGATCATCTTAACCTTCTGCCCCAGCCTCCCTAGCAGCCCGTGAGGAGGGAGCAGAAGGGAGTGAGAACCTGCCAGCGAGAGACACCCTCATACCCACCCACATTTTGTTGTTTCTTATGACACAAATAATGCCTCCTTCCACATCAAGAGATGTCTTTAATCTTTGTATAGACTGACTCCATTGACATTTTCCCAGAAGAGCTGCCAGAGACACAGCATAAGTCAACAGAGATTCTCCATCCTTCTCCTGCTGCCGTGGTTGCATTGGCCATCAATGTTGCCCTCATGGACCAGGCAAAAATTGTTTTATAGACATCAGCTACAGCTCCACTATCTTTTAAAGATCTCACAGGAACTATTAGGGTGTGTCTAGACTACAGGGTTTTGTTGACAAAAGTGGACTTTTGTCGACAAAACTACACCTGCATCTACACTACCGCAGAGTTCTGTTGACATAACGTTTTGTCATGCTGATGGTGGTAAACCTCATTCTATGAGGAATAATGCCTTTTGTTGACAGAGTTCTGTTGACAGAAGGTGTTATTGCATCTACACTGTCCTTTGCATCTACACTCTCATGTTGACAAAATGTCTTGCTTTGTCGACAGAACTAGATGTAGTCTAGACGCTCTTTGTCGACAGAAGCTTTGTCGACAGTATCTGTTGACAAAGCTTCTGTCAACAAAAGCCTGTAGTCTAGGCGTCTGAGGGACCTGAGCTTCTGTTCAACCATCCTAGCCAAAATTCATTGGTGGTGAAAGCGGTCAATCAAAGGGAAAGCAACATCTGGCCCAACTATCCCTTTATGATAAAGTTTGGAAGTGCCTTGACATTTTTGGCAGGAAGGCCTATTTATCGGCAGCCTTTTAGTTTTGCATATCAAACTACACTGCATTACTGGCCAAGTACACACACACATCTTTTGTACAAATGTCAGCCTTTACTGAATGTCTTCTAACAGATAAGAAAGAACAATACAAAGCCAACATCACAGAGAGTTTCCTCTTTGCTAGAATGGCCTTGCATACTTCTTTGGACTCTGCTGATGTGAGTCTGCTCCATCACCACCTTTGTAGTTGTACAGAGGGCATCGTGGTTCTACCTTTTGGGTTTCCCCTGAAAAATTCAGGTTATAGTCGAGGACTTACCCTTTGAAGAACAGAAGCTCTTTGCTGACTGCACAGATACAACCTTATACACCCACAAGGACTCCCATGCCACACTGAAAAACATGGGAATATATGTTCCTGCGAAGAAAAAGTAAAAAGGATAGATTTTTATTGTATGTCCAATCTCAAAGACATTATGACCAGCACCATAAACAATGCCAGACAAGATGTTTATAAGTCCCCAGAGCAATCAGTAACACCTCAACCAGTCAAGCATTTTGAGATGTTGGTCTAGGATATGAGATAAACTTAAAACACAACAAATGGTCTGGTAGCACTTTATAGACTAACAAAACATGTATGAGAATAATTCATTCCCAAAGTCAATGCTAAACTCCAGCCTATTTGGAGACCACATAACACCTTTGTCGGATCTAGGCAACCCTTACATCAAACAAGTGGATTCTGGAAAACATATGCAAAGGCTCTTCAATCCCCTGCTGTCCCACCTACCGCCTGCCCCCCTTCCCCATATTCCAAGCACAAAGGTTTTATCCACGCTGTTTCCTCACCAAGAAAAAATAGGCAGATGGAGACCCATCTTGGGCTTGCACAGACTAAACAAGTTTGTCATAACACAGCACTTCAGGATGATAACCCCAGCCTCCATAATTCTAGCATTGGAGAAAGGAGATTAGTTCTCAGCCCCTGACCTCCAATATGCATATTTCCATGCATGCTCACAGAAGTTTTCGTTGCTTTTCATTCAGGAGCCTCACCTACCTGTACTGAGTGCTCCCTTTCAGTTTATCCATGGCCCTGCAGGTATTTTCCAGGGCTCTCACGTGGCCTCAGCACACCTTTGCAGACAGGGTGTGATTATATTTCCCTTCCTAGATGCTGCCTGTTCAAAGCTTCATCGTACTGGGATGCAGTAAATGCCCTTAATATCACTAAAACCCTGTTTGAAAAAGTAAAGTTACAAATCAACTTTCAGAAATATACTCTGATCTTAGGGACGAGTTGATGACCACATTTGTTGTGAATCATGCCAGGCTTCGTATGAGGTGTTTACAAACCTGACTCCTTACTGTCTGTATTTCTCGCAAGCACTACATCCATAGACTGACAATGCCCAGCAAGGTAAAAGACTCACTCACATGGTGGACAGTCAAACAAATGTTTGCACAGGTGTCCCATTCCAACCACCCTATTGGTATCAGTTGCTATGGATGCTTCTTTTGTGGGATGGGGGAGAGGGGCATACTTGTCCAAGAATACCATCTAGAGACAGTAGTCCCTGGCTGAATCCATGCTAAATCTACTGGAGCTTTGGGCAGTCTGAAATGCATGCCACTATTTTGAGCCCCAATATACAGTACGACAGTACAGATCCTCATGAACAGTTTCACCACTGTGTTTTACATAAATTGCCAAGGAGGGACCTTGTCTTACCCGCTCTCTGCAGAAGCAGTGCACCTTGAACAATATAGCTCTCATGGCAGCATACCAACCGGGAAGCTAGAATATCCCAGTGTACGAAACTTTGTGCAAGGGTGTGAATGGGAATTAGAGTCAGGACTCTTGGCAACGATATTCCAACAGTGGAACTTTCCCTCAAAAGAAGCATGCTCTTTCAGGGATGTGCAGCATATCTTGCTGAAAAGCTGATGACTCATGACATGAAAAACATGCAAACAAATGGAAATGCTTCTCCATACACTGCCAGGACAAACAGGTTCCCCCACAATTGGCTTTATTGCCCCCAGCAGAGAAATATATGCATGTGCTCAAAGAATCAGGCCTTTCCACTAGTTCACATAGAGTGCACTTATGTGGCATTACCACTTTTCATTCTAAAGGGCTGCGTCTACACTGGCATGATTTTCCGGAAATGCTTTTAACGGAAAAGTTCTCAGTTAAAAGTATTTTCGGAAAAGTGCGTCTAGATTGGCAGGACGCTTTTCCGCAAAAGCACTTTTTGCGGAAGAGCATCCGTGGCCAATCTAGACGCACTTTTCTGCAAAAAAGCCCCGATCGCCATTTTCGCAATCAGGGCTTTTTTGCGGAAAACAGTACTGTGCTGTCTACACTGGCCCTTTTGCGCAAAAGTCTTTAGGAAAAAGACTTTTGCCCAAACGGGAGCAGCATAGTATTTCCGGAAAAGCATGAGATTGTCAGTGCTTTTCCGGAAATTCAAGTGGCCAGTGTAGACAGCTGGCAAGTTTTTCCGGAAAAGCGGCTGATTTTCCGGAAAAACTTGCCAGTCTAGACACAGCCAAGGTGTATTCACCTACTCTCACACTAAATGCTTTCTCAAAGACATACAGAATACTGATTCCACACTAAGAGAAACAACCCTAATGGGGGCCTCAGTCTCCTTCTCCTTCGCTGGCAAACCTTTGAACCTCTAGCTTCCTGCTTGCTCTTGTACTTGTCCGTGAAAGTTGGCTTCCTGGCAGTGATCATGTCAACAAGGAGGGTGGGAAAGCTGGGTGCCTTAACAGGACATGGATGGGCAATAAGTGGCCCATGGGCACTTTATTTATCTGCATGGCCACAAGTATGGCTGCTTGTAGCTCCTGCTGGACGCGGATTTATGTTCCAGACTAATGAAAGCTGTGGGAAGTGATGTCCTGGCCCATGCCATTTCCTGCAGCTTGCATTGGCCGGGAACAGTGATCCATGGCCAGTGGGAGTTGCAAGTGACTGTACCTGTGGATGTGCAGGTAAATAAAGTGTTAGAGGCCTGCCAAGGGCTAACCCTGGAGCTGCCTTTGGTTTATGGCTCACCCCTGCTCAAGAACGAAATAATCCTTCATCCACATACTGAATACAGACACAAAGTGACCTCATCCTTCCTTCTCAACCAACCCATCTATTTACAATAGTCTTCCCTAAGCCACATGCTGACACAGGGAGGCATCCTTTCCCAAAAGTGTATGTTTGTTGAACACTCACATTTTTCTATATGGAAAGAACAAAGATGTTCAAAAAATCCTCCAGATTATTCGTTTGTGGAAATTTCCACAACGGAATGTTCCCAAGACCAAACCATTTCTAAATAGCAACTTCTGAAATGGATTTCTAACTGTGTTTAATTATCCTATCAAGGTCGTGATTTGGAACCTCCTTTTGGTCTTCACATGCACTCTATCAGAGCTATATCTACATAAATACAACATCAATAGTATTTCTCAAAGGCATACCTATCATTGACCCGGGCATCAGCACAAACCTTTAACAAACATTACACATTGGAGCAATAGTCAGCTTCTAATACTCGTGTCAATTGGTGCATTAAGCAACTCCGAATCCCCTCTATTCCACTGAGGGGCACTGTTCTATAGCCATCTAAAATGGAGCAACCACATGGACAGTCTTTGAAGAAGAGAAAGTTTACTCACCTATGCCGTAACTGATGTTCTCTGAGATGGTTGTGTCTATGGCTATGTCTACACTACAGAGGTGGTTTTTTCCCCCAGAAAAACGGCCATTTTTCCAAAAAAACCTTCACTTATGTCCACACTGCAATCATGTTTTTTCGAAAAAAAGATCAAAAGAAGAAAGGGGTTTTTCTAACATTGGTAAACCTCTTCTTATGAGGAAGAAGCCTTTTTCCGAAAGAGCTCTCTTGGAAAAAGGCGTGTGTGGACGAGGAAGAGGGAGTTATTTCGAAAGAAGAGGAAAGAGGAAAAAGCACAGATGCCCTGGTGGCCACTCTGTCTGTAGTAGTCGCAGCTTAAATGCGAGATAGTGTCCATTCAGTGTGGATGCTATCTTTTGGAAAAGGAGACTGCATTTTCGATGCTCTTTGGCAGTGTGGACCCTCTCTTTTGGAAGAAGTTTTTTCAGAAGATCTCTTCCGGAAAAGCTTCTTCTGAAAGAAGGCTGCAGTCTAAATGTAGCCTGAGAGTGCTCCAAAATCTCACTTTCCCAGTTTGGAGTTTCTCTTCAATCCTCTGGGACAGAGAAGGAAGTGTGGTAGCTAATCAGAGTGGAGTGGCCAACTGGGGCACTTCTACTACAAATCCCTGAGTAGAAGTGCAGGGTACACAGACACTTAGGGTGTGTCTAGACTACTTGGCTCCGTCGACGGAGCCATGTAGATGAGTGTACTTGGCAAAGGGAAATGAAGCAGGGATTTAAATAATTGCCGCTTCATTTACATAAAAATGGCCACCGTGCTGTGCCAATCAGCTGATTGTCGGCACAGCGCAGTAGTCTAGAGGGGGATCAGACAACCCCAGATCCCTTTGTCATCAGATCCTTGTGAAACCCTGTTTATTCCTGAAACCCTAGTCCCATGACACTCGTTTCATTAATCTTCCTGGAGGGAGGGAGGGAGGGAGGGAGGGAGGGAGGAAGGATCACAGGGTGAGGAGCCTTCATGCTATCCCAATTTTATTACACTGGGTAGGACATCAGTTCCCCAGGATAGATGTTCAAAACTTTTCAGTTTCATGGCAAAAAACAGTGGCTGCCTGCCTCTCTGCATGGTTACAGCTTGCTTTTTTTAATACTTCAAAATCCATTTTTGAAACAAAAGACATTTATAAATTCACAAGAACTTGTGGGTTCGCAAGATATTGTATAGATTTTTCTGCCCCATCCCACCCACCCCCTGGGACAATATTACAATGATCAGAATCTCATGAAGGCTTCCTGCCAAAAAGGAAAGAAAATAAAACTCAGCACGAGGGAGAAAGTACCAATGAATTAATGCTAAATCGGCCTGAAATCTAAATAATGTGATTTGCTATAGTATTGGAAACTTCTTTTGGTGACAGAGATGAGCATTTGAGCTACACAGAGCTCTTCTTTTCCTATAGTAAGGAAGGACATTTTAATAGTAATGTTCTTAGAGAAAGAGAGAAATCTTTTTTTAAAAAAGTTTTCATTTTTCGTATTATATTTCTTTTGTTCACTCATTTTATTAAGGGGATGTGGGATGCCAAAAACATAAAATGCAGTTTTGTCACTTTAAATGGGAAGAAGGCAGCAAGGGGTGGGCGGATGTGTATAGTTGACAAGATTAACTGATCAGCCTCATCTTATGGGTTAATCATATAATCGACTACACGTTGACATCCCTAGTCTGAGAGAGAGAGTGTAATTAAGTTTCCATTCCACAATATTGAGAGCAACTTTGACAGAAGTAGAAGGCCTATTGGTATGAGTAAATAGACTTCTAATATAATCTAAACCTTTATAACACATGGTTATAACCTTTATAACCTTCATCAGTGACAAGACCGTTAAAATCTTTTCCCTCTAGTTTTGTTGTTTCTACCTGATTTCATTCACTTGGGCTACGTCTAGACTACAAGCCTCTTTCGAAAGAGAGTGTCTAGACTGCAACCTCTTCTTTCGAAAAAGTGAGCCACTTTTTTGGAAGAGAGCACCCAGGCAGTCTGGATGCTCTGTTTCGAAAAAGCCCTGTTTGCATTCAAGAACGACTTTTTTTGAAAGAGCACTTTAGAAAAAAGGTCTTCTTCCATATAAAATGAGGTTTACTGTGGTCAAAAAAACTGCCGCATTCTTTCGATTTAATTTCAAAAGAACGTGGCAGCAGTCTAGATGCAGGGCAAGTTTTTTTGGAAAAAGGCTACCTTTTTCGAAAAAACCCTGTAGTTTAGACACACCCTTCTTCTTGTTGGAGGAATTTAGGAAACACCATTTAATCTGATAATGTAAAAGACAATATGAAATTAGATAACCTTTCACTGCAAATGATAAAGGCTTTTCAAGTCTCAAGTTAAGGCTCTATAAGTGAAACAAGTGAGAAATACTGATTAAATATTGGGTGTGCGTGTGCACACACGTGTGTGAATGTTGTGTTTTGCTGGTTAACAAATGAACATACTGTTGTATCTTTTCAGATGTTTTTGCTGTCTGTCTGTAGACATAATACCATCATATATGCAGGTGTCACATTTACTATAATATAAGTTACAATATAAATTTATTCTCCAGAAACTTCTCCTCTAGATTTGGCAAGCTATAATCATTGAACACTCCCACAACAAACTGCAGTTGCAGTTCTGGAAAGCAGGGAAGGGAACAAATATTGAATTAACATTTGTATGTCTGTGCTGGAGAAGGAAACTCTGTAGTCATTAAATGGCACGTCACATCCAGGTTTTGTTTGTTTTTTTCAGAGGCACTAGAAAATTCCTCTAATATAAATAATTGAGATTTGTGAGCAGCTGTTTCTTGTTCGGAGGGAAATGTTGAAACTTATTTAAATAAACAAAGCAATTTATCTAAGTAACTTTCCATTGATAACTGTAGGTTGGAACTGAATGCTACTCCCCCCCACACAAATATATGGTGTAGTCTTAAAAGGCCATAAAAACTTTCTTGAGCAATAAAGCTACAATGCACACCAAAGCTTTTTTCAGAACTCTAATGAAGAAAGATCAGTGTATGTTAATATAGTAAAGCGCTTTGATTTTCATCTCCCACTGTCTTACAGAACAAAATAATTAAAATGTTTCTCAATATATACATCTGTGGGGTGCTTTTCCTTGCTCTCCTTTTTTCCTCCCTGGAGTTGGAACCCTTTTACTGTAAATTTGTTCAAACCGACATAAAATACTAGCATGTGGCTTTATCAAGTGACATGACCTTTAAAGTTCCTGACCAAGAAGAAGAATCCAGTCTCCCTTCTCTAGGCAGAATCTGTATCAAGGCACTTAAAGAAGAATCCATCAAAGCATTCAAAATTAGAAGCTATGAATTCCCACCTGAAATATTTGAATATTCTCTTTTAATGCTCTCGATATTTGCTTAATTGATGGTGCTGCAAGATGAAGTCCCCTCTGCTACAGATAGCAGCAGCACAAGCATCCTCATACTGCCTCATCAATGCGCATATTTGTTCAAGAGGCATCCTTGTACTGATGACATCTCAAAACATATTTAAACCACAGAAGATGAGAATCTTTCTACCTATGCCATTATCCACTTGAAGTGGTGACATTTCTTGTACAAAACCTCAAATGCAACATAAGAACGCTCTGAATTCTAAGTGACGAACTTATCATTTTGAGCAATCTCTAGATGTTGTCAAATATTCAAAAGAATCTGTGTGCAAGGAAGAATGACACACTCGTGTAGACTTAGATGGTTCGTATAATCATCAGTCAAATTAGATTAGACGTTCTCAACCTTTTTCTTTGAGCCCCTTTCCTGCCCCCCCCAACATACTATCAAACTCCGTTTCACACTTGTGCTACAATTACTGGTTTTCTGCATATAAAACCTAGGACTGGTATGGGTAGGCAGTAAGCCAGAGCCACTTCACCAGCGTTAGCTCTGGCATGCTGCTGGCATTTTTTACCTGCATGTCCCCAAATATGGCTGTTTGCAGCTATGGATTGAAATTGCCAACCAGTGGGAGTTGTGGGAAGTGGCATGGACATCACTTCCTACAGTTCCCATTGGTTGGGAATGTCAATCTGCAGCCAATGAGAGCTGCAAGCGGTTGTATCTGTGGATATGGAGGTAAACATAAGAACGGCCGTACTGGGTCAGACTAAAGGTCCATCTAGCCCAGTAGCCTGTCTGCCGACAGTGGCCAACACCAGGTGCCCCAGAGAGGGTGGACTGAAGACAATGATCAAACGATTTGTCTCCTGCCATCCTTCTCCAGCCTCTGACAGACAGAGGCCAGGGACACCATTTTATCCCCTAGCTAATAGCCTTTTATGGACCTAACCTCCATGAAATTATCTAGCTTCTCTTTAAACTCTGATATAGTCCTAGCCTTCACAGCCTCCTCTGGCAAGGAGTTCCACAGGTTGACTACACGCTGTGTGAAGAAGAACTTCCTTTTATTAGATTTAAACCTGCTACCCATTAACTTCATTTGGTGTCCTCTAGTTCTTCTATTATGGGAATTAATAAATAACTTTTCTTTATTCACCCTCTCCACACCACTCATGATTTTAGATACCTCTATCATATCCCCCCTCAGTCTCCTCTTTTCTAAACTGAAAAGTCCCAGTCATTTTAACCTCTCTTCATATGGGACCCATTCTAAACTCCTAATCATTTTAGTTGCCCTTTTCTGAACCCTTTCCAAGGCCAAAATATCTTTTTCAAGGTGAGGAGACCACATCTGTACACAGTATTCAAGATCTGGGTGTACCATAGTTTTATACAGGGGCAGTAAGATATTCTGTGTCTTATTTTCTATCCCTTTCTTAATAATTCCCAGCATCCTATTTGCCTTTTTGACCACCGCTGCACACTGTGTGGGAGTTTTCAGAGAACTGTCTACGATAACTCCAAGATCTCTTTCCTGATTTGTCATAGCCAAATTAGCCCCCATCATACTGTACGTATAGTTGGGGTTATTTTTCCTGATGTGCATTACTTTACACTTATCCACATTACATTTCATTTGCCATTTTATTGCCCAATCACTCAGTTTGGTGAGATCTTTTTGGGGTCCCTCACAGTCTGCTCCTGTCTTGACTATCCTAAACAGTTTGGTATCATCCACAAACTTTACCACCTCACTGCTTACCCCTTTCTCCAGATCATTTATGAATAAGTTGAAAAGGATTGGTCCCAGGACTGACCCTTGGGGAACACCACTAGTTACCCCTCTCCATTCTGAAAATTTACCATTTATTCCTACCCTTTGTTTCTTGTCTTTTAACCAGTTCTCAATCCATGAAAGGACCTTCCCTCTTATCCCAGGATCGCCTCTAGAGCCCTTTTTAAATATTGGTGTCATGTTAGCTATTTTCCATCAGTAGGTACGGAAGACGATTTAAAGGATAGGTTACAAACCACAGATAATAGTTCAGCAATTTCCCATTTGAGTTCTTTTAGAACCCTTGGATGAATGCCATCCGGTCCTGGAGATTTGTTGACATTAAGTTTTTCTATTTGTTCCAAAACCACCTCTAATGACACTTCAATCCGGGACAGTTCCTCAGATTCATCACTCACAAATGACGGTGCAGATTTGGGAATCTCCCTAACGTTCTCAGCCATGAAGACTGAAGCAAAGAAATTATTTAGTTTCTCCGCAATGGCTTTATCGTCCTTGATTGCTCCTTGTATATCTCGATAGTCTAGGGGACCAACAGGTTTTTTTAGAAGGCTTCCTGCTTCTAATGTACTTAAAAAACATTTTGTTATTTCTTTTTGAGTTTTTGGCTAGCTGTTCCTCAACATCTTTTTTTTGTTGCTTTTTTTATTACATTTTTACACTTGATTTGACAGTGTTTATGTTCCTTTCTATTTATCTCACTAGGATTGGACTTCCACTTCTTAAAAGATGCCTTTTTGTCTCTAGCTGCTTCTTTTACATGGTGGTTAAGCCACGGTGACTCTTTTTTAGGTCTCTTGCTATGTTTTTTAATTTGGGGTATACATTTAAGTTGGGCCTCTATTATGGTGTCTTTAAAAACTTTCTATGCAGCTTGCAGGGATTTGGCTCTAGTCACTGTGCCTTTTAATTTCTGTTTAACTAACCTCCTCATTTTGTGTAATTCCCCTTTTTGAAATTAAATGCCAGAGTGCTGGACTGCTGAGGTGTTTTTCCCACCACAGGAATGTTAAATGTTATTATATTATGGTCACTATTCCCAAGCGGTCCTGTAACGGTTATCTCCTGGACCTGATCCTGCACTCCACTCAGGACTAAATCGAGAATTGCCTCTCCCCTTGTGGGTTCCTGTACCAGCTGCTCCAAGAAGCAGTCATTTAAGCCATTGAGAAATGTTCTCTCTGCTTCTCTTCCTGAGGTGACATGTATCCAGTCAATATGGGGATAATTAAAATCTCCCATTATTATAGAGTTCTTTATTTTGATAGCCTCTCTAATCTCCCTCAGCATTTCAATGTCAGTATTGCTGTCCTGGTCAGGTGGTCGGTAATATATCCCTACTTATAATTTCTTATTATTGGAGCATGGAATTACTATCCATAGCGATTCTATTGAACATGTTGATTCACTTAATATTTTTATTTCATTTGATTCTACATTATCTTTCACATACAGTGCCACTCTGCCTCCCACCCGGCCTGCTCTATCCTTCTGATATATTTTATATCCCAGTATGATTGTATCCCACAGATTTTCCTCATTCCACCAGGTTTCAGTGATGCCTATTATGTCAATCTCCTCCTTTAATACGTGGTACTCTAGTTCACCCATCTTATTAGTCAGACTTCTAGTATTTGTGTAGAAGCACTTTAACAATTTGCCACTGCTTATTTGTCTGCCCTTCCCTGATGCATTGGATTCCTTTATATGCGGTTGTTTGTCAGCTCTGGGTTGCCTTCTCCCCTCCTCTCTTTCTGACTACAGCTTAGAGAATCTCTATCAATGGATTCTCCTCTAAGAGAAGTCTCCATGCGATTTACGTGCATCTCCGCACCAATCGGCTTCCCCCATCTCTTAGTTTAAAAACTGCTCTGCGGCCTTTTTAGTGTAGAGCAAACAAAGTGCTGGAATCCCACATTTGGTCCATGGGCTGCTTATTGCCCACTTTACATTAGAAGGTAGAAAACAGAGCAACTGCCTGGGTCCCCACAGCACAGGAGCCCTTGCAAAGCTGCATTGCTTGGGCTTCAGCTTCACCCCAGGTAGTGGGGCTCAAGGCCCTGGACTTAAGTCCCATGTGGCGGGACCTCAGCTTTCTGCTCTGGTCCTTCTTGGTGACCCCCTGTCATTTGCTTGCAGCCCCCCAGAGGGCTCTGGACCTCTGGTTGAGAACCCCACTGCCTTAGATAACAGAAAGGAGGATGATTTCTTCTCTGTGGGCTGATGGGGAAATCTTTGCTTGGGATAGTAAGCGTGTTAACTGGGGAGACATGAATGCAAAGCATTCTGCACGAGTCACAGTATGGTAATGAGAGTGCCTCACAGTCTACATAAGTTGCTTTCACATAAGGTATTCTTCTGTGAATTCTGCATTCAATTATGGAATATCTGTTCGGCTTCTCCCTGTTCTTTTTCACAAATTTAGTCATCTGAAGTTCTCAAAAGATCTATTTGAGAAATAGTTTAGCTTTACTCTCAAAATTTCTTTTATAAATTAAATTGTTTCAACCACAGTGGGACTATTTCTAAATTTTTATCTATATGGTTTTTGTTGTACCAAGTTAAATTATTTGTAATAAAAATTGTCCAATGTGTTTAAAAATAGTCTAGATGTGTCTATTAATTTAATAACAAAATGTACATTAGTTTGAAGCTGGATCTCAATGTGTAATTACGTTGTTTAAGAAAGGTATGTACAATTAATTATTTTAAAATCTACAGTAGTGGGAGTCAGAATTATTTAATAGAATTCTTAATTCTAAAAAATAGTAACCATCATGACTGGTCATTTGGAACACTGGAAGCTTTTGTTTGATGTGATAGAGATGTGATAGATACGGGAGTGCCTTCCTATCATTGCCTGAAGTTTACTTTGAGAGTTTAAACCAGATAACCATGGTGTGACTAATTAATTCAGTTTATGTGGAATTATTTAGTAAATAATTTAGTCAAATTTTGAATCAAATGATATTGTACCATAGCAAAGATTTCACAGATTATCACTGCAGATGGTCAATTAGTATCTAAGTTAAAAGCAAAAGACAGTGTCAAACCAATATACAGCTTAGTTATACAGGCAGTCCCCGGGTTACGTACAACTGTTGATCAGTTTCAACAGCAGCTGAATCTGGACGCCAGTTCTGACTTACATACAGATTCAATTTAAGAACCCCAGGCATCCCCAAGTCAGCTGCTGCTGAAACTGATCAGCGGCTGATTCCAGGAAGCCCGGGGCAGCTCTGTGGAGCACAGTTTGAGAAACACTGCTCTAGTGCTAGGCAGGGAGTGCTGCACATGCTGGATGTGAGACGGGCTGTAGCCTTTTACATAGATTGTACTTGGCTGTTTCAAAAGTCCACACAGCTATCTGTGGCATTGACAGAGAGTATGAAAGGAGACCCGGTCTCTACATGGTGTATATCATTCTGGATAGTGCAGTGCGTATGCACCTGTTATGACCTGGAAGGGGTCCCGCCCCCACTGGTCACAGGCCACTCAAGTAGGATGCAAGCCTCATTGACTGCTTTTGTGGCACAGGTGTCCTGCAGGAGATCTGCAGGGCAGCCATGTGGTCTTCTATTCGTACATTCACGGCCCACTACATGATTGATAAAATTTCCAGGGAGGATACACCCCTATAGAGTGGCACCACTATATCTGTGTATATATACCACAGCTGACCCTACCCTCCTCAGTTCCTTCTTGCTGGCTACTCCTACAGTGGGGAAGGATGGTGGGTATTGGAATGGATGTGAACAACACACCTCAAAGAACACCAGTTATGAGAACTTATCGACTTTGAGTTCTTATTCACATCGATTCCAATCAGATGACTCCCAAGCTGTTACCCCATGGAGGGGGGGTGGTCAGAGTTCAGAATCACTGAATTCGCTGAAAAGTTTCTGACGCTTGTGCATGCGACGTGCATACTGGACGTAAACAGCACATCTTGACAAACACCAGTTACGCGCACAGATTACTGTTTTTTCTAGTATTTTCCTCCTTCTATTTGTTTTTCCATCTGCATTCCAGTCATAGATCAGCCCACTATTACTGTTAAGAGTTTAAGGCATTATGGTAGTAGACATTATTTTTGTAAGTGAAGGGTACTGCAAAGTTTCTTCCTTGGTGTTCTTCTGTAGAATCTATACTGTTCAAAAGTACCTTTAAAATCAGTTAAAAAAAAAGTTTTGAAGAAATTATGCACCCTGGAAGAAGAGGAGGCAGATGAAAGACCCCATACCCATATGCTGAAATGCAAAAATGGTAGAGAATTTAATTTTATTTTTTTACCCCAGGTGACAAAAATAGTTTCATTTGAAAGTAGTAATTGAAATTCTGTGCAGGAGTGATTTATTGAGGTACTGTCTAAAATGGAAAAGATCGCCAGTGGGATTTTTTTTTGCTGAACAACAATAATAAAGGCTGAATGCTGTATTTTATTATTTATTCTGCTTAGAGCTTGTACCATTCTTTATTCTTCTGCTTCTCTCTTATTGCCAGTTTAGGGCACTGGCATTCATTTTGTGAGACAGAAGCTGTAATTAATTGATGCTACCTTTATCATTGTAGTTAGGGACCAAACTGTACTTCCATTAGAAACCCAAGTTTTCACTATGACACTGTTCTAATAATCACCAATTTAAAACTGGGTGTGCGAGTTTTGTATTAGGAACATTTTTGCAAATGTATATCAAAAATTTTGTTTGTTCTTTGGCAGTAAGTCTGCTCTTAGAGGGTGCAGAAAACAATATTTTGTATGAAAGACAATCCCAGTTATCTAGTTGTGAGGAGAAGAAACAAAGGCTTTGATTAAGAGCAGTGTGGGCTACCTACTATATGGATTCTTTATTTTATTGTGAAGATAAATAGTATTGAGTCCATGTATGTGAATTCTTTGTCAGTTCTACAAAATGCACGTTAGCAAAGTTGAAACACAGGGAGATTAACTTATAAATTGATAACAATGCATCACATTGATTTAATGAGAAACTTCAGAGTTTCCTGTAGAGTACACACATCAAACTTCTAAAGAAAGGAAAAAGCTGGAGGTTCCACTAAAAATTGTTGCACTGATAATATGAGATGCGCTGCTTTTCTTTCAGCCTGCACGAAGATTATTTTCTCTGGTATTTAATCAATGTACAGCATGAATAAACATTGGTGATAAGGGGCAAAAATCCCACAGCCTGGTGTATTAGTGTCACATAGAAGTCTTCAGGCTCTGAGTTGTTAACTACTGCTAGCTGTGATGGAACTCATAACATGCCTTTACATAGTTTTAAGACCCCGACAATTTCCTTTTCCAAGCCGAAGAGATTATAGGAATGGGGAGGGACAGTGTGGCATAACTAATGATGGGTTATATTCACAGCTGTTTTGTGAATGATACAGAGACAGCAGAATGGGGGGTGATGTGGCTGGCTCCCTAGGAGCCGGTGCACACCTGGAGCTGGCTTTTAAACTTGCTCCCTGGACATACCTGGAGCCTGTGTGTATATAGTTACACTTTCACATCCCTACTTCACATATCATGAATTTTACTTTATTTCAAGTTCAAACTAAAAATCTAAACAAAAATAAAAACAAAAAAAACCCCACAGAAACTGAAAAGTTGTTCTTGTTTTTGTATGAAATCTATGGAAGAAGATGTTTTGTCCAGTTTTTATCCAGGCTCACAAAATCTGTATTTGTTGCTCTGAAATTCCGTCAAAGTCAGTCTAGTTTGGTTGAATTTTTGCAGATGTTAGAAAGCATTTTGCTGACCCAGTCAAAGATACTTGAGCGCCATCTGTTTTGTTGGAGTTTTGCACAGCTGGAAAGGTAGCCTACGGAGCATTATTCTTAAAAATAGCTTCTTGGATCTTTTTAAAAATATGTACATAAATGAATTTTGATATTACTGTGTGCTGGAGCTGATGGTGCTTAGGGAAAGAGATTTATGAAAGCTACTGTACTTTCTGTATGAAAGCAGACTACCAAATTGCCCCTGAGTATCCCATTTAGAGAAAGATTCCCTGTCTTGTTCTAAGCCTTGTATAACAGCAAATGAAGCTACTTCCTTTTTAGAAGAGTTCAAGTACTTTCACTTGGAAGTGAACCTAAATTTCTAGTAAGAAGGTGGATAAGGTAATATCTTTTATTGGACCATCTTCTGTTGGTGAGAGACACAAATTTGAATCTTACACAGCATTTTTTTCTCTCTCACCAATAGAAGCTGATCTAATAAAAGATACTACCTCACCCATGTTGTGTCTCTAATGTCCAAGGACCAGCCCAGCTACAACAACAATAAATACATAAATTTCCACGCACATACAGCTTAGGAAGTTTGCATTGACATTTTGCAAGAAAATGTAATTTGTAATTGGAAAATATAAATTTTGGGTTAATTTAAAATTAATTTTTAGAAAAAAAAATTAGATGTCTGAGTAGCCAATTTGGCAAGTAATGTTTTTTACTACTGTATTATGTTATAAATGAAGAATTTCTAAAACAAAATAAAGTGGCAATTGATAGATTTTGATTAATTGAAAATCTGAATTGGAGGTCTGTAGCTCATTAATGTACTGAAGTCAGGTGAACATGTTAACTGTAGTGTGCAATTTTGTAGCCATGTTGGAAATGATCCAATAATATATTATTTCATCCACCTTATCTCTTTTTTAAATGTTTTGGGGCAATTCCCGGGGAGACTATACCTGAATGATTCCACTCAACTCTGCCAAAATGATCCATGTTTATTTCAAGGTGTTACTTCACTAAATTATAAACAGATATTAATGTTTAAAACATTGTCTAATCAATATAATATATTGAACACCTCAAGAGATGAAGGAAAATTGAAATTTAATGGACAATATAGTGCTTTTTTGAATTATATTTACAGAAAAAAAAAACCAAAAGAGGGAACAACTTTATGGCTTCACCCATTGTCTACCTCCAATCTGAGGGGAACATTTATGACCTTTAGAGTTGGAAGTCATCACTTTGTTTTCAGGCAGTTGTTGCTCTTGTCTGTTATTGAAATCTGTGAATCGCTATTAGGGAAAACTGGGGGTGGGGGATGTTGGAGTAGGGATTTGTTATTCTTAATCTCATATTTGATGGGTTATGGGGATTTTTTTTGCATCTGCAGATGAAGTATATTGTGTTTAACTTTCTTTGAAATGTCTCCTAAGAAGTGATTAAGGAAAGAAGGACTTGAAGGAGTTGAATGTTTTATCATCTCTTTCTGGAAATACTGCAGGAAAGAGTAGCTGAAGGAGGCCTCCTGTTTTATTCAGTTCTTGCAGGCGCTGTGGGAAAGGCCATCCAAGCTACAAATCACTTGGCATCTCTAGCTTTTGGCTTTTAAAAACAGGATTGCTATTGTTTTGAGTTTCTGCTTAGCCTGAAGGTTTGTCTGTGTTGCCCCACAGGGAGTATTACCCTGTAAATAACAATATGCACCATACTGCTTGCGTTGTAACTCGCCCATATGGATGCTCAGGGTGTGAACTAAGTGGTTCATAGTTCATGTTAGTGTAAAGTAGTGTTTGAAGAGAATTATGTTAACTTGAATTAGCAACCTTTTAGTTTGCACCCACTGGGTGTGTCTAAACTACATGGCTCCATTAATGGAGCCATGTAGATTAGGATGATCGGCAAAGGGAAATGAAGCCGCGATTTAAATAATCGCGGCTTCATTTAAATTTAAATGGCTGCTGCGCTGATCCGACAAACAGCTGATCAACAGTTTGTCAGCTCAGTGCACTAGTCTGGATGCTCCCGCACCGACCTGAAAGCCCTTTATCGACCTCCCCGTTATGCCTCATAGGATGAGGTTTACTGGGGAGGTCGATAAAGGGCTTTCATGTCGTCACAGGAGTGTCCAGACTAGCGTGCTGAGCCGACAAACATCTGATCAGCTGTTTGTCGGCTCAGTGCGGCAGCCATTTCAATTTAAATGAAGCTGCGATTATTTAAATCGCGGCTTCATTTCCTTTTGCCAAACAAACAAATCTACATGGCTCCGTCGACGGAGCCATGTAGTTTAGACATACCCGCTGTGTCTACACAGAGGAGTCATACATAACACATCAATTTGGATGTTGCTGTTCACACCCCATAGATTGAACTGCAAGGTACTGTAGACAAAGCCTAATTTACCTTTATTTGAACAAAACAGGTAGAAATGAATAGGGATAAAAATAATTTAAAAACCAGTCTACCTAAAGATGTGTTTTTGTAGAAATAACTCAAGTGGACACACTTTAGTTGGACTTGTTTGCATTTTTATAGTTTTCTGTGTATCTTTGTGAATGATTTTTTATTAAACAATATTTTGCTTTTGGAAGACTGCAAAAAGAGACCTGTGTGCCTCTCAGATTAACAGAGCAAGCAGCATATATGGCTCCCCTGGGAACCATTCTCAGGCTGACACTCTACTTCTTCCAGACAATTTAAACTAGGGTGTCCCTCCATTATGTCTCCTACCTGTGGTCTTGGAAGATTCGTTAGGAAAGGTCTGAATCATTCTGATCTCCTCCAACTAGCCCAGACGATTTTGATACCTAATACTCCCATACTTGTTTTTGCCCTGATCACCAATCAACATTCAGCTCTTTTCTGATCTTGTGATCTAGAGGAAGACCAGAGTCAAACATAGGAACCCCAGGTATTCCATCAGAGGGAATAGCTTCATGTTCTGAAGGTGTCCAATAGCAGAAAGGATTCTCTGGGAAAATATTACTTTCCTAAGTGAGGATATTTCTCTAACTTGCCACAGCCAAAGATTTATATCCCCAGAAGGAGTGAATGTTCCTCTTATTTTGAAGGATATTTTTTTCTCTAAAAGCTGAAGATCTTTCCATCAATTCTTTAGGGACCCAGTTCACAACTGTCAGTGTATACCTTTCACCTTCACAAGTTTTCTCAGTCTTTGCTCTCCTACTGACAGATTATTGAAACGTCTTATCAGAGCTTTTTCCTCCAGTTTAAAAAAACCACACCTTACTCAATGGGACCTGAACCTTGTTCTTTCTGTGCTCACTGGGCCTTTCTGCAAACTCTTAGTTGCATGGTCCTCTCCTGTCTATGAAGTTTGCATTTTTGGCAGCTATCATCTCAGCCATGAATATGGGTGATCTTGGAGCACTGATGGAAAATCCTCCTTATACCATATTTCATAGAGACAAAGTTTTAATGTGTTTACACCCAAAGTTCACCCCAGAGTAGTTCTGAATTTCATTTGAACCAGTCCTTTCACTTACCTGTGTGCTTGCCAAAACCACACTCATCATTTTATCTACTAAACCAAAAATAATCAGAAAATCTTCCTATGCTGTTTGGGGTCAAGCCATATTATTTCAAAGAATCTTTACATGGACTTTTGGCTCTATTTTATTCTGCTATCTGCTGTCAAATCTTCTTCCCCTTTTATAGGGGAAAGAGCACACGTGATACTATGACATCACTTCAAGAATGATCTTTTCTTGAAATTTGTAAAGCTCATGTGTGTGGAGATCCAACCATACATTAGAGAGATTTCATGCTTTCGTGCAGGACCCTTCACTGATGCATCTTTTGGAATGAAGGTCCTTTATTGTGTTCTACCATCTGTATCCTTTCACCATCCTCTTTCATGAGTACTGCTTATCAGTCACCCCAAATGGAATGCGCATTAGGATCAGCATTGAAGATGAGGAGGTTACTTATCTTCATAATGGTGAGTATTCAAGACGTGGTCCATGTTTGTATTTCCTAATTGCTCTCCTTCCCCTCTGCTTTGGATCATCTTTGGTTTGCAGTAGAGAAGAAACTGAAGAGGCTGTCAGTCTACTGTGCTCTTTATTTCCACAGTTGGAGGTACAAGGACAACAAAGTTACATGTGCGGACTAATGGCTACTCCTTTGAAAGTGCTCTGGTTCAAGGCACATGGAGCACATGCACACCCATGTCTGGAAGAACTTTCAGTTACAAGGGTAAGTGTTCTTGCTCATGTGAAATCAATGAAGATATTAGTGTGTTTAATCTTCTTCTTTTTTCCATTTTCCTTTTTAAAAAGGGGGAAGGAGAGGGAGAGTTAAATACAAAATCTACAGTAATGTGCATTTTAAAAATTATTACAAATCAAGAAACACAAAAGTAAAGGTTCTCATTAGTAAAGCTGAGTCACCCATTTTACACATACAGAGCATTGTGGTGTACTGTTAACCATAGACTCTCCTATAAAATAAGCTTTAATATGACTTTCATGGCAGTATTGGGAGCTCAAGAGCAGCTGTGTAGCCTTTGAAGTCCCAGAGGCAATCTGTCTGACTAAACAGCCTAATAAATCACTTATAGCTCTGATTTCTATGTTGTTACTAAACCTGCACTAAAATGCAGTCTCTTTACCTTTATGAGAACATCCTATATAATTTAATAGGAAACTATAATCTTTGTATATGTGTTTTAAATCACCATGTAGTAATAAATTATATCTTTGTTTTAAAATTCTGTAGAGTGGTTTGGGAGCAGCCATTGACAGCATCGATTTTTATTAAATTTCACTGTTTTTAAAAGTATATTCTGTAGAATCCTATCAAATTTCTAAAATATTCTGTTGGTTACTTACTTAAATTCTACTGGTTGTGGAGAGTCTTCAGATATTATTTTTACCATTATGGGAAGCTAAATTATTTTGTAGTGTGTCCTGCTAGGCACTAAAAAGTTCAGTTCAATCTATTCACTCTGTACTTGAATTCGTCAGGTTTGGAAATGAAAAGTAATGAGAACTGTGTATATTTGAAATAATTGTCATAACTAAAGCAAGAACTGTAGGCAAGTGAGGACTGTGGCAATATAGTATGGCATCTGCTGTTGAGGAAGTACTGGTGTAATATTTATGTTTACTTTTACATTTTGGCATTTTTAATTGAAATGTGTGTTGTTTTTTATAAAAAGCCCTGTAGAAGGAATTTAATCACATTTAATGGGTTAAAAGAAACTTCTGTACTTGCAGAGTATCCAGAAGTGCTGAGAAGGATTACGGTTATTTCCCAGTGCTAGAAATACCATTCTTCATATACTGAATGAAATAAATTATACACATCTCAACAAAACTTACTATATATTTGCTGATTTAAACATGTACCATAGCGGCCACTATTTAGAGAAGTCCATTTGGTCTCTCAACACAGGCTTTATCCCACTCCATTGTCTCCTTGATTTCTACTGGCACCTTTCTTTCCCTGCTTTCTCTGCATCTACAGTTAAATATCTTGTGGGCCCACTCTACAGCTGAGAGTGAAATTGTAGTTTTCTCAATGATTGCCATTATTTCTAGTCCTTGTTCATGGAATGAAAGATGTTGAAGAAAGCTGTGGCCATCTGAGGCCAAGCTAATCACCATTGTATGCACCTAATTTCTGCTGACACATGCAATAACAATGCCCATGTATTTGCAGACATTGGTTATCCTTTCTGTTACCACAGCAGGACACCACCATACAACTGAACTGGTTAGTATGACTTTGACTCCTATATATGCTTGTAGAAAAAACATAAGAGCCACCCAGTTTTGTTTTGGAAAAAGTGGTAAAATATGATTGCGGTAGTATCAGTTCTTAAGGTTCTTGAGAAATGACACGTTGCCTTTAGCTCTGAAGAACAGTAGCCAGAAGTGAGTGTAAAGTTCAAAATGTGAAAACATTCATGATAGAACTCTATGCTTTTCCCTGGGAATGTTTCATGACCAGGAAATAGTAGGAAGATTGAATCAGTTATTCAGAAAAATGTTTACACGCTTCTAAAACAGGGATATGACATTTTTTTACAGTCTTGCTTACCCTTCTCTAATAAACCAAACGCAAATATGTAGAAGAAAGTGATAGTGACTGTCACTTAGTTTTTAATCAAAATATAAACTTTTATTGATTTTCAATATAAAGTTTTGTAATGGGAACCTCTCAAAGGTGAACTGATAGGAACTAACATTGGGATATTTAAAACTGTGATTCTGTGCTGCAGTAGTCCCAGGCTCCTGGTTTCCCGTCAGCCCACCAGATGGAATGTTGGGTAGCCCAGAATCCTTGTGTGCTAACTTCCAGGCTTGTGTCACCTTGTCAGACCAGGCTCTTAGCCCACCAGGTGAACTGTCCATGACCTGGGGCTCCATTCCCCTTTTGTGGAGAATTCCAAAATGTTGGGGGTTTATTCCAATTTGGAATAAAACAAAATTGCAAAGTCTTGAAATCCTCCATGAACTAGAATCAGCACTGCTCTAAATATGATACACTCTTTAATTACATGATCACTTAGAATCATAGGGCTGGAAGAGACCTCAGGAGGTCATCAAGTCCTGCCCCCTACCCAAAGCAGACCATGCTAACTAAATCATCCCAGCCAGGACTTTATAAAGATGGGACTTAAAAACCTTTAGGATTAGAGATTCTGTCTCCTCCCTAGTTAATCCATTCCAATGCTTCACCACCCTCCTAGTGAAATAGTTTTTCCTAATATCCAACCTAGACCTTCCCCACACCTCATTGTTTTTTCAGAGGACTTTGCCTCTTTCAAGGTATAGGATGTATAGTCCTCACTTAATAAGTGGCTGTTCAATTACTTATTGCATACTAATCAAAGCTTGCTCTGAAGACAGACTTTCTAATTCCCTCATAAGCTTTTCAATGGTGTTGACCTCTAAAGAGTGCATCGTAAGCAATTAACTTCACAAAACATCAGTGAGATGAGAGTGGGTATCATCCACATTGTGCAAGTGGGGAACAAAGATACATTGAGAGAGACCAAACTTTTCTATTTTTTGGGGTGGTGGTGACCTGTTTGAGACATCCAAGGACCTGATTTTTCAGAGTATTTAGCATTATGTAGCACATTATGTGGTCAAAGCACAACTCCCATTGTCTGCAGTTGCAGCTGTGAATGCTCAGCACTTCTACAAATCAGAGCAGAATACTGAGTCCAGAGCCCAGATAGTGATGAACATGAAATTAGTGAGCACCTGTGAAAAGCCTGGTTTCAGTGATTTGTCTATCATTACAAAGGAAAACTACAAGACAGAGGCAGGGATGTGATCCAGTTATCTACAGAAGCATTGAACTGTCTTAACCACGAGACACTCCTTTATCATCCTGTAATCCCCTGCCTCATTTTCTATATATCTGCTAGCGTCTGCACCAAATGTTACAGGGTGCGACACACAAGTCATCTTCACTATGCATCACTGATTCACTGCCAGAGCACATCACAGAATTGTGGAAATGTAGGACTTCGCAATATTGTAAGAGGTCATTATACTCTCTTTTCCTCCTTCATTTTCTTCCTCCCCCTCGCTCCCAGTGCTGAGGAAGGCACATGTGTATCTAAGCTATCTCTGACTGATGGTTGTCTAATCTGTTCTTAAAAGCCTCCATTGCATGGGATACTACAATCTACCTTGATAACCTCTTCCTGTACTTAATTATCCATTAGTTAGAAAGTTTTTTCCAAGTATGTAACCTAAATCTTTGCTGCAGATAAAGCCAGTTACTTCTTGTTCTAACTTCAGTGGTCATGGAGGACAGTTGATCTATTTCGTTAATTCAATGAAGGAGTGACCCTGCAGAAAATAAAATGCTCATTTACTAAAATACAGTTTTATAATGCATGTGCACAAGTGGGGAGTTAATTATTCTAGCATTTTCTAATTTTTAAGTGCTAGACCCTGAAACTTTAGGCATGATCTTTTGATGTATATTTGTGTGTGTGTGTGTGTGTGTGAGAGACATATGACAAATTTCCTCAGGTGGTATCACATGTGTTCCTAACAAGCTTGGAACCATCAGATGCATCTCAGACCAATTCTTTGCTGATCAGAATTAGAGGGGGATGAGACACATACTTTGCCAGAGGGTTCCGCAGATATTTGCTAACAGAAGATTGGTGAAATTAGGGATGTTAAATTTTGATTAATTAACTAATTGAATAGTCAATGGGATTTCCATCGACTATTTGAGTAGTCTATACAGCCACTCCCCGACTTACGAACACACCAACTTATGACCATTCATACTTACAACCAACCTCCCATTAACCCCATTATAATATTTTCGAGTTAAGAACCATGTATGTCAAGTTTTTTGAACAGCGCGGGCGGTGCGTTTAAGAGTATTTCGGACTTATGACCAAATCGAGTTACGACCAGGTGTTTGGAACGTAACCCGTTCGTAAGTCAGGGACTGCCTGTAAAGAAAGGCACCTCTGCCTTTGAATTGTCAAGAGCCCTGTCACACTCTTGCTACAGTTCAAAAGTGGAAGCCCTGCAGAGAGCACGGGGGAAGAGGGCAGAGGAGGTAGAGGGCACAGAGGGAAATGGCACATCTCTGCGGGGGTGGAGGAGGGGAGGAGGAGGGCCAGAGGGATATGGCACGTCTCTGCGGGGGTGGAGGAGGGGAGGAGGAGGGCCAGAGGGATATGGCGCGTCTCTGCGGGGGTGGAGGAGGGGAGGAGGAGGGCCAGAGGGATATGGCGCGTCTCTGCGGGGGTGGAGGAGGGGAGGAGGAGGGCCAGAGGGAAATGGCACGTCTCTGCGGGGGTGGAGGAGGGGAGGAGGAGGGCCAGAGGGATATGGCGCGTCTCCATGGAAGGCTGCTGCAATTCTGCTTTTGAAATGTGGGGCTCATTTCAAAAGCAGAATCACAGCAGAAGCAGCGTGAGCGGAGACTGCTTCAGTCCCCACTCATGCCATTTCCCTCTGTTCCTCTACCTCCTCTGCCCCTGCACTCCGTGTAGGGGCTTCCACTTTTTTTTTGCCCTCACAACTTCTTGTCCAATCTATCTTTTCTCATCCACAGCCCACCATCAACACTCTTGTTTGTGTTTACTATCTCCACTAGCTCCCAGTCTACCTCTATTGGTTTCTCATCTGATCTGCCACTTTCTCTGGTTCTTTGTCTCAGTCTCTTTGTCCTGCCTCTTGCCTTTATCCCCACCATGTTCCTAGTCTTAGTGCTCTTCCCCAGACAAATGTATGCTGCTAGGTAAGAGATTGAATTCCAGCTCTTCTGTGAGATTATCGGAGATTCTTCCAATTCCATGTGCAGGTCCAGTTAGACAGGCAGAACTGTAGGATCTCAATGAGTGGATAGGACAATGGTGTAGTGAGAAGGGGTTCAGATTTATTAGGAACTGGGGAAACTTATGGGATGTCCAAGTAAGCAGGAGAGGATATAAAATTATAAAGTACAGACAGGATCTAATCTGAAACAGTTAAATGAAAAGGAGTCCCTTTCAATTACATCATGTAAAGCAGACAGGTAAAAAGGGACAAGTTTTTAAAGTGCTTATACATAAATACTAGAAGTCTAAATATTAAGATGGGTGAACTAGAGTGCTTTGCCTTAAATAAGGATATTGACATAAATAATACGCATCACAGAAACTTGGTAGAATGTGGCTAATCAATGGGATAGAGTAATGTGAGGATAACATCAGAAAGTAATATCAAAAAGACAGAAGAGGTTGTGCTTTTGGGGGCGTGGCGCTACTTGAGGGGAAAAAAAGCACAGAATCAAATGAAATAAAAACCTTAAATTAACCAAACTATACCATAGAATCTGTGCTACAGAATATTATATACTTTGCATTCTGTCATAATTTGAATTGATATATATGAAAAAGTAGAAATATCCAAAATATTTCATAAATTTCAATTGCTACTCTATTTTTTAACAGCACAATTAAAACCATGATTAATTTTTAATCATAATTCATTTTTGAGTTAATTGCATGAGTTAGCTGCAATTAATCAATATCCCTAATATGAAATATAAAATTATATATTGAACTGGGGTCACCATATAGCTGCCAACATCTGAAAATGTTTTTGAAGTGTAACTATGGAATCTGGGAGCTACTAGCTGTTCATTTGCTGGAGAGCTTTTGTATGCTTTCTGATTAATTTTGGTTTATTTCTTGTGTCTTTCTAGCCTGCCTTTTCACTACAAAATGTAGAATAATAAAAAATATTGAGGTAACCTTCATGTTCAAAACAATGACATCATTTCCCCCAAATATATAGATATAAAATAGAGGATGTCTATTGAAATGAAATAAAATAAAGTAACATATTTGAAAATCATAAATCAAAACATTATTATTTTTTTCCATCTTTTTACTGTTTTTATCTTTATTCATCTGATTCTTTCTGTCCATCTTTGTGCTGTGATCTCTCCCTCTCCTGTATTCTTTCTTCAGTGTTCCTCCTCCTTTTATTTCTTTGAAAAATAGCACCTACTTTCCTCTAATTTGTTGTCTTTCACATAGAGCCAGAATTCTCCATTCCCTTTGTTCTCTGCCAGGTTGTGTGTGTTTTACTACTAATATAACTAAAATGTGTATTACAGATTTTCCACAGAGAATCTTTTGCTAGCAGGGTCCCATCATGGAATATTCACCTAACTAGCAAAAACAAACAATCAAAAATAAAACAAATCTCCCCCACCCCCAAACCTACTGAAGTATCTCAGTTCATGAACTTACTTACAAATCATCCATGTGAGCTGGGAAATTCTTCCTCAATTAAAGTGAACTGATGAGGGTGATTGTCTTGGTTTTAGCTGCCAATTAGTTATTAACGTTTAGCTGAAGGCAAAAAAGTGAAACAGTAGGATCATTTTAAAGTTTGGTCTTATACAATCTGTTTGATATTGCTTAAGAAGCCAGCCAGTCATTCTGTATTTATTGCTTTTGGCATCTAAAGACATGTGTTAGGCCAGTGATTGCTGTCTTTAGAGTACACAAAATAAAGCAGTGAGCTATATCAGAAATACTAGCCCTGAATAAGGGCTGTCTTCCTCATCATCCTGTAGCTAAAATATAATTTAGCTGGTGAAATAGCAGCTCTGGTCAGTCAACCAGACTTCTTGTCTAATGGAAGAGGCTCACTTCTAAGGCAATAAATGTATAAACCCACTTCAACATTCCATCACAAAGATTTAACTTCACTAAAATTTGGAATGTAGAGTAATCATTCCTCTCCTTCATTCCTCACCCACACATATACAAAACAACCATGTATTATATTGGTTGGAAGATATTTTCAAAAGCACCTAAGTGACTACGTTAGTTTGAAGTAAGAGATTTTAGCTTAGCATGAACTCTTAAGTGCCTCGATTCAATTTTTGAAAATCGAATTAGGCTTGTAAATAGCTTACGCACTTCAGAAAATGTTACTTTCTTGTTTTTCTGAATATATTCTGCAGTAAAGAACAAATATTTCTGCACTTCTGAGCTAGTGACATAGCATCTATTGTTGAATCTGTGCCCTTTTTATGAATAGGGATAAAGGATTGCTCTCATACCTCTTAGAGTGCAAAACTGGCTCCTTTATCTTGAGGAGAAAGTTGACAGTGTGCTTTCAAGGAGGGTCACACTGAAGCTGGTTATAAAGTGCTGCATGGATTTTGGGTGAGCAATGCTCAACAAGACACAAGGGATATCTTGTAAAATAAATCTAGGCTCTCAAATGCTTGTCATGATTTTAGCTTATAGGCTATCATTTCTTTGCAATAATAATTCTACTTGCTACTACTTGAATTGTTCTCTGCTTGCTTAAATAAACGTATGTTTATTTGGTGCTTTGTGTTAAGCAGAGCAGTGATTTCAGATGGGACTGGTAAACTAAGACTTATTGTTTCTTTGAAAGCAGTTAATCTGTGAATATTATGAGGTTCTTTCCATCTTGTAACTCACTAACAGCAATAAACCAAAGTGTAAGGGTGGGATAAAATCTAAAAATTTGTATTTAAATTTCCTAAATTCAGGATAGGAGAAGTTTGGATTTGAGGATCCAGCTTGGGCTCATTGTTAATTCCATGTAAAAATGATTTATACCTGTGCTGCACTTGTCCACCCTAGAG
This sequence comes from Pelodiscus sinensis, assembly GCF_049634645.1. Classification (NCBI taxonomy): domain Eukaryota; kingdom Metazoa; phylum Chordata; order Testudines; family Trionychidae; genus Pelodiscus; species Pelodiscus sinensis. The sequence continues at coordinate 44,516,494 of NC_134724.1, read as the reverse complement.
GAAAAAGCATGCAAAACAGCCCCCTTTAAAAATAAAAATAAAAAAAAATAAGGTAGATCTCTTGCTATTGCAGCTGGGTTCCACAGTTCACCAAGCACTCTTTATGGTATACATATATGTCATCTGAATTTCCCTACCATACCTCTTCTAGAATTGCCATCTTTTCTCACATTTGGACCGGAACTGTTTCTTGTTTCTGCCATTAGGGGCAGCCCATTACTCTGTTTAGATACTGACATGATCTTGCTCAAGAGCCCTGTCTCTGATAACAGGGTTGGGATATCAATGTCAACTTGATACTGGTCCAGTAACCTTCTAGTAGCTCAAACAAATTACAGTATATAACCAAAGTAGTCTGTAGCTTTTGGTCTCCTGCTCAGTGTTTACTTTGGTTTTCACTTGTCATTCACTGAATTGCAAATAGTGTGTAGGTTACCCCAGAGCTTGATACATCAATTGTTTATTGCACCTGTAGTCTACAGAATTTCAGTTTTGATAGGTATCCTTTCTGGAAATTTGACCTGGCAACACCCACTTAATAATACAGCTATAGAATCTAATCCATTAAATCCATATGAGCAGGCCATCAAAGAACTTGGTGAAAAGGCAACTTCTCTATCAGCTAGATCATTCAAATAAAGCACATTCTCTTGTGTGAGCTTGAGGACTTTCATTACAAAGACAAAATGCGAGTAGAAGCTCATTTTCTTGTGGTAACACTGTCTATAGACTGTCACGGATGATTGGACTGTGGTGTTGGAATGATACTATGCTTCCTTCATTCTAAAGTCTGTTCCTTTTGTTCTTTCTACTTTCTAAATAGGTTGGAAATAGATTTTCCTTGAAATTAGTGGCAAAGGTCAGTTACACAAAAGGACATAGGATTATAATCTATGCTTTTATTCAGTCTGTTTTAAAGTAGTTTAGTTTTGAAAGTTCTCATTTCTAATTAATTGGAATCACTATAGCTAATTATGAAACTGACTCTAGAAGTAATGTAAATTGTACTGAATTCTGTATTACAGTTCCCGTTGACTGTGTGCTAACACAGTTTTAACTTTACACTTAACTACAGAAAGAAACAGACCTAAGTGTTTCTGCATGCTCTACTGCAGGGGTGGGGAACCTATGGTCCACATTTTAGGCTACCTGTCTTGTATGCTCCTTCAATGGCATTTGTTATGCCTACAAAGGTGTCAGTGTATATGCATGCAAAATAATAATTTATCCTTTTTAGTTCTTTTTCAGTATATTTAGTTCTAAACCTGTCTGCCCAATTTCAAATCAAACTCTGGACACCTGAGATTTAATCCCTTTCTCCCTTGTTTCCAAATACTGTGGGAGATGTATAAAGGAGCCACATCATGACTTTCCTGTAGAAGTGTGTCATACTATCCTGTTGCGGTATTTGTTAGAATGTAGGACGTGATACAAAATCTTGTGCAAACTACAGTTATATGGTCAAATAGCTCAGAATTAGTGTATTTATTTTTTGTGTTGCAGTAGTGCCCAGGGCTTCATTGTATTAGAAACTATACAAGCACCTGACACACAGTCCCTGCCATGAAGAGTTTATAATCCAAGTAATTTTATAAACCAACTTTAATGTAGTGTAATGACCCTGTAGGTTAATGTACTAGCCTGCCATCTGTGCGATGCTTTTTTCAACTCTGTCATTCTTCAGAAACTTTTGGTGCTCTTAACCTATTTTCTGCTGTGACAATCTGCAACACAGAATCTCCACACAATTCATCCTCAGGAATGGCCCTAAATTAGAATAAAGTTAATTATTGGGAACATTAAATCAACCAGCTTAAAGAGAAACAAGCTAATTGGGTAAAGCAGTTCTATATGAAAATCTACTTAGGATGCTTTTTAATAATTGGAAAAGACTTTGCAAAGGGTGATTCTCTCACATAAAGAGAGAATTTTGCTTTTTATGAAGTCTTTTCCCATTAGAAAATTACATCCTAAGTAGCCTTTTTCGACATTTTATTTTTCTCAATATATATAAGTATGAAATGTTGAAAAATAAATTGAAAAACTTTTTACTACTTTGAAAAATGAGATAAAATAAAACACAAGGTCGGAGTCAGTATGGAATTTAGAAGACATCTGTGTAAAATTGAAAAAGAAATTCTGCTAAGTAGAGGGGAGATGAGCAGCTTGCAACCTTCAGAATGTTTTGAGGGAGAATCAAACTGAGAAAAGATTTAGGTTTTAACCCTGAACCTGTGAACTGGAGGAAAGTATAAATTTACTACATTTCCTGAAACTACTGAAGAAACTAAACAATATATACACATTATTGTCGTTATATCTTCCAAAGGACATAGAACCACCATAAACCACCACACTTCAAGGCAGTAGTTGCCTGTAATCGGCTAATGAAGCTTTCAGGTTTGAAATCGCTGGCTTGAATCTGGTTCTTTCTGTTAGTAACAAGAGTTAGGTGGTAAACAGGATTTCAAACACTTTCCTATTCCACATTGAGACAAAAATACCTTTTGTGTTGTTTTGCATGAGAGAAAGAGAGACCAAGAAAGATCCATCCCTGAGTTGTCAATAGCTTAGTATTTAGGGTACTTATGTGGGATATGGGACACTTGGCTATTTTGAAGTGGGTCTCTTTCTTATCTCCAGCTGCTAATGAATAACCTTTTCCAATAAAAGTTTGATTGAAAATCATACATTTTTGTGGAAAGTTTAGTTTTGGTTCATGAAAAACCATTTTGTTGAAATTTTTTTGACAAACTCTAGTAGTAACCGGACGTTGTTAACATGTGGTGACTGCAGTGGTTTTTATGAAATGAATTAATAGACTTAGTCCAATGTCAAGAGAATAAATGTCCACATTACAAAAGCCAACATAGGAGTTGGCACAAATTGGAAACTCTCGTTAGCAGTCTCAGCAAAGAAGCCAAATGCTGGATTGGCACAATGATTTTAACTACCTTTTCCAGGTGAAAACTGAGGCTATGTCTAGACTGTAGGCTTCTTTCAGAAGAAGCTTTTTTGGAGGAGATCTTCCAAAAAAAAATTCTTCCAAAAGAGTTTGTCCACACTGCGAAAGCGCATTGAAAAAGCGATCTGCTTTTTTGATAGACAGCATCCACACTGAATGGACACTAGCTCACATGTAAACTGTAATTACTATGGGCAGAATTGCCACCAGAGCACCTGTGCTTTTTCCTCATTCCTCTTCTTTTGAAAGAATTCTCTCTTCCCTGTCTATACATGCCTTTTTCTGAAAGAGCTCCTCATAGAAAGAAGTTTACCAATGTCAGGAAAAAAAACCCTGTTCTTTCTGGGTTTTTTTTTTCGTAAGAACGCGATTGCAGTGTGGACGTAAATGAAGTTTTTTTCAGAAAAACGGAAGTTTTTCCTGAAAAAACACAGTAGTGTAGACATACCCTGAAGCATGTTGATGAGGGTATTATGAAGAGGCATTGAGAGACTGTATTGTACCTTCTTTGTGATTAAAGAGTTGACTTTGGGCTCCAGACTTGCCATTTTGGCAACTTACTTAAACACTGACATTATTTTTTAAATGTTGCCATGAATTACAAAACTAATAATGATTTTTGATTGGATATCTTGAGGTAGTAATTCACTGTATACAGTGGCTACAGAACTATTTTAAATTAAGTGGTTACCATTGGCATTTGCTAAAAGGCACAAAGCTCCCCTGACAGTGAGAATTTGCAAATATTTTTCGTTAGCTATTTATCTGATATCTCACATCTCCATGCAGATATATAAAACATACAGAAGCGGATAGTATTCCAATAAAAAGATTTGACCTGGCTCTTGGAAAAGCATTAGCTTTGTGTCTCTAAAACCTATTACAGTAAAACTCCAATGGTCCGGCATCTGACGGTCCGGCACTCCTGATGGTCTGGCACCATCAGGAACCCGGAAGTGCTCCGGGCAGCCAGACCATTGGAGCTGCTCTGCCCCCAGCTTCCCCGATTCAGTCACTGCTAAAACTGACCAGCGCTGAATCCGGGAAGCAGGGGGCAGAACAGCTGGGGCGCTGCCGGGTAGGTCCAGTAGCGCTGCCCCTCGGGGCTGCGGGACCAACCCCGCAGCACCCCAGCTGTCCCGGATTCAGCCGCTGCTGAAATTGACCAGCGGCTGACTCCAGGAAGCCCGAGACAGAGCTGCTCTGCCCCAGCTTCCTGGAATCAGCCGCTGGTCAGTTTCAGCAGCAGCTGACTTGGGTACACCTGGGACAGAACAGCTGGGGTGCTGCTGGGTTGGTCCCTGCAGCGCCGAGGTTTGGCGCTACCAGACCAACCCAGCAGCACTCCAGCTGCTCTGTCCTAGGCGTCCCGATTCAGCCGCTGCTGAAACTGACCAGGGCTGACTCCAGGAAGCCCGGGGCAGAGCAACTCTGCCTCTGGCTTTCCGGAGTCAGCCGCTGATAAGTTTCAGCAGCAGCTGACTTGGGGACACCTGGGGCAGAGCAGCTGGGGTTCTGCTGGGTTGGTCCAGTAGCGCCGCACCTCGGCGCTGTGGGACCAACCCAGCAGCCTTCCAGCTGCTCTGCCCCAGGCGTCCCCAAGAGCAGCTGGGGTGCTGACAGGTTGGTCTCGCGGCGCCAAGGGTCGGCGCTACCGGACCAATCCAGCAGCACCCCAGCTGCTCTGCTGCAGGCGTCCTGATTCAGCCGCTGCTGAAACTGACCAGCAGCGGCTGAATCGGGGACTCCTGGGGCAGAGCCGGACTATCAGAAGGGGGGGCTATGAGGGGGTCTGGGGTAGCATCTCCCCACCCCACCCCAGACCCCTCATAGCCCCCCCTTCTGATAGTCCGGCATATCTGATAATCTGGCACCCCCTGGGTCCTAAAGGTGCTGGATTATCGGAAGTTTACTGTACATTGCAACTGATACACCGATTAGCCTTGCAGAAAGGAAGAAGATGTAAGCATTAGATAAAATTGACAGGAAAAACTTAAAAAACAACAAATAGTCTGGTAGCACTTTAAAGACTAGCAAATATGTAGTTTTTGGTATGAGCTTTTGTGGGCACAGCCCACACTCTGGTCATCTGAAGAAGTGGGTTGTGCTCTTGAAAGCTCAAGATACCATCTACATATTTTGTTAGTCTTTAAAGTGCTACCAGACTATTTGTTGTTTTTTAAGTTTTTCCTGTTACAGACTAACTCGACTTCCCCTCTGAATTATAAAATTTAAAGTTTGGCTGCAAAGAATCTGGTATAGGTCTGACAAGTGCCCTTAATACCTCACACTCAAAATATCCCTCATGATATAGTTGATACTATTTTCTTGCTGAGTTTATCCAAAACATACAGGGTAGTTGAACTTGTTTCTATTAAAGGTAAACATTAATTGTTAAAACATACATCCATTAAAAGTTAATTGTATAATCTATTCTTCCTTGAGTGATTGATCCTATATATATTCCACTACTCACATGCACACACACAAGCCAGAGATGTCTTGTTCAGAAGTATCCGCTGAGTAATGTGTGTTCCTTACGGCTATGTCTACACTGGCATCCCTTCTGGAAAAGGGATGCTAATGTAGCACGTTGGAATAGGCAAATCCACGGCATTTGCATTAACATGGCTGCCGCTTTTTTCCGGCTTGGGGAAAAGCCGGAGAAAAGCGCCAGTCTAGACGATATTCTCCGGAAAATAAAGCCTTTTCCGGAGGATTTCTTATTCCTACTTGAATAAGATTTGTGGATTTGCCTATTCCAAAGTCTACATTAGCATCCCTTTTCTGGAAAGGGGTGCCAATGTAGACACAGCCAACGTGTCCTTGTGCCTCTAACCAAGAGCATAAAAAGTAGAGATGCCCCTACTGCTCCTCGGTTCTTTCTTGCCACCTGTGGCTTTGAGTCAGAGCTTTGCTACTTAGCCTCTTACTACACTGTGTGACCTTCAATTTTTGTAAATAATTTGTAATTGCTTAAGTTAGTGATAACATTGTTTACAAGGAGGACTCAGCAGGTACATGGGCAAGAGATCTTCTACAAGGGTTCTTGCTGCTTCATCTTCTCACATGGTTGAATATGCCAACAATTTTTCTGATTTGAAGAAACCCTTTGGAGACCAAAGTAGAGGTTAACAAAGGTCCATAAGGAGAAAAAGTATCAGGTCTCCTTCTCCAGGCCCATCATTGCGATTTTTACAAAATCTTGAGGTAAAGATAGATCAAAACTCAGAAAAGGTTCCCTGAATGCCTGTTTCAGGGTCAGTTTGAATGACGTTACCTTGTACTTGCACTTATTTCAGCTATCTCTGGTACAATGTAAGCAATTGTCCAATCTTGGCACCACATATACATGGACAGATTACACACCATCTACTTTGGTATTGATGGTTTTGTTGCCAGCTATTCCCGAATTAACCATGACATTACCAACATCAGTTACTGACTCTTCTCCTGCCTTCAACTTCATTCCCCTATTTAGCACTTATGCCATACCTTGCTGCCAGGGCCCTGCCTATTGTATTAGTTCTGGAACTCTATTACTAGCTTCTATGAAGTTACTGCATTTAACACCATCTTGAGAACTGATCCATTTCTATGTTACTGACACTGGGAAGAGCTCACTCTTTAAGTTTCCAGAACTCCAGGAGCACATGAGAATTCAGATGAGATTTTGCATGCTCAAATACACAAGTGGAACCCTCAGGTCACTGGAGATGCGCATTTCTACTCCCAAACTAGCTTGGAGGCCGTACACTTATTGCAGACAGCCTGCTTTATTTTCCAAACAAATCCATCAACTTCTTTAAGAAAATTACAAACCTCATCATCAGTTACTGCTTCATCTCATCCACTTCCATTATCGTTGAAGCAACAACTTTGCTTGTTCAGGAGCAGCTTACCAGCTTATTATTGATCTTCCTACCCTGTCTCTTCTTTTTTGTTGACCAGCTGTCTTATTTCTACCATTTCTAGACTGCTATTATAACAGATAGGTGGTGCTGGAAATTGTAGAAATAGGATATGTGATTCAATTTTAGTTCCTCCCTTACTCTCAGCCACCTTCCTAGTCCCTGCACAGGGATCCTGATCAAGTTCTGCCACCAGATATAGCAGATCTCCTGCAATGACCGTGTGTTGGCACTGGCTCAGACATCTGTGGCTCTGCTGGAGTTGGGCTACCCAAGACTTGCCTGGTTGTGACTGCCTGAAGGAGAACTCCAAAGTAAAAATAATATAGATACAGGAAGCAAAAGTTTTTCTGGAGACTCTTCAAAGGGGGAGAGTCTTCTGGAATAAGGGGTGCAAATTATTATCCAGTGTCCAGTCTCTTCCTCAACACAGAGCCTTAGCATCATCTTTCCCCCCTCTTGCTCTCCTTTCCTGAGCCTTGAGGAGAACCCCTAAGTTAAATAATACAGCCTGAGGTTTGCAATTTTTCTTCGAGGGCATCAGGGAGTCTCTATAAGCAGAGCTCCAATGCAGCCACAGTACTAATTGGGTGGATTTATGGTTTATTACAACAATCTGTAATTCACTAACCCCTTCTTTTTGTCCTTTCACTACAGAGGTGTTAACTTGCCACTCTATATTGAATGGTCCCTTACAGCATATGCTAACTATTTAAGCTAAACAATTTATTCCACTTGGCATTTTGCTATAGTGCTGGGTGTACCTTTCTCAAACCTAGGAAAGACCAGTATGACTTCAGAGCTTGTCTGTCTCACCAATAGAAGTTGGCCCAATCAAGGATACTACCTCACTTATCTTATTTCTCTCTCTCCAAGATTTTTCTGGTTACTTTAGATATTCTGAACTTTGTTTAATTATGTCAAAGCTACAGGAGATATAGAAAGAAAATGTTTGCTCCTTGCTAGACACTGACCAAAGCAAACATCATTTCTGGTGCTTATATCACTTTACAATTCACTTCAGATTACTTCCTATGAAAAATTTTGTCAGTAATGGAAAGAGCCATCTCATTTCAGTTATCTAATGCAATTTCAATCCTCATTCTTATAATTATTGGAAGAGTTCAGCATCAAAAATCTGATTAAGATTTCTGAACACTATTGGGTAACAGCTTTTGTGGTGTAATTTTGTATACTGATTCAATGATACAAATCAAGATTGGTGTGAAAGCAGATTAGGACAATGTCTAAAGGTATTTGTCACAGCAACATTTTTCTTTGTCACAACATGATGAATGTCATAGTTCATTTAGGTAATTCAAATATAAAATGAAAATTCATATGAAAGTAAAATCATCATAGTAGGGTAATGTCTTTGTAATGAAAGGAGGATAGTGGTGTCTTCTACTTTTGTAATGTGGTTTGTTTTCCTTTTATTGTTAGTTTAAGAACTTTCTTTATAATCCTGTGGCACCTAGAGACCAAGAAAATATATAGGATCATGATGAACTTCTGTGGGTAAGATCCACTTCATCAGATGAGTTGGAATGGAAATAACAGAATCCAAGATATATGTAATAAAATAAGGATCTGTCAATTGAAGGACCCATGTTAATGAAGCTAATTAAGTGGGCTGGATGTGTCCCATTCATAGCTTTTGATGTGAAAATGCAAATGTCAATGGCAGAGGAAATTGGCTATGTAGTGTGTTAACCAGTTAATATCCTTATTCAAGCCCAGAGTAATAGTGTCAAATGTGTAGATGAATTCCTGTTCCACAGACTTTCTCTGTAACTGGGTGGTGAAATTCCTTTGTGGAAGAATGGTTACTTTTAAATCCATTAATGAGTGACCAGGTAGGTTAAAAGGTTCCCCTACATGCTTATGTGTGTAACTGTTTCTGTCTGTGTCCATTTATTCTTTGTCAGAAAAACTGCCTGGTTTGGCTAATATACATTGTTGAGGGACATTGCTGGTACTTGATGGCATATATCATATTAGAGGATGTGCAGTTGTATGAGCCCCTAATGTTGTGGCTTGTGTGGTTAGGTTTTATGATGGTGTCGCTTGTATAGACATGTAGACAGAATTGGCAACAAGCCTTATTGTAAGGGTAAGTTCCTGGGTGAGTGTAACAGGTGTGGTGTGTGGCTGCTGGAAAGGATTTGCTTCATATTGGGGGGATTGTCTGTAGGCAAGGACCAGCCTGTCTCCCAAGGCCTGTAGGAGTGAGGGATCGTTTTCCAGAATAAGTTGCAGATAGTCAATGATGCATTGAGGGCTTTAAGATGGGGGCTGTAGGTAATGACCAGTGGGTTTCTGTTGTTTTCCTTGTTGGACCTGTCTTGAAGTAGTTGACTTTTTATCTGGCTCTTCCAATCTGTTTCCTCATTTCCCCAGATGTTGTTTTTTTTTTTTTTTTTTAAGTTTTAAGAATTCCTGATAAAGATTTATAGGTGTTTGTCTCTGTCTGTGGGATTGCACCATAATATTAATCAGTGGCAAATAATGCCGTATTTAAATCATTTCGTAATCCCTGTCCACTGGTTTTAATATATTTGCATTGCAATAACATTAACACAGTGCGCTACTTCTTGAAGTATCAAAGTACAAAATCTTATATGGTTCTTTGTATTCATAATGAAAAAAGTACAAATACTTTCAAATAAAATATTTTCATTCATTCATGATCATTATTTCTCCTTAATATAGGGGATAATTCATGAAAGGAGATCTTCGGTTCTAAAATGAGAAGATACCTATTTGATCTTTTCATTCCCCCATGCACTTGTTGCCGTGATGTCTTGTAAGTTTAGATTTCAGGTGGTTTGTTCTGATGGCAGTAGATTAATGGCATTCACTTTGTGGTCAGGTTTCCCTTGGTTGCTGTTTTCCTCAGCCTCATTCCCTTGTGGTTTCTTCCCTTTCTGTCTTCATTAGTTATATTTCAAATAAATATTTTACTTTTATATAGCTCAGTGCTATTTTTCTTACATGACAATGACTTTTAGTTCTCTTGTTGGAAATACTGGGACAGATTCTCCTCCTGGGGAAATTCCCTACTTCTGGATTTTACCCTTCTTAAACTGTTAGCTCCTCAGATCTGTTTTTTTAAATGCATGTAAAGTATGCAGCATGTTGTAATAGTAATAACAATTGTGAAGTAGATGAGGCAGGAAACCTGCAGCATTTAGGCCAATGAGGCTCTGTCTACACAGTAGAGTGTCTACACTGCAAGCCATTATTCTGAAATAATGTCGATCTGGAGGACTTCTTACTCCAACTCCTGTAACCCTCATTTCATGAGCAGTAAGGGAAATTGAAGGAAGAGTGTTCTTCCTTCCACTTCCTGCAGTGTACACAGTGCCAAAGTCGAATTAAGCTATTTTGACTTAAGCTACGCAGTTGACGTAGCTCATGTTGCATAGCTTAATTCGACTTTAGCCCTGTTTTAGCCATACCTTGAGTTCTCTTCAAATTGTCCCCCAGAAAGAGAGTTTTGCAGCACTATTTAGCCTGGCTGATTCCCTGAGGTGATTCCTCCTACACCCCAAAATCTAAAATGTTTAAGTTTGAGAGACCTTCTTCAGGCAAAACTCATTTTAAGCTGATGTTTTGTTCCATTTCAGTAGGGTCTAGGCCCTTTATTTGTATTGTGTGATAAGTATTATGGCATGTCGTTAATTTGTGTTTTGCCTCCCAGTGAAAGATCCAAGTTCAAGGTTCAGGACTGACATTCACTGAATGCATAACAAGACTAGGCTGACCCTTTATATGTAGAGGAAGGATAGCATGTATTTTCCCACTTCTGGGAGGCAACACATTCTTCTTTGAGTGGGTGCCCATGTCCATTCCACTAGGCGTGCATGCATGCTGTGCACAATCATTGGAAAGGTTTGTGGAGCCCTCTGGAGTGGTGCCTTCATGGCAATGTATATAGGTCCCCGATGACCTGCTGCCTCCTAAGTTCTTTCTTACCACGAGTGGTAGTCATAGGAGCAACTCATCTCTTGCTTAGCAAATGCTTTCTTGGTGGTTTTCTTTCCCTGTACACAGTTGTTAATCTCTTTTATACTAGGTAGTTAGTAGTTACTTAGGGAGGGCTCCACCCAATTTTTTTCCTCGTTGCCGGAGCATGCTGCAGCCCCAGGGTCCAAGCCATGCGATAGGTATGATAAGCCTATGCCCAAAGGGAATCCACAGGCTGCTTGTCTCAAGTTCCTGGTAGAGAGTCATTTTCAAGACAGGTGTACCATTTGTAGAGGCTTAGAACTGAGAAAGAGAGAGAAAGTGTGTGTGAGAGAGAGACTATCCTCTCAAGTAGAGTCGGTTATGCCCCAACTGGTGAAAGAGCCGCTAATGATAGTCGTGCTTCACAGCACACTGGCATCGGTGCAGGACATCTTGGGACCAAAATGGGACTCCCATAAAGAGCACTGGCACTGCTCCCTGTCACACAAGACAGGCTCATCGGTGCAGCATCTATCACAATCCCTTGTGCCGCATAAGAAGAAAAAGATGGAACGAGGCTGTTCCCCTGCCAAGAGGAGCAAGCAGGACACCCAGGAGATGCTGTGGCCAAGGGAGACAAGTATGATGACACCATTCCCAGCAGCCAGTGCCCCATGCCAGCAGCTCCTCTGACTATGTGGTTGTACCACCCACAGCCTCTCTGCCAGCGTACAGGAGACATGGCTGGGGGCCGTATAGCTGGGAGGAGCTGCTGGCATGAGGTGCTGGCATCTGGGAGAGGCAGCACCACATTCCTCTCCTTTGTCCACTGCATGTCCTGGGAGTAGAGCCCTACAGATCAGTGGATACTGGTGTCTGTCCTCATACATACATACATATATATATATTCATCCGCAGACAGACGTTTATATCCACATAGGGCTCTACCTATTGGAATGGACATGAGCAATGCAGGTAGGTGACTTCTTCTCAAAGAAGTACTTGTTGCACAACCACAAAACTGTGTGTTTGAGACAGTTATCTCCCATAAATACTTCTTGTTATGGAAAATATTTAATACTGCTCTCTAACTTTACAATAGCTGTTGGCCACTTCCATAAATAAACTACAGATGTGAAACATGCATTTTCCTGAAGGGCACTGAGCATGTTACACAGAAAAAAGAAAATATAAAGATGGACTTAATATGAGATCAAAACTGCATGCTTCTAATAAACTCTGGCAGCTGTGTGAATGTGCAGGTAATTGGAATGTCCTGTTCATGAGAGGCGCCAAGGGACTTCATTTCTCTGTTCCTGTTTCCATGGCAATTAGAATTAGATTAGTTTTAGGTTCACAGTGGATGAATGAAGGAGACCAAGTAATGATGTGGTGTTTGTTCGGCTGGGGCATATTGAGCTTGATGTCTAGAAAATAACTCAGAATTGATGCTTACATTTTTGCTTCCTCCATTGCCGTTGTGTGAATTGTTTGGGGCTTTTAATATTCATAGTTTGCCCTAGTGGGTAGGCAGAGTTGTGTTGTGTTGTTAGTATCTTTTGGATTTTACAAGTCTGGTATGTGACATTAAATGTGGAACTAGTTTCTGTACATAGGTGCTAGAACTAGAGGTGCCTCACGGCCTAGCTTGAAGTAGCAATAACAGTACAAGTATATGGTTTTTTGCTTTCAGCACTCCCAGTATAAAAACTATTCTAGCACTAATGTAAGCCTGTACTTTCCTGATACTGGGGTACGGAAGCCTAATTTTCCATACATAAAATGTCAATAAAAGTTCTGGTAACTGTATTTAAATTTCCTTAGAAGAGTTCTAAAACAGCTGTTCTGTGTATTCTGAACACATGGTAATGTAGAGCACTATAAAAGTTGTGTAGCTTGTTTCATAGGCTTTCGGTAGGAATAAGCTACATAATGACGCACTCCCAAAGTCATGCTAACACGTTTGTACTTCAGCATCATGTATACATTCTGTGTGAGAGAGATGCTGTTTAGTAGCCATTCTATTAGTAACAACTTGACTGTCCCATTGACTGTAATGGTAAAGAGATTCTGATGTTGCAACAGATAAGTTACTTAACTTTTTAAAGAAAAGCTCGTGGTACAGCAAATGAAGGTACATTGGTGCTTCTTTCTCTGCAGCCCCACACACCTACTATTTTTTTATTGGGGAATTTTAGGTGGTAACTTTTTGCTGGGAACCAAGAGGTGGCTAAAAAGTGCATTCTGCAGTATGTTCATGCGCACATGTTCGTGATGTATGAGGATTTATCACAGGATTCTATCACCCTTGGAAATATGGGACTCTATCATTTTCCCAGGAATTTTCTCCCCAGCAGTGGAGTGTAGTACTTATGACAGATTCCCTTTCTACCAGCAGTTCCTGCTGAGCTGACCCCATATTAGCAGTATTCAGTAGCTTCTCATCTGCTGCCATAGGGTTAGTTGCCTGTGTTTTGCTGTACTGTAGAAGAGGAATATTGCAGGGCGCTGTAATGGGTTCAGGCGCCTCCTGCAGAACTATTTGTGGGTATGTCTAAACTACACCCCTCTTTCAAAAGAGGGATGTAAATTAGACAAATCAAAATTGCAAAGGAAGCTGGGATTTGAATTTCCTGCACTTCATTTGCATAATGGTGGCTGCGCGTTCTTTTGAAAAAGGGCTTTTCAAAAGTAAAACTGCCGTCTAGACAGGGTTCTTTAAAAAAAATCCCCGTACTCCTAAAAAAAAAAAAGTTTTTTTTTTCCAAAATAACCCCGTCTAGACGGCGGTTTTACTTTCGAAAAGCCCTTTTTCGAAAGACCATACGGCCACCATTATTCAAATAAAGCGTGGGAAATTCAAATCCCAGCTTCATTTGCACTTTCGATCTGTCTAATTTACAACCCTCTTTCGAAAGAGGGGTGTGGTCTAGACATGCCCTGGGAGTCCCTCTGCTGAGTGATGTCTTACCCCGAGTTATCTGTTTTGATCACCTTGTCAGATCCCATGTCCCTCTTGGTCCATGTGCCTCTACCCCGGCAACATTGCCCTGTGGTAATGGTCCCACACTCTAGGCTCTTCCCCCTCAGAAGAAACCCCGACTTCCTATACCCACCTTACCTCAGTTACCCAGAGCCAATCATCATCTAGCCCCTGCCTCAAGGGCAAACTGCTGTCTGAAATCGCCACTCATCATTGGCATGGGGGAATGGATCTACTGCCTCCCTGCAGCCCTACTACCTCTCAGGCACCTGTATCACGTAGCACTGCTTTGCCCTTCCTCCCCAGCGCTGCTCCATCCTTCTTGCCCCACAGCTGGGGCAAGAGGGTGTGCTCTTCCTCTCCAGGAGCCCTTCTTATAGGGCATCCCCAAACTTTGATTGGCTGCCTGTAGCCCTCTTCAGTTTGGCCCACGGTCCCAACCCTCTCCCAGGAGGCTGAGTTAAACCCTTGCTTCACCAGAGTGAGGTGAACGCCCTGCTACAGAGGTTCTGCAAAACCGTTTTAACACCTGACACCAGCCTGCCTTCATATCCCTGTGTTCAAACCACCCAGAGTGCCACACTTGCCATTGATACATTTGAGAAAAATGGAAAACACCTGTTTTGTTCTTTTTGTCATAATTTACAGATTATTAGAGTTAATGGAACTTTTAAACTGTCTAGGGATTTTTTTCCTCACTGAATTAATTAAATAAAACAGAAAATAGAAAAATTCCATTGTGTGCAATCAGTTTTAGGACACTAATATGTGTGGTTTACTCTAAGATGAGCTGAAGTCAGAAAACTGGCAGTTAACTCTACTTAAAACCAGATGACAAATTGTAGCTTAGACATCCCCTTAAATTCAGGGAAGTGTTTTTTCACTGGCATCCTTCCTCCTTCATCTAACCCTCCTCTTTCCTGAAATAAAGAAGAGGAAGAGTGTTGATGAAATCCTGGAAAAACTTAAAAAACAACAAATAGTTTAGTAGGCACCTTAAAGACTAACAAAACATGTAGATGGTATCATGAGATTTCATGGGCAAAACCCACTTCTTCAGATGACTGGAGTATTAAAAGTCCAGATCCAAGAATAAATAAGGGAAGTGAGGTGGTGGGAGGGGGGGAAAAAGGAGAAAAAAGACAGTGAATAGATTGTTCAAGTTACGAGAGGCTGATAAGAACAATTAGCATCTCCATTGTTTGGTTGGTTACGTCAGTAGGATGTGGAAGGTAGTGTGCGATTGATATCTCTGTTCATTTCAATCTGATAAGAATTAAACTTGTAAATGAAGTTAAGTTCCAACCCTTCCCTGTGTGTTTGGCTTGTGGAATTGTCCTGAAATAACACGTGACTTGGAGATCCATTAATGAGTGTCCAAATCCTGATGAAAATCCTGGTTTCCCCCATTTCATTCCTGAAATGATGAATAGAAGCGATTTATACTTGTTCAAATATGCATCAGCTCATATTATTTGAGACTCACCTTATTTCCTTTATTTCTAGTTTATAGATCTATTTCTTTGTTTGACGTCCGTTTAAGTCTTGTTTTTTTGTTAGTTCTTCTGTATAACAATATCACAAATATACAGTTAGAAAAACTGTTACAAATCTTTTTCTTCCCATAAAACCATGCAAAATATTATTTGTGTGCTGTTCGTTTTCAAGTTAGATTGATATGAATTGTGGAGACTGGGAAATCTTGCTAACCTTAATACTGTTTTTACAAAGTTAAAATACTTTTGTTCAGAATTAAGGAGACTTTTATTTCATTTTGATTATGCAAAAGAAATAACTCTGTCAATGTCATACAGATTTTACAACATAAAAGTTCCAACCAAAATCATATACATTTGATTCCTTTTGAGAGTCTTTGTATGCGTGTGTTGAAAATTTGTACTTATCAAGGACTTTTAAAAGTAAGAGGACATCTACAGACAAGCTAATTAGGCAAGATATTTCATTGCCTATGAGAAAATGATTGAGCTATTGAACTGTACAGTCTGTGCATTTTATAAAACAAATGACACTGAGTACTTTGTCCCAGATACAGAGGGTCCTCACTATAAGTCCAAGATACGTTTAAAAAAACTTGGACTTATAGCAAAACAACTTAAAGCGGGGAATTTTTTTCCCGTGTCTGACTTCCATTTAAACAAATTGGGGGGAGTGTTTTGCATGACTTATAGTGGGGAATGGGAGGATTTATACTGCATCAGTTCCTACAAATGTCAATGACTTTAGTGTGGAACAGATGTATACTGGGGTGACTTATAGCGGGGACCTTCTGTATAGCTAAACTGATTATTAGAGGATTTAATATATAGTACACAACAAAAATATTT
The DNA here is from genome assembly GCF_049634645.1 of Pelodiscus sinensis. Classification (NCBI taxonomy): domain Eukaryota; kingdom Metazoa; phylum Chordata; order Testudines; family Trionychidae; genus Pelodiscus; species Pelodiscus sinensis. Next base: position 44,500,339 of record NC_134724.1, on the reverse strand, counting down.
TGCTACCGCACCTGATGTCTGGTGCAGTAGAGATTTAAAAAAATATTTTGTGTCCATTTTTTATAAAAGATACTTAACATGTGGTTTTAGTCTGTGTACTGATCAGTAGAAATTCAACAGACCATTCTTCTATGTATTCAGTCATATATGCTCACTTAAATGAGAAAAGTAAGGGTGGTTTTTTTATTCCTTTTAACAAAGCCAAGATAACACAGCTTAGTCTTAGTGAGTGTCCTCATCAGAATTGTTTTCAAAATTCCAGTCAGTTTACTCCCTGTGCAAGCTGATTATGAAGACTGTGAGTTTGCAACGGTTTAATCTAGGGTGTAATTGTAAAACAAGTTGGACAAGTTTCACTAAAATTCTAATTCACAGAACTACTATTGCTGTTAGTGATGCACAAAATGGAAAGAACCTAATTTGACTCAGAATCCTTGAGTGTTGCAGAGCAATAAGGAAAAAAAAATAGTGTAAACATAAGCACATTGGATACAGCAGTCACTGAGAGATAACAGCCATGGACTCCTGGGGTGTGTCTACACTGCACCTGGAGCTCAAAATAAGCTACATAATTTGAGCTATGGTCTGGGGGGGAAGCAGCTAGTGCAGGGTTGCCTCACCCCGTTTGTAAGTAGGGATCTGATGTAAGTCGGATCCATGTAACCCGGGGACTGCCTGTATTGGTATTATATTCATTTCCATTTTATAATAAATGCTACTGGATAGTAATGCATATTAGAAAGGAATGCATTTTGAATATATGCTTCTTGGCGTGTACAGTATACATTTATGGAACAATATAAAGTTCCCACACTACATTCTTAAGATATTTATGAACTTATGTATACTTTTAGATAGAAGCTGTTGACTTTCATGCTTCCTTGTGTTTCTTTTAGTTTAACAGATTCCGCTGACAGGACTCAAGTGCATTTTAACAGTCAAATTTGAGTCTTTGTTTTTGAACTGTTATCAATAAAAGTGTACTTTTCACATGGCATGCTCAGGGTAAAAGAGTTGAATCCTTATGGTGTCTTGTATGGGAGGTACCAGTATGTGGAGCTTTACTGGATTGGGGTTGGGGGGAACAGGAGAGTTGCTTTATAAATACATGGGCATTTAGCATTTCATATCCTGAGCTTCATGAGTTGTTACAAGGGTTAGCAGACACTTAGATTAGTATTTTCTAGTTCCAGCATGTTTTCTCTCTCCTCTGCCATCATTTTTGAAGAGGTCAGCATAGCAAAGATTATACTGCTTTGACTTTTTGTTCAGGAAAACAGAATTGTTGTAGCAGAAAATAAATTGATTGATTGGTATAATCCAGGCTGGAATGACAGTGTATGTTTAGTAATGAATATTGGACAAGCAAACTAACATAACTGAAATACAACCATAAGGGCTTCCCCATAGCTTTTAGATTAGACTCCTAGATGAGAAATCCAGAGAGGTGAAGAATAAATGAAAGGATTATTTGTAAATCTATATTTTAAGATATAAATGTGTAAGAACTGTGGTTAATCCTGCAGACACTTGTTTGGTCTGGTGCTTCCTACCAAGAATAGTCTTGAGTAGAGTAGATACCTCTATGCTCAGTCATGTTGACAGGATCAAGACACGCAGTTGGACTGAAATACATTGATACTTACAAATGAGTAAATAAAAGAAGCAATACTGTCTTCCTAGTAGAGATTGTGTAAAAGCACGTCTCCATAAACCATTCCCACTCTAGACTGACATCTTTGTAATAGAGTGTTGCTAGGGAATGTTGCTAGGCATTAGCTGTCCTTGCTTAGGGATGATTAACCAATTGCATGTAATAGTAACAATTTAAATACATTTTAAAAATCCTTTATTTAAAAAATGGCAATGCGAAAATCATACACTTTTCTGTTTGGCTGATAACTCATAAGATATTAAAAAAACTAAATCTTTCTGAAATGCAAGATGTCACCATTTTTTAATTTTGTTTTTGTTATGGGTATTGCTCTCCTCTGTTAAAATGAATGGTCTGTACTTTTAAGAATAAAAATATTAGAGAGTTGGTACTAACAGATTTGTGGCTATACAAGTGAAAGCTAATTTTAAAGTGGTATAATTTATCGCAAATGTTGAGGGTAAACTGTTATATTCTAGATTAGGTATTGCAAATAAAATCATACAAATTATCAACAACCATAACAGCAGTTTTAAAATATATGCACAAGAACACAACGATTTATATACCTTATAAAGATATAAAGGCCAAATTCTGCTATCAGATATATAATCATGTTAAACTGTGTTTTTATTACAGCAATTCTATTTTCAGTGTTTAATTGAGCTCTTATTTCAAAGTTCCTTGACTCCTGTAGTCATGAGTCCACATTTATTTGAAAAAATTAGAATAATTCAAGATGGACAAAGAAGATATGCTAGGTGACTTAGTCCGTTCTTGAGTGGAAAGTGAACAATCTCATAAGTATGTAGTATGCTATTGAACCACATTCAAATTTTATTTTTTTACAGGAGTTTGAAGAAATTGTAGCAAGACTATAACAAGTACATTTAAACATTGGCAATATTTGGGTTAATTTCTTGGATAAGGTTCCTTGCATTGTAGTACAGAGGCCAGATTTCTTTGGGTTACTTTTGTATAGCTGTGAAAAAGGAGCATTTCCCTGCTCCTGATAACAGGCTGTTTGGCTGCTTTTTTAGATCATGGGATTGGTTTGGTCTTACATGAATATCCTTAAGCAATTTTGTAAAAAGAAAGATATTTCTGACACTGTTTAAACTGGGAAGTAATGTGAAATTTTATCCTTTGTGCTCTCCTGTTTCTTCATTAATTCTGGTTCTTCTCAAAACAGCAAAGAGAAACAAGGAAATTGTAGAATTTTGAGGTATGTATCTAGGCACAGTTGCATCTCTCTTGAGTAACATATGTTTTGTTCTGCCTCATAGGGTGAGTGCAACAAGAGCTTCTTCTTTTTCTTCTTGCCCTCTAGGTTTTTTTTATACCTAGCAGGATAATTCTCAGCCAGTGAAACTTGCTCCCTCCCCCCCAAAATAGATAAAGTATTACAATCTACTAGTACCATGTCTCTGCTTTTTAGTGTGAAGGATCAAAATCTTTATGGTAATAGGCTTATAGACATCACACTGCTTAAATGAAGACTATGAGTAGCAATGGCCAGTCCAACTGGTTTTCTCTTCCTTCTCTGTTAGAGAAGTTTTACTCCCATCTTTATTACTCCTTGAGTTGTCTTCCCTCATTGATATGGAGTAGGTGATCTTTCTGTACAAATAGAAACCAGACTTCCCAGCTCATAGAGGCCTTAATTGAGTGTCCTAACATAACACAGGAAGTCTGTTGTAGAGCTGGCATCTCTGTTATAAGGACGTACTTTACAATGTCTAGATGTAATAGCAGTGACATCTGAAAAAGGGAACATGTATTCCATCATGTCCCCTCAGAGCATTGAACCATGATAGATAAATGTAAAAGGAAGAGAACCTGACCAGAGGGCTAAGTGACACAGAAATTTAAGGATTTGGATTTAGTGGAATGCTTGGGCAAAAAGATGCATTATGCCAGTGGAGTGAGCCAGAAGTGAATGCCAGTTACTGCAAACACCATGCTCCCAACAAGTTTCAAATTTCCAACCCAAAAGTAGGTGGTGATCTGGTGAGAGATAACGAAAGGCAAAACCATTTGAGGCTTTATTGATAGCACCCAACATTTACATTAGAGCCAGTGCTGAGCTAAGAGCATCGATGTAGAATGTTCTTGGCCTACCCAACTCAAAAGGATGTGGAGTTTTTGTATTCTGGCTTTAAAAATCACCTCCAAAATCAGACTTTCTCTCTCCCCTTAGAGATGTTAAGTTCTATGTAAGCTTTCTTCAGCGTCCTTGGATTCTCTTTTCCTTAGAATCCTAATTTGTCAGGGAGGTTTGTATGCAGTTACCTCTGTTCCTCTATAAGATGAACCAGTGAATACTGATTCTGTTCTGTCAGCCTCTTAAACCATATTTCACAAAGATAAGAGAGGTTAGATCACAGTCCCTTGATTTGTTTCTAAATGTGTTTACTGATTTCCATCTCATCCAAGAGATTGTTCTCCCCTGCTTTTGTCGCTTACGTTCTAAAGATGTGCAGATAAAGCACATATTTTTAGAAAGGAAGCTATGATGTTTTATCTCAATAGAACAATGAGTTTTATATTGGCAAACAGCTCTTTATTCAGTTCAAGCCAAAAATGTATTTTGAAGGAATACTGGCAGGCCAAAGTTAGTTTCTAATTTAGATTTAAAGACTAATTTAAAAGAGAGCTGCCATTTATTTTCTAGAGTCCAATATTTTATCCAGAGTCCCTTGAAGCATTTTGGAGTGCAAATGCTGTAGTACTGTGAAATTGCCTGGACACAGACAAATCTGTTTTCACTGATCCATAGTGAAAGAAACAATCAAAGTGCAAAACAATGCAGTGACAGATAAATTAAACATATATATCCCTTCAGTTTTAAGCAATGGAAGTGTCTTATTAAGAAAAGAGAAGAAATTTGTTCTTTGTTGTTAATTATGATTTTAACTTGAGTCTGCCTTTTTAATTGCTTTTTGAAGAAAACATACTGAAGAACAAGGTATGTTGTAAAGGTTTATGCTTGTATAAGACTCCAGACATATCAGGAAAATTAAGACCTATAATTCACAACGTATAGTTGTAAGATAGATGTTATAGTTTAGCATTACTCAGGCAATTTTTAACATTATATTGTGTAATCAATCTGTAAGTGTTTACCGTGTCTTTCTTAATGTAAAGCTTTTGAAGGTTTAAATGTTCTCTCAGAAACCCGAGGAAAAAAATTATGGCAGTGTTTTTTTTTTAACTTGAAGCTGTCTTGTCAGAAATGCATTTTCAATCGTTAAAAAAATTCTTACTGCCATTTTAGTTATGTTTCTGGCCTCACCTATTTTTAGTCCGGATGGGGAGACTTTGGTCCAAACTCTGGATTTCTTCTAGAGTTTGTAATTGTAACTACTGCTCTTTACTGCTGTTTCAATAGTTGTTTATAGATTTGATTCATCTTAGCAGTAGAAGTTTTAACTTGGTTCAAAATGGTTTATCACGTTGATCAATATCTGGCTAGACCATATTGAATGATGATTTGTCACCTCAGTAGATTTTACAAATTTATGGATGTACTGGAAAGCATAAACCAAAGCACTGAACAGAAGTGATTTGCTAAATGTTCTTGAGGAATCTGTATGCTTGGTTTTGAGGCTTTTAAAACATGAAGATGCTTTGACTTGTTTTGTTGCTCAGGTCTTACACATTAGGTTTCTTGCCTGTTGCATTCTCTGTCCATTAATGGATTTGAAGTGCAGAGTCCCATGTTTTTGAAACTCAGTCAAGATCCTATTTGTTTAGTTGTGCTTTCAGTTAGTTTGGTGTATTGCTGCAGGTTGAACCCTCTAATCCAGCACTTTCTGGGTGTGTCTAGACTACACCTCTCTGTCAACAGAGTGATATAGATTAGGCACATCGAAATTGTTAATGAAGGGGGGGATTTAAATATCCCGTGCTTCATTAGCATAAACATGTCTGCCACTTTTTTTGAAACGGAGGCTTTTCGAAAAAAAAGGCGGTCTAGATGGGCATCTTTTGAAAAATAAACCCTTTTTCGAAAGATTCCTTATCCCTCATAAAATGGGATTTTCAGGATCTTTCAGAAAACGGTTTATTTTTCGAAAGATACACATCTAGACTGCCATTTTTACAAAAAAGCTCCGTTTCGGAAAAAAGCGGTGGCCATGTTTATGCTAATGAAGCACGGGATATTCAAATCCCTGCTTTATTAGCAATTTCGATGTGCCTAATCTACATCTCTCTGTCGACAGAGATGTGTAGTCTAGACACACCCTCTGGTCCGACAACATCTGTGGTCTGGCATGATTTTAGTTAGCCAGATGTCCACTTATGAGTGTAGCCAGGTTTCTCGTGGTCTCATAAAGTGTGTTTACAGCCACCCGTCCTGGCTTATATTGCATGATAAACATGTAATGTTAAGTATAAATGTTGTTTTATTAAGTGTATTTAAAATCCTAGAAAAAAGGGGGTGAGTTTCAGTGATTAACTTCACTCTACTATAAAACAGGTTATGCTGATGATTCTAACATTAACTGATTCCATCACATACTGTTTTACTCTTTTAGAAGTTGAGAAATCAGGGAACTGTTATATATGCAGAAAAAAAGCAGATCATCTGAACATATAACACCAACTTTAATAAGAAAGTAGGAACATGCGTAGGTAGCAGTATCCCTTAACGGTTTTCTCGAGTGTGAAGCTGCTTATCATCAATATACTGTTTATAAAAGTAGAATCCATAGAATTATCCACACTTGTATAGGCATAAATGTTGCATTCGTCTATCACAAAAGTTCATTTAATATTGTAATTCCATTGTTTTAAGACATACAGTTCTGTAAATTAGTTCTCATAATCATACTTTGATAGCTTTTTCATTACATTTAATGGAATTAATGTTCTATATCAACAAGTACATTGTTTTTATTGTTCAAAGGGGAAATTTGCAAAAAAGAAAAGGATCAGAGAATGTGTTCTGTTTAGAATGCTTTATGTAAAATGTAGAGTGGGAGAGAGGAAAGCTGATAGTTTCAAATTTGACAATAGACTATATCACCTAATCTGTTCCATATCCTAATTGTAGCATTTTAAATTTATAGAGACCACATATTTGACTGACTGCAGAGAACTGCAACTCTTAAAAGAATACTGTCAGTGGTTTAAAAAAAATCTCATTGTGGTTATTCTCTGTTGCATGCAGTCCCTTGACTTGAAAATAAATTTGCCTTCCATTGTTTTTGTCTTTCTTCAGTATGCAAGCATTAAGGTAAATGTCTCCTCTCCATGCATGAGCACAACTTGCACTAATGATGATGGGAATTTCATGTGCACACTGAGAGGCATTTGTAGTCCATGTACATTGTTGTATTTCTAATGCAGAAGAAGGTGGTAGAGATGTTATCTGTTAGTTTTCTGTCTGTGTATTGCCACCATTACTGCATACCACCATTTCAGACCATTACTGCAGAATGTGCTGCTATAGGAATAGAGGTTTGTTAAAGGAAACTCAAAAACTCTGTGTGGATATTTTACATCAGTATAGGAGAACTGTTTTTTTTTCTTTTTGAATGATGATATAATTTTTTTAAATGTGGGAAAATAGAGGGCATTTTCCTCACATTGTTATGGTTTGAAGGCAGGCCTAAATTAGTTGCCAGTGTTCCTTTTTATTAAATATTCATGTTTTTACATCTACTATATATTTTAGAGAGTTTATCTGTTCGATGAAGAAATCTTCCTAAATGATAGGAAATTCATATATAGCTTCCTCTTATCATAACTTAAAGCAAGGTAAGGGATGGTTGTGCCAGAAAACCATGATGTTGTTGGAAACCAAATTAACTATAGCTCTTTTTTTTGTTAAAACATAGCAAATGATAAGAGTTTACAAGGATGAAGAACAAATACAGCCGCTCCCTGAGTTGCGAACAGTTGAGTTATGACCGTTCGCACTTACGACCAAAGCTTCCACGGAGCGGTCGTAAAGGCGGTCCCCAAGTTACGAACGCGACCCGCGCTTATGAACAGCGCGATCACGTGTAACTCAGTGGGGTCCGAGTTACGAACAGTTCGAGTTACAGACCAAATGTTGGTCTGTAACTTGTTCGTAACTCAGAGAGTGGCTGTACACTTGATGGAATTCCCATTTTAAAAATTTGGTAAAAAATTAAACGGAAAACTTCTAATCCCTTTTTAAAGAATTCTCAAAAGTTAACATCCATAAAAGTACCACTGTATTTTTGAAAAACACAAACATTCAAATAAAGTATGCATATTATCCTTTAATTTACAAAAAAAACCTCAACCCTTAATTGAGTTAAGAACACGAGCAAAACTAGGTGAATCTGCTTTTGTTAAGTATGAGAAAAACAAATATGGAAAATCACTACAGTATATATTAGGTGCATTAACAAATTGCTGACTCTTAACAAACAACTAATAGTCTTACAGCACCTTACAGACTTAGGGTGTGTCTAAATTACATGGCTCCGTTGATGGAGCCATGTAGATTAGGCTGATCGGCAGAGGGAAATGAAGCCGCGATTTAAAGGTGTATCTGCGCTGGTCGACAAAGGCTTCCTTGTCGACAGTGGCACGTCCGGACTGCCCCGATCTGCCGACAAACAGCTGATCATCAGCTGGTTGGCAGAGCGCGGCAGCCATTTAAATTTAAATGAAGCCACGATTATTTAAATCGCGGCTTCATTTCCCTCTGCCCATCAGCCTAATCTACATGGCTCCATTGATGGAGCCATGTAGTTTAGACATACCCTAACAAAACATGTAGATGGTATCATGAACTTTCATGGGCACAGCCCACTTCTTCAAATGAATTCAGTTATTTAAGGTCCAGTTTCCACTGTTTGGTTTTTTATGTCATTAGGATGTGGAATGTAGCGGGCCATCCAGCCAATGTCTTCATTCATACCTCTGTTATTGGAATCAGACTTGTAAAAGAAGTTAAGTTCTAAGGCTTCCCTGTGGACTTGGCTTGTGAAATTGGCCTGAAATACATTGGAGGGGTTTAAGTTGTGGGCTGTAGTTAATGACAAGTAGTGACCTGTTGTTTTCTTTTCGGGGCCTGTCTTGAAATAGCTGGTATCTGGGTACTCTTCTGGCTCTGTCAATCTGTTTTTTTCACTTCTGTGTGTGGGTATTTCAGTTTTAAGAATGCTCTATATAGATCCAGTAGGTGTTTGTCCCTGTCTGTGGGATTGGAGCAAATCCAGTTGTATTTTAGGACTTGGCTATAAACAATAGATTTAGAAATGTGTCTTGAATGGAAGCTAGAGGCATGAAGGTAAGTGTAATGGTTGGTACGTTTCCAGTATAAGGTGGTGGAAATGTGTCCATCATGTAATTGTACTGTAGTGTCAAGCAAGTGGATGTCTCCTGTGGACTGGTCCAGCCTGAGGGTGATGGTGGGGTGGAAGTTATTGAAATCCCTGTGAAATTCTTCAAGCGTCTCTTTCCCGTGGGTTCATATGATGAAGATGTCATTAATGTAGCATAAGTATAAAGTAAGGGTGCTAGGGGATCAGAGCTGAGGAAACATTGTTTAGGTCAGCTATAAAGACGTTGGCATAGTGTGGGGCCATGCGGGTGCCCATGGCTGTGTCACTGACTTGAAGATATAAATTGTCTCCAAATCGGAAATAGTTGTGAATGAGGACAAAGTCACAGAGTTCTGTAACCAGGTGTGCAATGGAGTCACCAGGGATGGTGTTCCTGACAGCCTGTAATCCATCTTCATGTAGAATGTTGGTGTAGAGCTTCTATATCCATGGTGGCTAGGATGATGTTTTCAGGAAGATTACTGATGTTCTGTCTGTAGTTTCCTCAAGAAGTCGGTGGTGTCTCAAAGATAGCCAGGTGTGCTGGCAACGTAGGTTCCAAGCAGAGCATCAGTATAGCCAGATAATCCTGTTGTAAGTGTACCAGTGCTTGAGATGATGGGTCATCTGGGATTTCCAGGTTTGTGTATCTTGAGTAGCAAATAGAAAACTCCAGGTTGAGGATTAGGGGTTGTGTTTGTGTAGATTTGGTCCTGAGTTGTATCAAGGAGTTTCATGAGCAGTTGTTTTAGGTTTTTGGGATATTCTTTAGTGGGATCAGAGGAGAGGAGCCTCTGTTGGTGAGATGTCAGGCAGCTTCCTGTTCATAATCTGTTCTGTTCATGATGACAACAGTGCCCCTTTTGTCAGCCTCTTTGATTATGACGTTAGTATTGTTTTTGAGACTGTGCATAGCATCGACAGGTTATAAGTTACATCTTGTTGTTTGCTGACAATGTCAGCCTATGCACATTTGTGAAAGCAATCGATGTAGATTCCTGGCAGAGGAATGTGTCCTATTTCGAGGACTCTCCTTCTGACCCATCACCCCCACATATATTATTCAGTTCTGTGGAGATCTGGAAGCCTATTTTCGTCACCTCTGTTTAAAGGAAGATTTCCAGCACACTGATGAAACACACTGACCTTGCAGCTCTCCCCAGCCAATCCCACAAGAGGAAGACATCTATGTGGACCCCTACTGAGGGTAGTAATGAGAGTCTTGATTTCTACATTGACTGCTTCCGCAAACGCGCTAGAACCTCAGCCTGTGCTACCATCAAGTACCAACAGTTTCAGGAGGCATTATGCTGGGAATGCCTGGAAGCTGCCAGAATAGCTGTAGTGAAAATAGATCCCTTGGCAACCTACTTACCCCTCCTCACATCCCAGTCCCAGTTTCGTAATCATGCCTGAGGACATCAGTTCCCCCATCTCCTGATACAGCTGAGAAAGAATTAAGCGAGGCTCCTCCACAGCCCCTCCCCCAACACATGGCGTTAGTGTCCAGTTCCTATTGGCAAAATATGGGGTGAGTGGTCCCCTAACTCCTGGGAGAGGAAGGTAATCAGTGAAGAGAGCCTAATTAAGGTTTCTGCTAAAGCCTAATGCACTCAGCACAGGGTTCCAGCAGCCTATCCTTACACAGAGATTCCATAAGGGACTGGAGTGTCCCATCGGGGCAGATGACCGTTTTGCGGGGCCCCGGATAGCATAATTCTGCGGCCCCCCCCTTTGCCACGGCGCATGCGCAGGGCTTTTTGAAGCCCGGGGCCCTGGGTGTCCGCCCCACTCCCCCTGCCCTATATCCGCCCCTGTGTCCCATCTTGCATGATAGGAAAGAGTGAGCTGGATTGGGCTCCCTTATGACCACCCTATGCATGCAGATGGTGCTGGCAGCCCTTTTCCCAACTCTGGAATCTACTTTCTCTTAGTAAAGAATGCGTATAAGTGAAGAGCCAATTTTACATTTGGGGCGCCAGTGAGATCCGTGATTAAATAGAGTTTTGTAGAGTGAAAAATGGGAAACAATGTGTAATAACCAGAATGATAATTGCAGCTTTGTGTTTGGGAACTGTATCGTGGTAACACTGAAGACATTGTTGCAGCATGAATATCAGTGGAGGGGGCTTTTTATAAAAGCCCGAGTTGTTCTTGACCCTTACATAGTGAACAAGCAGGGAGGGTTCCCGGAGATTCCTATTCAGGTACATCTTTCAGGCCCATGTAAAGACCAGGCACAACAGCATGTCAGCAGACCACAGGGACTGCACCCTTCCTCCTTCTCCAGTGCCCTAAATGTGGCAGATAGGTGCAGACCTGCAGAGTGGGAAATAGAAATAAAGCAGAATTGTTGCAGACAATTAAAAATTGTAGAAATAAATTTTGACCAATAGGAATTAGGGTTGCCAGGTGTCCGGTTTTGAATCAGACAGTCCAGTATTTGAGCTTTCTGTTCAGGAAACAAATTGAGAAAATATAAATGAGAAAATACAAATGTCCAGTATTTTCTAAATAAGATGTAATGTAGATTGTGATGTAATGTCAAGTGTGTCCGGTATTTTTGTTGAAACCATCTGGCAACCCTAATAGGAACATCAAATATAACAAATCACCTTTTGAAATTACTCACGTATATTGGGTTGAGAACTAGTGGCTGTTTGTGCACGTATGCCTGGTTTATTACTTACCATGTTATTTTTCCTAAAAGTTTTTTAATGGCTATAGTTTGTCAGCCCATTTGTTTAATTGAGAGTATGTTGCTGTCAAGCCTGAAGTTGAACTTGCTAATCATGTCATTTTACCTTTATGAGTGCAATTCTGCCTTACAAGATTACCGACCCAAGGACACTTATCATCAGCATCATAAAAGGCTATCTAGCTATCAGAACAAATTTAATTAACCACAAAAAATAAATTCCTTTTCTTTGCCTTGGCCAACATTCAGAAATATATAGTACTGTAGAAAAATGTCAGCAATAAGGGATGTCTCGCATGTATGACATGGGAAACATTGGACAATACAAGCTATTAGGGATGTAAAAATGCGTTTAAAAACGTAACCACATAACTGCTAAAAATCATAGTGGTTACACAGTTACATACACTGTAGTATAAAAGCTTGAATAAGGTGCTTTCCTGGGAGCGTGGCCAACAAGGGTAGCAAGGAGACCCTTTGCTGCTGGCCCTGCTCCCAGGGAGCTAGCATCTAACCTGCAGCGGAGGTGAGAGGTGGGGGCAGCTGGACCTGCCATGGACAGGCTCTGGCAGGCCCTGCTGGGCTGCAGCAGCCCCCTGCCAGAGGCAGTCAGGGAGCTGCTCCAGCCTATACCTACCTGTTAACCAGAACTAGTAAGACTCACTCATTAAGCACGAGGCTTACTGATTAATCAGTTAACCTTTAACATCACTACAAACTACACACAACAAAGCCTGGCATTATCTGCATATTGACTTTAATACGATAATCCATAACTTGATTTTAATTTATTTTATTTTCCTGAGTTTTCCCCTGTTGTATATGTATTTTGCTCAGATGCCAACACTGAAATTTCACAGTGAAAACTGTCTTTAATGTATGCAGGTGCTAAAAGAAATATGAAAAAGATACCTTTTCCAACGTATGCTTTTCTTAAATAAAATGTTCAGCAAATTTAAATGCCATCAAATCTAGTTGTTGTAAAATATATTGTTCTAGAGCATGACATTAATATTTTGTTGTGTAATAAACACACTAAAACATTTGACTTAGTGTCTTTATATCATAAAAAGATACAAATATTTTTAATGCCATCATCCTCCCTTGGGAAACCTGCATACTGAACCCCTCATCTCTAGCCCCTCTCCAGAGCAATGATTTAAACAAAGTAAAACAAACGTTTTTTGAATTAAGAACCCAAGCAACACCGTGTAAATCATCTACCTGGTAAATAGCAAAAGAATGCTCTAGCTGGGTAAGATGCCCCTTTTTGAGGTTTCTGGGTGAATTGCCACCACTGATGGAATGGTCCTGAGGCATATGGATATTGTGGAGGAGGTAGAATTCACTTGGCCTTTGTGCTTTGTAGCAGCTCCCTTGGCTATGGTCTTGTTAGAGGTGAGAGGGCAGAGCATAAAACGTTCAGTGCCTCTGCTGCTATGCTGTTCCTAGGAGCACAATGATCTCTTTCTGTGTTCTGCTTTTCCTTCCTAAAAGGGGATTGCACCATTGTAAATGAGGGTATAATGTAGCCTTCACCATTTTTGTTTCTGTATATTTTGTGTGCGAAGGAACGAATATGCTAAATTCTCAGGGAAACCTGTTCGGTTTGAATGGCTGGATCTTGGAGAGGATGCCACACTTTTATTTAAACTCAGCAGTCCATATGTGAGGGCACATCTTCACTTGCCATGCCAGAGATTGATGTTCTGGTGTTTGATTTAGCGAGTCTAGTATACACCTGTAAATCGAACGCTGGGGGCGGCTCCTCAGAGTTGCGAGGAGTAAGGGAAGCTGACAGGCACATTTGCCCCTGTCGGTCTTCCACTACGGGGAAACTGCCAAGCTTGGCTTAAGGTAAGCAGACTCCTGCTACATATTCTGCGTAGCTGGAGTTGTGTACCTTAAGTCAACCTTTCTGGTCTACTGTAAATAGACCTGATCTGAGTTAACGTCTACTCAAAATTTGGCCCATATGAGTAATTTCCAAATTCTAATGATGTGCTTTATAAAACAAATTGCTCAGTTGCATAATGGAAGCTCCTTGCATTGATATAAGAAATAACCTTTAGACAATCACTCATCTGTCATATCACTGCCTAAGAACTGTCAATCGCCTGAAAAAATTGAAAGTCATCTTATAGACCACATTTTTTTCTTGCTGCAACAAAAGTCTTTCATGATGACTAATGGCATAATATTGCACATGAAGGCAAGGGATATATGTGTATGTTTTGGTAAAACAAGTTTAGTTCCATTATTGTCTGTGTCTGAATTGGTATGGCTACACATTGAGCTATTAGACATTGTAGATTGTAGAGATACTGGTTTTTGACTAGCACTAATACACTAACAAGTACATGGTCAGAAAAGTTAGGTTTTATTATTACAGAATGTTTGTGCTGATTTTCAACTACTTCTTATCTACTAAATTGCACTGGAGGACCATACATGACTGTTCTGCTGGTGCAAAATATCTTTCTAAAAGTTTTCTTTCAATTGATGTTGTTACAGAAAACATTAATTAAAATAATCCCTACAGCAGGTTAGGTGTTGTGACTTACTAGTGAATGGTGAGAAAATAATTCTGGGGCTTATTCTGAACCTATAGAACCAATCTGATCTGGAAATCAGATTGACATCTCTATAGAAATAGAGGAGAGGGGTTGTGACACAGTACCGTATGTTTTCATCCACATCTATCTGGAAATAGAATGAGAATACATAGATTTAAAGGCCAAAATGGATGATCATTATCTTGTAGTCCAGGATGATATGATCCGGTTTGCCAGAGTTAGCCCCTGGCAGGCGGCACCACTATATTTACCTGTGCCTCTGCAGGTATGGGCAATTGCAGCTCCCATTGCCTGAGGATGGCTGTTTCCGGACCATGGGAGTTCTTGGAAGTGGTGTCCTAGTCTGTGCCACTTCCCGCAGCTCCCATTGGCCACAAATGGCTATCTGGAGCCAATGGGAGTTATAGTTGTGCATACCTGCAGAGGCGCAGGTAAATATAGCAGCAGCGGCCTGCCAGTGGCTAACCCTGGTGAACCACCACTGTTTTATTGCCCACTCCTACTCTAGTCTGATCTCCTATGTAACGCTGGCCATAAAACTTCTACCAAAATAATTCCTAAAACAGATCTTTTAGAGAAAACATTCTATATTGATTTTCAAAATTGTTAGAGATGGCAAATCCATCATTTCTCTTGATGAACTATTCTTACTCACGTTCAGCTGATTATCCACTATGACGCCAAATACTTTTAAGAGTCACTGCTTCCGAGGATAGAGTCGCTCATCTTGTACATATGGTCTACATTCTTTGGCTATTTCTAGACTACATCCCTTTTCTCAAAAAAGGGATGTAAATTAGACACTTCGAAATTGCAAATGAAGCCGAGATTTAAATTTCCCATACTTCATTTGCATAATGGCAGCCGTGGTTTTTTTTTCGAAATGGGGCTTTTTGATAGAAAAACGGCAGTTTAGACAGGGATCTTTCAAAAATAAAACCCTTTTTCAAAAGATCCTGTAAACCTAATTTTTTGAGGAGTACAGGATCTTTCGAAAAAGGGTTTTATTTTTGAAAGATCCCCATCTAAGCTGCCATTTTTCTATCAAAAAGCCCCATTTCAAAAAAAAACCGCGGTAGCCATTATGCAAATGAAGCGCAGGAAATTTAAATCCTGGCTTCATTTGCAATTTCAAAGTGTCTAATTTACATCCCTTTTTTGAGAAAAGGGATGTAGTCTAGACACAGCCTTTGTTTCAATAGCCAGTCTTGCAGTATTTCACCTTCCAGTCCCAACAGTTTTGGAAACCAATTAGGTTTCTTGCAGTTTGAATATTGTTCTTTTTTGAAAAAGCTACTGTAAGTTCTTTAGGTGTTAATATAAAATCTATGTCTCTTTGGTGACCCTTTTCACTTGATTTCAGGTGCTGTTGTCAGGACTGATTGGTGTTGTCTCATGGAAAAGGCCTCTCTCACTTGTGGTAAGTGAGAATGCTTTCTTAATCATGCCAGGCAGTTTCTTAACTGGCAATGGATTTTAAATATTTGCAACATGCTTAAAACTGTATATATCTCATCAGTTTCCTCCTTTGGCATTTGTGCAAACGTTTTCAGTGGCTTTGCCTTATGAGTTTGAATTCACTATGTTTTCACTTTGAATTTGGGGTCCAGTTTAGCTCAAATCTGTAAATAAAACTCAGTTGAAACCATTGAGTTTTGCTGAGTGTTTTTTATCAGACAAGCTGCACATTTCACAATAAGTGCAAACCAATAACCCAGTTATTGTTAAAAAAGTTAATGGGATTTAATTTGCAACTTAAATTGAGCCCAGGTAAGTATCATATATTTTACAGTTTTGTTTTGAACATTTCATACAGCTCTTATGTGGCATCCTCATAAACTGTGATTACTGTGTAGAATAAATAACTTATGGAAAGCACAGAGAATTTTTTACAATCAGAACACTGATGAACTTGTAACTTTCAGAATGTAGCCCTACCATTTGGATATTATACATTCACATGGAAGAAGCCTTTGAAGACACACTAAAAATGATACCTTCCATCTGTGTTATTGCTCTGTCTGTTTTATTCGATGTCCCCTTTAAGTAAAATAATGTCTTGCTAGTACAGGTTGAACCTCCCCCCCCAAATCTGGAACTCTCTGGTCTGGCAACATCCGTGGTCCGGCAGGGCAGAGGCTAGGGAGCTGGAGCAAGTGGCATCTGGGGAGCCCGCACCCTGGCCTGGAATCCCCAGCATTCATAGGACAAGGCAGCAGCCGGGGAGCTTCTGCCTAGGCTGGGGAACCCCAGGTGTTAGCGGGGCCACGTGGCCGGGGAGTCCCAGCCCCAGCTGGGGAATCCCCGGCTGCAGCTGAGCTGCATGTGGCCGGGCAGCCCTGGCCAGAAGCACCAGGAAACCCCCTTTGGCAGCAGTGCTGGAGTGGATGGGCAGCCTCTGCTGCGGAGCCCCCTGGTTGAAGCGGTGTCTGGAATCCCCACAGTAGCACGACAGCCCTAGCAATAGGGTGGGGTCTCCAAGCAGCCCCATGCTGGGGAACCTGTGATGGTAGCAGGGCAGACAACACCTGCGTGGCCCCGGAGAACACCCTGGGAAACCCTGGAGCAGCGGGCAGGCAGCAAGGTGGGGAGCCATGCCAGGCCAGCTTTAGCAGGGCAGGTGACGGGGCAGGGAGCCCCAGGGAATGGAGCCCCTGAGTAGGGAAGGCAGCTGGGGAGAACTCACCTCTCCTAGTCTGGTAAACTCCCAGGTCTGGGACAGCTGGAGGGTGCTGGACCAGGGAGGTCCAATCTGTATTATTATAAAAAAAGGCTTTGTTATATCACATTCTGATTATGAACTGAATAATTCTCATTAGATATGTTGATTAAAACACCAATGAAAAGACTTGGCATGATTTTAATCTTTAACACATCTAATTTACTATACAATCATAGATGTTTTTGAAACAAGACCAGATTATGTTGCATGATCTTTCCCAATTTATGAACTAAAATAACATTGTTCATAAAAATTGCTGTTATTAACTAAAGAAAAGAAGTGTTTGGAACATATTCTTTTTAGAAGTGTATTCATATTTAACTGATGACCATGGATCGTATTTGTCATTATGTTAAAACACGGTACAGGTAATCAGTAAAGCTTTCTCTTGTTCAAATGGGAGGTATCCATCCAATATTGAATAGTATTCATTTTTATACCCTTTAGATAATAATTCAGCAAGCCCAGTTTACTGATGAGCTTAAAAACATTTAGTGATCCATGGAGGATAAGCAGCCTCAGCTGAATAATGTATCATGTTTCAGCTAATCAAGCAGAATGTTGAGAATGAACGCATATCACAAATAGTAGATATTTTCTCAACAAAATGAGCAACCAAAATGATACATGGAACCTGTCCATTAATTGGATATACTTAAGGTGATTCACTTAGGAAAAAAGGATTACCTTTTCCAAGAGCAAATTAAAACAAAACCTTGCACACTTTAGAATTTAAAATGCAACACTTTAGACCAAAACCAAATGTAATTCTTCTTCTGTGTTGTACATTAAAAATTCCTAAAATATATTATACTGTGAATATTGTATTGAAATCCAAGCATTTGCAGCAAAGGAGTTGTTTAAGGGGGTTCTATTTGTTTGTGACAGTAAAGGAAAACACATTTTATTGACAGTAACATAGCCATTAACAGGCCTGTGATTTATTGCCACGTCAGATTATTTTATTACTTTTTCCTCATGCTTGCAAAGGATTGAGATGCTATTGATATTACTGAACTGAATGATTTTGCTGTTTGTGTTAACTCTTTGTAAACTTCAGCAGCAGTAGAAACCAGACATCTGATTTGAATCAAAATAGTTCTCAATTATTTTAGCCACTGTGTTGCTTTTTCAGTATGTAGTTAAATTCTTTAAAACTTTCAAAATCAGATTTTTCAAATCTGTTATCTGTATGTAATTACTTTGATTATTAATGCACTTGTTCATGCCAAATGACTGAGTATGCATTTAGCATTTAGTGTCTGTACAAACACAATTTTCAAGTAAGCTTTGAAGAGATGTATTCCTCTCTGAAATACTTATTGAATAGTAAGGGCTAACACCAGTATCCCCTCTAATTTTTTATATCCATGTGTGGAATGAATTCTGTTATGTGCAGATTTCACACTGTGAACACCCTCATATCAGTAGTGATAAACAGCCCAAGAGTTTCTGCAAGCACATGTTTGTAAGTGTTAGGACACTTAGGAGCCTACATGTTTGTGGTCAAACATACACGACTACACATGCACTGTCTCCAGATTGGCTAACTACATAAATCACAGAATAACCTAAATAAAATGCTAATATTACCCCACCAAAAGTCATGAAATCCCTGCAGTGGTGGGACAACACCAATGTGTGCATGGGTGTCCCATTCCAACAAGAAAAGACATGCATTCAGATCACCACTGATGCCTCTCTGATAGGTTGGGTGCATACTTAAACTGTCCCGAGCATGGAGTGCACACCTTGCTTGTTCAGCACTGGTACTGGAAGGTCATCCCTCAACTCCAAGTGCCATACCATGCATCAGTGTCGGGGAGAGACTCTCATCGGTCACCAGCTTCGACTCCAGCTCTGGCACCTGTCTCTGCCCACCTTCTGGCACTGAGGCATGAAACACCATCTTCTCTGCACACTAGGCACTGGCACCGGTCCTCCTTGGATTCATGGTCACAGCACCACACACGGGCACCAGCATCCCATCCTCATACACTGAGGTCTCATAGTGCCCCACCACACTCCCCCCGGCCCTGTTCCTGTTCTTCCTCCTTTCATTCATGGCCCCGATGCAGGGTTCCTCGGCTCCTCCGTGGTCTTCATCTTTGGCATTGTTATCCAAAGGAGAGTCCACCTTCTTCAGGGGAACCAGGCAAACACCTAGATATTTAACAGGCCACCAGATGCAGTGGCAGCCACAATGGCTACCTCCATCACAGTGGCTGTTTTGGAATTTTTGGACATATCATTAGGCCCAGGGACCACCTTCCATGACATCCGGGTTAGTGACTTTTGGTCCTCATCATCCCAAACGGCCAAGGACCACCTCATCAACTCCTTACCCAATGGATGCCTCTATTTCCACACTGCCTAGGATGAGTGACAGGGACATGCTGACTCATACAATCACTGCATCATGGCCAGGAGCTGCCTGGGCCTTCTTGGTCACATGGTGGCGTGCACATATGTGGTTGCGCATGCCAGACTGAGATTCAGGCTGGTCCAGGTTTGGCTTTTTTCAGTGTACTAGAGCAGGTACTAACTATTCCACTGAATGACCTCCAGTCCCTGTTATAGTGGGTGGACTTCTGGGTGGTGTACATGGGTGTCCCCTTTCAAGTGTCCCAGCTTGATGCTAGTCACAGATGCATTAGATCTCAGGTGGGGGGGGGGGGGGAGTGCACTTTGGGGTCGTGTGGACCCAAGACAGATGGTCAGATGACAAGATGCTCCAGCACATCAATGTCAAGGAGCTCAGGGCAGTTCATTTGACCTGTCCAACCTTCCACGCCACTATGGGAGGTCAAAGCATTACAGTTCTGACAGATAGTACCACTGCTATGTTTTATATCAACAAAGCTTTCCTATTCTGGAAACTTCTGATCTCCCAGGGATCCAGAATGTAGTGGCAGACTGCCTAGGCAGGTCCTTCCTCAGCCACGAGTGGCCAGTGAAGAATGATGTTCTCCACTCTATCATCTGCCACTGGGGAACTCCCCAGATTGATCTGCTCACAACAGACTTCAGCAGGAAATGCCCACTCTTTTGCACAATCTGGGGATGCAAAAGTTGCGTTCATGCTGTACTGGAAGATCCAGCTGTTGTACATTCCCTGTGCCCTGATTGACAGGGTTATTCTCAAAATCTGCAGGGAGAGAGCCATGTGGATCTTGATGGCACTGGCTTGGCCATGCCAGCACTGGTACACATTGGTCCTAGAGATGTTAGTGGAATCATCCATCGAGCTCTCTTTTTACCCAGACCTTATCTTGCAGAACAATGGGCATTTATGGTACCTGGACCTCCCATCCCTGCATCTCATGGCATAGAAGCTCCATGGTTAAATATCACAGAACTTCAAAGCTCCCTCCAGGCCCAGCAGATTCTTTTAGGCAATAGGCAGCCATTTGCCGGGGCCACTTACCTGGCTAAGTGGAAGACGTTCTCATGCTGGTGTAATGAGTACCAGGTCTCCCCATCCCAGACCTCCATTCCTCTCATCCTTGACTATCTCCTCCACCTGAAGGAGCACGGGTTAGCCCTTTCTTTGGTCAGAGTTTATCTGGCAGCTATCTCTGAGTTCCATCCTGGGAATGGGAGCAGCTTTGTTTTCATAAATCCCTTGGGGCTAGATACATCCTTTCCTCAGATGAAGCAACCGCTTCCGCATGGGACCTCATCTAGGTCCTTTCAAGACTGATGTACCCATGAGCCGCTAGCTTCTTGCTCGCTCCTTGACCTCTCGTGGTAGGTAGCTTTTCTGGTGGTGATCATGTCCACCAGAAGAGTTTCAGAGCTGAGAGCATTCACATCTGATCCATCTTATATGGTTTTCCACAGGGACAAAGTGCAGCCCAGGCCTCACCTGGTCTTCCTCCCTAAGGTGGAGTCACAGTTTCACTTAGGCCATCTTTCTCTCGGTGTTCTAGTCTAAGCCTCATGCTAGTGTATGACAACAGCTGGTGCACTCCCTGGATGCCCGTAGAGTGCTCACATTTTATATTTTATAAGCAAATGAAGAGCGCAAGAGAGTTCTTTCCATTTCCTCTCAGCACACTTCTTGGATCATGGTCTGTATCTGCAAATGCTATGAGTTAGCAGGTGTATCTGCACCTGCTATTACAGCACATTCCACAAGGGCCATGGCCTCTTCTATGGCCTTCCTAGCCCAAGTTCTGATTTGAGACATATGCAGGGCAGCTATTTAGTCCCCAATTCACACATTTAGGGCCCATTATTTCATTGATTGGCGGGCCCATAATGATGATACTGTAGGTAGGGAAATCCTTCAATCAGTGGCGAGCTAATTCTGAACCCACCTCCTAGGTTACAGCTTGGGTGTCACCTCAATTGGCATTGACATGAACAAGCACATGAAGAAGAAAAAATGGTTACTAACGTTTTGCAAGTGTTGTTCTTAGAGATGTGTTTTTCATGTCCACCCTCTTTCCCTTCTGTTGGAGTAACTGGCAAGAAGGAACCAAGCAAGTGGGAGGTCAGCAGGTCAGCTGGTAAAAGTGCCATTACCAGCGCTACTCCAGGTGGCTCCCTGGATGACCCTACAGAGGCTGCTAAAAAAAGTTTCCCTTCACGCACACACCTGAATTGGAAAGTACGTGAACACATCTTGAAGAACAAGTTATGAAACATTGTTAACCCTTTTTTTCCCTTTGGGAAAGCTGAGTTATGCTGAAGTAAAATAGGGACTAAACTGACCATTATGGTCTGTGAGCATGATGTTCCGAAAGAAGAGGTGTGTATTATGTAATATAAAATAAAATAATGGCACTCAGTGGCAACTGGCAACTCTAGATTTCTCTTAACGGCCACTTTCTGTGCTATATAGCAACATCCAACATAGCAGTCACCTTGGAAATTTACTTGTTAATTCACACTGATACTATAAGGCATAGAGAAAGATGAAGAATGATAAATTGCAAAGTTGATCTACATTGTTCTTCAGACACATCCTCATCGTCATCCAAATCATTTTCTCCCAAATCATTTTTCCTTATGATGTTTAATTCTTGCAGCTAAGCCCTACATTATCTTATTGCACTGTTTACACTTGATACTTTTTCCTTTTTTTTTTTATGCAGAGAATGAATTTCTTCAAACTATTCACAGATAGGGTCTCTCTGACACCCTGAGGTCATGACAGTTTTTCTGTGGCAAAAGTGTGGGGGAATATAGGAATCTGTGTCAATGCTGAATGTTTCCCTTTTTCTTTCCAGTCCAGTCCACTGTTCCTTTTCATGCTGCCTCTGTCCTTTCCTAGATACTGTTCCTCTGTCTTTAAGTCAGTGTCTTTACTCACTCCTCTGTCTTGCTTGACCCAGGTCCATCACCACATAAGCACAGAACAAAAACTGTCATATCCAGCCACTGTCTGTCTTTGCTCATGTATGTCTGCTGAGAAACAGAAATTGAAAGCTCCGAACTTTCAAGTAGTAAGAGCTGATTGTTAGGCTGAACAGACTAGAGCCAGTAATTATTTTTAATGAGATTGTAAGAGTATGTGTAGCATGTTTATGATAAGATTTAATTGTAACATTTATTTTTAAATGAGAAATTTAGTATTTTATTGATGATTAAAAAGATAAAAACATTGATTTAAATAAAAAATCAGCAGCTATTTTCATAGTCCATTTTTAAGAACTTTTAACTTCATGAACAGTAGCAAACTGTATCAATTATAATAACCTTTGACACTAATTCTAGAAAGTCTGTAGGGTTTTTCTGGAAATCTCAGCAATAGAATCATATGTAACTTCACAATGTTAGCAAAAATCTATGCAAGTAAAAGGTTAATACAATTTAAGGTAAGTGTATTAGTGCTCAAAATGCATTCTGAAAATTCATTATACATCCACTTTGGGGGCTCATTATAGTCAAGGTCATGACCTTCATCTAAGTGAGCATACATCTCTTAGTTGATCATATTAAACTATGATCTTCATTCTTTAAACACCGAAGAGGTATGAAATATGTAAAATACTCAAGATATTTGAGATCTTTAGAAGGATTCTCTTGTACTAGTAAAATAGTTCAAGTATAGTGAAAACCCCTGCTTATTATCTCAGTGTACTGTTTCTAGTCTGTCACCATTCTTATTAAATGTCAGTAAGAAAAATAGCCTAAATGGAAAACTTATTAAAATATGAAGATAGAAGCTCTTAAAGATAAAATGAAAATGTCAAGTCCCAGGCAAAACTAGAAGCAAATAAGAAAGTTGATTTGTAGAACTGTCTTGTGCTACAGAGTGTAAAAAGTATTGTGAATGTCAGTTTTCGTAAAGGCATTGTGCATACCTAGTAGTTTGTATTCCTTTCATTTTGAATTATACATGATATGTTGTATAGTTTGAACTTCTCTAGTCTGTAACTCTCCAGCAACATCTGTGGTCCGGCACGATTTTAGTTAGTTGGATGTCCACTTATCATGAGTATAGTTCCATAAAGTTTCCTGAGGTCTCATAAAGTTTGTTTACAGCCACCAGTCCTGGCTCCCAGTGTCCTGTGCTCTTATTTAGCTCTAATTTACCCAAAATGTCTTCAAAGAACCCAGAAAGCAGTCCCCGGGTTACATGGATCCGACTTACATCAGATCCCTACTTACAAACGGGGTGAGGCAACCCCGCACTAGCTGCTTCCACCCAGCAGACCAGGGAGACGAGAAACTAGCGCCCCCCCCCCAGCAGACCAGGGAGTCGCGGAGCGGCTTTTCTCAGCAGACACCTCAGCTTGAGAATAAAGGACTGAGGGAAGTGAGGTGTGGGAGAATAAATCTGAGCTCTGGAGAAATGTTTGGCTAGAGTTTCCCCTACAATATGTACCAGTTCCGACTTACATACAAATTCAACTTAAGACTAAACCTACAGTCCCTATCTTGTACATAACCCGGGGACTTCCTGTATTGATAATGCTTCTAGATAATATTGACCTTCTGGGGTTTGGCAAATTCTCTGGTCTGGCACTGGTCAGGTCCCAAGGATGCTGAACTAGAGAGGTTCAACCTGTACTACATTTTTGGCAACAGCAGAGTAGATCTGATTTTTGGCCTTAATGTCAACAACAAAATCATAATACAGTAGGCTAAATCATTTTGCAGATTATAGTCAATAGATTGTAATTTTATGATGCATCCAAAAGTGAGTCTCAACATTTGTAACAGAATACAGCTCATTTAATAATGGAGTTCAATTAGTCAATGCAATTACTGATGTATTTGTAGCAATTCTACAACATTCTAAAAAGCCTTAGGGGACAGCTTATCTTGTAGCATTATGTTTATAAATATTACTAAACACCGAGTACAAAAGCTTTTGGGACTTCAAGATCACATTTCATAAGCTGTCTTTGATAATAACATTTTTCTTCTTGTTATATGGGTAAGAAACTACAGAATTCTTTGTGGGGAAAACAATGTAGTTTGTAGACTGGCTGTTCGTCTGCCATTGCTATCTTTGAAACTTCTTTGTTGTGAGGGTATGAATTGGTATTTTTACTATTAAATTAATAGAGCAAGAAAATATTTTGGCAGATGTGTATTTCTTTAAAAATACGATATGAATAACAAACATACCTTTTGTGTGGCTGGAAATGGTGGAAAATATTAATTTTAAGTATACAGGTTAAACCCTTTTGGTCCAGGATTCTCTGATTTGGCCACATCTGTGGTCTGGCAAGACATGGATGTTGCTGGCCCAGAAAGCCCTAGCAGCTGGGAGTCTGGCAGCCAGGAGTGGAACAGGGGGCCAGTGACGGGGAGAGGAGCCAGGAGCCTGGCACTGGGGCTGGCAGTGGAGCCCGACTGGGGGTGCAGAACCCAGTGGCCGGGGTTGGGGCCAGACTAGTAGTGGAGCCCAGCCAGGAGCCTGGAGACAGGAAGCAAAGCCCAGCAGGAAGCCATGAGGGGGGCCTGGAACAGCAGCTTGATGAGCCCCAGGAAAGCTTGGAGTCTGTCAGCAGAAGGGCCAGAATTGAGCTTTCCCAGTCCGGCAAACTCCTGATGGTGCCAGACCACAGAGGTCCAAACTATAATATATGTTAATCTCTTCAGGTGTGAGTATATTGAATTTATAACTACTTTATGGTGTATTGGATATATTCAGGATTAAGGATTCAGATTGATAGGTACTCTAATTGCATAACTTGTGCAATGTTAGAAAGCATTGTTATTAATCTACATTACTGCTAGAGTGATGGGATTCTTTTACTGTTCTAAGTTCCTTCTATTAATCTTTTTCTATGATTCTGTATAAATCAAAGACATTGGTCCAATTTCAGCCCTGTTTTAACATCATCATCTTAAATAGTGTTATACCAGGGATGAATCTGACACATTATGTGGAAGATTTTTTTAAAATTGCAGTGCAACTAAGAAATATATTTTCTGTGCTTGCAAAAGTATTTTTCTTTCTTAACTAACTTTCTTATATTCTGACCCAGGTCTAAATAGTATGCTAGTAAGGAAAAATGTTTCATACATATGTTCCTTGCTAAACACTCTACAGAATTGAAGACAGAATAAGGGGGCGGGGGAAAGAGAGAGAGAATATGTATAAAATAACTGACATCTGAACAATGTTGTTTAATCCAGATTTATTAAATTCAAAACCAGTTAGATTAAAAACATGGGGAATTATTATAATAAAGACACAGCACTAGAAAAAACGCTGCTGAAAAGATGTTTGATATATGAGTAACTGTCTGTAACACAGTTAATGTTAAAAATATTACTGGAATACAGCATGCTGAGATGTATTAATTGAGAGTAAACCTAAGAAAATTTTGAGAACTTTTTTATTGTTACCAATAAAATTGTTTGGATGAGAGGCTTCGGGATTTGTCTTCTCTTTTTCATAACTCAGATTTCTTTATTATTTATTTAAAGGTATAGATGATGAATTGCATCTTTGACTAATTTAGGATCATAGATGAACAAATTATAATACAGAATTGTTTAAGTGTTTAGGCCCAAGTGTAGTGTAGGGGCTTATAATGCAAATCATGACTTCTTTCTTACAATAACTGCAATGCTATATGTTTTCCCCTTGTTACTGTTCTTAAATAAGCAATATCTATTCATCTAGCTAGGAAAATATACATCCACATTTTTTACTGTAATCTATTTTTAAAATATTGTTTCTAAGATAGTTTAGGAGTGGCACTCAGGATCCCAGGAAACTGTCGGTACAACCTTTGGTTTCTGAAAATGTGGCCATCCCCACTGTAATGAATGACAGCTATAATTTACTATTAACGAAATCCTGACCCTTATGTATCCACGAAGTATGTTCCCCATCTTTCCCTTGACATGCAACAACAACAACAATCTTTTAGTGGCACAGAGAGCGGCGCCCACAACTGCTTTTCAGTCCTACAGTGGATCTTCTGAGGAAACTATTGGCTAAAGTAGCAATATATCTTTATCATTTGTATAATTGTCTAGTTATACTCCAATTATAGGGCAAAGTCTGCTGTGCCCCTGGAACTAATTTTAGGGTAGAGCTGCTGAGCTTCTCTACACTCTATACCTGTTCACCCCCCACCGTGTCCCACATTGGGTTGTCAGCTTTCCTGGCATAGCTGCAAATTGTCTGATCCTTTTGGTCCAGGAGAGTTGGTAACCTAGCCATAGCTGGAGGTGGCTGTGGAGCCCTGGGCTGGCAGCAGGATCCCAAGTGGCAGTGGAGCTTCTGTTGCTATTGGCCTGGACCTCAGAGAGGACAGGCCGCAGAGCCCATGGGTACAGTGGATGGCAGGACCCCAGGGAGGTGCTGAAATCATCAGGGATGGTGGGACCCTCGGGGGCGGGGGCTGCCTGGAGGATGGGACCTGAGGCCAATGGAGCCAGCCCCTGGGTTTGGGGGAAGCAGGGTGCAAAATCTGGGGTTTCTGCAACCCCCCTGCACTCCTACTTCCCCTGCCTGTGAGTGTGTTCTTGTACAGCAGTGGGTATTGGGAGCAACGCCATTGATTTGAATTTAGATACTCCTAATTTAGGCTGGTGAACAAATGACAGACATTGTGGAGTTGCCAATAGCATCCCTCACTAGCACAAGAAAGTAAGAGACTATAGATGCTCCTGAAAACAAATGGAGACAGACAAATAGTTTTGGAGCCAGCAGCAAGCAACCACCAAAGCTGACACATGTCAAAGGGGAATGACAGTAAACAAATGAGGCCAAACCAAGGCCAAACTGAAGCAAATTAGCGAAGCCAATGAATATCTGTGAGGCAATCACTATGTGCAAAAAAACCCAAGGGTTGAGGAGCTGATGAATGAGTGGATGGAATACAGAAAAAGACAAATTTGCCTAACATGATGAACAAGCCGTGCTGGCACATCAGAATATGTTGAGAAATCTGACAAATGGTAACTGAGCAATTGATGAATGAAAATGAATTGAAAAGGATGACAAATGCCAAATTAAAAAGAATGCATCTTATAAATGATGAATGAACAAATGAGAAACAGTAGAGGAATGGAAGTGGGTGGTCAGGATATGAATTCTCTATGAATTCTATGCAAGTGAATTGTGGAGAGAAATAGTCTGTCATTTCTAGGCACATGAGGGAATTGTGGAAAACACTAGAAAACTAGCCACACTCAAATGGACAGCCTTCTCCATGCTGCAGTGTTCATGTTAGCAGTTGACGAGTTTTGCTAGCTTGAGTATTAGTCTGTACCCTAGTCTTTAACTCAAATAAAAACATCACCCTGCTCACGTTAAGGGTATTTATTGTGTGAATGGGGACTTGAATTAGAGTCCGTGCTTGAATTATAACTCAAGTTAATGTTGCAGCAAAGACAATACTTTGTAGGGCATGTTTCCATTTGTGAAGTCTTGATGATAGATAGAGTATGTCTAGACTACATGGCTCCGTCGATGGAGCCATGTGAACTAGTTTACCTGGCATAGGCAAAGAAGCGGGGATTTAAATAATCCCCACTTCATTAAAATAAACATGGCCGCTGCACTGTGCCGACAATCAGCTGATCCGGCATAGCACGGTAGTCTACACGCAGATGGATCAGCTGGGGAAGCTTTTGCCGACTGATCCCTTATGCCTCGTGAAACAGGCATTACCAAGTTGTAGCATGGTAGGTATAGGGGGATTAGATGTGGGACCAATCAAGACCAGAGGAAGTTATCTGACTTAGAGTAGAGAGGTTCAAAGTTCAGAAAATTGAATCAGGGAAATGAGTAAGGGGTTTATTATTTTGGACTGATCTATGTGTTTCTCAAGCTATTAAAGAAAGAGCAATAACATTTTAGAACACTTAGTCTTGTTTGTTGTGTTATATTTGTCAAATGCCTGTTACAGACCACCTAACCAGGAAGAAGAGGGGAATGAGTTTTTTTTTTAAACAACTAACAAAATCATCCAAAGCATAGGACTTAGTGGTGATGGGGGACTTCAGGTATCCAGACAACTGCTGGGAACATAACGCAGCAGGACACAGATTATCCAAGAAGTTTTTGGAATGTATTGGAGACTTTTTTTTTTATTTTAGAAGGTGAAGAAAGCTTAATTAACCACCATGAGGGGAAGCTGTTCTAGATTTTATTTTAACAAATAGGGGAACTGATTTTGGATTTGAAAGAGGATGGCAGCTTGGATGAAAGTGTTCATGAAATGATTGAGTTCATGATTCTAACAATGTTAGCAACCATTAGGAAAAAGATAGATCATTAAACAGGTAATGTCATAATGCCACTATATAAATCCACGGTACACCTATACCTTGAATATTATATGCAGGTCTGGTCACCCCATATCAAATAAAGATACATGAGAAATAGAAAAGGTACAGAGAAGGGCAACAAATGATTAAGGGTATGAAGCAGCTTCCATATGAGGATAGATTAAGAGAGAAACTACTTTGAAAAGAAACAAGCAAGTGGGGATATGATGGAGGTCTGTAAAATTGTGACTGATGTGGAGAAAGTGAATAAAGAAGTATTATTTACTCCGTCACATAAAACTAGAACACAGGGTTACTCAATTAAATTAATAGTCAGGAGGTTTAAAACAAACAAAAGGAAGTACTTCTTCACACATCACACAGTCAACTTGTGGGGAACTTGTTGGCAGATGTCGTGAAGGCCAAAACTATAATGGATTTTGAAAAAGAACCAGACAGGTTCATAAACAATAGGTCTATCAATGGCTCCTAGACAAGATGGTTAGGGATGGTCGAAGAGTGTCCCTGTGGGTGTTCCACCGTAGGTGCCTGGGGCACATGTAGTTGGAAAAGTTAGATAGCAGTGACCTCGGTAGGTTGCCCAAAAAGGGCAGCAGGCATGCATTGGTGAGGCTTCTCCACATACGCAGGCAGTCATCCCTTCAGTTCTTTCTCTGCTGCTGCCAGCTTCAGTTGGAAGCAAGAGCTACCCTCCAAATAATTTGAAAATCTTGTTAGATAGAGTTAGTTAGCAATGTTAGTTTTTGTGTTAATAGTTGTTAGCTTGTTAAATAGCTGTAGTTCATTAAATTTTTTTCCTCTTGTTGAGGCCCTTTTTACATTTAGCCATTTTTTCTCCCTGGGATGCTTGGTTCCCCGGGTTTCAAGCATTGCCCATCTTGCAGGCTTTCAAGACAGGTATCCATGGTGTCTGATGGACATTCACGGTGTGTTCAGTGCCTCGGACAAGCTCACATCACTTCCTAGCTCAAGCACTGTAAGCAATTCATGGCATGCGTGAGGAAGGCTAGGGAACTTCTGCTGAAGTTTCTCCTATTAGAAAACACCATGGCTGTGTCTACATTGGCACCCCTTTCCGGAAAAGGGATGCTAATGTAGCACGTTGGAATAGGCAAATCCGCGGGGGATTTAAATATCCCCCGCGGCATTTGCATTAACATGGCTGACGCTTTTTTCTGGCTTTTTTCAGCTTCTCCCGCATCATCTGTCACTAGGATACCTCTCTCATTTAGTAAGGGTCCCACACCTTCCCTGACCACCTTTTTGTTAACATGTCTATAGAAACCGTTCTTGTTACCTTTCACACCCTTTGCTAGCTGCAATTCCATTTGTGTTTTGGCCTTTCTGACCAAACCCCTGCAAACTCGAGCAATATATTTATACTCTTCTTTTACTCCTTGTGACCAGTGGAATACAGGATTGCAATCTGTGGTTGGTTTAGTAGGCCCTTACTAGACCCACTAAATTGACCCCTGGGAGCTTGATCTCTGCAGTGTAGATCTCCCGGTAGGTGGAGACAAGGCCTAAGCTTTTGTTTGGTTCTTCCAGATTTTAGAGCTACAAGAGGAGAGAGAACAGTGTGACTGGCAGTTGAAAATAAATCTATAACTCTTGGTATATTTTAAGTTTTAATAAATTAAGAAGAGGGATAGGCTATTTTAAAATAAGCATTGCCAGGAAACAAGCTGAACATATTTTCAAGTCAACAGATGTCTGCCATTGTGACAGTACATTTCATTTGTCAACACAGTACATGCTGTTTCAGTTAGAAAGTTTGTTACGTTTGTTAACATGTTTGGAGTTTGTTTTTTTCCCAGTGCACTATTGAGTTCTCTCTCTTTCTCACACATATGCATGTGCACACTAACAAAGAAGTATAACTAGTACTTTTCATGCATGAAGGCATATAGTGCATATTTTATCACTGCCTATTTCTAGGTAGTGTCAGAAAATGTTCCAGCCAGCCCTAGAAATATTGCTGCAAAAATATATGTATATCACCATACCACAGAAAAATAAAAGTACATCTCTGTCATGTTTTGTTCCTTTGGCAGTTTTAGTTGGCAGGATAGTTTCATTTCAAGTTTTTTAATTAAAGTGTAATGTGCTGCTTGATGATAATCAAAATGGATATAAAATGGCAGTACATATGTAGTCGGCAAGAGTAAGTCTAAAGTCCGACACTGGGTTCCCAAAGTACAAAGGACGCCACACAGGTATCTCTCAAGCACAAACAGTTTATTTCTAATCCCACTGACAGAGACCAGAAACTTCAGGATCTCTACCAAGCATTTATAAACCTCAACTACCCACACGGAGAAATAAAAAAGCAAATTGAAAGAGCCAGACGAATACCTAGAAACCATCTACTTCAAGACAGACCCAAGAAAACCAACAATAGAACACCACTTGTCATCACCTACAGCCCCCAACTTAAACCTCTCGAACGCATTATCAATAAACTACAGCCTATACTGGAACAGGATACTAAACGCCGAGAGACTCTGGGAGACAGACCCATAATCTCCTACAGACAACCACCTAACCTCAAGATGATTCTTACCAACAACCACAGGACATACCACACTAATACCAACCCTGGTACCTTCCCTTGCAACAAACCCAGTTGCCAGCTTTGTCCACATATTCACTCTGCTGATACCATTATTGGACCTAACCAAGTGAGTTATAAGATCAAGAACACATATTCCTGCGCATCCAGAAATATAATTTATGCTATTTACATTGGACAGACGTCTCAGACACTTCACCAAAGGATCAATGCCCATAAAACAGATATTAGACAGGATCACAAAGAAAAAACAGTTTCTTGCCATTTCAACCAGAAAGGACATTGTCTCAACAACTTGATTACCTGCATCCAGCTTCAAAGACCTTTTCAGACCACACTTCAAAGAGAATCATCTGAACTGTCATTCATGCTTAAATTTGACACTTTACACTTAGGTTTAAACAAAGACATTAATTATCGTACCCATTACAAAGATAACTTCCCCAATTATCACCTCTAATATCATTAGCTCACAGACATTTACCTTCCCCCCCCATCCCCCTTCTGTTCTGAAATGTGATTTGTCCTTTTCATATGTGTTCATTTTTTTAATTGTATCCTTTGGTATATATGGTTGTGCCAATTTTCTTCCACTATTTGATCTGAGGAAGTGGGTCTGGCCCACGAAAGCTCATCACCTAATAAACCATCTTGTTAGTCTTTACAGTGCTACATAGTCCTGTATTTTGTTTCAGCTAGGTAAGTGTTTCTTAAACTGTGTTCCGTGGCACACCGGTGTGCCGTGGAGAACAACAGAGTTCAAAATGGCCGCCTGTAAAGGGGCAGGACACTTCTTTTTTTGGGGGGAGTGGGGAGGTTCAAAAAAATTATTGTTTGGTGTTCCTCGGAATTAAAAAGTTTAAGAAACACCAAGCTAGGTCATAATCACTGGCAAAAGTTCCCTTTTATGTGTACACACACACACATACATACAACACAAAGATCTGTTAGTAAATATATTTATTATTAATCAATTTTAAAGTTAGTTAAAATAGAGATACTGACTTTATTCAGTCTCACTGACTGTAGGACACAGATTCTTCACACTCTCAGGTCATATCTGTTCTTTTCCCTGAGGTATGTGTAGATCAAAATCTTCTCTTTAACAAACAGAAGTTACTCCAATATGATATTATCTCAACTACCTTGCCTTTTTAGTCTGTTTTAAGGCATTTCTCTGATGTCAGTGTTATCAGATAAAGGAGAATGGGAGCAACTGGGTAGACTGGCACACAAAGCAGAAAGCATGAGTGGACAACAGGAAATTATTTCAAGGTTGGAAGATTGTGATCTAGTATGAAAAAGTCTTCAGAAGCAACTATCCTCCAGGAACCAGGAGAAGTTTGTTTTATTGGAAAACACTTAGTATATGGGAGGTGGGGAAGAAATCTATGGTTATACTATAAATATGGAAAGCTTCTATTTAAAGAAGCTTTCTCATTCAGAAGACTTATTTACTCTCCTGAATGATATAGGGCTTTCTTGTATTCATTTAATTGATGCTTTCACTCTGTCAGTTTATTTGGTTTAAATAATTTTATTGAAAAAACATTATTATTATCATCATCTGAAATTATTGGGCTAGAATAATATACTGTTTGTGTTAGACTATTGACAATCATGGCTATTTGATCAGCTTCTAATCAAAGAATGGCAAAATGACAGGAAAACCCTATGTATAGGGTACGTGTAAGAGTAGGGATCTGGTACATGTAAGATCTGGTGTGCTTGCAAGCAGTCATTCTGACTTGTAGGCCAGGCAGTTGGCCCACCATGTTCTGATTTGTATGCAAAAAATGGATGGGTTTAAGTATGCTTTTTGAGGGTATATTTAGTTGAATTGTCAAAAGTGAGTCTGTAGAATAGGAGGCATGTTTGAATACTGCTGAAAATTTGGTCCATAATGTGGAAACATAATTTAACTTACATTTAGTAGGAATTTTGAGTGGAATCTCCAAACTTTAGGAGGCATGGTGTCAATAAATCCTTATAATTTTAGATACCTATCTGAAGGCAACTGAGAACCAAACTGGTAATTCACTCTGCTTTTTTTTTAGTTCCATGTCCTCTCTTGCTTCACTGTGGCTCAATTACTTGTTACTCTTCCTTTCTATTCATAATTGTAACAGCTTCTTTTCCATTTCACATTTTCATCCTCCTTTAATCATGTAATTAGATTCTGATAATGAAACAACATAAAATACTTAGAAAAATATTCTGGAAGAAGTTTACCGCCTTTTATATGGATTTTACATTACTTTTGCCTAAATAAATAACTATCCCTATGTTTACTCCACTCAGTTTATGTTATATTACTAAGTATTTCAGTTAGTGCTGCAATTATTATCATGTATGATTTATTAAACACATACTGGAAAGGTATCTGAATATCTAACCAAGAGTATTGTTTGAGATTTGAGGGTTGTATATATCATTCAAGATGACATGACAGTAATAACTACAGCTCTTTTTAGTAATGATTCACTATAGGGATTAATTTTCATTGTTCTCCAAACTTGGGTTGAATGAGATTCTGGAATTCATAATGCTTGTGTCAAGGAGAATTTCCAGACAGTTGTGGACATACCTAATATGGAATGTACTGAATGTGAATATTTGTGTGTGCTTGCATGTGCATGTGTGCTCATAAACTGAATAACTTCCAAAGCAATTGAAATGAGTACAATGTAGTTTTACCTATACGTAATATTTTTCACTCTCAGACCTAAATGCCCACCTCATATTGGTATGTTCTGTTAGATTTTTCACGAAAGAGGTATTTCAATGGTAGATGAAGTGATGCCTGCATTGAATTGATAAAGCACTGTGGGATCTTTAAGAAGAACATATGCAGATGCAAGTTGTTGTTGTTATATGTCATATGCTAGTGCAGATTCCTTTTGAAAGAACTGCTAAATCTTTTTGTTGTGTGGGAGTTGTATAATGTTCCTATTATAGAATTATATACATCCCATGCAATTGTCTCAGTGCTGCCAGAATCACTTTGCATAAAATTAAATTGTGAACGTGTTCTCGGGTGGACTCGATTTTGGATATAGGAGTTAAATTAATACCCAGTGTACTTGCATCCAGATTGCACCAAGGATACTTTGGACAAGGGACTTTAGTCTGATGCAACACACCAGAGGAGGCTGATAGGATCCAGAACAAAATGTGAAAAGTGGCTCTCCGTTCTGAATATTTATTCATTCTTTTTACTTCTGTTTCTTCTACATCGTCTCTCTCTTTCCCTTCCCATCTCATTTGTACTAGTTTGTTTTTGTTCTTGTTCTTAGAAATTATTCTGGAACCAGCCTTCTGAATGGTCCTATTTTTAAAAAAAATATGGAGGGGGAGGGGAGTCTGGCAGCACTCTCTGCTTCTCTATTCTTAAGTTTGTCTGACAAATCACATTATAAAACCATGTTTTCATGTGTTTATGATTCTGCCAGTGTTAACCATTTGATCTTAAATTTTCCATGCTGGACATCTGCCCCAGTCTGAATTTTATTGGAGAATTTCAGCCAAATTGCTTCTGCTGTCACTAAGAATGAAACGATCAAAAATAGGTTGTTTGTCCATACAAACGTTTCTGGTGACTTTTTAAAAATTATTTGACACCTCTGTTCTTTGGACTTGTGATATAAAATTTGG
Source organism: Pelodiscus sinensis (assembly GCF_049634645.1). NCBI lineage: Eukaryota > Metazoa > Chordata > Testudines > Trionychidae > Pelodiscus > Pelodiscus sinensis. The sequence continues at coordinate 44,465,435 of NC_134724.1, read as the reverse complement.
CAAGGGGATGTTCCTTATATCAGGGGTGTGCCTTTTGTTGTCACCATGAAAATCTACCAGAATTTAGCCAAATTATTAGTCTTTGAAAAATTTCAGTTTGCATATGCTCATTAGAGACTTGCTTAACAGCTAAATCTCTGAAGATTTTCTCCCCACTGAGCATGATCCTAGTGCTAACTAGAATGGACATGCACTATCTCCTTAGAATGGTTGGGCAAGCTTCATCATCCATTACTGTGTGTGATGGGATAGTCTATGCACCATCTGTACAGAACAACTGAGCATGCTCCCTCTAGTCTAGGGATTGAGAGGCTCAGAAGAACTTTCTCTCTAATGGTTGCTCCTGACCGGTGTTGGACTTGCCTGGGTACTGGGGGTCTCACTCTCCTGTTCTCTGTCACACACCCTTTCCTTGTTTGTACCCAGATCAAGACCTGGACATGGATTGGGACAGGGACAGATTGGAGGGCGAAAAAAGAAGGAGCTGGTCAAAATTTAGGAAACAGGCAAAAGAGCCTGTGCTCAATAGAGCACATTCCACTCCAGGGCCTAGAATGGAATTGAAGGGTACTGCTGCCCTGCATACACAAACTTGTTAGCAGGGCTAGAGCTCACTTTCTAAAACTGGCATTTCTCTTCAGGCTCTCACGCCTCTAGGCTTTAAAGCCATAGCTGGAATGTCCATATTTTTAGCATGCCAACTTGAGCCCTGGTAGCACAAGTTTGTCTGCTTGTGTTGGGGGCTTTGCTCCCAGTTACATTGTAGACCTTACCCCAAGATTTATGGTTCTTACCATTCCTTTGCTGTTAGCAAATGTCTGTGAAACCCACTGAGAAAGTGTCTCTTTCTGCTGTAGTACTACATAGAGGAACACAACTTACTATTGCTATCAGTTACTCAGGTCAACAACTTACCTTGGAAGGGTGTTCAGAGCTTAACTACCTTAAAGTTAGACAGGTTTTTTTCCCCCCAATAATGTTCCCTTACTGAAGATTAAGCCCGTTACTACTTGTCCTAGATTCAGTGGACATGGAGAAATAATTGATCCCTATCCTTTTTATAACAGACCTTAACATGTTGGTAAACTGTTTTTTCTTTGAGTAATTGCTCATGTAGATTCTACGTAGGCATGTGTGCACTGTACACACAGTCATCAGCAGGTTTTTCCCCTAGCAGTATCCGTAGGTTGGCTGTGGAGATCCCTGGAATGGTGCCGATATGGTGAGGTATACTGTCCATTGCTGAGTTTGATACTGCTTACTGCCAGTGATGGTTCTTGAAGCTTATCACTCACCTGCCTTGAGCAAGCATTTTTCCTAGCTTTGTAGTGTAAATATTTGTTTAGTTCTAGTAGTTAGCAGTAGTTATAAGTGTATATATTAGTGAGGGGGCTAGTCGTCTTCCCCTTCCCTGGGGACTGGGGCATGCCTCAGTCCCACAGCTTTAAACCCTGTGTTTCTGGCCAAAAGTTTATGCCAACAGGAAACTCCCATGAGTCTTGCCTTAAATGTTTGAGAGTGGCACATCTCATGGTTAAGTAGAAAATTTGCAAGGATTTCAGCTGAGAACGTGCAGGGTCGGAGACTATAGATTTATACTTCTACTTATGGAATCTTTCCTGTTCCCACAACCAGCACAGTTGGGCCCAGTGCCAAAGCAGGCCTCCTCTGGGCAATAGTGCACCATCCTTGACGTGGGGCACCATGGCACCGCAAAAGGATATGCCTCTAAGACACCATGGCACTGACATTCTCTGGCACTGAAGACTTCGGCACTGACTTCGCAGCACTGTTCTCAGTTCCTGGGACCCTACAAGCAATAGAAGTACCCAGAGAGGGAAGGATCTCCTACACCCGAGGCAAGCAAGTCCAAAGGAGTGCGCCCCACATTAGGACACCTTATGGTGCAGAGAGATCAGCCAGCACCATCGACAACCTGGGCTGTCGAGTCCAGTACCAGTGGATTCTCTTACTAGGGTTAGCCAGGTGGGGGATGTGGACATGCCATCTACCCGGATCAAGACGACATCCAGTGGCTTTGCATACCCCAGGGGCTTTCTGAGGCAACAAACAGGGCACTCTCCAGAGGCAAACCAGCTATGATGTGGCTCTGGCTCTCATCTTAGCACGATTTTGGGAGAAGAAACAGTCATCAGAGGTGTAGGAGGTCTCCTAATGCCCCTAATAATCAAGGACAGTCCTCATCCAGCAATCTCTTGACACCAAAAAGAACTTGCTGACTCTACCTGAGAGCAAGCCACTTCCACTGCACTTCTTCCTCATGTCCCTATCCAAGACATTTGTAGGGCAGCAACTGGTCATCCATCCAGACCTTTACATCTCACTACTCCCATTCGTAAACACACAAGAGATGGCACTGCCTTTGGAAGGGCAGTATTGCGGTCTGCAAATCGGTGATCTCCAACCCCTCCATCTCATTGGGAGTCATCTACTTAGGATCAACTTGAGCAATCACTCGAACAAGAAAAAATGGTTACTTACCTTTTGTAACTGTTGTTCTTCGAGATGTGTTGCTCACATCCATTCCAGTACCCTCCCACCTGTCTTCCCACTAGTACCCTCCCGCCTGTCTTCTGTCAGAGTATTTCTGGCAAGAAGGAACTCAGCGGGGTGGGAGGGAGCGTAGGGTCAGCAGTGGACTGTATACATGACCATATTGGCACCACTCCAGAGGTCTCCATAGACAACCTATTGATATTGCTAGGGGAAAAACCTTCTGATGACCATGCACGTGGCTCACACACATCTATTTGGAATGGACATGAGCAACACATCTCAAGGAACAACAGTTATGAAAAGTAAGTAACAGGTTTTTTTCTGATCCCCCTTGGTCATTTTTTCTTAAGATTAAACTATGCCTTATTTTTTAAACATTTCCTCTGAAGTAAAAATTTCTGGAGTGTTTATCAATATTTTTGTACCCTTTTGGTTAAGTCTAGTTGATCCACATCCTTCTTAAATTGTACCACCCATAATTGGACACAGTACTACAGCTGAGGCCTCATGGTTGCTGACTGGTGTGGGATAATCACTTCCTGTCTTACCACTGTTAATACACTCCAAAATATTAGACTTTTTTGCAACTGTATCACATTATTAGTTCATATTCATTTTTTGATCCACTATAGCCCCTAGCTCCTTTTCAGCAGTATTACTACCTAACCGTTTTGTATTTGTGCATTTGACTTTTTTCCTTCTCACATGCTTTTGTCTTTATTTAATTTTGTTGATTTCAGTATAGTTCTCCAATTTGTCAAGGTCTTTTTTGAATTCTGATCCCCTTCTCCACTGTGCTTGCAACTCCTCCCTGCTTAGTGTCATCTGCAGATTTTCTATGCATATTCTCCATTACATTATCCAAGTCATTAACAAAAACACTGAATACCATTAGACCACAGTACCCTGGGTGTCCATCAGCCCAGATGGACAGCAAACCATTAAAAAACTGCTCTTTGAGTACAGGCAGTCCCCGGGTTACGTACAAGATAGGGACTGTAGGTTTGTTCTTAAGTTGAATCTGTATGTAAGTCGGAACTGGCGTCCAGATTCAGCCGCTGCTGAAACTGACCGCCAGTTCTGACTTACATACAGATTCAGCTTAAGAACCCCAAGTCAGCTGCTGCTGAAACTGATCAGCAGCTGATTCCAGGAAGCCCGGGGCAGAGCAACTGCTGACTTGGGGACGTCTGGGGCAGAGTAGCTGGGGTGCTGCTGGGTTGCTCTAGTAGCACCGCTCCTCGGCGCTACTGGACCAACCCAGCAGCACCCCAGCTGCTCTGCCCCAGGAGTCCTGATTCAGCCACTGCTGAAACTGACCAGCAGCGGCTGAATCAGGATGCCTGGGGCAGAGCAGTTGGGGTGCTGCCGGGTTGGTCCAGTAGTGCCCAGAGCGGCGCTGCAGGACCAACCGGCAGAGCCCCAGCTGCTCTGCCCCAGGGTCCACAACAAAAGCCTGGTCTGCTGGGGGGGGGCACACTAGCTGCGCCCCCCCCAGCAGACCAGGGACACAGGGAGCAAAGCGGCAGCGGGGGGTGCCTCACCTCTGAGGCTTTGCTCTGGCCAGACCGCTTTGCTCCCGGTGCCCCTGGTTTGCTGGAGACGGTCCCCAGCAGACCAGGGGCACCGGGAGGAAACCCGCAGCCGCGGCTGGGTCCCCGCGCTTCTGAGGCTTTGCTCTGGCAAAGCCTCAGAAGCGCGGGAACCCGCCGCTGCTGCGGGTTTGCTCCCGGTGTCCCTGGTCTGCTGGAGACGGTCCCCAGCAGACCAGGGCAGCTGGAGCAGCTTTTCTCGCCCCGGAGCTCCAGGTGGCTGACCGCTGCCTGTGAGCTCCGGGGCGAGAAAGCCCCATTCGTAAGTGCGGATCCGACGTAAGTCGGGGGCTGCCTGTATGTTCTTTCAACCACTTGTGAACCCACCATACCGTAATTTTATCTGGACCCCATTTCCCTGGTTTGCTGTTCGTAGAATGAGATTCTATCCCTGCCTCTGCAATAGAGTTTGTGATGCTAGGTGAGCCACTTAAATCACAGGTGGTTATTAACTTGTGGTCCTCATTTTCTGGGGAATTTGACACCCTGGGCCTGATTTGCAGAGGTTTTGATTACTTACAATTGTAACTGAAGTCAATGGGAACTGTGCACAAATCTTAAAATGCTATATAAAGCTAAGTACTCTTAAAAATCAGGTCCTAGATAGATTTAATAGACTGGGTATCCAGAATCAGGGTTGGGTTTTTTTAATTCTCTTTCTGCCTCAGCTCCCTGTCTGTGAAGAAGGGGATAATGCTACCTCCCCACATCGCAAAGTATGTGAAGGTCAAGTAAAATTTGTGAAGCACTCAGATGCTATAGTGATCAGTACCCATATGGAAGCCCAAGAGGATACTAATAATTCTTTCATTAGGGCACGGTTTTAGTGATCTGACCTAGGACAATACATTGAACAGTGAGAAGACAAAATATTGAAAAGCTGCTTGTTAATCATATACTGTCCATCATGTGCACTGATTAAAGCAGAGATTCTATTGAGAAAATAGTATGTGATCAGTGCTACACTTCTTGGGCACACCGAGGGCTGTGAGGCATCTCACTTCCTTCTGCCCTTAGCATGAGCATGCCTTGTCTCTGCCTGCTGAGGGTCAGTTCCCCAGCTTTACTAGCCTCTGGCAACACAGACCCTGCAGGTCTCTGCAGACCCTGCAGTCTCTTTATGGTTTGATGCTACGCCCATTCTAACCCTCAAGTCCTCCAAGAATCCCAATCCCTGATCCATTGGACATTCATAGCATTCCCAAATCCTCTTTTCCCAAAGGAACAATCCACCCTACCTAACCAGATACACTTTATATTTCAGTTCCACACAGCACACTGCTCTTAGGTAAGTTTGTGGTAAAAACAAGAAGTAATATAAAGAACAGAGATTCAAGTGATAAAATGTAGAAATATTGTAAACAAAGGCTTATATATATAATAATACAGACATTATGGATCTTATATGTCTTTGGATACCCACCTGCCTCCCCCCATGCTAATAAAAGTTTTGCTCACTCCAAAGTATCTCCAGAATTTTTCAGCCACAACAGGCTTTGATCCTTTTTTTCATGAATCAGAGACTGCTTACTACTTAGATGAAGAATGCAGTGAGTCCCTGTACCTACAATTATAGTCCCAAAATTCATTGTCTTCACTTATTAGAAGGACTCCCTCCTGCTGATTTATTTCTTCTTCTTCTTTTTTCTCTTGAAGATTTACAATCTCTTCAAGCACATTTGGCTGACACTGTAAATTGCGAACTGCCTAATACTCAATTTACATATAGAAAATTATATAGGTAAACATCTCCTACCTGAAATATACTAGGTTAGCAATCTCTGCTTGGCCAGCCGCTATTCATATACCTGAAAAACATAATTCAGTATATTAACATAACTTTACATATACTCTCCATATATATATTGTCTAATGATTATGATGGCCAGTGTGACAAACAAGGGTTTCAATGAAGACCTTGCATGACACCATTTGGTGAACCTAGTGTGAAGAAACAAGACCTGAGTGATCCCTGTAACCCTTCTGCATCTCTAACAGTTCTCACTAAAGTGTCCTTGTGTCACAATCATGTAATTAAAGACTGTATCATAATATCTTAAAGTTAGGGTTGCCAGATGGTTTAACCAAAAATACCAAACACCCCTTCTCCCCCCCCAAAAAAAACCACTGGGGAAATTCTGCTGAAAAAAAAGGGGGGGGGGGGAGGATCAAAGTTGTTGAGAAAAAAAAAGGGGGGGGGGCGCCCTGAGAGATAAGGGGGAAAAAAAAGAAATAAAAAAAACCCAGCATGGCCCCTTTAAGAGCAGGATCTGGGCTCTGCCATTCTTAACAGGCTGCCAGGGTAGCAGCACAGTGAGGGCAATAGTAACAGCAGCTCTTACTGAGCATGCTCAGTTGCACTACACATGCTCAGTATGCCCTAGGTATGACTTTCTGAGAGGCGGCTGATTGCGACGCTACACCCAGGCAGGCAGTCGCTATCTTCTCTGCCTTCTCTCCCTGCTCCGGACCAGACAGCTCCCCTACAGAACCAGCTAAGGGGGGGTGGAAGTGGGCATGCTAGGCCCGGTTGCTTATGGTTGCCAGGTGTCCGGTATTGACCTGGACAGTCTGGTACTTTCGCCCCCTGTCCGGGAAAAAAATCAGACAATACCAGTATTTTCTGCATTTTTTTACCTGAGAGAAGGCTAAAATACCGTACTGTCCGGGTCAATACCAGACATCTGGCAACCCTACTTAGAGTGCTCCAAACGCTTCACATTAAATGTACCCAGGCAACTCTAGAGCTGGCATTTCCAAACTTTTTAGTGCTTTACTTTGCAACCTTAACCCTCTAACATATTTTTGTATATAACATTTATATTTATTTTGTCAAAGAATCTGAGTGAAATAGCTATGGTGACGCTGTCTGATAAGCACGTATCTGATTCAGAGAGAGAAGGCAGATGAGTTAATCAGCAAGATTTCAGGCTATTCCTTTCAGTGTGTGGTGTGCTGTTTACTTAAGAAAATTAATCACAACTCCCCCAAATTTACACACTTGCTCTCATATCACACAGCAAACTCCTCTCATCCATTCAGACAGCTGGCTAGATACTACCCCTTCAATCAGTTGCTGTTCTTACATTCTCTGCAGTTCTCTCTTCCAGGGGCTGGGTTATCTTCCCTTTGTCTCCCTACAACAGTATCATGTATCCTGATCCCCTATACAAGGTAATCTGAGGGCAGAATTTGTTTTAGAATCTGATGATGTTTAAGTCCTCTCAGTCCTTGCCGTTTATGCTTCTAATTTAATTTGTCATTGAGCTAGTGACTACTGTTCAACTGCGGTGTGGATTTATGCTCAGTAATTACTTTTGTGTTAGTCATTTTTCTGCATTGGCATAATTCTAGCAAACAAGCTTTAATAAGGGCAGTGCAGATGCCCTTTGTTATTTCATTTTTACATAATATCAGAAAATATCTGGTCTGTAATAGAAAAAACCTCATGACATTGAAAATATCATTTCTCTCTTAATAATAGCTCTGTCAAAAAGTGTGGCATACTTGAACTGGGCAGAGAATGGTCATTTCGTTCATGGAGGATTTTTGGTTTTATTCTTTTTAGGAATGTCATTTAATCACAGTTAACTCATGTAATTAATCTATTAAAAATTAATCATGATTAATCACAGTTTTAATCACACTTAAGAAATTGGAAATTATTAAATATTTTGGATTTTTTTGCATTTTCAAATACACTGATTTAAATTACAGCACATAATACAAAGTGAACAGTGCTCATTTTATATTATTATTATTACAAATATTTGCACAGTAAAAATGATAAAAGTAATAATTTTCAATTCATCTCATACAAGTACTGTAATGTAATCTTTTTATTGTGAAAGTGCAACTTACAAAGTAGATTATTTTTGTTACATAACTACACTCAAAAACAAAATAATGTTTAGACCCTTCATGTCCATTCAGTCCTACTTCATATTCAACCAATCACTTAAGCCATGCCTAAACTAGGAAACTATTTCAAAATTAATAAATTTGACTGAATAACTCCTGATTTAATAAATTCAAACTAGTATGTTCACTCTTTAGGGAAGCCTCGAAATTAGTCCAAGACAGGATCTGTTAATGTGGATACACTATCGTCAACTTAGAGCCCCAGAAAGCTCTAGGGAGTAATTAATTTGAATTACTCTGGGGAGTAATTATTTCAAAATAATTATTTCGGAATTAGCATTACTCTTGATGAAAAGCAGGAGTACAGTTTTTGAATTCTGCGGCCTGTAATTTTGAACTAACGAGCTTGGTAGTGTGGATGCTCCGCTTATAAATGCAACCTTGGGGTGGAAAGGTTATTTAGAAATAGTGTAGAACTGGGCTTAGAGAAACAAGTTTGTTTGCATTCAGGATAATGTTGCCTGCTTCTTATTTACAGTGTCACCTGAAACTGAGGACAGGTGTTCACATGGCACTTATGTAGCCAGAATTGCAAGGTATTTATGTTCCAGATATGCTAAATATTCATATGTCACTTCATGCTTCAGTCCCCATTCCAAGGGACAGACTTCAATGCTCATCACTCAAATTAATAATGTATTAATTAAATTTGTGTCTGACTCCTTAGGGAAGAATTTTACGTCTCCTGCTCTGTTTTATCTGTATTCTGCAATATATTTAATGTTACAGCAATCTCTGATGATGACCCAGTACATGTTTGTTTTAAGAACACTTTTCTTTCAAATTTGGCAAGGAACAATGTGAGATTTCTAAACATAGCTACTGCACTTGACCCAAGGTTTAAGATTATGGTGATGAAAATGAACATGTATTGGTTTGCACTACTTAGGACCATTATCAAGCAGAACCTCTAATTATCAAACACATGTCCTCTGGAAAATGGTGGACAGAATATGAAGGGATATATGAATTCTTAATGCATCTGGCACGTTAATATCTTGCAACACCAGCTACCAGAGTGCCATGCAAATGCTTCTTCTTACTTTCAGGTGACACTGTAAACGGGAAACGGGCAGCGTTATCTTCCGCAAATCTAAACCCCCCAAAAAATCTTGTTTGTTTGAGCAATTGGCTCAACAAGGAGAGGGGCTGAGTTAACTTGTGGGTTCTAAAGTTTTACATTTTTTATTTTTGAATGAAGTTTGTACATAATTCTACATTTGTAAGTTCAACTTTCATGATAAAGAAATGAACATCCCATGTAAGCAAAGTTAAAGCTCCCTTAGTTTTACCAGGGAACAGTATACCTGGTGGATATGATCAGGTAGGAATTTTTTCTGTGTAGGGAAGTTTTTGAGTGGTGTTTATCTATTCTAACTAACATAAACCATCTCGCTCCCTTTCTGTATCTTTTTACACAGATGCATGGCCCATATGGGTATTAGCTATAGGCAACCCTAGTATTAATGCAACCCTGGAACCTTCAGCTGCTCTAAACAGAGTAAATGCAAAGGTTAGCAGAGACATTCTGAGCATTTATGGGGCCTTCAACTGCACTATTAAACTGGTGCCCTCATGCCCAACAAAAGAAGAGGGAAGGCCCGATGATTTTTTAGAGATGCGATTTTATAATCTTCAGCAACACACTAATGAAATATTTTATAGCAGATTTTAAACTAAGGTCCTATGACTATCACAGTCAATTTAGAAACTGATGGTATAAATCCAGGTTTGGCAATGCCTGTTAAATGGCTTCATTACCACTTGAGTGGCTCTTTTGCAGGTTCAATGTTCTGCTAATAGATCTGGCAGGCTTTTTCACTTTTAAGTTAACTCGATCCTCTTCAGAGGAAGTAGATCTTCAGAGCTCAAAAGAGGAAGAGATGGGTAGACATTCAGACCCTGTGGTGCCCCAAATATTTGGGTGCCCTGTGTAGAGTTGCCAGATGGTCTCCCAAAAAATACTGGACACGCAGTATTTTTTGGTCAAGCAAAAGAAAAGAAAAGAAAAGAGAACACCGGGTGCCCAGAGCGACGATCACAACCCTGCCTCCCAGCTGGGACTCCCAGGCTGGGAGGTGGGGCCATGATTGGCGCTGGGAGCCTGTGATTGCGCAGAAGCCTTGCGGAGCTAGGGGGAGTGGCTAGGATTCCCAGCCACTCCCTCCGCCCCAGCAAGACTTCTGAAGCACCCAGAGCGGTGACTGCAGTCCTGCCTACCAGCTGGGATTCCCCACCTGGGAGGCGGGGCCGTGATCACTGCTCTGGGCGCTTCAGAAGCCTTGCGGGGGACTCCCAGCCACTCCCTCCACCCCTGCCGGGCTTCTGTGCAATCACAGGCTCCTAGCACCGATCGTGGCCCCGCCTTCCAGCCGCTCCCCTCGCCCATGCCAGGCTTCCGTCCGGTGCGCAGCCGGAAAAATCAGAGAGTATCGGACATTGCACATGTCCGGTGTTCTCTGATTTTTTTTTACCAGACAAAGAGCGCAAATACCAGACTGTCTGGTAGAATACCGGACACCTGGCAACCCTAGCCATATGCATCTGCTTATCACACATATGAGTAAGGATGGCCCTGAAGGTCGGACTGCGTTCTAGCATTTTCTACTGGCAGTTAAGGTTTACCCTGCTGTTTGTAAACTCTGTCTGCATTTCATTTCACAAAGGTTTTATACATATATGAACTTTCGCTTTTAGATTAAGAAAATGTTCCATCTTCACCCAATAAGCACGGTTCTTTCTCGGACTCCCTGCTTGCTTTTTTTCTCCTACATTTTGACAGGGAAACAGTTTATTAAAATCATAATATCCTGTTAAACCTTAGTTAGTTTTTGTATATTCTTACACAGCTTGCCATTACCATGGTATCCAAATGCCTGTCTCTGCTGTTAGCGCAACTTGATTAGTAGAAAACTCACCAAAAATTGGCACTTGCCTTTTTAACTCTGACATCTGGTGATTTCTGCAGGAAAACCTATTTTTTCCCCTTTTCCTTTCATGGGTATCATTTCTTTCATTCATTTTCTCTTTTTTCTTCCATGGTCTTGTTTCTCTTCTCCAGTTCACTGTATTTTATTGTTCTGTTCTCTGTTTTTATATATCCTTCTTAAGGATTTTTGTTTCCTGCTTGTCTCTGTCTCTCATCTCACCCTTTCTTCCAGGGTTGCCTACTCTTCAGCCCAACTGCCATCAGTTGTCACTCTGTCAGAATCTAAGCTCTTCAGTGGCACATCCACCTGCTAATTAGCTACCTCAGATAGCAAGAATTTAAAAGACCAAAACAGTTTTTTCCTGAAGAGCAGACAAAACCTGCTAAGGCATTTCATTGTCCATTTCCTACATAAGGATACCGTAGTTACCCTTAAACTGACTGTGATACTCCCTCTCTGCTCGCTGTACATAATGTTGCCATGGTAACGTTAATACTGGCACAGCAAAACACAACATGGAAATCTGTTAGTGTTCCAATATCTTTGCTGCTGTTTAAATTAAAGGTCTGAGACGGTGTTACATTTGCCTCTCTCCAGTCCTTCAGTAATTCCCCTGTTCTCACATACCTTCTAAATATATCTGTTAATGGTTCTTCCATCTCATTTACTCCTCGTTTTAGAAATTGAGGCTGCATCCCATCTGGTCCTATAGTTTTGGCAGTCTTTACACTTTCTAATTTCCTAAACACTTTCTGGCATGAATCTGGTTTCTGTCAGTATTTCTTCTTCCTCTCTGGGAAATTAATGTCTGTTTCTGACATCTGTCTTCCGTCCTTTGTGAACAGTAGAGCAAATAAATTTTGTTGAGCCACATCTCTCACTCTCCTTTCAGTAAAATACCTTTTTCATCGCTCAGAGGCCTACTGCCTTGTTCATTGTTCACTTTTCTTTTTGTTCTAGAAACATTTCATAATGTTTATCTTTACCTCTTTTGAAGACTTCCTTTTGTTCCCTATTTGGTTGTTCTAAGATTATATATTACATTTTGGATTTTTTCCAGTTCTCCTCCTATATTGTAGGCCTGGGGGCAACAAAGTTTACATATAGTAAGTAAGAAGTTTAATAGTTTAAAATCCTAATTACAAGAATTGGGGCTAAGTTTTTCAGGCAAATATATGGTAATTTGAGAGCGCGGATAGGCAGAGCATGTCATGGATGCAGATTTCTATCTGTGGATGCACGTAGCTGTAGATAGAAATTGGTATCTGCTAAACCGCAGGACTACTCCTGGGAACCACAGCATCCAAAAGGAAGAGAACATGTTGCCATCGCTCCCAGGCACCAGCGCTCTCCACCAGCATCTCCTTCTGACCATGGGATAATACGATCCTTGATAGGAGATGCATATGTATGGAAGGGCCAAAGGTGGCACAGCTGCACAACCAGCAGCAACTACTAGCACGGGGCTCATGGGAGCAGTAACACCTGTTGTTCTTCTTTGGTTCTGGCAGTAAAGCTCTGGAGTTTAGCAGATACTGGTTTCTATCTGTGGATAACCACATCTGCAGAGAGAAATTTGTATCCATGCAGGACTCTACTGGATAGGATTGTTTAGCCATGTCAGCACCAGTAGAGAACAGGTTCTTTCAAAGAAGGAATAAAAGGTGCATAATGACTTAGATGGGAAGGAGAAAGTGTGTTAATCAACTGAGAAAGTTCTAAATGCTGTATAAAATCACGCAGGAAGGAGAGAGTAAGCTGTTTGCCGTATTTTTGTAGATTGCTGTTATTTAAAAGTCTGGGACCTATGGGAGATGTCAAATAGAGAAGGTTAGCTAGAAAGAGCACTACAGAGCCCAATCCCCAAATTGGACTGAATTAGTACACTCTCACTCCAAAAGGCTACTTCAGCGAGTGGACCTGTGACTCAGCCAGTGAAGTATAAGCAATGAACCAAACTCATTCTCTGTTATTTTCTGAGAGGAATTGGGTCGTGGTTTGTCAAAGAACCAACAAAGAAAAGCAATATAGAACAGCTAGTATATGTGTCTATGCCTGGTTTCATTTCCAGTTAGGGAGCCCAAACTTACTTGCATAGCAATGAAGGGAAATGCAGAATCAGAAAGCAAGTGTTTTTCACAAAGTTTTCTCTTACCTGAATCTCACACTTTTCCTCTACTGACACCACATTTAAGTTTCAGAATTTACTGGATCATCCCCTCTGGAAGTTGCTCAACCGAAAAGGAGGGCTCCAATTCACTAGGCTTATTTCTTCTCACCAGTTTTACACACGTTACTCTGTTGACTTCAGTACAGTTACTCCTGTTAGAGTTACAATTAAACTTTTGGAAGTGAGAGGAGAACCCTCAAAATAAACATCGAGAGATATGGCATAAACACCACACACATGGGAGACAGTAGCTCAGGATTAGGGTAACTGGCAAAGACTTGTCAGAAAGGTTATGTCCACTTTTGAGGAAAATTGCCAAGGAAAAAAAGACAACTGCAGTGCAATGCTGACTTACACCACCACCTGCGACATTTGCCAATGGGCCCGTGTGTCAAGGATCAGACTCCTCAGTCACCAAAGGACCTGTAAAAATGAAACACATAAAAAAATCATCCTCAGCCTCAAGGGGTTGCCAAGAACTGAAAGGCACTCATACAGCAAGAGGGTCCATATAAAATCCTATATAGAATAGAACAAAGGGGAAATTATTTTGGTTTCCTTCTCAACAAGAATTTAAGGGTATTTCTGACTGTCAAAGGGTCTCTAAATCTGTTTCAGGCAGCCCTGCTTTCTAGCTTGTATCTGAATATGAATGGGCATCTCAGCATTTGGGTGGATATTGATGGTTGTTCTAAATTTGTATCTGACAGAGTATTTAAAGTTCGGCTATTTTTTTATGTGAGACTTCCAAAAGAAGGCTAAAACTTATAAAGTCACCATCTCAAGGTAGATTCATCCTTGTATTTTGGGATGTTTCCCTATAGGTCTGTGGCTTCTTGATTGGAAGAGATCTTTGTAGATGAAGGAGGGAAGTTTTTTGTGTGCTGTATATCTCACAATTTGGGTACTTGGCTTCTGATAATGTTGTTTGAACACTCTTAGCCAAATACATAAAATCTTTGATGGGTAATACCTATAGCATCTTGTAGTAGCAGTCCTTCCTCTATTTTTCTTTCTTAAAGAGATAATAAAATAAAATTAATATTTTCAAGTATGGAGGAGCTATTAGAACTTCAGTTTCCTACTAGCTGAAGTAGTATAGTATAAAAGATCCTGCATGAATAATGAGCACACAACGGGTTTGTCTACACAAAAGGGCTAAAGTTGAATTAAGCTATGCATCTTCAGCTATGTCAATTGTGTAGCTTAAGTCAAAACAGCTTAACTCGGCTTTAGGTGCTGTCTACAGAGCAGGAAGTCAAAGGAAGCACACTCTTCCTGTGATTTCTCTTACTCCTCGTAAAATGAGGGTTACGGGAGTTAGAGTAAGTCCTCCAGCTTGACATTATTTCAAAATAAAGGCTTGTAGTGTAGATGCACTCTTTGTTATTTTGGAATAATGCTGCTATGTAGACATATCCAAAGTGTTCTCCTTGCAGAGGTGTATGAGAACAAACTTTTTAAAAGGATTGTTGTTTTGTTTTTCTTAATAAAAGTTTCATGCTAGACCTTGTCTGCATATTCTTCTTTCTTACTCTTACTTTGGTTGCAGTTTCTGACAAAAAAAGGTTGCATGTCGGAGTTCCTGATTATCCTTGTATCAGATCCAGCTATGCCAAAATTTGACACTTGTTAGAAAGCAGCAGCAGTTTTGAAAAGTTCCCATTTTGTGGAATCTTGCAATGTTTTCTTGCTCTTACAGTTTTCCAGTGTACTGGCCTATAATTCCAGATGGTGTATCGTAGAATCACAAAATACTAGGACTGGAAGGGACCTTGAGAGGTTATTTAGTCCAGTCCCCTGCCCTCATGGCTGGACTCAGTACTGTCTAAACCATCCCTGATAGATGTTTATCTAACCTACTCTTAAATATTTCCAGAGATGGAGATTTCACAACCTCCCCAGGAAAGTTATTCCAGGGTTTGACCACCCTGACAGTTAGGAACTTTTTCCTAATGTCCAACCTAAACCTCCCTTGCTGCAGTTTAAGTCCATTGATTCTTGTTCTATCCTCAGAGGCCAAGAAGCATTTTTTTGTCCCTCCTTCTTCTGACACCCTTTTAGATACCTGAAAACCTCTCAATCTTCTCTTTGCCAAACTAAACAATCCCAGTTCTTTCAGTCTTCCTTCATAGGTCATGTTCCCTAGACCTTTAACCATTCTTGTAGCTCTTCTCTGGACCCTCTCCAGTTTCTCCACATCTTTCTTGAAATGTGGTGCCCAGAACTGGACACAATACTCCAACTGAGGCCTAACCAGAGCAGAGTAGAGCGGAAGAATGACTTCTCATATCTTGCTCACAACACACCTGTTAAGGCATCCTAGAATCATCTTTGCTTTTTTTGCAACAGCGTCACACTGTTGACTCATAGTTAGCTTGTGGTACACTATAGACCTAGATCCCTTTCTGCCGTACTCCTTCCTAGACAGTTGCTTCCCATTCTGTTTGTGTGAAACTGATTGTTCCTTCCGAAGTGGAGCACTTTGCATTTGTCCTTATTAAACTTCATCCTGTTTATCTCAGACCATTTCTTCAGTTTGTCCAGATCATTTTGAATTATGACCCTATCCTCCAAAGCAGTTGTAACCCCTCCCATCTTGGTATCATCTGCAAACTTAATAAGCGTACTCTCTATGCTGATGATGAAGATATTGAACAGAACCTGTCCCAGACCCCTGCAGAATCCCACTTGTTATACCTTTCCATCAGGTTTGTGAACCATTAATAACTACTCTCTGAGAATGGTTATCCAGCCAGTTATGCACCCACCTTATAGTAGCCCTATCTAAGTTGTATTTGCCTAGTTTATTGATAAGAATATCATGCGAGACCGTATTAAATGCCTTACTAAAGTCTAGGTATACCATAGCCACTGCTTCTCCCGTATCCACAAGACTTGTTATCCTATCAAAGAAAGCTATCAGATTGGTTTGACATGATTTGTTCTTTATAAATCCATGCTGGCTGTTCCCTATCACTTTATTATTATCCAAGTGTTTGCAGATGATTTCCTTAATTACTTTCTCCATTATCTTTCCTGGCACAGAAGTTTCCTGGGTTGTTCTTATTTCCCTTTCTATAGCTAGGCACTGTATTTGCCCTTTTCCAGTCTTCTGGAATGTCTCCTATCTTCCATGATTTTCCAAAGATGATAGCTAAAGACTCAGGGTATGTCTACACTACAGTGCTATTTTGAACTAACTTAATTCAAAATAGTTAATTCGAATTAAGCTAATTCGAAATAATGCATCTATACACAAAAACTATTTCAAAATAGCATTTTGCTATTTCGAAATAGCACGTCCACACTGAGTGGACCCTGAACCGAAGTTCAGGCTGGCCGGAACCAGTGCCGGCAGGGCATCAGGTTAGGACTTAGTGTGTGGGGCTTCTCCCTGAGGCTAACTGAGCTCTATGCTTAAAGGGACTCTACCCCCAGCCGGACAGACAGTTCTCAGGGTTCCCTGCTTGCTTGTCTACCTCAATGAGGGACAGCAAAGCAGTCCTGTCTTGGAGTCCCTGAGTGCCCGAACTTGGGACACCACAGCACTCGGCCGTGTGGAGCCAGAGCTGCCCCTGGGCACGCTGGTGCATCTCGTGGGGTTGTTGCTGTCAGCCCGGCTGCACTTGCTGCAGGCTGCCATCCGGGGGGTCCATCGGGTGGCTGTCAGAATCCAGGAGGCCCTGAGGGAGAGCGTCCACCCCAAGGAGCCTTCAAAGCCTCCCCAGTCCTACCCACCAGGGGCTCATGCCCCATTCCTCCCTCACGTCCTTCCACTTACCCGTCCCTAGCCCCCCTTCCTGATGTCAAATAAAAGACACGTACATTCAAAAATAGAAACTGGGTTTATTGAACAAAACGGGGGGGGGGGGGAAACGAACCTTTGGGGAGACTGGGAAAAGGAGGTGGGAGAGGGAAAGAGAGAGGGTGAAAGAGGGGAGGGGGAAACCTGGGAGGAGGAATCTGGAAGGGGAAGCTCAGGGCTCAGGGTTGGGGGGTCTCGCCAGACCAACTTGACTTTCATGCTAATCTGCTCCTGGGTTCACATGTGGCTTTTGGTGGCCAGGCTGGCAGCTATCCTGCCATAGACAGCTACATTCCTCCGTCTAGTGCGGAGATCGTGGACGTTGGGGGCATCCCCCCCAAACCTGAATAAGGTCCATGATCTCCACCCTGGACCAGAAAGGCACCCGCCTTCTCAAGCCCCTGGCAGGCTCCTGGGAGCTGGCAGACTGCTCCTGGGGAGCGGTGGAGGGCTGGCTGCCAGTGGCTTGCTGGCTCATGTTTTGGGGCCACTGGGTCAGAGGCCCCGGTGGCCATTGCTGGCTCTGGGATGACAGGCTTGGAGCTGGCACAGGCACTGTGGCCAGGGTCTACCCCTTTCATAGCTCCAGGGCTGGGGGTAGAGGAGAGTAAGTTTTCCTGTTTGTGCCCAGAGTGGCCACCAGGGCTCTCTGGGAAGAGCTGGAGGCCCCCTATTTTGAATTAAGTGTCTACACAGCACTTAATTCAAAACAGCTATTTCAAATTTGGTGGTACTCCTCGTAGAATGAGGTTTACCAAATTCGAAATAAGGGCTCCACTATTTTGAATTTATTTCTAAATAGCGGTTTGCCTGTGTAGACCCTATTAAAGTTAATTCGAAATAACTGCTATTATTTCGAATTAACTTTGTAGTGCAGATGTACCCTCAGATACTTCCTCTATCAGCTCCTTGGATGCATAATCTTTTTGTGGTAAACCTTTTTTGTTTTTCTTTAATAATAAAATAGTCCAGTGAAAGGGGAGAATTTAAAAATGTTATAACTTTATTTACAATTTTTGGGTGAGTGGACGGGAGTCAGAGATTTCTGAACCTCCTGGCCATACCTTAACTTGCAGTGTGCGTTCGTAAGAGTCTCCATATTCCTTAATTTCCCCATGTGTAAAACGGGGAGGAGAGTGCTTGCCTAACTCCTAGAAATATTAATTAGCATAGTGGAAATATATATGATGCTACTTGTGCAAAGTATAATACTATAATTATTTTTTGTCTTGGATTACTTATGTGTAAGATCCTTTTTCGTCTTGTGTGTTGGTTTAGGGATGCCGTACTTTAAGACAGTATATGAAGTTATGTTTGCACATATGTCATAAATCTGGGATTCCAGACTCCTAGTCACACCCCCAACCCGCACTGTCCATGATAGCAGAAGCTACAGGGGAAGTGGTGGGTGAGTGCACTCACTCTGCTTTCCTTTGGCTCCTTCTGCTGTGGAAAGTGTAGAGGTGTGTGTGTGGACCACTGTGCCGCACAATGCCAGGCCCCTCCCTGGGGAGAGAGGGCAGGGCGATGGCGGGAAGACATGGGGATTGGAAAATGGAGGATGGACAGCTCTCACCCCCATCCTGTTGGAAATTCCAGGCTGAATTATGCAATTGCTCCCCATGGGGATGGCCCACGGGCTGGGACTTTGAGACCCTGCAATAAATAGATAGTAACAAATTGTATACCAGAACTGTAGCTTTAAATATAATGAGGCTCTTCATTATATGTTGATGCCAACCTGATTCCACAAATTGTCCAGTTTTTATCTTTTGGTATTAAGTAATAATAGTCATTAAAGCAGAATCCAGTACTCTATCTTCCTTTAGAAACAGAAACAAATAACAATTAAGCTGTCTTTTATTTCATAAAATGTGCATTAAGAATTAGGAAAGATTATTTAAAATTTGTTGGCATGTGTTTCAAGGTTTTAATGCAAGTGTATAGTTTACTACAACTGTAACAGTCTTTGGGGAAGACTTGATTCACTGCCACTTGAATAATTACAGTACACTGAAGTGGCTTATAAACTTGTTTCTTGAAATACAATAAGTAATGTAATATATTACCAGCATTATTGTTTAAAATAAGCACTTTCAAACTCATTATGAAGACAGAGTTGTTTTTATTTGGCCTTTTTAATTAGACAACAATCAGTCATGCTGATTTAGTGGTATTATTGTTTTAAAGAGACCTGGATCTTGGTATCTTATAATAAAGTAATCATTCCTGCTTACATGCTCTCAAATATATCAAGCCACCATTTCTTAGACTCCAGTGTTGCATAATGAAGTAGCCACACATTTTGTGATATTTAACCCTAACAGAAAGATGAGACAGAATTCAAGTTAATAATAATAAAAAAGCAGTAGAAACTAATTCAAACTCTACTGTAACAAAATGTTACCAAAGATAAGATGTCCTCTCTTTCCTCAGACATCTTACTCAAAGTAGGACAAAAAACCCCAAAATTGAATATTCAGTTTTACTTGAAGAATGGCACCTATATTTTATTGCAGTATGCTGGAAATTAAACTATGAACAGTGAGCATGGCAATAAAGGGAGCATACTATACTACTAAGTCAATGCAGGATTGTCCTCCTTTATTATACACTATAAAGCATTAATATACAGTATATGGCATGCTAGAATATAAGGGTTAAGATCCATGGGTGCAAAGCTCACCATTTGGGGTTCCACTCATACATATTAAGGCACAGTTTGGGGCCAAAATGTATTTTTCCCCCGTAATTTGATTGTGTAAATAAAGGTATCTTTGCTACCTACTGAGGCTACATCCAGACTGCAGGCTTCTTTCGGAAGAAGCTTTTCCAGAAGAGATCTTCCTGAAAAACTTCTTCCGAAAGAGCATCCACACTGAATGGACGCTATCTCGCATTTAAGCTGTGATTACTATGGACAGAGTGGCTACCAGGGCACCTGTGCTTTTTCCTCTTTCCTCTTCTTTTGAAAGAACTCCTTCTTCCCTGTCCACACACGTCTTTTTTCTGAAAGAGCTCTTTCGGAAAAAGGTTTCTTCCACGTAGAAAGATTACCAATGCTGGGAAAATCCCTCTGTTCTTTCAATTTACTTTTGGTAGAACGCGATTGCAGTGTGGACGTAACTCAGGTTTTGTCAGATAAGGCTGTTTTTTCAAAAAAAATCTGTAGTGTAGACATACCCTGAGACACATGCTTAGAGGAAAAAGTTTCAAAAAATGATTTGATGATGTTTTTAAACATCTGTTGGCACACAGCACTTGAATTTAATTGGCCATATATTTGATAGTCTTGTTTGCTATTCATTCTTTGAAATGTTGAGGGATTTCTAACAAAACAACACTGAAGGACCCTGTGTTTAACTGTTTATATTGATGGCATATATTCTATGCCACAATAGAAGTTCAGAAGGAATCTACAATATGTTATGACTGCATTAAATGTAAGTCACAGCAGCAAAGAAGGTATGTATGTGAAGAATTTTAATCTGAAATGCCCAGAAGAGTAACACATAATACCTAGCTCTTATGTACCACTTGTGAATAGCTATGTATATGTTTATGTTCTAGTAAATAGAAATCCTTTTGAAGCACATGCCACTAATATATTTTTAAAATTGCACAATTTCCATCTCATCCTTTATATTTTTTGGATTCTTATAACAGACAGTTAGTATTTTTCTTTTTAATTGGAATAGTTCTATGGAAAATGTCTTTGCTTCTTTCTCCTTTCTCCTTTCCTCCCCTTCTCCTGGGAATTGGGATTCTTTGGCTAGAGTCAATGTAGCATAAAGATGTAGTCAAAGGAGCAGTTCTTCATTTGCTATTATCCCTCCTCCTCACAGCCCAGTTAGCCTTACTGGGCTCTTCAGCTGAGCAGTAATTCTACTGCAATCCATCAGGAATTTCTCAGGGACTGAAGAACATACAAATGCCAGGGGAGAAAAAGGTTAGGAGAGTCTTGTGTTTTTGACCTCCTATATGAGACCCAGGTAGCAGCAGGGAGACTAGTGAAAGACAGACAGACAGAAAGAAAGAAATCTTCTCTCCATATAGCTCCTCCTTCCATAGGAGCCAGGAAGGGCAGTGTGGAAGGTTCCCCTCTGTGGTTCCCTACCTTTTCTTCCCTGTCTCTGAATTCTCCCCAGTGTCTGGCATCAAAAGATCAAATGAAACTCCCAGCTTGGATGTTTTTAGATCTTCAATATACAGAGTGGAACTAGATTAATAGGAGAAAACAAGAGTGCTTCCTTTTATCATAATTTTTTGTGCATTTATGTTGGTGCCACACATTCATTCTTGAGAGAAAGCTGAATTTAAAATTGAGTCCATGGCTTAAGTTAATCTCAAAAGTAGATCTCCTTATTAAGATTTCTTTAACAAAATCAAACCCAGATTTTCCATGGTTTATATGTCTGGGACAGATGTGTAGGATGCTTTTACAGGGACCAAATACAGGCAGTCCCCGGGTTACATGGATCCGACTTACATCGGATCCCTACTTACAAACGGGGTGAGGCAACCCCGCACTAGCTGCTTCCCCCCAGCAGACCAGGGAGACGCGAAGCTAGCGCTCCCCCCCCCCCCAGCAGACCAGGGAGACGCGGAGCAGCTTTTCTCAGCAGACACCTCAGCTTGAGAATAAAGGACTGAGGGAAGTGAGGTGTGGGAAAATAAAACTGAGCTCTGGAGAAATGTTTGGCTAGAGTTTCCCCTACAATATGTACCAGTTCCGACTTACATACAAATTTAACTTAAGAACAAACCTACAGTCCCTATCTTGTACGTAACCCGGGGACTGCCTGTACAGCAAAATTCTTCAGAGTTCTGTAGGAATGCTGAGATATGTTTGCCATTACTCTGGAAAATCAGTATACTGTGATGAATAGACAATAGAGCAAACAGCGGTTTGCTTGTTTCTTTTAATTATCTCACTGAATTCTGAAATTAAACACAATAGGTAGGAAGATGCTGCATTGAATTTAGGTGGAAATAGCTTTGAATAACCTTCAGAATTGTGGATGGTTGGTCTGAACTGTAACTGAGCCTTGTATGAAGTATTCCCTATTGCTCCCATCAGCATTCCTGTTCCAAACCATCACTTCTCTTCACTTCAGTTGTTTTGCCAGCCTTCTTCCAAATGTATACTTAGGGTCTAGGTGATATATGCTTCAAGTTCTCATGGACTAATGAACTATAAAGTTTCAACAGCTAGGATGGTTGAAATCAGGCTATAGAGTTGATTCGTCTATTATTATAGTTCAGAGATGAGAAGCAAAGTCTAGGTTAACTCAACATTGGGCTACATTAAATATAAAGGCTAATGACCTGATGGAGAATAGAGAAAGCAGCTGTATTGGGAACTGTTTTAGGATAATTTGATCAACTGATAAAAATATCGTTTGTTTCAATTTCAAAGAGATTCAAACCAGGGATTTCTTTTCATCCTGTCAGTCCCTTATTCTTATTATAAGTTTTAATTTTATGTGTCTTAACAGATTTCCCCATCTTTATCACTGGGTAGTAAGAGCTTATAGAATTCAACATCTGATGGAAAAGTAGTTCAGTGAAAGGTTAAAATAGTGAAATACCTAGAAAGCACTTAAGTCTGTGTCTGCAACTGTGGTAGAGATGTTCTAGCATGCTAAAACCAGCCGTATGGCCAGGTAGTCAGTGGCTTGAGCCAACCACCCAAGTACATACCCAGGCAGGGTTCAGGTGTGATTGTACCTGGATGGCTAAGCTTTCTATCAGACATGCCCTAAGAAATGATTGATGCACATTTCAGCCATCCCCTGTATGCTCATCTATTTTAAAGTGAAAATACTGTAGAATAAATACTTGAAAAGTTTTCCTAGTCTTGTGGGTTCTTCCTTATTTCTAATTCTTTTTTCTATTGCTTCTTTCGGACGTTTTACAAACTGAGTAGATTGGTTATTTTCTCCCTTGTGCCAGTCTTCACTGAATTTTGGGGAAAACTTTTTTATCTTAGCAGTACCTCTTAGGACTTATCTACATAGGGAAACTCAAATTAATCCAGATGAGCTAAAGCGGTGAATACAAAACAGATAAATCAAATGTCAAGCTAATTTGATTTAGCTTCAAAGTGTGCTGCTATCTGAGTGAGCTTGCAAATGAAAAAAAAATGGATCAGACAGACATAGCAGGGAAAGTGTTCCAGGAATGAACTGCATGACTGCTGGTGATCATGGAGAAAACACTATATGATTTCCTTAAACAGAAGAGGTGAATTTTATCAGTGATAAGTAGTTGTTTGATTTCATTGTGACTTATCCCACAAGTGTTGCTTTAGGGGAGCAATTTCAGCTAGCCTCAAGCAGTCTTCTCTATGTATTCATCACCCTTTGTGTGTGTCAGCTATTTGTGGTTGTGAAAATATTGTGCATGTGTAGATCAGATAGCTTGTCTTGCACTTGCCTAATTTCTATGCATGAATTATTGCATGATCACTATTCCATGCATGCTGAAGTTGCATGTAGGAAAGCTGGCATCCTGAATCAGAGGCTTCATTTGAAAATATGGCACATGACTTGTGTTGTGCTTTGGGATGTGTAGGTGGTGCAAAAATGTTATAGAGATACAAACTACTTTTAAAATGTATTGTGTTATAAATGAAATATCTGAATAAAAATAGATGTGTAGATCCTATAAGGTGACTTTTGCTTCACAATCTGTTAATGTGTTAAGATGACAGTATTTACACTACTGCCTGGTGTCCAAGTAATGATAATGGGGAGAAATGTCCCCCTAGAAAATCACGGTTGTACTGAAATTCTCTTATCCTTTAGAGCAGGGGTGGATAATTATTTTCACATTGGGACCACTTCATGAATTTTAGTACACGATCACGGGCTGGCTCCACCGCCTGGAAGGGTGGGGCCTGGTACTGAAGGGGTAAGGCTGGGGACTAGCCTCTCCCCCTCAGAGTTGTCTGTGGCTGGAGGCTTTGAATTAAAAATACAACAAAGGGCTCACAACTCCACTGCTACTATGTTACCTGGCAGCTGCCCAGAGTAGCTGCAGCTATTTAAAGAGCTCTCAACTCTGACCCCTGCCAGGATATCACTGTAACTAGGAACCATGAGCCATTTAAATAGGATCCGGATGCTTGAGCCACCACCTAGAAATTTGACGGCAAAGGTAGCAGAATATAAATAGATGCAGTCTGCCAGTCAGATCAAAGCATTGCAAGGGGGGCAGATCCGCCCCCCAGGTTGCATCTTGCCCAGCCCTGCTTTAGAGACGGTATGCGATGACTAGTCTGAATAGATCCAGATCCCTTAGTTAAATTCTTTTTTCCTTGCTAATTCTGGAAAGTTTTGTTTCTGTCCCTTGGGGCTTGACAGAACTGAATCATCTGATCATACATCTCAGAGGTTGCATTTATGAGATTTGGGCGGGCTATTTTGTAACACATGGAAATTTCAACAAAAAAATTTCAGAGGGGTAGCTGTGTTATTCTGCAACTGAAAAAACTTAAAAACAAAAAAATAGTTCTACAGCACCTTAGAGATTAACACAATATGCAGAGGGTATCATGAGCTTTTGTGGGCACAACCCACTTCTTCAGATGGATGGAGTAACGGATCCAGGGTACAAATAAATACCAGAGAAAGAGAGGGGATGGGGAGGAAAAGAGAAGGAAAAAAAATAGGAAAAAAATTGTCAATTAGAATGTCCAGGCAAAAAAAATTGTAAGTTTAAATTTCAAAAAGATTTTTCCCATTCTTCCTCTTCTTTGTGTTCAGTTTATGATATAATCCTTCTCTGTAGTAGTACTTTGCCTATATTTACTCAGCTCACTTACATATGGACAGACTTTTGTTTTACCCCTTAAAATATCATTAAGGTTTTGGTAAATGGAGGGGTAAGCATTTTTTAAATATCATTTCACTATCGAGGATTGAGTCCAGACACAATGCTCCGTCCAAGGGTTCTTTTGTAGATTTTTTTCTGTTAAATAGTTTTTGTCTCTTACGAGTAGAGATGTAAATTTCTTACTTCATTGACATTTGCAGCTTGATCTGGATGACGCCTAATGCTCTGGAGGTTGTAAGATGATTACTTTTTGAGTTTTAATTGGGAAGTACAATATACACAGCAGTGTATACTATAGAGAGAAGAAGGAGAAGAAGGAATTTTAAGTCTGTAAATAGGAAAGCTAATATAAACCAGAATTTTACATGCATCTGAAGGACGGAAAGGGTATGGTTTTGCTTATAAGAAATCTCCATTTGACTACAGAAAATGTTCATAGGTTGATATTTTTTTACTGATGATGGCTATAGAGATAATGATTAAAATATACTATGAAGCTGAGATCTCCCATTGGCATCCTTGCTATACTAAAATAACCTACTGCTTGTGACTCTGTTTTCCTTCAGTGCTCATCTCCAATGGTTATAACAGCCTACTGCTTTCAAACAAATAAAGAAATTCTATTTTAATGTTATGGCTAGAGAACTTGGTTTTTAATATGGAAGGGACTAGGTTTGATCCCTATTGGTGACTATAATTGTTTCTATGCCATGTTCTATCTGGAATGTAGCCAACAGTTGCAGGTTCATTACTCTTATGTGCCAAATGTTACAGGCAAGAAAGAAGGGAGGTACATCCCCTCACTTCTTTCCAGTTGTAGCATTTTTTTTAGTTAGCTTCTTAATAAAACTGATGCTGCCTGTGACGGGGCGAGGCAGCCCTGCACTGAACTAGCAGGGACCAGCCAGGGTTACCTGGCTGTAGAGGCCCCTCCCCCACAGCCCTACCGAGCATGCCCGGGCTGTAGCTGTGCTATAAAAGCCTGGGGAAGGACTCAGTCAGGGGAAACAGCCGGAGGAGGAGGACTGGTGAAGGGAGCTCCCACTCAGCCGTTGCCGGGGACTCCAGGAGAGGCCAGAAGGGATGCGGAGGTGAGTTGGTGCAATCCAGGGACTGCCTGCCGAGGGGACGCCGGCCTGGAGCTCGCAGCAAGCTGGGCAAGTACAGGGGAAGGAAGCCCGGGGATCCAGGTAGGAAGTGGCCCAGGGCAGGAGTGGGAGCTGCCTCTCTTGCCCCGAGAACCTCGGCGCATTTCAGCCAGACTGCCCCGCTGAGGGAGTGACCCGTTACCCGGTTGCTCACAGGGCCCTGGGCTGGGACCCGGTGGAGTAGGGTGGGCCCAGGTCCCCCTACCTGGGGTGCGTCCCCCGCTACAATCCTGAACTGCTTTGTGGACTCAGGCCGTAGGGCCTTGGCCTTGCTTAAAGGTGCCAGATATAGACTGCATTGTAACTGTGGTGGGGACTCAGGCCGGAGGGCCTTGGCCTTGCTTAAAGGTGCCAGATATAGACTGCATTGTAACTGTGGTGGGGACTCAGGCCGTAGGGCCTTGGCCTTGCTTGAAGGGCCAGCTATAAAGTTGCATTGTGGACTTGGGCCTTGGACTCAAGGGGGCAGGCGGGAGGGGCCCGCCACACTGCCCCTTCTCAGGGAAATGTGACATGCATTTAATGCACCTTGACCAGATCAGAAACCACAGTGATACAAATAATTTTGCAGAAAGGAACATTATTTAAGAACTTAATAGAGGCAACAGAGACTGGAAAGAAAACTAAGATCTTAGGGGGGTGTGTGTGGCTTTCTGGAGAAAGTCCTGTTTTAAATGGTCTAGTATATATACTGCTCAATAGAGAATTGTTAATAATGGTTTTAATATAAGGAGCACTAGAGAAAAGATAGGACAATGTTATGTGAGTTGGAAGTGGCTCAAGGGAAGGACAACTTATTCATAGGCAGAACAATGTTAGTCAGATTGTGAATAGAAATGAAACAAAGTGGCAGGGGGAAAGTGAAAAGAGAAAAGAGATGTGAGCTGAATTTGTAGTATTTGAATTTATACTATTGCATGTTTTAAACAAGTTTCTTATCAAAGAAAGTTGCGAATTCATCTTGTGTAGCGTAATCAAGAATAGAACAGTAGAGGTGAATTTAAATGGCTGCAAGGAGAAATGGAGTGTGCATGAAGAGAGAATTTTACTGATGCAGCAAATTTTGCGTGCATAGTGAGTCCATATGAAAGGCCAGGGGAGGTTTCATGATCTTATAGATTGTATTCAGGCCACACACTTGGCATAGAGCTTTAAATAGTGTGAAGGACACCATGCAGGCCCTCTGTAGTGGAGTGAAATTCATCTTGGATGAGCAATGAGATTAAACCAATTATTGAGGTATATGATCATCCTGAAAGAAACATTAGCTGTTAAGTTGAGGGAAGCTCTGATTCCCCCATCCTTATTGTACCAGTTCAGTAAATAATTGAAATTGAAATTTAATTTCTTGTGGTTATAGTTCAGAAGGGATTTTTTAGGAACAATTAAATATTAAATTATGTATTTTAAAAATGTTAAGGTGAATTATTACTGTGGAGAAGCCTGAAAAGATCCATGAGAGAGAACAAATGAAAATAGGAAGATTTAGAGATTTGCCAGTATAGAAAGTAAAATAAATGATAGAGATGGACGTGTAACAAAATTCTGGATAAGATCATCCCAAATATGTAAATTCAAAATCCAGACTGAAATCTCATAGTTGCATAGACTGTAAAATGAGAAGGAGTCATCATGATCATCTAGTATGACATCCTATACATTGGAGAACACAGAACCTCATCTACCTAATCTTGTTGTAGACTGCTAACTCTGGATGAGTTACTTAAGTCCTCAAATCATGATTCATAGACCTCAATGAAAATCTACCATTTATACTAGTTTGATCCTACAAGTGACCCATGACTCATGTTAGAGAAGAAGGCAAAAGACCAAACATTGGGTCTCTACTAATTTGACTCACTACCAGCCAGATACCTGGGAAAGAATTCTCTATAGTAACTCAGAGCCCTCCCCATCTAGTGTTCCATTACTGACTGTTGGCGATATTTGTGGCTAGCAGTCACAGATCAGCTATATGCTTATAATTGAGAAAATACCAGACATGTTCAGTGTTTGGTATTTTCTGGTTTTTCAGCTGGGCGCCTGATGGAAGCCTGGCAGGGGGGGAGTGGCGGGGAGGCGGGGCGCGATCAGCGCTGGGAGCCTCTGGTTGCATCTGACGTAGCAGTGATGCCTTGGGGAGGAGGAGAAGCCCTGTCCATGCTCCTGAGCAATGTTCAATTGCGTTATGGAACCGTAGCCAGACTTGCTCGTGCTTGGCTGGGACCATGCATGGGACGGGCAGCACCCTGGGATCTGCATGTGCCTGGGTCAGTCGCACTCCCCGCTGGCCGATTCTCTCTGCCCCTGCTCCCCCCCACAGCCAGCCCCGTTCTCCCTACCCCCTCCTGACCAGCCTCGCTCGCCCTGACACCTTCCCGGCAAGTCCTGCTTCCTGCCGGCCGGTTCTCCTCCTCCTGATCTCCCCCAGCCAGCCCCGCTCCCCCCGATCCCCCTTCCGACCAGCCTGGCTTCCCACTGGCCCCCCCATCTCCCCCGACCAGCCCTGCTGTCCCTGGCCCCCTGCCACAAGCCCTGCTTCCTGCCGGCCGCCCCCCCCCCCGATCTCCCTTAGCCAGCCCTGCTGCCCCCGACCCCCCTCCCACTAACCCTGCTTCCTCCTGGCCAGCCCCGCTGCCCCCCCCCGCCAGCCCTGCTTTCTGTCGTCCCCCCCCCCCACCCCGGCCAACCCCACTCCCCTCCTGGCTGGTCCCTTCCTCCCTCCCCCAATCAAGTGTGTCTGTTATTTTTTCTGAAGCTACCTGGTAACCCTACCTGTGAAGCTGTGCTGCAGCGTAGCTTAGAGGGGACACTGGTCCTAGCTCTCATAGGCTGCATCTAGATTGGCATGGTTTTCTGTTAAAAGCATTTTCGAAACAGAGCGTCTAGATTGGCACGGACGCTTTTCCCAAAAGCACTTTTTGCGGAAAAGCGTCCGTGCCAATCTAGACACGGTTTTCCACAAAAAAGCCCCAATCGCCATTTTCACAATCGGGGCTTTTTTGCAGAAAACAATTCTCAGCTGTCTACACTGGCCCTTTTGCGCAAAAGCTTTGCGCAAAAGGGACTTTTGCCTGAACGGAAGCAGAATAGTATTTCTGCAAGAAGCACTGATTTCTTACAGTAGGAAGTCAGTGCTTTTGCGGAAATTCAAGCGGCCAGTGTAGACAGCTGGCAAGTTTTTCCGGAAAAGCGGCTGATTTTCCGGAAAAACTGACCAGTCTAGACACAGCCATATAGTTTAGGAGGAGTTCTTGAACAAATGGACTTACAGACAGACAGACACACATTTCTAAAATATATAGAAAAAAAAAAGAAAAAGTTGGGAGGTTAGAGGGCCATCCTAGATCTTCGAGGTTTAAATCGGTATCTTTGCAAACAGTGATTCAAGACGGTGACCCTAGCGACAATCATACCATCACGCCACATTGGAGATTGATTCACATCCCTAGACTTACAAGACGCCTACTTTCATGTGGCCATTCAACCAGCCCACAGACGTTTTCTACATTTCCAAAGTGGCGCAGACCATTTCCAATACAAGGTACTGCCTTTCGGTCTCTTATTGGCTCCTAGGAGGCTTCTCAAAGACACTACCAGTAGTCACGGCATACCTGCGATGACTGGGAATCATGATATTCCCCTACCTTGATGACTGCCTGATCAGAGCACCCTCAGTCACCGAAGCGCTTCATGCCACCAACACCACAAGATCCATATTCGAAGCGCTTGGACTTATACTCGACATCCCAAAGTCATCCATGGTACCACAACAGTCAATAGAGTTCATTGGCGCATGCCTCTACTCAACCAAGGCACATGCGTTCTTACCCCTGAACAGATTCCAGACAATCCAGGACCTGGTACAAGTACTTTCTACCAGCCCCAGAACATCCATACTCAATTGCCTGCAGCTTATGGGTCATATGGTGTCCACAACTTATGTCGTAGCACATGCAAGACTTCGTTTCCGATGTCTTCAACATTGGATAACTACGATATAGACCTCAAACGTCCACGATGTCCACAGGAGAATTACAAAAGTCATTGATTTGGTGGACCATCCCCAATAATTTAATGGATGGGATCCCCTTTCACTGCCCCCAACCAACAATGCAACTCACCATCAATGCATCACTCCTAGGTTGGGGTGCCTATTTACAGGATCAGCAAGCCCAAGACCTGTGGTCCCCTCAAGAATCGCTGCTGCATATCAACCTCCTTGAGTTATGAGTGGTCTTCAGCGCATGTCGGAACTTCCTCCCCCCTGATCCGTGGTCGAGTCATTTGAGTCCTTACCGACAATGTGACCATAGTTTACTATGTAAACAGACGGGGGGAGCCCGTTCTCGATTGCTTTGCACTGAAGTGGTATGTCTGTGGAATTGGTGCAACCATCACAAGATCACGCTTGTTGCAGTATACCTCCCTGGGGATCAGAACTCCACAGCCAATGAACTAAGCAGACATTTCTCCACGAATTATGAATGGGAATTACATCCCAGAAGTACTTTACACCATATTCCATCGTTGGGGGTGTCCATCAGTAGACCTCTTCACCACGAGCTCCAACACGAAGTGCCCTCAATATTGCTCAAGGGCCATGGGGGACGCCTTTCTATGCGATTGGAGTCACCATCTTCTATATTCCTTCCCACCTCCTCCCCTAATTCCCAGACTGTTGGAGAAAATAGCAATAGAAGAAGCCACAGTAATTCTAATAGCCCCCTTCTGGCCACTACAGACGAGGTTCCCTTACCTGACTCACATGTCGATCCACTCTCCATACCATCTTCCTAGATGCCACGACTTGCTGACGCAGAACCACGGGCAATTGATGCATCCTCATCTTGACCACCTTGCTCTGACGGCCTGGCACCTGGTTGGTTCCAACAAACAGAAATGAACTGTTCTCAAGCTGTCAAACCCATTCTGTTGCATAGCAGAAAATCTAGTACACAAAATATTTATCTTCATAAGTGGAGGCGCTTCTCTTCTTGATGCTCTGCCACAAACGTAGACCCATACACAGCATCTATTCACCACATTTTGGAGTACCTTTTATATCTTAAAAATCTGGGCCTCACTTGCTCCTCCATAAGGGTGCATATAGCGGCAATCACTGCTTTCCGACATTCAGCTGATGACTACTCTGTATTTTTCCATCCAATGACAAAGAGATTTATGAAAGTGTTAGCTAACCTGTTACCACAATACAGACAGCCTGCGGATCCCTGGAACCTGGAGCTAGTTTTGAATACCCTAACACAACCCTCCCCTTAAGCCTCTGAGGAAGTGTGATCTACACACCTTAACAATGAAAGTCATTTTTCTGTTGGCGATAACCTCAGCACAAAGGATCAGGGAACTGTCTGCCCTTCTAGCATCACCACCCTACATGATATTTACCTCTCAAGGGCTCATATTACATCCTAAACCCGCCTTTCTACTGAAAGTTAATTCAGAATTTCACATAAATGAACCAATTGTTCTCCCCACATTCTATCACAAACCCCACTCCTCATCACAACAGGCACGGCTCCATACTTTGGATGTCCATCAAGTATTGGTGTTCGACATCGATAGAACAAGATGCTTTCGCAAATCCCAGAGCCTGCTACTGTCCATAGTGGTGCGCTTGAAGGCCATCCATTACCAACGCAACGCTTTTCTTCAATCATCGTCTCTTATATAAAATGATGTTACGCCTTACAAAATAAGCCTCTTCCACACACGCTAAAGGCTCACTCCATGTGAGCAATGTCAATGTCGACTGCCTTTCTTAAAGGAGTCCCTTTACAAGACATTTGCAGGGCAGCTTTCGCTAAGCATTACGCCATAACTAATCTCTCTATATCCAATACAGGGGTTGCCTCAGCTGTCCTTTCCTCTGCTACAACATGATAGCTCTGAATCCCATCTCCATTACAAGAGCTATTGCTGTAGATTCACCTACAGTGGAGCACCCACAGGACACTGCTCAAAGAAGAAGAAGTTACTCACCTTGTGCAGTAATGATGGTTCTTTGAGATGCGTGTCCTGTGGGTGACCCGCCCTCCTCCCCTCTTCAGAGTACCTTGTCTCTTATGTCTTTCAGACTGGAGAAGTTCAAGAAGAACTGGTGGGAGCTGGACCGCACAAACAGAAAAGGCGCGAACAGCACGGGACACGCATCGTGCATGCACAGTCCAGCGGACTACGTCTAGAAAGTTCTCCAATCTGCAGCACCAAGACAAGCCTGACACCTACAATGCAGCACACATGGGACACATATCTCGAAGAACCATCATTGCTGCACAAGGTGAATAACTTCATCATATTATTTAATCTACCTAAGGTCAGGTCCAGAGAATCTGGTTATCAGTACAGATACGAAGTGGAGGCTTGTGGCCCAAGGAGAAGACATGAAGTATAATCTGTCTCAAGCTATGATCTATCATGCTCTGACCTTTATTTCAAACAGATTGATGTTCAGAATCATGATGTGTCTATAGCTGCTAAGAAGGCGGAAGACCTTCAGTGCTGCTTTGAGAAATAACTTTGTTCATGCCCTAAGCAGAATCACTCTATCTCTGGGAGCCCTGCAACAAGAAGGTAATTCTGGGTCAGATGGTTTCACAAAACACAGTTGGAAACTAAGGAATGCAGTCTAGATTCACTAATCTTTTGATGTATTGCAAGCCAGGTTTGAAGCCTTTGATGTACCAATTTGTATCTAAATCCAGTTGGAAAACCAAAGTGAGCAAGAAAAACTTGAAAGAGGATATGATTCCCTCATCTCAGAAGTGGGCTCCTCCTTATGACTCTTTTTCCAATCTGCCTCTAAGGATAAAATGGTAAAAAAAAGATTGTGAAGGACTAGGCCACAGCAATTGTAATCACCTTCTCATTAACTTTTAGGTCTTCATTCTTCATCCTCATTTAGATATAACTAACTAAAAACCTCCTCTCAATCTCTCAATACGTGCATATGCATACACAAAACATCTTGCAATGGGGATGTATCCAGAAACAACATAAATTGCTACTTAATCTGACATCTGAGAAGCTGAGAGGAAAGAACACAATACTCCCTTATTTGAAGGAATGATAAACATCCTGTTGGCATGTTGGAGGAAATTCACAAATGCTATCTATATATTACTTGAATATTGGATGCTCGTGTTACAAGGAATATGTCAAGGCAAAGTCATCTGATGCAAAGTACACTGAGGTGTGTTATTTTTTAACAAGATTTCCTTCTACTTTGTTAAAGACTAACACTTTTTGGAATAAAAAATTATTATTTCAAGCATGGTGCCCTATAAGAAACCCATGAGAATCTCTCTTTTGGGGCAAATCTTAGATTCTTGAGGATTATCACTCTTATCAGTTCTTTGGCAAAATGTGGATTCCTGTCATGATCTTGGTCTGTAGATTACGGGTTTGTTTACACTGCAGAGTTTTTTTTTTTCTTCAGAAAAACGGCCTTTTTTCCAAAAAAAACTTCTCTTACATCCACACTGCAATTGCGTTCTTTCAAAAAAAAATCGAAAGAACAGAGGGGGTTTTCCGACATTGGTAAACCTCTTTCTATAAAAAAAAAGCCTGCAGTCTAGACAGCCTACAAATCATCACACTAAGTCATAATACCAATACCACCTTTTTCCTTTACAGACAATAGATTTTTCACTGAAGGTAACTTGCCTACTTGCTATTTCTACATCCAAAGTCTTTTCAGAGCTTAGTGTAGTATCAGTGAAGCTGCAGTTATTGTTTGTGAAACACTATTTTTGTGAACTAGCCAGACCTTTATCCCCAAAGTCACCACAATTTTCTTGATACAATAGGAAGTGATATTGTTGCTTTTCTGGTTCCAGAGGAATAAACTGTATATAGCAGACATTCAGAGTCTTCAGCTATAACTCTTCTGATTGCTGTGTTGTGATGGGGTATCAGGATCTTCCGTGCCACCTGCCTGAGGACCTACAAATCTACTACACATGACTCCCATAAGAAGCAGCAGAGGTGGGTCCACTAGGCTTGCCTAGAGAGGCTGCATAGAAGCAGCCAATCCAAGTAGTGGCCTCAGATAAAAGGAGCTGCAGGGCCTGCACAGGTCAATTATTCACTGGGATCGAAGGAGCAAGGAAGGGTCCTTTGCTCTAGCTAGGCTCTGGGAATGAGAGGACCTGAGTATTGCTCTAACATAGTGCTCAACCTTTTTATGCCCAAGATCACTTTTTTAATGTAACGGTAACCCATTCCTGGAGGCTTCACTCCTCCCCAAAACCCTATCTCACCCACTCCATCCACCGTGCTCTCCATTGCTTGTTCTCTCCCACCATCGCAGGGCTTTGGTCTTTGGGAGGGGTTCAGGCTCTGGACTGGGGCTGAGGGGTTTGCAATGTGAGAGCGGGTTCTGGGGTGAGCCTGGGGCAGAGAGTTGGTGTGAAAGCTCTGGGAGAGAGTTTGAGTGCAGGAGGGGGCTAGAGGCTAATGCAGAATGGGGTGTGGGCTCTCGGAGGGAGTTTGGAGGTAGGAGAGGGCTCTGAGCTGGGGGTTGAGGTGCAGGAAGGAGTATGGAGTGCTGGCTTTGGTAGCAAGCTCAGTGCTGGGGAAGGAAGTTGGGGTGCAGGAAGGGAGATGAGTTGCTGGCTCCAGGAGAGGGTTGGGGAGTAGGCTCCTGCTGAATGGCACTTACCTCGGATGACTCCCATTGGTGCAGCATGGCTGCTGCTAAGGCAGGCTCACTTCCTGACCCAACCCCATGCCGCTCTCTGAAGGAGCCAACGTGCCTCTGCAGCTCCTGTGGGTGCACGTGGCTTCACATCCTGCCCCTGCCTGCAGGCACCACCCCGGCGACTCCCACTGGTCACAGTTCTTCATTCCCAGCCAATGGGAGCTTCAGGAATGGTGCCTGCAGGCAACAGCAATTCACAGAAACTTCCTCTTCTCCCCTGAGGCCACAGGGATGTGCTGGCCTCTTCCAAAGCAGCATGGGTCTGGGCCAGGTAGGAATCTTTAGCAGCAGCCCCACTACACCACCAGAGATCACAAATGACTGGGAGAGTCTCCAGGTTGGTGACCACTGCCCTAAACAACAGCAGCAAACTGAAGCAGTGGTTGGGAAACTGAGTAATGGGAAGACCTAGGTCTCCCCACTAGCCAGTACAAGTGTGACCTAAGCTCAGGAAAGGGGAAAAGGCTAATTTAAAAGCCCAAGTAAAGGGGCTAGATTTAAAGGGCTGAGAGTCAGGGCTTAATTCTGACAGTTTCAGCTGAACTTTTACTCAGTGCCAAGAAAGGAGCCAAACTCAAAGGACCCAGAGATGTGGCTGAAGTCCTAGTGGTGGATGTTCTTCAGATGGACCTTTGATACAATTAGCACAGCATTCCCAGCAGCAAAGAAATAAAGGAATTGCCAGATCAGATCAGACCAGAAAGCCATCTAATCTAGTCTCCCATTTCTGAGGCCATGTTTGTGGCAAGATAATGTGCCTTAGAGTGATTTCATAGGTGCACTGAGATGTTGCACATTATTTGGTCCACGTAGACCCTGTTGGCATGCACTAAAAGTTCTCTAGTGTACTTTAACATAGTACTGTTTCAAATAGGACCAAAATATCTGTGTGCAGGTGAGTGAAGTTCATTACCACAGTATATATACAATCTCTCATAACTTTGAGTCCAACTGCTCTCAGATACATCTGCGTAAATTCCATTAATTTTAATAGGTGTTGCATCTCTGAGTATCTCTTAAAGCTTTTTTCCTCAGTACAGGAAGCTCTTTTTTGCCATATTGCATATTATTAGACATGTATTTGGCACACATCTACTTATATTGAAATGGCTTGTGTAATGTAAATATAATTTTAGAAATAGTAGTGCTACTTGCCTAATAGATGTTTTCTTTCACAGTGAGAAAGATTTCAGTATTTTTATGCCATAGTCTTCAGAGAAATCAGGTAATTGCTCATTAATAGGAACTAATGTGCTAGGAAAGATGGATGCAAAATGTCTGCACATGTGACCTTTCCAACCTGCCTCTTTCTGATTAGGTTCCTCTCGGGAGAGTGTGGTAGGGCTGGTCTGTTTATGTCTTTCAGTTCCTTTCCTTGTCAGATGCTACATTAAAGGGAAATGGAGACTCAACAACAGTGTGCACTTTTATTTTCCCAAGTTATTTTGCTACAGCTGCTGTTGAAACTTCCTGGAAGCCTCTATTTGTTTTAGAGCAGAATCATTGCGGCAACGTGATATTTCCAAAAATGGTTTGTCTATGACTGGAACAAAAGGATATGAATTGGCCGTTATGCAGTTTAGGCTTGAAATCAGACAAAGGTTTCTAACCATCAGTGAAGCAAAGTTCTGGAAGGGAGCAGCAGGGTCAAAAAACCTCACTTCAAGACTCAGCTTGTTAAGTTTATGGAAAGGATGGTAGTATAAGACTGCCCACAATGGCATGTAGCCAATCTGCAACTACTAGCAGCAAATATCTCCAAAATCCAGGATATGTCTACACTGCAGTGTTTTTCCAGAAAAATGCCGATTTTCCAGGAAAACTATACTTCCATCCACACTGCTATTGCGTTCTTTCGACATAAAGTTGAAAGAACTGAGGGGATTTTCTGATAGCAGTAAACGTCTTTCTACAAGGAAAAAGGTGCATATGGACACAGAAGAGGGAGTTCTTTTGAAAGAAGAGGCCTCTAGGAAATAACACCGGTGCCCTGGTGGCCACTCCATCCATACTAATCACAATTTAAATGTGTGATAGCGTCCAATCAGTGTGGACACTATCTTTTGAAAAAGCAAATCACTTTTTCGTTGCGCTGTTGCTGTGTGGACACTCTCTTTCGAAAAAAGTTTTTCCGAAAGATCTCTTCTGCAAAAACTTCTTCTGAATGAAGCTTGCAGTCTAGACATAGCCCCAGTGAAGGGACACTAGGGCTGTGTCTAGACTGGCCAGTTTTTCAGGAAAATCAGCCGCTTTTCTGGAAAAACTTGCCAGCTGTCTACACTGGCTGCTTGAATTTCCGCAAAAGCACTGACTTCCTACTGTAAGAAATCAGTGCTTTTTGCGGAAATACTGTGCTGCTCCCGTTCAGGCAAAAGTCCCTTTTGCGCAAAACTTTTGCGCAAAAGGGCCAGTGTAGACAGCTGAGATTTGTTTTCCGCAAAAATGGAGATCGGGGCTTTTTTGTGCAAAAGCGCGTCTAGATTGGCCACGGATGCTTTTCTGCAAAAGCGTCCGTGCCAATCTAGATGCGCATTTCCGAAAATGCTTTAACGGAAAACTTTTCCGTTAAAAGCATTTCCGGAAAATCACACCAGTCTAGACGTAGCCTAGGGGTATATCTATGCTACAGATAAGATCAAAGCTCCCACTGTTGATCTTCCAGAGTTTGAATTAGCGGGTCTAGTGAAGACATGCTAATTCAAACTGAGAGGGGGACTCAGGTCAATGCTGGTAGTCCTGCTTCCACGAGGAGTAAGAGAAGTCAAAGGGAGAGTGTTCAATTAATGTAGCTGGAGTTGCGTAACTTAATTTGAGGAAGGGGGATGGTTTTCCATGAATGTCACTCCCTGGCTCCCCAAGAGCACAAGGCTGACAGGTGACCATGTTCTGGTTCCCCAAGAATCACAGAGCTGGTGGGTAACAGTAGCTTATCATTGTGTTATGCTTTAGGTGCTTACAAATTAATTGTTTAATAATCTGTTCCAGTATTTTTCCAGGTATTGATGTTAGCTAATTGGTCTGTAACCCCATGAATCCTCTTTGTTCTTATTAAACATACATGTGCTATGTTTGCCCTTTTCCACTCTTCAAGGACCCGTCCATGTGTTCTCAATGATAAATACCATCCGTTCCAAGATTGCTTCAGCTGGTAACTGGTACCCTAGGCAAATTTCATCAGATCTTTCTGATTTAAATATATGTATTGTATTTATTTTCCCCTTGTTTTGGCTTGTGTTCTTTCCTATTTACAGTTAATATTAGTGATGTTAAGTATCTGGTCATACTTAACTTTATCAGTCAAGATTAAACCTAAATATTGTGTTATCTCAGGCTTCTTGATGTCATCATTTATTACCTCTCTTTCTCCATTAAGTACTGAACCTAAACTTTCCTTTGTCTTTCTCTTGCTCCTAACGGATTTACAGAACATCATCTTGTTGCCTTTCATGTCCTGTGCTAGGAGTAACTCATTTTGTTCCTTAAGCGTTCTCATCTTGCCCTATATGCATGTGTATTCTTTTTGTAATCATCCATAGCAGTTCCCATCCAGGTTTTTCACTTTTTGTAGCAATACTTTTTGATGGTTAGGTCTTTAATGGGCTCGGGATTAAGCCACATTGGCTTCCTACTTTTGTTCCTTTATAATGGTATTCTTTGGTACTATGCCTTTAATATTATCTCTGATTAAAAAAAAGTTTAAGTGCCCCAAAGTTAGTCAACAGCTACAAGACAGAAGTAGACCCCAGCAGCAGTAGGACAGGGAGAATGAAAGTTACCTCTGCATCTCAACCTCAGTCTCTGTGATGAGCTCAGTTCTGGTGCAAGTGTGAGTCCACTCATCTTATTTCCTAGAGTTCCACAGTACACAGGATGATGATGTGGCTAAGGAACTGAACTAGTACTCAGAAATCTAAATGTGGTTCTTGGCTCTACTGCAGACTTTGTGTGACTATTTAAAAGGCACTTAACCTCTCTGTTCCACAGCTGTCAAATGGAGTAGTACTTCACTGGTTCACACTTTGTTGTGTAAACACTGTGTATGATGGGCTCAGATACCCCAGTCGTGAAAGCAGTATAAGTTGCTAGATACCCTAAGATAATGCACTTTTCTCCCCCAGTTCACTAGAAGTGCTCTGTACCCTGATGCCAAAGTTAAGGGTGTGATGCCCTTGCAAGGGATGAGTGGTAAGTAGTTCTTTCAAGGCAGAACTGCTCTTGTGTTTGGTCTTTCGATGGGAAGCTTCTTGCTCACCCCATGCACTAGCAGTGATACACCTGTGTGTATCAATCCATGTGTGACAGGATTACATACCAGCAATTTTAAATAGATAATAAATTAAATATTTAGCACTAAATCATTGTCTAGTGGAGGCTTTATGGGGACTGGGGAGCAAGCCCCATGGCAATACGTAGGACTAGGCAGAATGCTGACGTTAGTATTCATCGCAAGTTTGGGGGGTTGGCTGGTGGTTGTATCTAGCAGTGCTCTATGGCACAAGAGGGGGTTGTATTTATTAGGACTCTGTCCCTTTTCTCCTCACCTTTACCATGTACAAGCATGCTACTATCGGGTAGCCGGTTCTGGGGAGGAGTGCGTAATCTGCAGCATAGATGAAGGAGCACGATAGAGATTGTTTCCTGTGATGCACTCTTAGAATTCTTCAGAGCATTCCTTTTGACAGCCAAGGTTCAATACTTCCCTGCTGTTGAGAAGTTCAAGGGCCTGTTTGGATCCCATGGCTCTTGAAAAATCTGTGAAACAAATTACTGCTCCTCTAACCTATTTTTTGACACAGTAATAATTCAAGAAGTTAAATTACACACTTCATATAATTGAGTAGATTGTGTTCAG
Source organism: Pelodiscus sinensis (assembly GCF_049634645.1). NCBI lineage: Eukaryota > Metazoa > Chordata > Testudines > Trionychidae > Pelodiscus > Pelodiscus sinensis. The sequence goes on along the minus strand of NC_134724.1, from coordinate 44,425,936 downwards.
TATGATACCAACATTACGTGAAATATCCAGCAGCTGCTCTTTATCAGCTATTGTACTTTTCATGAATATTATGTGATGAATGCCTGCTTTTGAAGATAAATGTGAACATAGTATTATTTTAATTTTTTAATTTCAGTCTTGTTTTCAGTGCTAGATGAAAAAATGTTCATGTATAACATTACCCTGTAACCAGATTTGTGTCTTTGACTTTTCTTTTCTGTGAATGCAGCATTTGATTTCAGCTGAACATATATTATATTGTGTGTTCCTCCTCTCAAGACGTTCTTAGCAGTTTTTTGATGTCCCTCTGGGGTCTCATATTTTTAAATTTTGATATACATTTCTATTGTGTTTTAAAAAATATTGTAAGCCACCTCGAATATTTTAAATAGAGAGGAAGGGTAAAAAAAAATTAAATAAATACATATTTTGCTAGAAAATGTTTGTTTCATAGTTTTCAATTTAAAAAGTTAATATCTTAACAAGCTTTTTCTTAACTATGTTATGGCTCTTAAAGATAATTCTGACAACTTCTTGGCCTCCCAAAAAAGCGTAAAACTGATTAGGTACATGTCACAAACTACTTATAAGATTTAGGAATCAAATTTCTAGAGATGTACTCATCAATTAGGTTTGTTTAGATTGCAGTTAAAAACAGATAACTTCAGACCACATATACAGGGAAAGTCAGAAGCAAGAAAGAGTTAACCTACACAAAATTAAATTAAAAATAAAATAAAATTGTAAATTTTTGTAGCTATTTTGGAAGAAGTGAGTTTTTTAAGGAAGATATAATTTGGAAGAGGTGGAGGTTTGGTGAATTGGGATGGAGCATTAGAGGCATCAGTCTGTCTTAGGTACTTACAGGGCCTCCATTACCCAGCATGGTCAAGGCCTGTTCTTAGCACCTCACCATCTTTAATATATTTATCTTTGTAACATTTCTCTAAAATAGGGAAGTGCTGTTACTCCCATTTTATCCATAGCAATGCACGGCACAGAGAGGCTATGTGACTTGAAAGTCACAAAGAAAACTTGTAACAGAGCAGGAAATTGAATCTGACCCTTCCAAATCCCAAGCTAGTGTCACTGGACTAGAGGCGTTGTGGTATGAGAAAAAGCCTGTGATGCAGATAGGGGACATAGTTGTAAAATGGGGTTTGAAGTAAAATTATATATTTAAACTTACTGTGGTCAAGGGGGAACAGTGTAGGGATATAAAGAGGAGCGTGACTTGATTACATGAGGCACGATTGATCATTTTGCTGGCTGTTGTTTTGGACAGAGTGCAAGGGAGTGATGTGGTTATCAATGAGGGAGAAAAAGAGGCTGTTTGGAACAAGATTCTCTGGATGGATATTACTTTGTAAAGGGTGATGGGAGAGGTGTTTCTTGGGCCTTGTAGTTTAATATCTGACATGTCTGTTAACAGTCTGTATCCTTCTTTAGCAGCAGGATGGATTCTATGCCCTAAAATGATAGCCTTTTCCTTGTCAGTTTTCCATTTCAAAACTGAGAGAAGATTTTACTCACATTTATTCTTGTCTTTTTCAATTGAGGCAGTGGGTTGGAAATATGGAAAACTATTAGATCAGAGTTTTAAAAGCACAAGAGCCTCAAATTAGAGCTTGATGATTTATATAACAAAAGTAGGAACAACATTGTGATTATATTTGATACTCCCTGAAGTAATGAGATGTGGCCTAATTAATTTACTGAAGGCATCTCCAGATTACTGCAAATGAATTCGGAAAGACCCATTTCAGGAGAGTATTAACTCAGCCCTGGTCTCTTGTCAGCCGACGGTCAGGGCAGTGTGTGTGTGTATGCTTCCGAGAAAAGGTTTAACGTCCGTGTCTTTACTGCTAGGACCGGGGTCCCGTCGCAGAGGGTGGCCAGCAGGCCAACAGACGCCCCGTTATATAGAAAGAGCTTATTACACCTTAGATTTTAACTGCTAGAACACAGGGGTTCCTTCACAGCGGGCAGCCTGGGGAAGGCTGGAAAGGTGCCCCAACGGATCTTGTCACCTGGGAGTGACACAGATCCAAACGCCCAAGCTCTCCTTATGTCTGTCCCTTTTATGACCGGCTGAAGTTCTTTTAAATTGTGCTTGGTTCTGTTACAGCAACTGAAGGAGTCAGGTTAAAGCTTAAACAGTTACAGGTTTATTAAAAGACTTATAAAAGCATATGGTTACAATGGCTATTGCTCTATTTCTTAAATGCTAACAAATACAGATTTTAAAAATGGTTACAAAGAAAATAAAGATAGAAAATAGAAATAATGGTACCAAGTGACAGCTTAATCTTTAAAGAGCTCTAAGTCTATGTATATATATACTTAAACAAAGGACCACATCCAGGTACAATTTTTACCCCTTTCTGTGCCTCTCGACTCCAGCGTGTCAGGCCAGGGCCGGTCTCTCAATTCCTAGGAAAGACGAATACGAGGTGGGCGTCCCCTTGGAACCTCGGGAGATCAAACACCTAACCCGACCAGCAGATAGATGGTAGATTGACACTCAAAGAGAATGCGCTGCTGGACCTATCTTTATACCCCTGGGGGCCCGTATTCTCTTTCTTATCTAAGATGCCGAATTCTACTGGTCCGTTTTGTGGCGCCAGTTCTTACAAGCAAGTTTCAAGTTAATTTACACTTGCAAGAGAGATAACTAAATTGTGAGCACTAGACATTTTTTTTACTGGGCGAGAGATTCCTCCCCCCGCGGATGGATGTGTGTTCGTATCAATATGGGTTAAGTCAAGGGCACTCCTTGGCAGCCTCTTGGTCAGCAATTGGCATATCTCTGTTTATAGCCATTCACGGTCACACAGCCTGGGCCTTCTGCTCTGTGTGCCCTGTATGCTCCAGGCAAGCAAAAATGGATGTTACAAGGGGATTCCTGTCTGGCTACATCTCTACTAGGGAGTTATTTCAAAATAAGCGCTCTTATTTTGAAATAACAAGTGGCACATCCACACTACCAAGCCCATTATTTTGAAATAACTCCGACTTTCTATGAGGAATAAAGCTTATTTAGAAACTTCTTTCAAAATAGCATTAGTGTGGACGTTTAGCTGCTGCTATTTTGAAATAATTGGCCTCTCACAGCTGCACTTGTGGCCACTCTGACCACACACCTGATACTTCCAATGCTCTCCTTCTCCTGCAGAGCTTAAAGCTGCAGGCAGAAGGAAAAGGGCTTGTGGCAAATGTGGACCTTTCACAGACTCATGCCACACAGCGCCCATCCCAGGAGACACATCTCACCCCTGTGCTCCCTCTGGGCCCCCCACAGCTGCCAGCACTCCCGCAGCACCCTTGGCTGCCCCTGGCCAGGGGCAAAAGAGGACACCGGCCTGGATTGTTGCAGAGATCCTGGACCTCATAGAGGTCTGTGGTGAGGAGACCAACCTCTGGGATTTCCGCACCAGGAGAAGGAATGCCAATGCCTCCCGAGCTACCTGAGGCAGGGAGGAGGAAAGGCGCACAGAGGGAATGCAGGAGCCCCTTGTGGACAGGCATGGGAGGGTCTTACAGCTAGCCTTGGCTGGAACTCTATCTTAAGACATCCTGGATGAGCACAGCCCCCTGACGTACTTTCCATATGGCACTAGTGTCTGGTTGCTTGTAAGGCCTGGCCAGCCAATCAGCCTCTGCCTCCCACCCTAGCAGGAAATTTCCCCCTTGCTCTCACAGAGGTTGTAGAGCACGCAGGTTGCCACCGCATAGGGAATGTTGCTCTTGTTCATGCAAGTGAGGAGACTCCGGAACCTCCCCTTTAAATGGCTGAACACACACCCCTCAACCAGCTCAGCCTGGCATTGAAGTTCTCCTTGGTGTGGTCCATGCTGCCCTACTAGGTCTTCAGCCAGGAGAGCAAAGGGTAGGCTGCATCACCCAGGATGAAGATTGGCACGTCCACGTCCCTGACCCTGATGGTGCGATTGGGGAAAAAAATGCCGTTGTGCATCTTCTGGAACAGGCATGAGTTCCTGACGATGCAGGCATCATGCACCTTCCCCGACCAGCCAACATTAATGTCTGTGAAGTGTCCCTTGTGGACCACCAGAGCCTGCAGCACCATCAAAAGGGATGGCCATCGCTTGTGTTAGTCTGCAAACTTTTGTGGTCAACCAATAAAAAAGGCTGTGTCTGATACAATTGTACACCATAAGAAGCAGTTGCTTAAGATGGCATCAGATATAGAGTAAGTAGCAGGGTGACACTGGTATAATGTATTTGCAGGGTATTCTCCCACAGCTAGTGCATTATTAAGCGTTTTCATAGAATCATAGAATCATAGAATAATAGGACTGGAAGGGACCTCGAGAGGTCATCGAGTCCAGCCCCCCGCCCTCAAGGCAGGATCAAGCTCCGTCTACACCATCCCTGACAGATGTCTATCTAACCTGTTCTTAAATATCTCCAGAGAGGGAGATTCCACCACCTCCCTTGGCAATTTATTCCAATATTTGACCACCCTGACAGTTAGGAATTTTTTCCTAATGTCCAATCTAAACCTCCCCTGCTGCACTTTAAGCCCATTACTCCTTGTCCTGTCCTCAGAAACCAAGAGGAACAAATTTTCTCCTTCCTCCTTGTGACACCCTTTTAGATATTTGAAAACCGCTATCATGTCCCCCCTTAATCTTCTTTTTTCCAAACTAAACAAGCCCAGTTCATGAAGTCTGGCTTCATAGGTCATGTTCTCTAAACCTTTAATCATTCTTGTCGCTCTTCTCTGTACCCTTTCCAATTTCTCCCATCCCATTGTATTGCTATGTATACTTATAGCAGTGTTAATGCTTTTATAGCTGGCTCTGTGTCCTTAATCCAACAAATGGTGTCTCGTGTGGTTCATATTCAAGAGCAGTTAAATTGGTACATTCCTGACCAAACATTCTATTGTGCAGACTCGACTTGGTCTGGGGGGAGGAATGTAGGGGCGCCCAGACAGCCCTGTCTTGATTAAAAAAAAGTCTGCTTTATCCAAAGTACTGATCTCTAACAAAGCAAAATCCAGGCCTCTCTCAAGTCAAGTCTGGTGCATATAGCACACAGGCAAGGACAGGGCTTTGAGGTAGGAATGTTTTTTGCACAATCATTCATATCCAGCATAGTACAGTGTCATCACTCCAAGAGAACTGGGAGTAAACTGGTACTGGTACATTTTATTCCTGATAAGCAAAAAGCAGATACAGTCATAGAACTGTTAACCGAGCACATAGTTTTGCAACATGCTGAGTAGCAGAATGTACCCCTAATAAGAGCATAATAGGTATTTTACACCTATTATGTAATACCAATAGTTAATCAATTGGTTCATATTATTAGAACAACCAAGTCTTGCTTTGCTATCAAATGGGCTTAGCAAGAAGAATTGATGGGAGGTTGTGAGCAGGATTGACCCACAGGTCCTGCTTGTTGCAACTGAAAGTAAAAGACTCTTCACACCGGCCCGTGGCAGTACACAGCAGTGAACCTCCTGCCTGGTACTGAAGGTGGCGTGCAGATGAAGTGTAAGTGAACTAGGCTTAATTATTGTACTATAATAAATCTTCTATTAATTGCTTTTGTATTGTTTATATTGTACTAATTGCTTTCAAAATTTATAGTATTTAAGGTTTGTATTGTGTAGTAATTGTTTTTAAGGCTTGTAAAACTTAAAGGACTATATTAACTGCTTGAAGGCTGCAATAAATAAGAAAGTGGTTAAGTCTCTCTGCAGTGTCCTGGTTTCCCTCGAATCTAAAATAAATTCAACCACAGGACGATAAGCTCAGAATTCTGGCTACTGCCACTGCTGAGATAGCAGCAGCAACCAGAAGCCCCAGGCCTTTTTAAGTCACCAGGTTCTGGGGCAGATGCACCCTCATGCTCCCATCAGTTTCTTTGCACTGACATTATCATGTTCGTTTATTAATGATACAGTTGCTGGTCTCACTGGTCTGTGGCACATCCTGCTCTCACACTTGTAATTTCAGTTGTAGCTGGGTCCACAACACTCCCCGCCATGGTTAGTCTGTTGTCAAAGCCATTCATTCTGTTGAGGTATTAGCTTCCACACCACACAAGTAAAAAAACCAAACAGCAGTGGGGTTTTCTATCTGTGGGCTACCAAACCCCTCAGCTCTATGGGCAAGATGACTTCTTGCAAGCTGACTGTGAGAACAAACTTCATAGAGCGAAAGTTTCTTGTGTTGACCCTTATTATTAGCTGTATTGCAGCTCCCCTGTAATACCTTTACCAGCAGAACAAAGCATTCATACAGTAACACAAATGTGGAGAATTGGACTTGTGACCAAAACAATTAGTGTTGATTAATGTGTCTCCATATTTTATTTCCAGGGTTCTTGGAGAATTTATGAAGCTTATGGAATTGTAGGAAAGGTCTTACCTTTTGTTTTTCATGTTGACAGTCTTAGTTTATATGAAATTCCTATACTGAATAGTTACAGCAGGGAGTGAAAGCTTATTTTGCAATATTTAGACATATGGTTGCCACTGATCCAATTTACTCATCAGTTTTGAAGGTTCCCAAATACTTACCATATGGAGGTCCTTATCTTTTTATCATAATAAATTGCCCTCCCTAGCTTCGGAGTCTAGGTGGTAGTTGGTTACTTATCTCTGTGCTACTTATATTTGCTTTGTAAGGTCTGTTAGTTGTTCTTTTAATACTTGCTTTCGCAGTCTTTTATAAAAGCTGAGTAAAGAGCCTTGAATCCAAAAAAAGAAATAAAATTAAAGTTATATTGATGGCAGGAGCTGAAAATGTAAAAATGTCACAGAGTGAGCATAATTACTTTTGGCTATAATTCATAATTTGTCAAGGCAGGTGCATTAGATATTAATTAATGCCATATTTTATTGTACCAACTTCTGTTGATGAGAGGGAAGCTTTTTAGGTCAGACTTGAAGAAGAGCTCGGTTACTCCTGAGGAAAGTCTGCATGCACAGAATTCATGTCCTACACAGATATCTTTGCTACCCCACGGAAAAATGATTTTATGATGAGGAAACAAAGGAAAGCCACATGAGAAATCACATTCCCCCCCAAACAGTGTAGGCACATTGTTTGTTTTATGCTTTCTATCTCACACATTTTCTTATTCGTGTGTGTGTGTGTGTGTGTGCGCGTGCGCGCGCATGTGCGCACGTGCATAAAATGCGAACTAGATGAATAACCAATCCATCCTGCACTTGAATCTAACTTCTCTTATGAGGTAAATAAGTATAACATTGTCTGCTTGATAATGAAGACACTAATATGTAGCGTTTTACATATAAATATCCTAGCAATTTGCCTCAATAAGACCTTGCAGGATAGAGTTCTATAAACTAGTTGCATTTAGCTTTTATTGTTTTGCTGTTGTTTCTGTAAGACTAACTAGAAGACTTACCCAGTGCTGCTCAGGTCCTGCAGGGCAGAGGGCTGGTGGTATGTGTGTGTGTGAGGCGGGGGGGGGTGGTAGAAGGGGGCAGTTCAGGAGTCAAGGCAGAGCCCTGGATGTGTGGGACTTAGGGCAAGGGGCTGAGGATGTGGGGAGTGGGGAGAGTGAGGGTTGGGGGGTAAGGAGGAGCTCATGCTAGGAGGTGGGATGCAGGAATCAGGGCAGGGGATTGGAAGGAGAGGGAGCTCAGGGGAGTGGAACTCAGGGCAAGGTGTGGAAGTGGCCACCAGCTTCTCCCAGGAGTGGTGGTGGGGGCTGCGTAGGACTTCTCGTCCCCCCACCCCACCCCCGATCTGGTAGGGCTTTTTCTCCTCGCCCCCATCTAGTGGGATCTTTTCTCTCACACTCATCCAGCAGAGGCCTTCCTCTCCCCATCCACTTTCTCCCCCCCATCCAGCAGGGCCTTTTCTCCCCCCCTTAATCTGGCAGGAGCCTTCATCCTCCATTTGCCTTTCCCCCCACCCTGTCTGGTGGGGCTTTCTCTCTCCCTCCCCATCCAGCAGGAGCCTTCCTCCCCATTGATCTTCTCCCCCTCCCCATCTGGTGGCCCTTTCCTGCCCCCATCTGGTAGATCCTTCTCCCTTCCTCCTCTCCCCCCCGTTCTGGGGCTGCGGCCAAGAGCCATGGGTAGGGGGGAGTTGGGGCAAGGAAGCCACTTACCCAGTCCAGTAACCAGCAAGATGACGAGTCCCACCCCCAGCTGGCCACTCTCTGCCTGTTGTGGCTTCAGTATAGCTCTGCTCTGTGCTCACTGCCTCTTGTGGTGACTCTCCATGGTCGACATCAAAGGCATTTGTCGACCTCCCTGGTATGCCTCGTGGGATGAGGTTTACTGGGGAGGTCGACAAATGCCTTTGATATTGACCGCGGAGCATCCAGACTAGCACGCTGAGCTGACAAACAGCTGATCAACACAGAGTGGCAGCCATTTAAATTTAAATGAAGCGGCGATTATTTAAATCGCCACTTAATTTTCCTATGCCGGGTAGTCTAATCTACATGCCTCTGTCGCCAGAGGCATGTAGTCTAAACATACCCTCAATGTGCCATCTCTGCAGTATAGGCAGAGAATAGCTTCCTCCCTTTTCATGTTATGGAAAAGTCCCATTCCAGGAATTTCCCATTTTCCTGGCACAACCAAATCCTGACCTTGCTTTAAGTTAGGATAAGAGGAAGCTGAATGCCAAATTTGGTGGTCCTCGCTCTTACTGTTATGGGGCTTTCTGGAACAAATGGACATACAGACTGATGGATGAACAGACAGATAGACATTTCTAAAATACAGAGCTAGATAATGGAGAAGCATGCATCATGAATATTCATTTATGAATTTTGGGGGGTTTGCAAGCTTTATAGTATACTTATCATATTCAATAAGAAATTTGCTCAGGTTTCAAGGAACACAGTAGATCAAAACATTATATATTTGAATTAATAAAAGATAATTCAACTGTGTACATTTTGAAAGGTTGCTCAGGACAGAAATGTATAGTAACAACTATTCTTCTTCAGCCATTATAGGGAAAACTAATTTTTCATTAGGTGCATACCTGCTCAGTCAAAATGGAAAACATATTACAATGGGCATCATTTTTTAAAGCTAAGTATGGGGTTCAGAGAGCAGGTGAATGTGTAGACTGTGAGAAGCAGAGCTTTGAATTTCCTGACTCCTGTGCTTGTGAAATCTTAACCATAATGTACATTACAGCAGTATTTGCTTTGAATAATTAGTTTTGTTGTGTTGATAACACTGCAATTGTTAGTATAGAGGTCTGTGAAACACACTTGATTATTAGGGTTTGGTGGTATCAGTGTGGTGTTTTTTGTTTTGTTTTTAGTTTTTTGTCTGCTGAACTAGAGCCATATCAAGTCATGCAGAATTACTGTAGATTTCCCATACATAATGGCTACGTCTACACTGGCATGATTTTCCGGAAATGCTTTTAACGGAAAAGTTTTCTGTTAAAAGCATTTTCGGAAAAGCGCGTCTAGATTGGCAGGACGCTTTTCCGGAAAAGCACTTTTTCCGGAAAAGCGTCCATGGCCAATCTAGACGCGCTTTTCCGCAAAAAAGCCCCAATCGCCATTTTCGCGATCGGAGCTTTTTTGTGGAAAACACTACTGTGCTGTCTACACTGGCCCTTTTCCGGAACAGTTTTCCGGAAAAAGACTTTTGCCCGAACGGGAGCAGCATAGTTTTTCTGGAAAAGCACTGATGATTTTACATTAGATCGTCAGTGCTTTTCCAGAAATTCAAGTGGCCTGTGTAGACAGCTGGCAAGTTTTTCCAGAAAAGTGGCTGATTTTCCGGAATAACTTGCCAGTGTAGACACAGCCAATGTCTATTCATTCTGGTTTTGCTCTCATATGCAACTTCAGTGGATTCCTTTTTTTAATCTTCTTTTTGTAAAATTCTGTACTTTGGAGCTAAATAAGATGTTAATGTCTGTTACTGAAGGTCTAAAACTGCGTTACCATATGTAAGAGCAGATTAATATCTTCCCGTTTTTAAATATTCAGAGACTAAATAGTGAAAGATGCAAACATGGATTACAAATTTCAGATTTACAGATAATATTTCTTAAATTAATCTTATGGGAAATTATATGAAAAGAAAACCAAAAAAGAGGACAGAAACAAATGAGGAGAAATTGCTAAAAGCAAACTGCAGGAAAAAACATTATTAAGAGACCAAGAAAGAAAGAAATGAAAAAATGGATGGAAGAGGTATACCAAGTTTTGAGAATTCTTTTGTTCCTTTGGTGTCATCAAAGAAAATAGCAAGATCTACTTAGGGAAGATCAAAATACTGATGTGTGTTTCTGTCTACAACTAAAGAATGTATATACAACACAAAAAAATCTTTAAAAACAATGAATAGTCCTGCTAAGGTGCTGCAGGACTCTTTGTTTGGTTTTTTTTTTTTTTCAAGAAAAAAAAATTCTGTTACACTGCTGCCCCTCTGAAACTTTTATATACAACATAAGGAAAACAAAAAGTTGTATGCTCCAAAAAATGCTCCTGTTGAGAATACGAATTATTTTCCTGGAGACATTAAAATCATCAGATATAATAAATGATGTGAGCACTGGACTGGACTGGCAACGTTTTTGGAGAAGGGATGTGCGTGTGTAAAGTGAAGAAAGAGAACTGTATGCCAAAAGCTGACTCTTCTCTACTCATCCAGCTAAAAGAAGTAATGGATAATTGTTCCAAGATGTTGTAGAAATAATTCCTAGACTAAAACTGTGTTATGATTAATGTTTAAGAGTACACATGACTAATTTGGGGATAAAATACTTTGTAAGAATGTTGTAATTTTCTCCCAAAGCAAGCATTATGAACCCATGAAATTCACAGTTAAGATGAAACTACAGATAAATCCAGATATACTAAGGACAGCCTTAACTCTGTTGTATTCCAGACTCTCAAAATTTCCCATGTAGTTGAAACTCACTGCAATACTATGCCTAGGATATGTGTGAATATTTTTGTTTTTAGTACCAATGATTATTTTCCTTGTAGTTCTCCATAATTACGGTTTCTGCTGAAGGAGAAACTTTAACTCTGCACTGTAGTGGTACTTTGCAATAGCCATATGATTAAGGCATTTCAGTGTCGCAGAACCTAGGTTGGATTAAACTGACTTATAAAAATCCATCAACTTTTTAATTTTTTTTCTGCTTATATTCACTAAATGACAGAAATAAGTTGTTTGGGTGGCCCAACACTGGATTTCTATATATCGGGGTGTTCTGATTTCTTTTAAATGTAATATTAATTGTTAATTTTCTGGGTACATAACATTGACTTTGGGGATAATTACATAACCTTTGTAACTTTGCCCTAAATTGCTGGTATGTACTGTCAACCATAGCTCCATCTGAATGTAGCTTTTGTTTGGGATTTTCATATCTGGTTTTTGTGTTACAGTAGTACCTGGACCTATTCCATTGTGCTAGAGATTATACAACACACACAGAAAAATTATTCCCTAGTCCCACACACTCTCCAAGAGACAAAAGATGTTTCCTTCCCTGGGCACTGAGGCTATGTCTAGACTGCAAGCCTCTTTCGAAAGAGAGCGTCTAGACTGCACGCGGAACTTTCGAAAGAGCAAGCCGCTTTTTCGAAAGAAAGCACCCAGTGAGTCTGGATGCTCTCTTTCGAAGAAGCCCTATTTACATTCAAGAACGCCTTCTTTCGAAAGAAGCACTTTCGAAAGAAGGCGTTCTTCCTCGTGAAATGAGGTTTACCGCCGTCGAAAGAAAAGCCGCGTTCTTTCGATTTAATTTCGAAAGAACGCGGCTGCAGTCTAGACGCAGGTGAAGTTTTTTCGGAAAAAGGCTACTTTTCCTGAAAAAAACCCTGAGTCTGGACACAGCCTGATTGGCCATCTGGAAGAGAAGTAGCATTCCTCAGCTCCCCGGTATTTAATCCAGCACAGGTACCATGTGGAGCATTTTTCAGTTCTGTTTTAGCTGGCAGTTCAGTGATGCAGCACAGGGATATCCATTACAATTGTCCAGAAGTTTCAGGAATGACAGCACACATTTGTCAGATGGAAGTGTTAGCATACGCCTATGGGCTGGGCAGGTGTTGTGTCCTCCCAGCTGCTGTGATTGGGTGGGGAAGAGACTAATCACTGGTACCACTTGTGTCCAGTTTCCAGTTCAAATAGAATAAAATGACTGGTTCCCTGAAGCAAAACGTCTTGGAATTCTGGTGATGGGTCTTGGGTTCATGTGGTGGGGTGAGGTCAGAACTTGCAGCTTTCACAGTCCAAGATCCTCACCCTGCAGCACCCTTTGTCCTGCTGAGGGCGAGGAGGGTGCTAGGACTTAGAGAGCTGAGTCCTGGGGAGTAAGCTGAAGAGAGCCTACCTCATGTTAAGATTATACCTTAAGGAGCCATGTCACCCTGATGCTAGTTATGAGTTCTGTGATAAGGAGGCCTATTATTGCCACACTGGAATCAATTATATGCCTGGTATTGAAGAGTACGGGTGATACATGGGTTATTGTTTAATAAAAGTTCAGGCCTTTCCTGAATTCCATGCTTATGTCTTGTCCTTGTTTTGCCTCATTGTGTCCTATCAATCCTTGCTGTAGTTGATTCTGCTGAAAGAGAAACAAAAGGAGTTTAGGAAAGAGACTCGGTAATCTCTTTTTCATGTGTGCAAGCATTCCCAAAGACAATCGCCAGTTTGTTTCTTTTAAATTAAAAAGCCTGGTAGAAATGACTTCTCTCCTGTCTTCATAATGTGGAAATTGTGCATGGGGAAGTGTTGCATCCTCTTCCCAGCTAGAACCTCTTCAACTGACTGCAGAGGAAGTGTAATCATCCAAAGAATGTTGTGACAGATTCTTTGAAATTATTTCTCCTGCTAAAAGCCATTTGCACTTCCTACCCTAAAGCTATGTTGCTCTTTACATGGAGAAAGGAGGCTGTTAGACAACAGCGTACAAATTGTTCCAGACATATGTTTGCTACCCTCTCTGCTTCTGTGTCCCTAGTCACCTAGAAAAATAGAGATTTACAGATGTAACGAGTGTTCTTCTCAGTTACTTGCTACTGGCAGTAATGGCTCCACTTTCTGTAGATGCTGCCTCACCAATTTCTTTCCAAGTTAGGGCAATTATATTTTAGTCGGTCAAATTTAAGCTCAGGTAAATTGATATGAATACATTTAAAAAGCCAATTCATTCTGTAGATATAAGAACTTACCCATCTCTTTCTGAAAAGAGGGGAATCTATAGTTTTGACATATTAGACTCCTTAATACACTACCTCTTTCTTGAAACATAAGCTTTTATTTTTAAAACTTTTGGTAGAAAATATTGTCTTAAAATATTACCCCTAGGACTGTTATGTTGTTTATGCAGTTTATACTCAAATGCAGTATGGATATTTTCAGGTCTGTTGCTGTCTTTCCTGAATGCACAACTCATTCAGTTTTAATACTTTAATCACATTTATAAATCATCTGTAATGTGTGAGACCTGACAAAGGAAATATATAATTAGCTTTTATCATAATCTTTGATGTGGAACAGTTCACCTCTCTCTCCATATCTCTCTAGGACCCATCTGTTAATAAAACAGATTATATTAAACAGAGATAAACAGTGCAGAGTATCTGCACAATGAATAGACCTCTGTATAGTGGGGAAACGTGGTTGTATACAAATGGATTGGGAGTGGGGGAAACTACAGTTTGAAATTTTCAACTATTATTCTTAAAGGGACCACCAGTTTCCTGACAGTTAAAATTAATTCTTGAAAACAGTTCACTGTTAAACGCTTGAACTTATTGATTTATATTTCCATATTATTTGTAACAAATTGCTTAAACACCTACATTTCTTTTTTTTATTAAGATGTATGACACCATTAACTCTCATAAATCTAATACAATATGCAAGCTCATATTTTGACATCCGTATTTTCATTCATTCACATTGTAACTATTTTAGATTGTAACAATATTATAATGTATACTAATCTCTCCAATTAAAGGGCTGACTTTACGATGTTCTGATCATCTATAACTTTGATTGACATCTCTTTGGTCCCTTAGATGCAGGTCTGGGCCTTTGGAAATGGTCCAATACACAAAAGGGACTACTCTGTTACTCATGTGAAATACATGGAAGCTGAAAAGATCACTTTTTTCCATTAGAAACTCCTGGAGATCTGAGAATATCAAATATGTGTTTAAAGTATGCTATATGTGGAGACAATCTCAATGGTGTGGGGTTTTTTGGGGGGGGAGGGGAAATGTAGAATATAATTTGAGTTATAGCCACTTTGACACTGATTTATTCTGGATACTAATGTCAGACAAATGTGTTAGTTTTCTCACAGTATAACTCTCCTTTGGTGAACCACTGGAGATCACCCTGAAATTAATTCTTTCTGCTTTATGGTTCAAAAAAGAATGATTGAAACATGGATTGCAAAATCCTGACAGTGATGGGAAAGGTACCACCTGTAATGCATATGAAATGTGAACATTTTATTTTTCCCAAACATAGGATTTATTTTTTTTAAAACTTGGGATGTGTTCATGATGACTCTATTTTTACTTGCTTAAAATAGGCATTGGTGAATTTAATTTTCTTCCCCCTCCCAAAATAATTTGTTTAAAAATTGTGCTTGATTTCAAACTTTTGTCAGGTGAGAGTTCCACCTGAACTGAGAAAATGCAGCACAGAAAGGAAGAATGAAAAAGAAAAACTATTTTTAAAAGAACAGAGGGAAATTAAATGGTATCAGTGCTATAAATTCCACATTTAATTCCTTTCTTAACTCAACTGATTCCTGGGGTGTTATTCCTGTAGTTAAATAGGCAGTGCTTAAGAATCTCGCTGAATTGGTGCCCCTGCACATCGTTTTTACCAACATTGAAAATATAACATTCTCTGTGCATAGTTGTTGATGGTATCAGTTCCCACTACTTCATGGGTCTCTGCATGAAATAGTATGGACTCCGCATGAAGCAGCACAGAGATGAGGCAAGGTCTGTTGTGACCTTCACTGAAATGTTAATACCCTTATGCATATAATCTTCCTAAATGAGTACTTTAGGAAAACAGTGAAAATATCCACAGTTAACACATTGTTCCTCTGCATACAGCAGTTTCCAAAGGATTATAACTCATTTAAGTCAAATCTAATCATCACTGGAATACTTAGGGAAAGTACTTGTTAATGCTAGGAGCTAATCCCACTTCAAACCTCTACCTTGAGAGCCAAACTGCTGAATTTATTTGTTTTGGAGAGAAGCACATTTTCTCAGTCCTCATACTTAAAAATATTTCAAACGCTTTTGTTCAAGCGTAAACAAAACAAAAAACAACAGTCCCCTTGCAGACAAAAAATAAACTTGGCAAACTTCAGCCCAGAGGTGGAAGTTTCATAATGTTGTGAAAATGGGTTTGCACACTTAAGTGTGAGTGAAGTCATCACGCACTTATGTGCTTTCTTGGACGAGGGCAATGATTTGGCATTAAGACCACCTACCTTAAATTTGGGGGAGGGTAAGGGAGAAAAGGTCCGTCTAATGTAGTAATCTTTGCAATGAGATGAAAGTAACATTTAAATATAGGAAAAGGTCAACGTACTCAGTGTCTTTTTTTTTATACCCTAAAAATAGTTCTTCAGGATTACTAAACCTGATACCCTAGGAAGTTCACTCATCCCTAGTTAAATGAAGTGAATTGTTATCTTATTAGTTTTGAATAATTCTCTATGGCTGCTAGTGCTCCCATGTTAAAGGATGCAACAGAGTGCACCCACATTTAACGCTTCATCAGCTTTATCTCAGAGGGGTACTCGTGTTAGTCTATAACTTTAAAAACAACTAATGGACCTGTGGCACTTTAGGGCATGTCTACACTGGGAAATAATCTCAAAATAAGTAAACTTGAAATAATAACTCCCACTACAGGGGAGCATTGAAATTGCTCAGAATTATTTCAAAATAGTACGTCCACACTGATTGGACCCTACCTCAGACTTAGAGTCCCCGGAAGAACTCCTGTTCCTAAATGCAGTAGGCTGGGAGGGCAGCAAGAGTGTGGACACTTCGTGTGGCTGCTTGGTCAGGCAAGCTGCAATGCGTGCTTTCAGGGGCTCCTCTCTACGGCCATGTCTCACACGCCACTCTTCCACTGCCTCCCACCTCACAGGACACGAAATGGATTCAGTGTGCTCTGGTTGCGCTTGCAGACACCAAGGACTGACACCATAGAGCCGGAGCTGCTGCAAAGCAGTGCCAGGGTCACGGGCCTCATGCTGCGCCTCAGGGTGCAGTTCATTCAGACTGCCCACATGCTTCTCCAGCAGGATGACAGCCAGTCCCAACCAGAGGACCTTTTTACCAGGGTCATAGAATCACAGAACCACAGAGCTGGGAGAGACCTCAGAAGGTCAAGTCCAGCCTCCTACTCTAGGCAGAAACAATCCCAACTAAATCAACCCAGCCAGGGCTCTGTCAAGCTGAGACTTAAACACCTCTAGGGATGGAGGCTCCACTACTTCCCTAGGTGACCCATTCCAGTGCTTTACCACTCTCCTAGTGAAATAGTTTTTCCTAATATCCAACCTGGACCTCTCCCACCACAACTTGAGACCATTGCTCCTTGTTCTGCCATCTGTCACTACTGAGAACAGCCTTTCTCCATCCTCTTTGGAACCTCCCTTCAGAAAGTTGAAGGCTGCTCTCAAATCCCCCCTCACTCTTCGCTTCTGCAGACTAAACAGACCCAAATCCCTCAGCCTCTCCTCATAAGTCATATGCTCCAGCCCCCTCATCATTTTGGTTGCCCTCCGCTGGACCCTCTCCAATGCGTCCACATCCTTTTTGTAGTGGGGGGCCCAGAACTGGACACACTACTCTAGATGTGGCCTCACCAGAGCTGAATAAAGGGGAATAATCACATCTCTGGATCTGCTGGCAATGCTCCTCTTAATGCAACCTAATATGCCATTAGCCTTCTTGGCTACAAGGGCACACTGTTGACTCATATCCAGCTTCTCATCCACTGTAACCCCCAGGTCCTTTTCTGCAGAACTACTACTTAGCTGGTTGGTCCCCAGCCTGTAACTATGCTTGGGATTCTTCCGTCCCAAGTGCAGGACTCTGCACTTGTCCTTGTTGAACCTCATTGGATTTCTTGTGGCTCAATCCTCCAATTTGTCTAAGTCACTCTGGACAGTTTCCCTGCCCTCCAGCGTATCTATCTCTCCCCCTAGCTTAGTGTCATCTTCAAACTTACTGAGGGTGCAATCCATCCCCATTAATAAAGGTTATTAATAAAGATATTGAACAAAACCGGACCTAGAACCGAACCTTGGGGCACTCCGCTAGAAACTGACCGCCATCCTGACACCAAGCTGTTGATCACTACCCACTGGGCCCGCCCTTCTAGCCAGCTTTCTATCCATCTTACCGTCCATTTATCCAATCCACATTCCCTTAACTTGCTGGCAAGAATATTGTGGGAGACCGTATCAAAAGCCTTGCTAAAGTCAAGGTATATCACATCCACTGACTTTCCCATGTTCACAGAGCCAGTTACCTCATCATAGAAGCTAATCAGATTGGTCAGGCACGACTTTCCCTTTGTGAATCCATGCTGACTATTCCTGATCACTTTCCTCTCATCCAAGTGCCTCAATATGGATTCCTTAAGGATCCCTTCCATGATTTTTCCAGGAACCGAGGTAAGACTGACCTGCCTATAGTTCCCAGGATCGTCCTTCTTCCCTTTTTTGAAGATGGGCACTACATTTGCCTTTTTTCAATCATCCGGGATCTCTCCCAATCTCCATGACTTTTCAAAGATAATGGCCAAAGGCTCCTCAATAACATTTTCCAACTCCTTCAGTACCCTCAGATGCATTAAGTCCGGACCCATGGATTTGTGTACATTTAGCTTTTCTAAATAGTTCCTAGCCTGTTCTCTACCCACCAAGGGCTGTCCATCTTCATTCCATCTTGTTTCACTTAGTGCATTAGTCCGGGAGCCGACCTTGTCCGTGAATACAGAGGCAAAGAAAATGATCCTCAGTCCCCTGCACCCCGTTGAATGCTGCTTCTGGTGGAGGGAGACCAGTTTGGATGGGTGGGACTGCATCATCCTGCAGTGATGGGATGACAAGCAGTGGCTGCAGAACTTCCACATGTGGAAGGCCACCTTCCTGAAGCACCGCGAGTGGCTCGTCCTCGCTGTCATGTCACATTATTGGATTTTAGGGTATGTCTACACTACCACCCTAGTTCGAACTAGGGTGGTCAATGTAGTCACACGAACTTGCAAATGAAGCCCGGGATTTGAATTTCCCAGGCTTCATTTGCATGCTGCCAGGCACTGCCATTTTTAAATGTCCGCTAGGGCGGACTCTGTGCCCGCGGCTACACGCGGCACGAACTAGATAGTTCGGAATAGGAAGCCTATCTAGTTCGTGCCGCGTGTAGCCGCGGGCACGGAGTCTGCACTAGAGGACATTTAAAAATGGTGGTACCCGACAACATGCAAATAAAGCCCGGGAAATTCAAATCCCGGGCTTCATTTGCAAGTTCGTGTGACTACATTAACCACCCTAGTTCGAACTAGGGTGGTAGTGTAGACATACCCTCTCAGTGTGAGCAGGCAGACCACCGTTGCACTCACTGGTGTGTAAAGTGGGCTATGTGAGGTGTCAAATCAAAGCTTATGCTGTGCTACTTCTGTCTAGGCTACACCGTGTACTTGTACGTTATAAATATGGGCTTTGTATTTATATTTTAAATGTTTTCTACTATGAGGGACAGTTGCTCAATGCTTCATGGACAATGGCTCTTAAGGGTTGCCGATTGGAACCCGAGGAGCACACAATGGCCCCTTGACTGAGGACACACCTGGATACTCCATGTGTTGCTTAGACAGCAGGCACTTTCCAGCAGGGCATGAACATCCCAGGAGAGCATCACTATATGCACAGCCTGGGGACAAGCAGATATGGGAAAGTGGGAAAGGGGCCTGCAGGTGAGGAAGGGGACAGGGAGACTCGGCTTTCTTCTGCATCCTGCAAATGCCAGTCTGGCCCTGGCAGCATCCCTCAAAGAGAGAATTTCTTTCCCTGCCTCTTGGAGGAGGGGGCTGTTTATAGGGGCAGATGTGTGTGTAGAGACCACTTGCCGACTTACTGGAGAGCATGCTACTGGGGTCCTCTCCTCTTTCCCCCCGGCATGTTCTCATGCAGGGGATTGGTCTCCTCTGCTTTGCCACATTTGACTGGCAGTGGATGCTGCCCAAGTGTGGGATGTGTGGTTCCGTGATCCCATCCTCCTTAGTGGTGGCTTGTCTAGGAAGGTGTCCTACCACAGAATATGGAAGGCCTCTCCAGGAACCTTGTGAGAAGGAGCAACAGGTTCCTGCATGAGAGCATCATGGGGCTGAGTGCTCCGGCCTGGCACTCCATGTGCATATAAGAACATAAGAATGGCCATACTGGATCAGACTAACAGTACATCTAGCCCAGTATCCAACATTGGCTAATACCAGGTGCCGCAGAGGGAGAGAACACAACAAGTAAACCTCACGTGATCCATTCCCTGTCACCCATTTGTAGACAAACAGAGGATAGGGACACCATTCCTACCTATCCTGGCTAATAGCCATTGATGGACCTAACCTCCATGACTCTATCTAGCTCTTTTTTTAACCCTGTTAATGTCCTAGCCTTCACCACATTCTCTGGCAAGGAGTTCCAGAGGTTGGCTGTGTGCTGAGTTAAAAATAATTGCTTTTTGTTTGTTTTAAACCTAACTATTAATTTCATTTGGTGACCCTAGTTCTTATATTGTGGGAATAAGTAAATATTTTTTCCTTGTTCGCTTTTTCCACACCAGTCATGATTTTATAGACTTCTATCATATCCCTGCTTAGTCTCCTCTTTTCTAAGCTGAAAAGTCCCTGTCTTTTTAATCTCTTTATATGGGACCAATTGCAAACCCCTAGCCATTTTTGTTGCCCTTTTCTGAACCTTTTCCAATGCCAATATATCTTTTTTGAGGTGAAGTGACCACATCTGTATGTAGTATTCAAGATGTGGGCGTACCATGGTTTTATATAGAGGCATTAAGGTATTTTCTGTCTTTTTATCTATCCCTTTTTTCTCTATCCCACCCAGATGCACAGGCTGTTGTGTGGTCCTCAGGTTGAGTAGCCCAAACAAGGAGCATGCAGCCCCTCACAGGCTGTCACTGCCCCGCGTGTGTATAGGGAAAGTTATAGAACTACCTGAAGTGCCTTCCCCGGGTTCATCCAACCCTTGGGAGACATCCTGGTTCGGGGGAACTGGCTGCAGGGTGAGTAGCAGTTCCTGGCTTGTGGGCATGGTTGCCTGGCTGTCCTGCTCCTTCTCCTCCTCCCTGCCTTCGTGGAGGCAGATGCCAGGCATGGTCTGGCTGGACTCAACAATGATCGGGGGGAGTGACCAGTCTCCATCCCAGGATGGCATCGAGCTGCTCATAGTAGTGGCATGTGTGAGATGAGGTGCCCCAGAGCATCCTCTCTGCTCCCTGGCTTTGTTGTAGGCATGCTGGAGCTCCTTGATTTTCATTCAGACCTTGTCAAGAATTCAGGCGTGTTCTTTTCCGGCTAGGCTGGTGGCCATCCAGCTGTAGACATTGGCATATTGCTTTCCAGTGCAGAGATCTTGGAGCTTGGTCTCCTTGCCCCAGACCTCGATGAGGTCCAGGACCTCCACACCAGTCTAGGCTGATGCTATCCTGTGCCCTTGTCCAGTGGCAGCCGAGGGTGCTGCAGAGTGCTGGCAGCTGTGGGAGAATGAGGGAATGAATTTCCATTTCTATGTTTGTATATGTGGACATAATAAGGAAGATAAAGTGTGTTCAGTATGCAGGATAGGTGCTACAGGAGTACTGGCAGTTGTGGGGGGCCTCAGAGAGAGCACTAGGGTCTGCCATGGCTCCATTGGCTCCTGCAGTATGGCACAGGACTTGCCAAGCTGGCCACATGTTGCCACAGATTGAATTACATTGAGCATATTTGAGCATATTTGTGCTATATGACTAAAGTAAGGCTTATCCCTTTAAACAGTATCTTCCTATTCCATGTTACAATAGAAATATTACATAAAATAGATTATAAAACAGTTTTAAAAAAACACAACTTATAAAATAGACACGTAGAAACTTTAACTTTATCCTTTCAGAAAAAAGTGGATTATGAAGGAAAGTCAAGCGAATGTGAAAGAATGCAGTTGTTGAAGGATTCTCTTTCCATTCTTAGCTATTCCCAAGGCAGCTATGTTAGTAATATAGAAACTTAAATGAATGTTTTTTGTAATTCCCTAATCAATGGTGCCCAAAATTAAACTGCACTCTTTTGGGGAGGCTGGATTAAGCCTACTCTATAACACTCAGACACTTCCTTCAAATGTTCTTGGAATTTATTTGATACAATACTAAAGCAGCACAAATGTGTTAAAAGTGTGTATGCTGCTTTAATCTGATTACCTCCTGTCTGTGAAACTGTATCACTTCATTTTATTATCAGCACAGCAATAGTAACAGAAATGTGAGCTACCGAGGAAGAATAGATTAAATCCTTTGTATAATAAAACTCAAACTGATCGTACGCATTCAGAACCAATAAAGATCCATCTGTACTGCTGTTATCTGAGGCTGGAGTGAGGGTGGAAACTGTGATTGGAGAGTTGTCTTCACTGGTAAAAAAGGGTGACTTACACTCGTGAGTGATCCCAAGGTAAAACACAGTGGAGCCAACGTGCTTTAATTTTATCACCAGCTAAATTAAGTGAGGTCAGGACAATTCAACTGATTCTGGTTGAACACACCTCTACCACTTCCATGGTAGAACTAAAGGGCCTTGTCTCCAGTGTGAGTTTGCTTTGAAATAGCTTATATATGTATGTTAGCCTGAGGTAAAAGCACACCTTTTCTTAGCACTGAAGATGTGACCTAAGAGATGAGTTGCTAGTTCTGTTCATTAAAGTGAATGTGATATAGAGAAGTTCATGTTCCATGAAAAGAGAAATTGAATTAAGTATGTTCAATAGAAACATATAATTTCTCCACCTGAAGCCAGGTCTACACTGGGGGAGAAAGCTGAACTAAGGTATTCAACTCCAGATACATGAGTAGCTCAGCTGAAATTGACATACCTTAGCTTGATCTACAGCAATGTCCCTACTGCAGGAGGAAGAGAAATATCCCATTGACTTCGCTCACTCCTCACAACCCTGTGGAGTACTGGAATCCATGGAGGAGCCATCAGTGGTCAATTTTTCTGGGTCCTTACTAGACCCGCAAAATGAAACCCGAGAAAATCGATCTCCAGAACATTTATCTCCAGGTAAATATAGACAAGGCCTTAATTAAGTCCACTAACCCTATACAAGTCCTGAAAGGAAGACTAAAGCTCTAAATCATTATTGGCACTAAGCGTCATCTAGGAAATTTTTCAACATTTCTTCTGCTTCATCAGGATCAAGAGAGAGGTTTCAGTTCCATCCCCCACATTCAATAGAATAAAAGATAATAATATTCCTTTCATAGAAGACTCAGAGGGGTAACCGTGTTAGTCTGAAACTTTAAAGACTAACAAAAATGTATTACAGTATTGTGAGCTTTCGTGGGCAAATCCCACTTCTTCAGAAGAGCTGCAGAAGTGAGATTTTCCCACAAAAATCATGGTTTTATATATAAAATTCCTTTCTCTCTAAGATCAACAGGACTACTCGTTGCCCTTTCATAGACGTTAACTCTGGTATAGGTCCTTTCCTGGTAGCCTCCCCTTTAGAGCTCTCTTGAAGGTATGAAGGCTGTACAGGACAGTCAAGAAATCATTCCCTTTTTTCCAGGAACACAAAGTTTCTCTGTCAACAGGAAAAAGTCTTCTTTATTCTTGCTTCAACAATAAGTCCCTTTTGAAGTGCTTACACAGTATTCATTTCAATGTTCATGTTCAGTGTTGCTGTGGTGTGTCTACATTACAGGGTTTTTTTTAAAAAAAAGTGGCCTTTTTTAAAAAAAACTTCTCCTGCATCTAGACTTCTGCTGAGTTCTTTCGAAAGTAAATCGAAAGGATGTGGCAGTTTTTTCGACCGCAGAAAACCTCGTTTTACGAAGAAGAACACCTTTTTTCGAAAGTGCTCTTTCCAAAAAGGCGCTATGTAATGCAAACTGTGCTTTTTCAAAAGAGAGCATCCAGATTGCCTTGGTTGCTCTCTTTCAAAAGAGGCTTGCAGTCTAGACTCAGCCTCATTGGCTCTGTTCTCCTGGTGGGAAGATCCCAGATAACTTTTCAAGCTTAGAGTTTAACTTTTCTTTTTACTGTATTGTTTGTTTTTCTGAGATATCCCTTCAGTTTTATTGGAGTTCATCAGGAAACAGAAAGTCCAAACACTCCAGTCTATAGCGTAACATAACATGGCATCATTTTTTTATTCTCAAAATAGCTTTTAAATAACCCTCGCTGTCTTTAGCTTAAGTAACTGAAAAGTTGTTGATGCTTATAATAATTTTTGGAGAGGTGTTTCTTGTATTCTTGATTTGGCCTTGTTTGAGCTCTGCCAGTAATTATTAACTCTCCATTAATATAAACTATACTTAAATGATTTCTTAAATACATAGTTATTTTTGTAATGTCATTAGATTCCATGTTGCTACATACAGTATTTTACCATTTACCTAGCAATGATATTAAGTCCTGCACTTAGCTAACATATTTCTGACATTTTTGGCTCCTTAAGTCTTCTCCACCATTTTAGTGCACCTGCTCTGGGCAAATGGCACATCCTTTTGACCCTTTGTTGCCCTTCTCCAGGATTGTCTGTTTTTTCGTGTTCCCCATTAGGACTGTACCCTTCCCTGGGCCTTTTCTGTGAAAGCACTATCTCCTCATGTGTCTTGGTTCTCCAGAGGCGAAACAAGCATCCCCGCCTTCCGGTTTTCTTCATGGGTTGGACACCTTGAGGCTTTCCTGCTTCCTTTCCCTTAGGGCTAGACTTCTTCTCCTCCCAATAGCAGTGCACTCTCCTGAGGTGTCCCCTTTGCGCACTGGTGTAACCTTGCCTTGCTCAGGCTTCTGGCCTTCTGTTCCTGGTGCCTCTTTCTTGCTGCAGCTTCTCTGACCTCTGCTTACCTCCTAGAGCATCTTGAGCAAATATAGTTATTCTTCAACACATAGTTCTAGAAGCATTTCTCCACCTCCCACCCTTGTTGCTGGTCCTGTAGGATCTGTCTCATTTGGTTCCTCTTTGTTGCGTGTCAGCCTCTTCATGAGTGTCTCATCCTGCCCATTGTGTCGGGTGCAGTTGTCCGTCCAGTCAAACTCCCCTTGTATCAGCAACATGCCCACATTATCTATGACTTTGTGACAGGATGCTGTATTAACCACTAGGATAGCACTCTCGGGTATAGCTTGTGAGGTCGATGCCTCCTTCTGCACTTGCACCATGTCTTTCTGTCTCTCTTTTTGGGTCTGCAGCCCCTTTCTCATTCCATGAGCTGCATCTTCTTCGTGACTCAGCCTTCCTACAGGGTAGCTATATGTGTTTTCCCTTTCTAGGGTGTCAAAGTCTTTCTTGAATAATCTTGGACAGTCTTCCTCAATCTTCCCACTCATTGCTCCATGGTGCCATGTCCTTAGTAGCTGCTAAAGGAATCACTGTGGGGTTTACAATGTTTTACATTACTTTAGATAAAAATGTGTGTAGTTCGGAGTGTGTGTTATATGGTGTGATGCTTTTCAAAAAGACATGAATAGAATTCTGAGAATCCTTTTAGGCTTCACTATCATCTTTTTCCTCTTCATGTCTTTTTTATAAGTTAATCAAGATAGAGGAGCAGAGTAAACAGCTGCATTTAATAAAGCTGAAGTGTGTTGTGGGCAGAGTGAGCAGCAGGTCTGTGTGAGATCTGGCAGCTCTCCAGCTTCCTTTATTGTTCCTGCTAAAGGAATGTAACAAACTAGTGGGGGTTTCCTTCATTTAATTATGGGTCTGCATAAATTTCAGTGTCTATCTGGTCAGTGTTTGAAGATACACTTGTCAGCCGACGGTCAGGGCAGTGTGTGTGTGTATGCTTCCGAGAAAAGGTTTAACGTCCGTGTCTTTACTGCTAGGACCAGGGTCCCATCGCAGAGGGTGGCCAGCAGGCCAACAGACGCCCCGTTATATAGAAAGAGCTTATTACACCTTAGATTTTAACTGCTAGAACACAGGGGTTCCTTCGCAGCGGGCAGCCTGGGAAAGGCTGGAAAGGTGCCCCAACGGATCTTGTCACCTGGGAGTGACACAGATCCAAACGCCCAAGCTCTCCTTATGTCTGTCCCTTTATGACCGGCTGAAGTTCTTTTAAATTGTGCTTGGTTCTGTTACAGCAACTGAAGGAGTCAGGTTAAAGCTTAAACAGTTACAGGTTTATTAAAAGACTTATAAAAGCATATGGTTACAATGGCTATTGCTCTATTTCTTAAATGCTAACAAATACAGATTTTAAAAATGGTTACAAAGAAAATAAAGATAGAAAATAGAAATAATGGTACCAAGTGACAGCTTAATCTTTAAAGAGCTCTAAGTCTATGTATATATATACTTAAACAAAGGACCACATCCAGGTACAATTTTTACCCCTTTCTGTGCCTCTCGACTCCAGCGTGTCAGGCCAGGGCCGGTCTCTCAATTCCTAGGAAAGACGAATACGAGGTGGGCGTCCCCTTGGAACCTCGGGAGATCAAACACCTAACCCGACCAGCAGATAGATGGTAGATTGACACTCAAAGAGAATGCGCTGCTGGACCTATCTTTATACCCCTGGGGGCCCGTATTCTCTTTCTTATCTAAGATGCCGAATTCTACTGGTCCGTTTTGTGGCGCCAGTTCTTACAAGCAAGTTTCAAGTTAATTTACACTTGCAAGAGAGATAACTAAATTGTGAGCACTAGACATTTTTTTACTGGGCGAGAGATTCCTCCCCCCGCGGATGGATGTGTGTTCGTATCAATATGAGTTAAGTCAAGGGCACTCCTTGGCAGCCTCTTGGTCAGCAATTGGCATATCTCTGTTTATAGCCATTCATGGTCACACAGCCTGGGCCTTCTGCTCTGTGTGCCCTGTATGCTCCAGGCAAGCAAAAATGAATGTTACAAGGGGGTTCCTGTCTGGCTACATTCCACCCCCTGATACGACACACCACATCCCAGGATACAAGATGGCGGTGATACCAGCACCTCTTGCCCACCTTGGGGGAATCTAGAAGTGCCCGATGGCCGGAATAGAAGGTTCAGGATCTAGGAATTAGCTAGGGTCCTTTCCTAGTGCTGTATATCGAATGTGCACAAAAAAGGTAGCTGCATTAACTAGGCATTGCACAATACATAAAGCTATGCAGAAAATGATTACAAAAATTACAGTGGTTAGAGCAGTGGTTATAACAGAGTGTAAAAAAAGGAGTTAGGGAAAATCTCAGCTGTTGGGCTAACCAATTTAGCCATGAGATGTTTACATTCTTAGTTACAGCATGTCTTACCCCATACCATCCATTGCCACTTCCTTTGCCTCCCCCCAAAGTTATTTTGAGGATTGCGGTGGTCGCTGTTATCGAACCATACCGGTCTCCATTGGAAGATGTTACTCTTGTTCCATCAGTTGTTTTGGGCTGAGAGGGACAAACTCGATTCTCAGTCCAGTAGAGGAGTTAAGTAAGGTGTTTTGGTACAGCAGTAGCAGTTGGGATGAGGAAGAAGACCATGGCGAGTTGGAGTACCATGTCTTGCTTCAGCTTAGGTTTTTTTTTCTATAGTTCAGTCTATAACAACAGCGATTGCAAGCACTGCAACAGCAAGCGGTATATATACAAAAAGTTCATGATGGTTTTCTGGATCCACACCAGCGCTGGGAGGGATACATCCCACTGGAGCACTGTTCAGGGCTATTGCCTCAGTTTCCTGTAATAAAACAAAAAAGTTCGCCGGTCTTGGATACAATCCAAGCTTCAGTAGTGGTTATTGGTGTTAGCCCAGCATCTGCAGTGGTCCAGACTCTTTTTCCTTTGTAGGAGTGCAGTACGTAGGTTTGCATTCTTAAACTGGGGTGTTTGATTACTACAGTGTCTTCAGGTGCATATTTAGAATCTTTGAGTGGCACAGTGTGGCTAGGAGAGGTTCTCCCTGTAGGGAAGAAATCTCTTACTGATCGGACTGCCCGTAGGGGTCTGCCGATTGTTAAATCTTTGCACCACAGTATCTAATCTGTTTTCTTATTTGCCATCTGTGGGCCTTTGGGTCCTCATGGATTCTTTACTTCCCCACTCCCATGGGTAGGCACGGGGGAGATGGGGACTCACCACCATCAGGGCTGGGTGGTCAAAGCTATCTTATTCTTCAATACTGGCCTTCTAATTCTTTAATTTAGTTCCATTAATTAACAATCTAATCAGTCTCTGGTCTAAATATCTGGTTAGATCTAGTGAAGTGGACACAGAGCTGGACAGATCCTTCAAACTATCTAGGATCACTTGGTTGGCTTGGCTGGTGTGTAGGCCTTTACAGGCACTGGATATTACTGCATCTACCAGCCTGTATTCTATACAAACTTTAACTCAGAGGACTGTGTATTTGTTCTATGTATGTGACTTGAAGGAGGTTACGTTGACTAGAGTCACTGTTTCTTTTAAAGGACCAAGCATGGTTCACAGATATTTAATTGTTAACCCATGCAATTCTATAATTCTTGAGGCCTTTTAAGGCATCAGGCACCAGTAAGTAGCAGGGCAAGTAGCTGTTATTGCAATGGTGAGGTTACTAGTTTCCTCATTGTTGTGGGCATCTTTACTTAAATATGCTGATGTCCCACTTGCCTGTGTTGTTTCTTATAGATTTCTTATTATCTCTGGCGCTCTAGAGCTATTAAAGCAAAACTAATCTGGTGGGGGAGAGGGCTGTTACCCCACTCCCAGTCTTTCTGTTCACGTGATGCACTCCTTGCTTCTTTCCAGTTTCTTCTTTATTCACCTGTGGAGACATTGTTAACATTCTCCTAGCCTAAACAATTTCCAAACTATTATCCTTTCACTGAATTTTAAAGTTGCCAATTGATTGGGCCCAATTATTAATTTTAATGGTTTAAATTAATGCTTCTGCTTTACTCAAATTATTCTTTCATTAAAACACTATCTTACACACAACAATATTTGCAATACGTATTACAATTAAGACACACAAGACAAACTTGGACAGAACACAAACTTATTGTGTCATGACACAGAACCATGGTTTTTTGTCGTTGTTGTTTGTTGTTTTTCTTTAGCTGGCACCAGCGCTTTCTGATGATCTGAAAGACAAGAAAACATCTCTACCCCCATCGGGGTGGCCTATTATAACTTAAAATACTGCCTAAGATCTGCTAGGGGAATCGGTTACAGCTAGTTCCTTACCACTTTTATGGGCGAGTGAGCTATAACTTTACAAGAACAAGGGCGCTTCATCGGTACTCGTGACCTTCCACTCCCTTGAATTACCTCTAGAGTTGCTAGCCCTCCCCAACGGTGGCATGCCTTAGTTTCTCTCTTGTACCACAGATCAGGCTTAATGTGTGAAGCTATAATGCTTCTCCTTAGCACAAGGTGTTGGTTGGCCAGTTACTGTTCCTGCAAGCAAAAAGCTTTTATTTTCCTGAAAAGAACCATATGTACAATGTTCCAGGCTTACTTATGAGGGACAGTTGGTTTCAAACCTCGTCAAAACAGACAGGCAGTCTGCACCCACTTACAACCTTGGATCTGAGAGCAAGCTAAAAGTGTTATCAACTCAGCCTTGAACATAGACACAGTGAAGTTTCAGAGTTTGGATTCTTAAAACAATAACTTGGTTTTCTTAGAGAGCAAATTTAACCTTAAAAGTTGAATGCCTAACGCAAGCACTAACTAATTTGTGCTTTGTCTGTTTGCAATTTTAAGCAAGAGGACATAATCTAAAACAAAATAAAACTAGTTCATTTGAAACCCACAAAATAAAGTTACAATATATAGAGCTCATTCTTTTATGCAGTTAACTAATTAAGTTTCAGTAGAATCCTTAATTTTCCTTTGGGCTATTCCCGGTGGCAACTCCTTTCCTTCCAATATGGGCTTAATGATTGGGAGAGGAGTGTGAAGTGTTATGGCTTGAGCTTGGGTTAGCTCCTTTGTTTCTCTTAGTGCTGTGTAGGCTGCCAGAAGCACTTTTCATAAAGCGTGTAATTTAACTATGACCTCTGCCATAACTTCAAGCCAAACTGTATGGGGCGGCGGGGTACAGTTTCTCCTTCTTGCCATAAGGCATAGGACATCTCTGTGTTTCCCACAGTAAGGTACAAATGAAATGGGACCCATTACGGTAAATCGAACCTATAGACTGATAAGTGCGTATCTCGTTATCAGCTGTCTCTCAGAGCTTCCTCATGAGAGGGGGGGCTCATTCCCATCAAGCATGCTTCCTGAGCAAATTATACGGGGAGTAGGTACAAATTAAGATTCCCCGTTTTTTCAGATCTTTAATTAGTTCACAGACCGGAGCCATAGCTTCGGCTGGAATGCTGTACTGTTTTATCTTGGTTATAGTGGAAGGCGGGAGAGAGGGGGTTTGAACTAGCAAAGTTTTAAAGCCAGCTCCAAAAGCTCATTTTTTTCCATTAATTACTTTCTCCTTCCCCTCTCTAGCCTCAGGAGGAGCCGTTCCTAAAGGTGCTCCATGTCCTTATTTAGGGTTCGCACCTGGGTATCCAGGTTCTGGCATTGCTCCCAGAGTTTGTATCTCTCTCTCTGCACCTTTATCAGCTCTGTTTCTAAGTTCCAGTAGCTAGAGCAGGCTGCTTGCCACACACCCTTTAACAGCCAGATGCAAGCGCCTTTCCTTAACATCTCTTTATCCCACTTAGGGTTGCCCCATCCCTCTCGGGCAAACTCCTTTTCTATACAGCTAAAATCTATGTCAATCGTGACTGGCTTCATGCTGCTGTATTTGAACCAATAGCACAATCCTGCCGACTACGCCAATTCTGTCAGCCGACGGTCAGGGCAGTGTGTGTGTGTATGCTTCCGAGAAAAGGTTTAACGTCCGTGTCTTTACTGCTAGGACCAGGGTCCCATCGCAGAGGGTGGCCAGCAGGCCAACAGACGCCCCGTTATATAGAAAGAGCTTATTACACCTTAGATTTTAACTGCTAGAACACAGGGGTTCCTTCGCAGCGGGCAGCCTGGGAAAGGCTGGAAAGGTGCCCCAACGGATCTTGTCACCTGGGAGTGACACAGATCCAAACGCCCAAGCTCTCCTTATGTCTGTCCCTTTATGACCGGCTGAAGTTCTTTTAAATTGTGCTTGGTTCTGTTACAGCAACTGAAGGAGTCAGGTTAAAGCTTAAACAGTTACAGGTTTATTAAAAGACTTATAAAAGCATATGGTTACAATGGCTATTGCTCTATTTCTTAAATGCTAACAAATACAGATTTTAAAAATGGTTACAAAGAAAATAAAGATAGAAAATAGAAATAATGGTACCAAGTGACAGCTTAATCTTTAAAGAGCTCTAAGTCTATGTATATATATACTTAAACAAAGGACCACATCCAGGTACAATTTTTACCCCTTTCTGTGCCTCTCGACTCCAGCGTGTCAGGCCAGGGCCGGTCTCTCAATTCCTAGGAAAGACGAATACGAGGTGGGCGTCCCCTTGGAACCTCGGGAGATCAAACACCTAACCCGACCAGCAGATAGATGGTAGATTGACACTCAAAGAGAATGCGCTGCTGGACCTATCTTTATACCCCTGGGGGCCCGTATTCTCTTTCTTATCTAAGATGCCGAATTCTACTGGTCCGTTTTGTGGCGCCAGTTCTTACAAGCAAGTTTCAAGTTAATTTACACTTGCAAGAGAGATAACTAAATTGTGAGCACTAGACATTTTTTTACTGGGCGAGAGATTCCTCCCCCCGCGGATGGATGTGTGTTCGTATCAATATGAGTTAAGTCAAGGGCACTCCTTGGCAGCCTCTTGGTCAGCAATTGGCATATCTCTGTTTATAGCCATTCATGGTCACACAGCCTGGGCCTTCTGCTCTGTGTGCCCTGTATGCTCCAGGCAAGCAAAAATGGATGTTACAAGGGGGTTCCTGTCTGGCTACAACACTACACGCCTGTGATTGATAGCAACATTGAAATTCCCACTTTGCAATTCACCACAGACATACTTGTACACATCATACTTGATATTTTCCCTTACAGTAGTGCACCCAGAATCATGCTGTCCTGCTCACTGGGGGTAACAAGGGTACCAAAACCAAAGTCCAATGCAATAGTTAGTATTCTGAACACATTTCTTACTGTTGTTATGTAGCATGTTTTATTAAAGAAGTAATGATGGCCTCTGATTTACATTTGAAAAGGCAAAGATGAGGTCCAGACCCTTCATTAGTAAATAAAACTAAATACATTCGATGTTACAAGTAGAAAGTAGATGCAAGTTACACAAGCAGTAAATCTTATAGAAAAAAGTAATGACAAGGCACATGAACTGGAAAGTAGATACTACCAGTAATAAATCAGCTAGATACACACAGTTAATCTAGAACTATAAATTCTATATAGTTAATGGAACAGTTATGGTAAAGGAGTATGAAATACAGGTATTGAGTAAATTTAGATCTGAACATCCTGAAATTTTGGGAAGTTTATATCCAGGTCTAAGGACCAAACCATTGACTCTCCAATAGTGGGAACCAAAATCATGGATCCAGATACTGCTTTATTTTGTGACTGTTGAGATTTGGACCTCAATTAAAACTCAGGCATATCTCTGTTAAGTATTGAGTTGTGATAGTGTTGCTGAAGCCAGGTCATTGTTTAGTCATTTTGTGTTTTTGTTTGCAGATTAAAATGAAGAAGGCTCTAAACCCTGGTTTACACTAGGGAGTTATTTCAAAATAACCCCCTTTAGGTTGAATTAATAAGCAGAGCGTCCACACTATCAAGCCCATTATTTTGAAATAATGGGCTGGTTATTTAAAAATCTGTATTCCCGTTTTCCTCAGGGGATAATGCTAATTTCAAAATCGTTATTTTGAACTAGCACTTGTGTGGATACGCCACTACTGCTAATTTGAAATAATTGGCCTCTGGAGGCCTCTCACATCTGCAGTTCTGACCATTCTGGCCACACCGGGCATCTCCACTACTCCCCTTCTCCTGCAGAGCTTAAAACACCCAGCAGCAGGAGAATGGATTCTCGCACGTTGGAGAACAGTGAGAGTCATGTGCAAAACAGCAGCCAGCGAGGGAGCCATGACAGACCCCAGTGCTCCCTCAGAGCCTCCCACAGCTGCCAGCACTCCTGTCACTCCCTAGGCTGCCACTTGCCAGGGATGCAGAAGAGTTCTGGCTTTGACTGGTGTGGAGATCCTGGGTCTCATTGAGAGCTAGGGAGGAGACCAACCTCCAGGATCTCCACACCAGAAAAATTAATGCAGAGATGTATGGATGGATGGCCGCCAGTCTGGCCAACAAAGGCCACGCCCAGACCCTGGACCAGGTCCACATGAAGATTAAAGAGCAGGCCTACCGCAAGCTAGGGAGCAGAGTGGATGCCCCAGGGTGGCACTGCATAGTTGCTGCTACTACAAGCAGTTCAGAGGGGCTGGACATCTCCCCTCCCATTGTTGTCCCTGCTCTGATCAAGCACAGCAATGTGGTGGAGACTGATCCCATGCATGGGGACCTGGCAGTGGGAGAAAGAAGAGGAGACCCCAGTACCATTCTTTCCAGCAAGTGGCGTCTGCCACTCACACACACCTCTCCTAACCCCCATCCCCATCCTCCAATGAGCAGGGACAGAAATTCTCTCTTTGCAGGGCACCGTCAGTGCTGGACCTGGCATGTGTAAGATGCAGAAGGAAGCCAAGCCGCACCATCCTGTCCTCCTGCCCACAGGCTTCTGATCTGGCCAGCTCCTTCCGATGCCTTCTTGTCCTGGGACATGGGTGTAGTGATGCTCCCTTGGGATGTCTGTGCCCCTGCAGGAAAGTACCCTCTGTCTAGGCAATATATGGCCTTGCTCGAAGCATATCGCAGTCATCTGAACTGAGACCTTCAGACCAGCTGTGACCTTGGCACCTCCCGCACCATCTACCTGACTCCATAGGATTTGCAGGAGCAAAAGAACCTTCAAAGACCTTCTGCGGAAGTAGATGGCATGTCTGCAGTCCCTTGTCCAGGGGCTCGAGGAGGAGTACCAGGAGTGGGCCGCCAACCAGGAGGAGTGTCGACCCGACGAAGAGGAGTACCCTGGCTGACCGGGAACAATGGAAGGCTACATGGGACCAGCTGGTGAGCCAGTACAATACCATGTACTCCTGCATCATCTCACTGATGGAGCACATGGCATCATGCATGGAGTGGGCCACCAGCCACCCCCCTACCTATCCCCCATCGCTTCCCCTCTTAGCCCCCACAGAGGCCGCCGGGACCCCAGAACATGGGGCAGTGGGACCTTTCAGGCAGCTGAAGCTTCCTGACCACCAGGAGACAAGCACCAGTTCAAGTTCCAGACCTAGGCCTCTTCTCCTTTCCAAATTCTTTACCGAGTCTCTCCCCTGTTGTATATCCCCATAATAAATGGGGGTTCCTTCCCTGACCAGCCCACATTGATGTCAGTGAAGCATCCCTTGTGATCTACAAGGGCCTGTAGCACCATGGAGAAGTACCCCTTCCTGGTGGTGTAGACTGAGCCGTTGGTGGTTGGGGCCAGAATGGGAATGTGTATGCCGACTATGCAGTTGGGAAAGCCCATCCACAATGCTGTCCATGTTGCCCAGAGTGACAACCCTCCATAACAGCATGTGGTTTATGGCCCTGGCTCTGGATTTCCCCACATCAAAATGGTTCCTGAGAGAGCTGTAGCTGTCTGGCATGGTGAGCTTCCAGAAGGTGATGGTGACGCACTTCTGCAGGGGGATGGCGAGTCACAGTCGGGTGTCCTGTCACATGAGTGCAGGGGCAAGCCACATGCAGACCTTGAGGAGGTGCTGGTCGTCCCATTGCTGCAGGACAATACGGTCTCACTACTCCGTATTCATCTCCCACCACCAGAAGTGGCATTCCACAGTGTCCCAAGCATTGAGGGACATGCGCAGCAGCAAGAGTGTCCACACTGGGGATCGTCCTGCAGGTTATCACTGCGTCTGTTTTGTGTCCCACAAAGGGGGGAGGCAGTGGACGAGTGGCGTGTGAGACATGGCTGTAGAGAGGAGTCCTTGAACGCACATGTGCAGCTTGTCTGGCCAAGCAGCCACTGGAAATGTCCGCCCTCCTAGTGCCCTCCCAGAGGGCTTCCAGGGGCCCTAAGTCCGGGGCAGGCTTCAATCAGTGTAAAGGCGCTATTTCGAAATAATTCTGACTAATTTTTATGCTTCCCCATAGTGGGGAGATGATATTTTGATTTTGTTAAATTGGGAGTTAAGTCAATTTTACTTTCAAAATAATTTACTAGTGTAGACACGACCTGAGGGAGTAGGTGGTGTCTGGTTTCCCTTTTTCATGAGCAGCTGTAATGAAATGAAGGCATTCACTAGAAATGCATAAAATTAGCATAAATAGCATTTCCTGACTTAATGTGATCCATTATATACAGGGTTCACAGTTTGGTCCAGTAGCTCTTAGCACCCTCACCCTTAGCACCTTCCCCCTCCCCCATACAAATTGTCCCAGCACCACCCTCCAGTTGTTTTCCTTAAGAAAGGGTTATGCCTTTTGCTTGATGATTCAAAGAGACAGCACCAGATTTTACAATCCTAGCTTTCCAGAGACACAGTGGTTCCCATTCTAAGGTAACTGCCTCGGTGAATAGAGATGCCAAGGAAAATGCAGAAGAGCAGGTAACTTTTTCTAATCATGAGAGAGTAAAGGAAAATCTTACTGTATATCAGATTTTGACTTTTTCCTTTAGTATACAGTCATTGATTGAAAAATTTTACATCTTGCCTCAGATGTGTGTTAGACCCAGACACCAGCCAAAGTCAACACTGAATCATGTACAGTTTGGGGACCTGATTTTTCAGTAAATGTCTTTTAATAAGTAAATGTCTTTATATAATGGAAATAATTGTTTTGGGCATTCTAAATTAGTTTGGATAGAGCACTGAAAAATTACTGAAGGAAACCGTCTACATTTGCAAGACGATAGAACAGCTGATACACTATTAGGGTATGTCTACACTAGCTCCCTAGTTCGAATTAGGGAGGCTAATGTAGGCATTTGAAATCGCAAATGAAGCCCGGGATTTAAATATCCCGGGCTTTATTTGCATCTTCCCATCTGGGTGCCATTTTTAAATCCCCCTAGTCCGAACTAACTGCCCGCGGCTACACGTGGCAGTTAAACATTATTTTGAACTAAGTCCTTAGTTCGAATTAACTGTTACACCTCATTCCACGAGTCACAAGAAAAGGAGGGAGTAAAGATGGTTCCTCCATATAAATAGGATGAAAATGAAGTATACATTTTTCCAGGATGCTTTTTTTGTGGCCTTTCATTTTAGTGAAACTCTCCTGATACTGAATTAGGTTACGGTTTTTAAAAGGTTACTTTAGTTCACATGTGCCAAATACACAATCCACTTATGTCCAGATTCTGCAGATCTGAAAAGATAATTAATTATCTGTAATGTGCATGTACATTATGTGCCTCTTACAGCTTCATCTTTGGTTTTGTGACAAAGGCTTTGAAATAAAGTATTTGCTCCAGTTCCTTAAAATAATGTTTTCTCTTTCACATCATTTATCACGTGTTAGAAATAAATTGAAAGACTTTGCAACCAACTTTCATCCCAGAGAAATACTCCTTTTTGACATATACAAGACGTAGGAATTTAATGAAGCTTTTCTGGTAAATTAGGATCTTAAACAGCTACCTGATACAACAGACTGTAATTAAAGTGCTAATGTAGTTATTTGTTTCTCTTTGAATATTCCTGTAATTTTTTAAAAATGTTTTTGATCTATGAAGAAAATTACCGATACACCTGTTTTTCCCCTTCACTCTTTGTTTTGGTAGAATAAAATATACTTATAAAATCTAGACTTTAATATGGCCTTGCAATTATGGTTGAATCAGAATTTTCTCTTTTACAGGGTTCTTACTTCAGTATCTCACTTGTTTTAACCCTTTCTGTGAAAATGCCATGGGGGCATTCAACCAAATTTCAGCCACTAATTAATACCTGCATAATTAATACCTGTGTGTGAAATTATCTCCTATGTGTGTTTTGTGTTTGGATGCTGCTGGCTAGGTGGTGACATTAGGGACTACCAGCCACTCACCACTCAGTCCCTCCAATTCATTCCTGTACTTGGGGGAGAGTCACTGTTGCTCTTATTGTCATGGCAACAGTTTTCTTTGGTAATTATTTTACCTCCGATGATCACCCTGTTATTACGGAGAGGGTTCTAGGGAGGTCCTTTTAATGAAAGCAGACTGGGCTTTGATAAATGCTTGTTCTGCTTGGTGGGTTTGTACTATAATAAGTATCATTGTTTCTTTTGAAAGGGTAATTGTTCCTTTTTGCAAAAGGTGAATGTCAAACACCCCTAAGGCAACTCAGGAGCATGATTACCACCCTCAAAGCAAACGGTTAAGAAGCAGAGCAAATGCCCCAAATTGACTGAGAGTTCTATACTTAGATTTCACCAACCAAGTATTAAGTATAAACTCCTCAGGCACATGGAGTCCTATAGATGAGCCTCTTTGGGTACTTCGATCTATCTTGTCACCTAAGCAAGCTTACCTTTGTGATAGATGATTCCCTTCCATCATGAATCACAGTAAAAATCAGATTACTCATACTCCCAAAAGACCAGTCAATGACTGCAAGCCAGTTGTTCCTTGGATTTCACACTAAAGATGATGCTTGCAGGCAATTCTGTAATAAACTATCTAAAGATATATTAGAAAGGAAATGAGTTATTTACAAGATTAAAGCACATAAATACACATATACACAAATGAGTTCCAATCTTAAGTTTCAGAAAGCAGTAGAAGCTTCCGTAATAAGAAAGCTCTATATTTGTTTCAGGACTAACCAAGACTGAACACTGGGGATCTCTTGGCTATGCCTAGAAAAGAGTCAAGAGCAACATTCCCTCTAATCTTTTCCATCCATGTGCAAAATAAAAATTTTATGTGCACTGAGGCATGTACAAATGTGCACCACTAGTAGAAACAAAAATCCTAGCTGTGAGCAATCAGCTGTGCAGTATTTGAATCTCTCCAGAGCGGCCACAGAAGTACCAAGATTACAGGGAAAATGGTCAAGAGTCCAAACTTCAGTTTCTCCTTATTAGGGGTTTTGTCCCTTCCCGCTTTTTGCTTCAAACTTCACACTCAGCTGATGGAGGGAGTTCACTTGAATGTCTCTTCTTCATCGGATGAAGAACAGTGATCAATCAACAAATTATTTCATCCTCTTTGATGTTACACAATATTTCATCTGATATTGGGGGCCTTTCTTGTGGCCCACAATCTTATACCTTCTGTTGGAGGCCTACATTTCACAGTGGCTTACAATGCAAATGCTCAATCTTATCTAACAATATGAGATATTGGTCTTTATAAGTGAAATTATTGAATGCTTGTACGTTGCAGCATGTGCTAAAGTCTAAATATATTTTTCATAACTCTAATACTATTTTAACAATATTAACAGATGGGTTTGCCTGTTTATTTCCAGCTACGTGTTTGTCAGTATTCAAGTGAGCCATGGAGACCCTGACATAACCTGGCACTTGGTTGGCTAGTGTCACAGAGTTACATTAAAATAAAATACAAAATTACTGGTGCTCCTTTTCACGTATATTGTTTATCTAGTCTTTACAAGCTGGAGCTATGACTTTTCAAAATTTGTCTTTTTAGAAATCAGGAAATTAGCAGTGAGCCCCTATTCATTTTTCTATTACACTACTTTAAAAGGTCATTTAGAAGTTCCCGTAAAGCTGAAGTTTCATTTTAATAAAAACTACATTTTGTTTGAATACAGCTTAATTGCATTCAATATAGTGGTCAACTGAATAGTAAAATATGGACCTTTACAGGGATGACAAGGGCAACAAAATATACACATTTTTGTCTTCAGTGTAAGTGCTTCATTGTTTAAACAGAACATATATAAAAGTTCTTTTCATTTTAAAAAATAACGAAGGAAATTCCCAAACAACAGCCTTTGTATATCATTAAAATAGCTTTCATCAGTAAACTAACTCATAAAAATAATAAATACAAAGTTAAGAATTAAAAAGTATCTAATGGCTGCGAAGGTAAGTGCTCTCAAGTTAGAAAATGACAGAATCGGT
The DNA here is from genome assembly GCF_049634645.1 of Pelodiscus sinensis. NCBI lineage: Eukaryota > Metazoa > Chordata > Testudines > Trionychidae > Pelodiscus > Pelodiscus sinensis. The sequence goes on along the minus strand of NC_134724.1, from coordinate 44,387,565 downwards.
ATTGGCCTCTGTGAACCTAAGAGCATCACACTGCAAGAAGCCAACTGGCTTAATGGTAAAAGTCAGCTAGTCAAAAATTTGAAAAGTATAGCTTTAATAAAGAAGAAAATCTAGAAAATCCAGTGGAGTAATAATTGTTGGCAGAGCTACATGCTACCCAGCACATCTCCAGGTGGAGGATAGTAAGGGGCCTCTTTTCAGAGATTTGCTGCAAACTTAAGATTCAAGGATATATGTAAAAACACTATGAAAAGTTTTAACATCAATCCAAGCTCTTGGGAATCTACGTCATCAGATTGTAACACCTGGTGACAATTATTACAACAGGGCACGTCATTTTTCGATAGGACCTGTGCAAGTCATGCAAAAGAACTCCGCTTCAGAAGGAAAAATTCTCAGACTCATGAAAACGGAAGTAGACTGGCATGTAGCTGTTTTAATCAACTGTGTAACTCCAATGTTGGACGCATAAGCCACAAAAGAAGTTGCAGATCCAGGCACAACTCATAAATTGACACTGCCGCTGCTTACCACCATCTCTTGACATGAATGGGCCATATATAATAATTATTACTCAACTGAATGTCTTGCAAAGATTTAATGAAGAGTATTAATGGCTCTTTAAATTACTCAGAATTATGACCAGAATGGCTTTGGACATACAAGACCACTCTTACAAGCATAGTCCAGCATATCAGTTTCTGTATTCTGTTCAGAAGATCCTAGAACTGAACTATGATTTTCATGGAGAGTGCTCCACTGAATCATGGAACCATTGTTTTGAAAGAGATCTTGAGAGGTCATCCAGTTCAGAAGCTCTCAACCTTTCTAGATTACTGTTTCCCTTTCAGGAGTCTGTTTTGACTTGCATATCCCTAAATTACATGTACAGGCAGTCCCCGGGTTACATGGATCCGACTTACATCGGATCCCTACTTACAAACGGGGTGAGGCAACCCCACACTAGCTGCTTCCCCCCAGCAGACCAGGGAGACGCGAAGCTAGCGCCCCCCCCAGCAGACCAGGGAGACGTGGAGCGGCTTTTCTCAGCAGACACCTCAGCTTGAGAATAAAGGACTGAGGGAAGTGAGGTGTGGGAGAATAAAACTGAGCTCTGGAGAAATGTTTGGCTATGGTTTCCCCTACCATATGTACCAGTTCCGACTTACATACAAATTCAACTTAAGAACAAACCTACAGTCCCTATCTTGTACGTAACCCGGGGACTGCCTGTACTTAAAAAAACTACTTACATACACAATGAAACATAAAAACGCGAAAGTGTCACAGCACAATATTGCTGAAAACATGCTTACTTTCTCTTTTTTACCATATAATTATGAAATAGATGATTGAAATATAAATATTGTACTTACATTTCAGTGTATATAGTATATACGGGAGTATAAACAAGTCGTGTGAAATTTTAGTTTGTACTAACTTCACTAATGCTTTTTAGGAGCAGGTTGTAAAACTAGGCAGCTATCTAGATGAGTTGCTGTCCCCTGGAAGACCTCTGCATACCCCAGAGGTATATGTACCTCTTAGTTGAGAAATGCTGATCGAATTCCTGGCTCTCTGTCAGAACTGGGCACACACTTTTTTTCTTTAAATCCAACATGTTAGATAGTGCAGGGTTTGTGACTTTTACACATATTTTCAACATATTGGATCAACTGTTTAGTGATTGTTGGAAGCCTGGAATGATCCATCTGCTTTGCTCCATTAGGACACACATTTCAGACCCTGGTTTTACTACTTACATGTAAAGTAATGCTCTAAAGAGCTACTACAGATTTGATTTGTCTTTTTTTTTCTTCTTGACATTGCTTTTCTAGTTATAGGTAAGTTATTATACAGACTCAAAAGATGCATAATGTGAGTTAGGTTTATTTTTCAGTTTATGAACCTCTGAGATTTGAGCAATCTTAGTGCAAAACTGATTAATCCCTATGTTTGTGTCTTCAACATATTTATGGTTAATAAATCTTCTGCTAACAATCCAAAAACTAATGGTATCAAAGAAAGAGAGCTCTGAGGGGAAGTAGTAAAGATGACTTGCCATAAAGAAGTATGTAATGCCTCTCTTTGTCAGCAGCCTTGCTGGAGCTATAAATGTATATTATTGGTGTGAAACCTCACAGCAACCATAATGTACCGATAGACCAAGAATGGGCTTATTATGGAACTTTTGCATCCAGTAGCAGATATTTTTCCATGACATTTTAACAGGCTGTATAACAACTTAATACTTTAAAAAAGCTTCCTTGAAACTTGTAATTGTTCTATAGTATCCACCCTGACTAATATTTGTGAGTGAACAACTTTCTAGTACTGTATATACACTCTGACGGTATATCTACACTGCAAGGTCAATTCAAAATAACAGCTGTTATTTCAAATTAACTTTAATATCATCTATACATGCAAACCGCTATTTCAAAATTAATTCGAAATAGCGGAGCGCTTAATTCAAATTTGGTAAACCTCATTCTGCGAGGAGTAACGCAAAATTCGAAATAGCTATTTCGAATTAAGTGCTGTGTAAACACTTAATTTGAAATAGGGGCCCTCCAGCCCTTCCCAGGGAGCCCTGGTGGCCACTCTGGGCACAGCCAGGAAAACTTACTCTCCTCTCCCCCAGCCCCGGAGCCATTAAAGGGGTAGACCCTAGCCACAGGGCCTGTGCCAGCTCCAAGCCTGCCAGCCCAGAGCCAGCAGTGGCCACCGGGGATCCGACCCAGTGGTCCCAAAACATGAGCCAGCAAGCCACTGGCAGCCAGCCCTCCAGGGCAACCACAGCACGTGGCGTGAGTTTGGCATCCCATGAGGGGGTAGGAGTGGAGAGTGGTGTGTGAGATGCAGCTGCAGAGAGGAGCCCTGTAAGCACGTGTCTCAACAAGCAGCCACAGGAACTGTCTGCCCTCCTTGTGTCCGCCCAAGAGTGCTTCCGGGGGCTTTAAATCTGATGCAGGCTGTGGGTGTGCTGGTTTGAAATAACACTGAGCTGTTTCAGTGCTGCCTTGTAGAGTGGACCCGCCGTTTCAAAATTATTATTTTGTGAGTTCTTTTTTCAGTATAAGTTATTTTGAAATAATTTGCTCATGTAGACATGTCCAGTGAAATTATTGCTAAGCAATGCATTATGTTTCCATGACCTGCCCAATACATTCCTATGCAATTTCAGATGAAGCTTTTATTTTTTTCCCCTAATTTATACATGCATCCAGTGTACACAGTCTTGCAAAACTTTTTGAAAGAGACTTAAGTGGTTCACAAACACTATGGATTCAATATAATTTCACATAGGAAATTATTGGTTAGCTTGGAGAAGATAGAGGTTAATATGAGAATTGAAACATGGATAAGAAATTAAAAGGTGTGACTAATGGATGGTATTGAAAAGTGAAGTATCAGGCATTAGGGAGGTTATTTGTGGAGTTCTTTGGATCAGTCTTGGGACCAATCTTACTTAGCATTTTTAATGCTGATCTTGGCATAAAAAATGAGTGTGTACTGATAGACTTTTCAGATGACACAAAGTTGGGAGATATGCCTCTGAATACAAGAGGAGAATGCTGGTGCAGGGTGACATTTTAAACTGAGACATGCTAATATAATTGTTAAATTTAGGCTTCACGTCGACGTTAATTAATTTTAGTGAAATCGTTTGGGAGCTGTGGTAACTTGAGTAGGTAACCTTTGGAAGGATATGCAAACCCCACACTTGGTAAAGCAGGTTTAATGAGCTAATGTGGGCTAGTCTGGTACTGCCCCGCCACACCTGTGAGAGATATGAGAGTCTGAGGAGAGAGTGTTCATTGACAACTGCAAAAGAAGTGTATTGCCTGAGCTCTGAAGCCTGTACTGGGGTGGTAGAACATCTGGATTTTGGGGAACAAAAAATCTGTTTGAGTGTGAAGGCCCAGCCTGGGCCAGCGGAACACAATGGGGAAGGAACATGGTGGCAGTACCAGAGTAGCATTCTGTCTACACAGAAAATGAGCCTCATCTTGATCTATTGCTTTAAACCCAGCTAAGGGGGAGCAGCCATAAATTGGTTGCACTGCCCACTAACTCCTGATTGGTTTTAAGGCTTTTGGAACTAGTAATATCAAAAGAGCGTTTCATTAACTTCTGCAATATGTCCTAGTAATATTGTATCTCATGCTGAGCAGTTGGAAAGGTTACTGACTCAAGTGAAAGGTGTAATATTACAGCTATTACTCAGTATTAAGCCATCATAGGCCTCTAGTGTGAAACACTAAGCATACCTTTTATTATTTCTTTTTAACTGCTGTACAGAGAACTCGCAGCCTGGGCCAAGATGATTCTGATTTCTCTTTATTCGCCTTCTTAATAGCTTAATACGGCCCCAGTATTGTATACCATATTGCTTAGACTTACTTGAACAACCTCCAGGGATTCATTTTGTAGGGTGAATTTTAATGTCCAAAGAAAATTAGACACAATCCTATTCACTGTCAGAGATGCTGTTATTGCATCCCTATGAAATTACTTTTCTATGTCTGCATTTATCACCACATGCAACTTGATGCAAGTTGAACATTTAATTGTGATACTCATTTTTTTTCTATAGACCGATAGACATTTAGGTGTCTAACATATGAAAACTGTTAGCCTTAAAACATCTTTGTCTCTGTTACCTCATATCTAAAGACTGGACAATGGATAACCGGTAGAATGATATCTAATGTTATATATTAATATAGAACATAAAATCACATATTAACAAATAAGCTTATCTATGTTACAAATAGCAACTTAGATTACTAACGCTAAAATAATTTTTAAAGATCATATTTGTTTTTCACTATTATTGCTGTTTGTTTATCAGTTTTATTTTCGGGGTCTCCGTTTTTAACATTTGAGTTGCAATGAAATTTTGCAGTGAGCTACTAATAGAAGATCAAGTAGAAGAACTTACAGGGTTTAAAGGAAAACAAATGGCAGTCAAGACTAGTGTCAACATTGCCTTATTTGTGATGTGAAGCCCAGGACCTTGTAAGACTGAAATTGTGTGGAGTGTTTCATATTTTTCTTTTAAAATGTATACATTGAATATGATTGTTGACAAGATGGAAGCACTTTTAAAAGCTAAAATAATTTTTCTCCTTTGCATCTTGCTGTGAATAATCGATGGACTGTGTGGGTTGTTTTTTTTTTCTTTTTCAGATAACCTTTTTCATGCTATTGTCTGCTGTGTGTGTAATGCTTAACTTGGCTGGTTCCATCCTCTCGTGTCAGAATGCTCAACTGGTAAGCTCCCTGGAAGGCTGTCAGTTGGTGAGTAATGAAGAACAAATCTTTTAATAAGGGCAAAGGCTTTTATTTTTCCTTTTTGGAAATCATTAAATAATCAATTTCATTTCTGTTATTTGATGCTGCCTTTAAATCTAAACTCATTATTATTTTGTTCAAAGACACTTTACAGAAAAAGTGCACTATTCTTTATATGATATTGTTACCTCAAGTTATTACATAAGTTATTACATTAGAAGTCTATGAAGGGCAACACCTGTACACAATGGGTGAAATCTTGGCCTCATTAAAGTAAAAACTCCTGTTGAATTCAGCAGGGCCAAAATTTCAGCATCCTGGGCAAACTGTTAGTTATGTTTCCCTATTTGTGCTATAATGTTTTAGTCACCAACTTTACTACTACAGTCTGATAAAAAGCTTCAATTGCAAACACATTACCTAGTACAATAACATAGTGAATCATAAAAACATGAACTTATCATGAAGGCATGTATTTGTGTGTCTAGTATAACAAAGATACGTTATGCATGTATATAGTAGGTTAGTGTATGCTAACAAGGAAAAAGTATAGCTAAAGCTGTAAGAATATTTGTGGCAACACTAATAAGGTATTAAGATATGTAACAGAAATAATCCCAGAAGTACATTACAACACTCCTGTTAATACGTGTCAGAATGATGTTTACTTTTTGCAGCATTGTTACACTCTTCCCTAGGGGTAGGCAATAATTTTTGAAGGGGGTGCCCACTTCAAAAATTTCCAGAGTCGTTGCAGGCTGCTCTGGCGGGGGTGGAGCTTCAGGAAAAAGGGGCAGGGCCTCAGATGGAAGGGGCAAAACCTTAAGTAGCAGCAGTTGAAAGCGCTCGCACCTCCCCTGTGGTTCCCAGGCAACACATTAGTGGCGGGGCTGAGAGTTATGAGCCCTTATAGCTCTTGCTATTTCGAGGGCACAAACTTCAGCAGCCATCCAGAAGGCACGAGCCCTTTAAATAGAAGCAGTTGAAAGGGCTCCCAGCTCCCGGCGTGCTGCTAACGCATTGCCTGGGAACCGCCAGGGAGGCACAAGCCCTTTCAACTCCTGCAATTGAAAGGGCTCATGCATTCTGGCAGCTGCTAGGCAACGTGTTAGCAACCGCAAGGAAGACACGAGCCCTTTAAATAGCAGGAGTTGAAAGGACTTGCACCTCCCGGGTGTCTCTCAGGCAATGCACTAGGGGCAGGGCCGGGAGCTGCCGTAGGCTGGATGAAAGGTCTAGGCAGGCCAGATCCAGCCCTCTGACAACCTCTTGCCCAGCCCTGCTCTTGACTCATATTTAATTTGTGATCCCCTATGATCCCCAGATCTCTGTTGGTAGTATTCCTTCTTAGGAAGTCATTTGCCGTTTTGCACGTGTGCAACTGATTGTTCCTTCCTAAGCGGAGTACTTTGCACTTGTCCTTATTGAATTTTCATCATATTTACTTCATACTGTTTCTCCAGTTTGTCCAGATCATTTTGAATTTAGCACTTGCACTTGCACCCTCCCAGTTTAGTATCATCTGCAAACTTTATCCGTGTACTCTCGACACCATTATCTAAATCACTGATGAAGGTATTGAACAGAAGCAGACCCAGAACTCATCTCTGCAAGTTCTCGCTTGATATGCCTTTCCAGCTTCACTGGGACCCGGCAATCTTTGGATCCCTTATGCTGCCAAGCCAGCTGAGTCCAGGCACTATTTCTAGCTCTGGACTTAGTAAGACACACTCCCCAATGCAGACCTCCTACCTGGCACCCTTCCTTGGGATCTGAGAGTCTACATTAGAACCAAAACTAGTGCTGCAGCTTCCCAAGTCATATATACATGCTCCTACCAGAGTAAAGTCTTTGAGGTATTCTGGTGTAAAGTTTAACTCTTTGAGGACAAAATGGCAAATACAATACGGGAACATTGTGTATTTTTCTTGATATTACTTTGGTATCATTTGCCATTCTCCTTTCCCTTTCTCTCTAGTTCCAAGCTCATTTGTTACGTATGTACTTTGTATTGTCAAAACAAAACACAGTCCTCCCCACGTAGCTTTAATCCAGTTATGTGGCTGACTCATGATTTATGTACTGTAGATGTATGTTCTGTACTCCGAGTAAGAATAAAAACGTGGACACGGACTGTGATAAATATGCAAACTGCATTTATTTTAAACAAATAATTAACAGCTAAGCATCATTAGACCCAATCCTCCATACCTTGCATGTTTGATTCTCTGATTTAACTTTGCTTGGGACATATCAGGAATTTGATATCCCAGCCATAGAGACTCATTTTGAAACAACATTGTTTATGCTTTTTAGAAGGATACCTTGTAAATTAGGGTACATGAGTAGCATTCTGAATTATAATTCAGGGAGCCAAATTAAGTGAAGCATAGCTGAGTGTTGAGCTCTGAGAGCCTCAAGGAGCAAAACAGAGAGTAAACGATCAATTAGATCACATGTACCATTAAAAATTAATTAAAGCAAATTTGTTTTAAACCATTGTTATTATTTAAATGGGGTAGGATTGTTGGTAGTGAACATTGCCAATAATAAATTTAGAATTAAGTTTGTGTTTTCTAATTGCAAATACAATCTCAAAGAGAGAGATGTCGTTTATTACAGCAGTTCTAAACCAGCAGTTCAGGGTCCCCTGGGGGCTACAAGCAGATTTCCGGGGGTCTGCCAAAATAAACCAGAGAGGAGAGCCAGCATTAGACTTAGTGAAACCCCGGGCAGAAAGACTGAAAAACAAAGCCTGAGCAAATTAGCTGTTCACAACCCCACTATTGTGGGGCCCTGGACAATTGCTCCGTTGGCTATCCCCTAACAACATCCCTGGCTTTTTAATTTACTATATATGCAGAGAAACAGTTGTGGCACAGATGGGTGATGGAATTTTTACAGCATGTTGTGGGGGCCTCAGAAGGAAAAAAAGGTTGAGAATCAGTGATTTATAATATCCTGTCTTGATGGGTGATGTATCTTCTTGCCAGTGTGACTGTTATTGGAGATACCACTTATAACAGGAAGATTTTTAATTTATATTGCTTTGGTCACTTCTGAAACTTGATTATACATTTATGACTTGCTCTGCACCTCCTGTGAGGGATTGGGTGCACTCTTTACTCCCTTGGAATTCAGTAGGACTTGAGAACTTTCAATACTTCCATAGATTGACCATAAAATGTTGGTTTACCTCATTACTTAGGTCACTGACATACAATATTTTAAGTCCCATTAACTATATAACTTGCAAAGTTTGGTGCTGGTGAGGATCACATCACCCTTTACAATGACCTTTTGATCTGGTGATCATAGGAAAGTGAGCAAATTATCCACCAGGATGTAGCTCAGGGATGGGCAATAATTTTTGAAGGGGGGGCAGTTCACGAGTTTTGTCCGAAGGGGCAGGGCCTCAGGCAGAAAGGGCGGTGCCTTGGGGAAGGGGACCATTCCCTGTAAGTGTGGCCCACCCTGAAGGAGACTCTGTGTGGTCCCCCACCTCCAGTACCTGATTGGCCTGGGGATGGAGGGCCACATGAAGTCTTTGCCCCCACCCCGCCCTTCCAGGGGCATGCAGCAGCTAGTGAGAACGGCCAGCTCTTTTGAACAGCTGCCAGTTCCCTCTGGTGCCGCACACCCCTGGTGGAGGGGAAGAAACTTTGTGTGCTCCCCCCATCTCCTGGTCTTGATTGGCCGTGGAGGTGGGGGAGCGGCAGGGTGGCCACGGGTTGGATCAAACAGGTTGGTGCACTGGATCTGTCCCGCAGACCTATCTTGCCCACCCCAATGTAGCTTCATAACTTGGAAACTGACACATGCAGTGAGGCTGATGGCTCCATTAAGTTTATCTAGCAAAGTAAATTGATGTCAGTCCCATTTTCTATAAAAATAAACTTAGCTTTTATTTATGTTTGGGGATGAAATTCTATTTTAATTTCAATCTAACCTGAGTTTTATTACAAATTAATACAGTGGTTCCCAAACTTTTTGGCATCACGCCCCCTTTTTGATTTTTTGAGAAACCCTCATGCCCTCCCCCCCCCCAATAGCAACAAAACTTGTTGAGCAAAGAAAAAAAAAAAAAGGAACTGACCGGGGCCAAAAAACAAAAATAGCAGCACCACTTGGGAGGGGAAGTATCGGAGGGGTAGCCGTGTTAGTCTGAATCTGCAAAAGCGACCAGGAGTCCTGTGGCACCTTATAGACTAACTGAAGTGTTGGAGCATAAGCTTTCGTGGGCAAAGACCCACTTCGTCAGATGCATGTAGTGGAAATTTCCAGAGGCAGGAATAAATATGCAGGCCAGGATCAGGCTGGAGATGACGAGGTGGATCCAATCAAGGAGGATGAGGCCCACTTCTAGCAGCTGATCTGGAGGTGTGAATTCCAAGAGAGCAGAAGCTGCTTTTGTAGTTAGCGAGCCATTCACAGTCTTTGTTTAATCCAGAGTTGATTGTGTCAAACTTAAAGATGAACTGTAGCTCAGCAGTTTCTCTTTGAAGTCTGGTCCTGAAGTTTTTTTGCTGCAGGATGGCTACTTTTAGATCTGCAATTGTGTGTCCAGGAAGATTGAAGTGTTCCCCTACAGGTTTTTGTATGTTGCCATTCCTAATATCAGATTTGTGTCCATTGATTCTTTTACGTAGGGACTGTCCAGTTTGGCCGATGTATATAGCAGTGGAGCATTGTTGGCACATGATGGCATATATTACATTAGTAGATGTGCAGGAGAATGTACCAGTGACAGTATGGCTGATCTGGTTAGGTCCTGTGATGGTGTTGCTGGTGTATATATGTGGGCAGAGTTGGCACCGAGGTTTGTTGCAAGGATTGGTTCCTGAGTTCGAGTTATTGTGGTGCGGTGTGTAGTTGCTGGTGAGAATATGCTTCAGGTTGGCGGGTTGTCTGTGGGCAAGGACCGGCCTACCTCCCAAGGCCTGTGAAAGCGAGGGATCATTGTCCAGGATGGGTTGTAGATCACTAATGATGCGTTGGAGAGGTTTTAGCTGGGGACTGTAGGTGATGGCCAGTGGTGTTCTGTTGGTTTCTTTCTTGGGCTTGTCCCATAGCAGGAGGCTTCTGGGTATACGTCTGGCTCTGTCGATCTGTCTCCTCACTTCCTCGTGTGGGTATCGCAGTTTACAGAATGCTTGTTGAAGATCTTGTAGGTATAGGTCTCTGTCTGAGGGGTTGGAGCATATGCGGTTGTACCTCAGTGCTTGGCTGTAAACAATGGATCGTGTGGTGTGTCCGGTATGGAAACTGGAGGCATGCAGGTAAGTATAGCGGTCGGTAGGAGGAGACAGATCGACAGAGCCAGACGTGTACCCAGAGCAATAAAATTAAAAATCTCTTAGTTATTACCTTCATCAGCAGTGATTTCCTTTGTCCCTATTACCTATATTTTAAATAGTAGGTGGCTTATGTGAGAAATTTAGTTTTAAAAGTGAAATACAAGTCATTCGTTAATTATTGTGTGTGAAAGGTTCAAATAATATCTCTAATTTCCTACTGAACATGTTAGAAATTAAAATTTTAATTTTTCAGCCTAATGGGCATTTTAAAGGGGGAAAATGGAAATAGCTACAAAGAAGCTTGCTTTCCCACCCAATATTATTTCTTTTAATTTCTAGACTCTTTTCTTTATTCTTGGATATGAGGGACTGGTGCATTTTTACAGGGGCTAAAAATTATTAACATTTTGAGTAAGGCATTAAGGGAATGCTTTGGGATACAGGAAGTATCCTTAAATAGCAACACCGCGTCATTAAAAGCACCCGCTATTTCTCAAAATGTTAAGGGATTTGTCAGAATAGTGCTTTATTTTGAAATTTGGCACAGTGTAGATAGCAGCAAATTTCAAAATAAGCTCTTTCGATTTAGACTCAGAATAAGCTACACAATTTACATACAGCCAATTGCGTAGCTTATTCCGACAGAAGGGTGCTGTCTAGACGCACCCTAAAAGTGTTACATCATTAGGACGATTGTGCCTGAATATACCATCAAGAACCCAGTGTTATAGACTGGCAGCAAAATCCAGCAGTACTGAATCACTTTATCACATCTGGGGCTCCCTCTTGGGATTTCATGCCCAGCATGCAGGAGCTTAAGAGCCTGGAAGGAAAGAAACTGCTGTTTATTATTGTGGGTAGGTCAATAGTGCTATTAGCTGGTTCTATAGGAAGGTATTCCTTTGCTGGAAGGATTGTTAGTATGATACAGTATCTCTGCTGGGGAAAGAATTTAAAGGATAATATCATAAAATACACAAATGTGGAGGAAAAATCCAAACAATTTGAGACTACATGAAATGATGGGAAAGACATTTATTTAAATACCAATCGTTCTGCAATTACTCAGAATGGCTACTAAAAATAAGAGCCTTTTTTAAAGCTCACAGTTTTTAATATGACACTTAGATTGGGCTAAACTCCGTGACTGAGGGTATATTGGCTTTGCAAAGATGTCAAGAACATCTTGCAAATTGGAAAATGACTAGGGGTATGTCTACACTACAAAGTTAATTCGAACTAACAGACGTTAGCTCGAATTAACTTTGATAGGCGCTACACATGCAAACCGCTAGTTCGAACTTAATTCGAACTAGCGGTGCGCTTAATTTGAACTAGGTAAACCTCATTCTACGAGGACTAACGCCTAGTTCGAATGAATTAGTTCAAATTAAGGGCTGTGTAGTCACTTAATTCGAACTAGTGAGAGGCTAGCCCTCCCCAGCTTTCCCTGGTGGCCACTTTGGGCACCACCAGGGAAACTCGTCTGCCCCTCTCCCGGCCCCAGAGCCCTTAAAGGGACACGGGCTGGCTACGGTGCCCGTGCCAGGTGCAAGCCTGCCAGCACCCAGCCAGCAGACCCTGCGCCTGGCACGGCTCGAGCCAGCCACCCGCTGCCACCCAGCCCTCCGCCTCTTCCCGGGTCCAGGCTGGCGGCTCCCGGGAGCCTGCCCAGGTCCGCAAGAGGCGGGCGCCCGCCTGGTCTAGAGCAGACATCGTGGACCTCATCCACGACCTCCGCACTAGGCACTGGAAAGTGGCCGTCTAGGGCAGGATAGCTGCCAGCCTGGCCACCCAGGAGCAGGTTTGCATGAAAATCAAGGTGGTCCACTGAGACCCCTGAGCTTAGAATGGCCGTACTGGGTCAGACCAAAGGTCCATCTAGCCCAGTAGCCTGTCTGCCGACAGCGGCCAACACTAGGTACCCTGGAGGGGATGGACCAAAGACAATAACCAAGCCATTTGTCTCGTGCCATCCATCTCCAGCCTTCCACAAACAGAGGCCAGGGACACCATTTCTACCCCCTGGCTAATACCACTCCATGGACCCAACCTCCATGACTTTATCTCACTTCTCTTTAAACTCTGTTCTAGTTCTAGCCTTCACAGCCTCCTGCAGCAAGGAGTTCCACAGGTTGACTACTTGCTTTGTGAAGAAGAACTTTCTGTTGTTAGTTTGAAGCCTGCTACCCATTCATTTCATTTGGTGTCCTCTAGTCCTTCTATTATGGGAACTAATGAAGAACTTTTCTTTATGCACCCTCTCCACACCACTCATGCTTTTATAAACCTCTGTCATATCCCCCCTCAGTCTCCTCTTTTCTAAGCTGAAAGGTCCCAGTCTCTTTAGCCTCTCTTCATATGGGACCTGTTCCAAACCCCTGATCATTTTAGTTGCCCTCCCCTCTCCCACTCTCTCTCTTCCCCTCTCCCACCTCCTTTTCCCAGTCTCCCCGAGTTTTGGTCAATAAAGAGAGTTTCTATTTTTGAACACACGTGTCCTTTATTTTGTACATCAGGAAGGGGGGCTAACGAGGGGTAAGTGGAAGGAGGTGAGGGACAAATGGGGTACGAGCCCCTGATGGGGAGGACTGGGCTGGCTCTGCGGGCTCCTCGGGGTGGAAGCTCTCCTGCAGCCCCTTGATTGCCCCTCCCCACCCCCCCCGATGGCAGCCTGCGGCAAATGCAGCCGGGCTGCTGGCCGAGGGCTGTGTTGTGCCCAGTGTGGGCACTCAGGGCACTCCAAGCCAGGACTGCTTTGCAAGCGGGGAACCCTGAGAACTGTCTGTCCGGGGTGGGGGTCGGGTCCCTTTAAGCACAGCCCTCAGCTAGCCTGAGACAGCAGCTCCATGCTCTAAGTCCTAACCTGATGCCCTGCCGGCACTGCTTCCGGCCAGCCTTAACCCCGGTTCAGGGTCCACTCTGTGTGGACATGCTAGTTTGAATCAGCAAAATGCTAATTCGAACTAGTTTTTAAGTCTAGATGCGCTAATTCGAATGAGCTTAGTTCGAATTAACTAATTCGAACTAAGTTAGTTCGAATTAGTGCTGTAGTGTCGACATACCCTTACACATAGATCATGAAGGCCAAATAGCTTTTAAAACTATTCAGATTGTGTATAACAAATTATTTTGTTAAATAATTATTTTCAAAATTCTGAGATCAAATTGATGTTAAAATACTCTTATTTTGCAGCATATTCTCTCTATGGTTTTATGCCAAGTAGAAACAGATGGAAGCTAGTATATCTTTCAATCAATCTCTTGTTTCAGGTTCAGCAGAACTGAGAAGAAAACAGTATTTTCAATATTTAAAATGCAAGCTGCTAAACACCCTTGAAACATTCAAACTCTTGGAACAAGAGCCGGGACATAATAGAGTTCTTTTGGTGGAGTTTGGGGTGAGGGATAGCTCAGTGTTTTGAGCATTGGCCTGCCACACCCATGGTTATAAACTCAATCCTTAAGGGGGCCATTTAGGGATCTGGAGCAAATCTGCGAGATATGGTATTTGGTCTTGCTGTGAGGGAAGGGGATTAGACTTCATGACCTCTCAAGGTCCCTTTCAGCTCTATGGGTATGTCTACACTACCCCCCTAGTTCGAACTAGGGTGGTAATGTAGGCATACCGCACTTGCAAATGAAGCCCGGGATTTGAATTTCCCGGGCTTCATTTGCATAAGCGGGGAGCCGCCATTTTTAAATGCCGGCTTGTTCGAACCCCGTGCCGCGCGGCTACACGAGGCACGGGCTAGATAGTTCGAATTAGCAAGCCATTCCAAATTATCTGTACGCCTCGTGGAATGAGGTGTACAGATAGTTCGGAATGGCTTGCTAGTTCAAACTATCTAGCCCGTGCCGCGTGTAGCCGCGCGGCACGGGGTTCGAACAAGCCGGCATTTAAAAATGGCGCCGGCCGGCTTATGCAAATGAAGCCCGGGCAATTCAAATCCCGGGCTTCATTTGCAAGTGCGGTATGCCTACATTACCACCCTAGTTCGAACTAGCGGGGTAGTGTAGACATACCCTATGAGACCAGTATCTCTTCTGATATCTGCCCTGAGAGCTATGTGCTAAGCTTGCACAATACTTGAAGTTGGCAGAAAGGATTGGAGGGTGTTGCAGGGGCACAGTTCAGTGATGTTTGGTTTCTGTATCAAACTAAAATAGGCAATCTGGGAGAAGGTTAATATAAAAATAGATATGATGATGTATGTATTTTTAAACTGTTATAATTTCAGTTTATTGTGTTAAAAATCTTTACAATATAATAAAAATATAATCTAGAAAAAAAAGACAGCCAATAAACAATTATTTTCAAATTAGAAAAATACACAGTAGACAAGTGAATTTGGATAACTGTCTCCATGGAGATGCTGAAAAAAGTTAAAAAGATGAATTGAATAAAAGTGAAGTTTATGTGCACAGATTGAACTGCATTCGATTGCGTGTGGATCTCTCATGCAGGAGTAAAGTGGCTTCGGTTCACTGACATTTAATCCTCCTTCGAGTTTACCTTTCCTGAGTGGATCGGGACCTACTGGTAGATCGTGGAGCCTCTGACAGGTGGTGCTGACTGGTTTGGCCAAGAGGCTGTCAAGTGCCTACACGTCAGGTGCCCCTCCCCCTACTGCTGCGCATCTCCTGCCCTTTGCCTTGGAGCTGCCTCCCCCCACTTCTGGGAGCCTCCTACTTTCTGTGCAGGGCAGGGGAGGGAGAGGAGGGCGCTGATGTCAAGGGGCCCCCTCCCACCGTGTATCCTCTCTCTGCAGGGCAGTGGAGGGAGGGGGGCACAACAGGACTTGGGATGAAGTTTGCTGGCTGCTTTTGGGAGTGGTGCAGGGCCAGGGCAGGGGTGAGCCTGCCTTAGCCCCACTGCACTGCCACCCAGGAGACACCTGAAGTGAACAGTGCTCAGTCAGGGTCTGTCTACTCTACAAAGTTAATTCGAACTAACAGCCGTTAGTACGAATTAACTTTCATAGGCGCTACACATGCAAACCGCTAGTTCGAACTTAATTGGAACTAGGTAACCCTCATTCCACGAGGGCTAACGCCTAGTTCGAATTAGCTAGTTTGAATTAAGGGCTGTGTAGCCCCTTAATTCGAACTAGTGGGAGGTTAGCCCTCCCCAGCTTGCACTGGTGGCCACTCTGGGCACCACCAGGGAAACTCTATTGCCCCCCTCCCAGCCCCGAGCCCTTAAAGGGGTAGACTCTGGCCAGACGGCACTTGACACAGCCATCCCTGCCAGCGGTCTCTGCCCCGACCCAGTGGCCCCACCATGAGCCAGGCAGCCAGTGGCAGCGAACCGTCCCCTGCCCAGTCCCCCAGCACCCAGGGGCCAGCCAGGGGCCGTAGACAGCGCGCGCCCTCCTGGACTAGTGCGAAGATCATGGACCTCATTGAGGTTTGCGGGCAGGCCCCCAACCTCCATGATCTCCACACTAGGTGGAGGAACGCGGCTGTCTACAGCCACATAGCCGCCGCCATGGCCCGAAAGGGACACAGGCGCTCCCGGGAGCAGGTGCGCCTGAAAGTAAAGCAGCTGCGTCAGGCGTACGCCAGGACCACCAGGGGCGGCGCCGCAGCAGGGGCTGCCACCTGCCCCTACTTCCCCGCCCTCGGCCGACTCTTGGGGGGCGGGGCGGTCTGTGCCAGCCCGGGGGACAGCGAGCCGGGACCAGAGGGCCCTGACCCGGGCACACCGGAGGGGCCACCACCAGCTGTTTCAGCAGGGTCGTCCAGGGAGACCGTACCGGGTAAGTAGTTCGAATTAAGTAGTTTGGGGGGGGAGGCGGGAGGGAGACCAGAGACCACGCGCGTGGGCCATGCCTTCCACGGATCACGCAGACACCTGTGCACATGCTCGCACGTGCCATGCCACCCTTGGGCAGGTGGCTCCAGCTGCGTGACACCCAGGGGCCATGGCCCAATAGGCACATGCTTGTGCGAAGAGACCTGACATGCTCCCGACCCCGGGGCGGGACCCAGCAGGATGCTTTCCCTTCACATGTCCCCTCTACACGGAGGCAGGGGACATCTCCCCCTCCCCCCCGCCGCCCCGGCCACACTATACATGGCACAGGGACATGGGTGTGGTCTTGGGGCAGCTCCCAGTCCCGGGGAGAGCCAGACATCCTGACCATGGCCTCTGTACAAGCACAGCGGCTCTGACGGTGCAGGGCATGGTCACCCTCACGTTGCAGGGTGGGGGAGGGGGCTGGGCATCATCCTCTGCGTCCCCAGGGAGAACTGACCCCTTCTCTTCTTTCTCTACAGCTGCACCAGCTGCTCGTGCAGGGCGCACCCCCCCGCCCGGGACATGCTCCCGCACCCGCGGCCTGCTACGGACCGCCAGCACGGAGCAGGAGTACTGGGACCAGCTCCTGGGGGCCCTGCGAGCCCTGCACCGCACACTGGAGGCCTGGATGCGGGCAGACCTGCAGCTCCGCCAGGAGCAGCTGGCTGAGCTCCGAGGGCTGAACTCAAACCTACAGGCCCTGCTGCAGAGCATGGTGCCCCGTGCTGGTCCTGCGCCTGCTGCCCCCCCAACTGCTGTCCCTCCTCCCACTCCTGCCCCCCTCCCACCTCTTCCTCCTCAACCCCCACCCCCTCTTCCTCAATGTCCACACCCCCCATCTCAACCTCCGCACCCTCCACCCCATCCCCTTGGGGACACTGAGGCCCCCTCCCTCGCCGTGCTGGGAGGCGGTTGGCCCGGCGAGACCCCCACCCCAATCCCTGAGTTTCCACACCCCCTCCTTTCCCTTGCTTCCCCCTTCCAGCTCCCTCCTCCCAGTTTTCCCCCTCCCCTCTCCCACACTCTCTCCTGCCCTTTTCCGCCTCCTTTCCCCCGTCTCCCCACAGTTTTATTCCCCCCCCCCCAGTTTTGTTCAATAAAGAGAGTTTCCTTTATTTTGTACATCAGGAAGGGGGGCTAGGGAGGGGTAAGTGGAAGGAGGTGAGGGAGGAATGGCGTACGAGTCCTCAATGGACTGGGCTGGGCTGGCTCTGCAGGCTCCTCGGGGTGGAAGTTCTCCTGCAGCCCCTCGATTGACCCCCCCCTCCCCGGATGGCAGCCTGTGGCAAGTGCCACCGGGCTGATGGCCAAGTGATGTGATGTGCCGAGTGTAGGCACTCAGGGTACTCCAAGCCAGGACTGCTTTGCTGTCCCTCATCGAGTTAGACAAGCAAGCGGGGAACCCCTGAGAACTGTCTGTCCGGGGTGGGGGTCGGGTCCCTTTAAGCACAGCCCTCGGCTAGCCTGAGACAGCAGCTCCATGCTCTAAGTCCTAACCTGATGCCCTGCCGGTACTGCTTCCGGCCAGCCTTAACTTCGGTTCAGGGTCCACTCAGAGTGGACATGCTAATTCAAATTAGCAAAACACTAATTCGAACTAGTTTTTAGGTCTAGATGCACTAATTTGAATTAGCTTAGTTCGAATTAACTAATTCGAATTAAGTTAGTTCGAATTAGTGCTGTAGTGTAGACATACCCTTAGAGCCTATATCCTGAAACCCTGCCTCAGTCATGAACCCCCTTCTGCACCCCAAGTCCCTGCCCTAGCCTCAAGCACCCCTGCATATCCACACCCTCCCAGAGCCTGCACCTAGAACCCCCTATGACACTCCAACTGCCTCCCCCAACCTCAGCCCAGAGCCTCTCTTGCACTTCAGTTCCCTTAACCCAAGACCAGAGCCTGCACCCCACCCCAACCCTCTGCTCCAGCCTGGTGAAAGTGAGGGAGGATGAGAGGGAGAATGGGGTGAGCAGTGGCGGGGTCTCGGAGAAGGAGGTGAGCCAAGGGTGTTTGGGTTTGAGGTAGATATTAGATTGCACTTAAATTCAAAAAGTGATCTCATGCTTAAAAAGGCTGGAGACCACTGGTGTAGACAAACCCTCCCAGGATTGAAAGTGGGATTCAGAGTCCCTGGTTATGGGTTCAAATCCAGCCTGTGTTAGCAGTGAATGAATGAGTATTATGTACTGGCAACCATTCAGTGACCTATTTGGAATGAATAAATCCCAATGAATTCACAGGGGGGAAAAAAGCACAGCCACAATTGTAATTATTTGTCATTTTAGAAGAATCTCTGAATGTGAAATAATTTCTCTACCTCCGAGTCAGAGTTGAAGCATACTGATAAAATACGCTTGGGCAATTTGCACTGCTCCTGGCCAGTGTTCCCCGTAAGCCACCCTTCCCAAACACTCAGCTTAGTGGAATCAATTTTGTTATATGCACAGAGGCATATCCAGATGTTCAGCACAAGAGCACTCACAGCCTGCCACAACTCGCAGCATGTATTTCTACTGGTGGTGCACATTTGCACTTGCCTCTGGGCATATAACAAAATTTATTCCATGCACAGGTGGAAAAAATTAGAGGGAACATTGCTGTGCTGTATCTATAATAGGTGAGAAAGTGAGTCATTAAGTGAAAGTTTACAATTTATGTTGTGGATTTCTCTGGATTGGCTGAATCCAAATACTTATAATATTCCAATATTTGGGAATGTTTGGATTCATGGTTTTAGTTGGCTACATTATAGAGCAATGATGTGTAGATCACATAGGTTCATCTCCACTATGAATGGAGTCTCTGTCATTGTGATTAGGTCATGTCTGATCTGCAGGCCCATTGGAACATAACATTTCCATTCCATGGACTAGCAGTGTTTTGCAGTTACATGACATTTAATTTGAAAGTTTCATTGTAAGTTTGGACAGCTGTAATACCTTGATTGTTAGTGCTGCCTGAATAAAGACAAGCATCAAGCCCTAAGTGAACAGCTTTTTTGCTTGATATCACACTGCCTTTTCCCCATCTGTTGTGTGTCGATGTGCGTGTGTATACACACTCCAGAGTCCAGACTTGGAGTTTAAATAACATGTAGCCTATATTTTCAGGACAGCCATAGAAGATTGTATAACCTGACCCTCTAAAAGAGGATGTGTGTCCTACAAAATACATGAACAGTCCATTGCTAAGCATTAACCTTAATGTTTAATGTTGTCAGCACACAAATCACAAGCATTTTGTTAATATTTGTAACCCCAGACTGGAATTTCAGAATGTCTCAGTTCTAATGAGTGAGAAAAGATGATTCTCCTTTTTACTTATATCATGTAAAATTATATAAAACAGAAAATATGGAGTATTCAAATGCTTCTCAGAAAGTTAAAGGATGGTTGAAGAGAATATAATTCCTGTGAATCGGTTAGTTAAACAAATTCAGTAAAAACAATCAAACAAACAAATCCTTTGTATTTTTTCCTTTCATAGAGATTAGCCACATTTTTTAGTGTGAAAATTAGCATAGTTAAAGGTCACTTTCATTAAAATGTACAGAGTGGGAATTGAGATTGTTCTCTTCAGGTTGGCTATTTATGTATCAGGTCACTATACAAATATAAACTCCATGTAAATTTAAAACAAAGGAAGAAGATTGGGAAGTACATATGGTGCTCAGAGATAAGGATAAACTATCGCCATTTACTATCTAAATTATCCTCGAATCATAAGCTCATTAAAATTTTCAAGAGCAGATTAGTGTTGTAGGGAGGGTAGAAAAAAGGCTTTGATAGTCAAGTGAGTTACCTTATTATGTAAAAAAAAAACCCTAAAAACCCACTAGTTTGTGCTGATTGACTGTTGTTAGTACTTTTTTTCATAGCTCATTTTTGGAAAACAGATTTTTCGATTCATCTCCAATATCCTTCTTAAGCAGATCTGAGTGACAGAATCATTTTTCTGTGACAGCACTTGGGAGGATTACAATTCACTAACTTTATTACAGTGACAACTCACACAAATGTGAAAATGTATTGTGTGTAGAGAGGTTATATGGAGTATTGTATAATCCTGTTTTGAAGGGCAAGATTGTTCTCTAGGTTATGTGATATAAATAAATCCAAAATATACAGGGTATTTATGAAAAAGAATTAAATTATATTGGGCATGTTTTAATATAGTATTCAGTAGAGGAGATTCAGGATTATGGCATATGAAGAAAGATTTTACTCTTAAATTCTTAGAGCTGCTGAGATGTTAGAGAAAATGTCATAATACTTCTGCTAAATGTTGTATGTTTTTTAATGTTTGTCATTATTTTTCACGTGAACATGAGAACTTTGTTTCTTGGCAGAACTTTATTTCTCAGTCATTTGCCTGTTGCCTAGAGCAGACCTATAAATAAATAAATAAATAAATAAATCACGTTTTACTAGATAATGAAACATTTTAAATGATGATTTTGCAAAAAACTTTTGATGATGATGATGAAAGTAATTTTTTCACAAGCAAAAATGCTTTCTTATTCTTTCATGCAGAAATTAGCAATAATAATAGTACTTTTCATTTGTGACAGGATCATTGTTGTTTTCAAAGATGTTTGAACACCCTAATTAGTATTGCCTCACCATTCTCTTATAAAGTATTATCTTCACACAAGAAATCATCCCCCTTTGATAGTAAGAAGTCATGGAAAAAATGTTTAATTTGCATAAGGTCACACAGTGGACTGCTGTCAAAGTTAGCACTAGAATCCACACGGATTCGTAAGCCTCTTCCCTAATCACTCGAGCAGGCTGATTTCTGTGCACACAGATTGCACTAAGCCTGGGACTAAACCTCCTTGTGGCTTGTATGGAGGGCTGCAGGCAGAGCTGTGTGCCTCTGTCGCGTGGCTGGGGCTGCATCTGTTGGTGTGAACCCCTTTACAGCTTCCCAGGGCTGGCCAGGGCTGTGTGGCTGTGGCTGTGGCTGTGGCTGACATAGGAGCTGGGACTGTGTGCCCCTGTAAAGCAGTTGCAGCAAGTTCTGGAGGCGGGGCTGTGCTTCCCCCGCACACACCAGTGGGGCTCCCACTCTCCTCCCCATTGGGCTTCAGTTGTCATTCCCCCCCCTCCCCCGCGTAGCTCTTCTCCCCTCTTATTTTTAGACTTTCATAGGCTCCCATTACATTTTTGTTCACCCTGTCCGTGGTTTATACTAAAAATAACTGTGACCAATTCTTATCTTTATTCATAGTTATGGCAGTTGAATGATGCTCTGGTCCTTCCTTAGGCACAACTTTCTTGTGTGAAGCTAAGCTAACCACATAAACCATACTTGTCACAGGAGATCCCTAATTGCACATTCATTATTTCTCAGTGTCAAGCTTGGCGCTCTGTGGCCTGAATTGCATAACTGCTGAACACTCATTGCTGTAACTGCAGTTAATGGGACCTGTGCTGTGAGCATATGAATGCAATATAATTCGGAGTACTCTAAGAAAATAAAACGTGGGGTTTCTCAAATTGGGTTCCCAAAATGTGTGGATACTTTTGATTTTAATCTCTCTTTCTGCTTGAAGATTGCATAGGCACCCTTCATTTGAGCAGTCCCTAACCTCTGAGTGCTTGATTTTGCAACCTTAATAACGTTCTTTTATGTAGGAGGGGATGTGCATGCATTCCTGTGGGTGGATGTACAAATCCCAGTTTTCAAATGTAGGTATCCTAATAGATAGTCCAGAACAATGTGGCAACCAAATCTGGGATTTGATTTCCTAATAAGATTTGAAAATTAGGATATCAACAGAAAGTGTCTCTCACCAGAGACCATGTATCTGCTTGGGTGATGTGATGCCATTGCAATTCAACATACAAAACCTAGTCTGCAAATGCAAATAGGAGAAGTTACAGTGTTGCACTTTCTCTGGTGTACTTTAGTTTGTGTATGAAATTATTCCTATCAGCGCTTCTCTGTTCTGCATACTCCCACTTTGTTTTATGTAACACTTAGGGTGCATCTACACAGCACCGTAACTCGAAAAAAAAGACGCAATTTGTACACTATTTTGAAATCGCTTATTTCGTCATTTGGCGCTGTCTACACAGCGCCAAATTTTGAAATAAAGCGCTACCCCAAAATTTCCCTTACTCTTCCTAGAATGAGGTTTACATGGATGTTGGAATAGCAAGCCCAAAATAACAGGCTTGCTGTGAAGACGCGGGATAGCTACTTCAGGATACTCTGATCTCCCAAAATAGCATTGCAGTGTAGACATACCCTCAGTGAGGAAAAAGATATTCCAACTTATTTTTAAATGAGTTCTAGTTTACTTTATCATTTTTACTGTTTAATCTTCTAATGATTTCCTTTGTTACATAAAATGTATAAGTGTATTTTAGGCATGTTAATAGGGTAAAACTTCAGAGTGATGAACACCTTGGGAATGGAGGTTATTCATAACGCTGAATAAAATGTTATGGCTGTTCTTTCAAAAGGTTACAACAAAACGTTGACTTAACACAGCTTTGAAACTACTATGCAGAGGAAAAATGTTGCTTTTAACTTTCGTCATTTAACAGACAGAAGCACAGAAACAGTTTTCTTTTCTTGGCAATTTTTTAAAAACTTTTTCTTTATTTTTAGTAGTTCATTTACAGTACTGTACTGTATTTGCTTTTGTCTTGGCTGCTGCCTGATTGTGTTCTTCTCGTTCCATAGCTTCCTAATTCTAATATTCATAATTCTAAGATTCTACTTTGTTCACATGACTGTTGTTGTTCTTTTTATGCTGTAAATTAGCACAAAACGTTGTACCTGAAGTTTCTAGAATATCATTGCAATAATAACAAAAACAAATCTTCTCTCTGTTGCCCTTACATTTAATCTTGTTTTAGGAAAAATTACTTATTTCCCATTATTTAATCTGAGCCCCAAAGTGTTTTAATAATGTCTTCTTATTAGTGCTCCATCTCCTTTTTATTTGACTTTTATATATTTGTTCTGCTGAGCTGAGTGTCATGCTGTTATCAAAGAATTGCAGCATGAAAGAGAGTTACTAATATTTTTAGGAGAGACCCGATTTGTTCAACTGCAGTCTTTGAAATTAAATTGAAATAAAAAGGAAGGGTAACCAAATGACACTACATTGCCACATAAAATATCTCTGTCTAGGAATGTCCATCTCTTGGTCATTAAGCCAGAAGAGGTTCAAAGATGTTAGTACATCTAGAGCAGTGCAAAATGTGGGCCAAAAACCTTAAGCACACAGGTTACCAGAGTTGGGTTTTTGTTACAGAACACAAAAGAAAATCTTACATTTCCAGGAAACCTAGGTGGCTTTATGATTTTCATTTAAAACCATCTGAATGTTTTTATGAATTTTCAATGGGAAGGTTGGATTTCCTCCTGACTTTGCTTTGACTTTTTTGGGCTATAACCAGAAACCTGAAGCTAAATTTATGGGATTTTCACATTGCAAGCATGCTGCATCCCAAGGCAGTGTGGCCCAATAGCCCACAGTCCTAGGGTTCAGGGTAGCACAGCCTAATGTTTAGAGTCAGTAAGAGTCAATAACACAGCCTTATAACTAGAGTCAGTAACATAGCCCTGGCATTCAGAACAGCACAACCTAATGGCTAGAACAGGATTGGGCAAAATATGTCCCAGGGGTCGGATCTGACCGGCTAAGCCACTGAATCCAGCCCGCAGACCACCCTACCAGCACCCTAAGGCACACAGCTTAAAGTGCAGTCCGTGTGGCTCTCTGCTCTGGAGGGAGGGGAAGGCTTTGTATGATCCCCAGCCCAATCCTCAGCTCCTATTGGCTGGAAACAACAAGCCAATAGGAATTGAATCCAGCCAATCTCTCAGATCCTATTGGCTAGAAGCAATGAAGCTGGACAGCACAAATCTCTTCCCCCTCCAGGAGCTGAGAGCCACATGGAGGGAATCGCCTGTAGGTCTAAGTGATCTGGGACTGCACCAGGCAGGAAGCCCAGTCTTCTTGGAGGTGCTGCAGGATGCTGGCTTAAGTAAGCACCTCCCAGTCAGAACCTGCCTCTGGCACCTCTGCCCCTACAGATCTCAGCTCCCTCCCCTAGGTCACCATCCAAACCCTCTGCACCCCCCTGCCCCAGGTCACAACTCCCTCCCAGACTTGTCACCGCCTCCTAGAGCCCTTCCCTCCAGGCCAGAATCCTCTCCTGCACCCTCACTCCTTCCCTGACCCTACAGCCCAATCCCCTGAGCCAGGTCACAACCCCCTCCTTCATCCAAACTTGCTCTCAGACCTCCCACCATCTACTGCACCCCAGTCCCTTACCCTGTGCACCCTTCTGCACCCAGTTTCCACCCTAGACCTCACATCTCTTCCACAGAAAAATGTAGCCCTTGTCAACTTTCCAAAATCTTGGAGTATCCCCCCCTCCGGAAAAAAAAATTATTGCCCACCCCTTGATTAGACTCAGTAACACAGCCCTGAGGTCCATGACAGCACAGCCTAATGGCTAGAGTCTCAGAGGTTTGGGGCAGTAGCCCCAGCAGGGGGGTTCTAGGCCCACCCTACTCCACCAGACCCAGATCACTTCCTACCAGATCTACCATTGTGGGGCTCCACATAATCTCTGGGTCCTCTGGTTACACAGCACCAGCCTCTCCCTGAGGCTTCTCCAGCTCTGGCAGCTTGGTGCAATCTCCCAGATCTCTGGCTCCTGTCATCCAGGTCCCTGGCAGTTACCTCTGAAGCTCCTGCACCTTTCTCTCTGGTGACCCCACCCAGACTGAGCTGAGCTGCTCCCTCTTATACTACTGCAGCCATTGGAGCATGCTCAGTACGACTGGCAGGTGGCATTAGGGCCTCCTTGGGCCGGTGCAGCGTATGCATACCTTGTCACCCAGTGTGCAGCGGCAGTCAAAAAAGCAAATAAAATGTTAGAAGTAATTAAAAAAGGGATAGAAAATAAGACAGAGAATATCTTATTGCCTCTATATAAAACCATGGGACGCCCACATCTGGAATAGCGCGTACAGATGTGGTCGCTTCATCTCAAAAAAGATATTTTGGCATTGGAAAAGGTTCAGAAAAGGGCAGCAAAAATGATTTGGGGTTTGGAACAGGTCCCATATGAAGAGAGATTACAAAGACGTAGGCTGTGTCTAGACTATATCCTTCTTTCGAAAGAGGGATGTAAAGTAGACAGATCGAAATTGCAAATGAAGTCAGATTTGAATTTCCCACGCTTCATTTGCATAATGACGGCCGCGCATTCTTTCAAAAATGGGTATTTCAAAAGTGAAGCCACCGTCTGGACGCAGTTCTTTCGTAAAAGATCCCTTTTTCAAAAGATCCTGTAAACCTCATTTTTTGAGGGGTACAGGGTCTTTTGAAAATGGGTTATTTTTTCAAAAGAACCATGTCTAGACGGCAGTTTCACTTTCAAAATACCCGTTTTGTAAAGAACACATGGCTGCCATTATGCAAATGAAGAGCAGGAAATTCAAATCCCGGCTTCATTTGCAATTTCGATCTGTCTAATTTACATCCCTCTTTTGAAAGAGGGATGTAGTTTAGACATGCCCTTAGACTTTTCAACTTAGAAAAGAGAAGACTTAAGGAGGGATATGATAGGGGTCTATAAAATCATGACTGGTGTGGAAAAAGTGAATAAGGAAAAGTAATGTACTTATTTCCACAATATCAGAACTAGGGGTCACCAAATGAAATCAATAGGTGGCAGGTTTAAAACAAACAAAAGACAGTTTTTCTTCACTCAGTGCACAGTCTAGCTGTGGAACGCCTTGCTAGAGGATGCGGTGAAGGCTAGAACTTTAACAGGGTTCAAAAAAGAGCTAGATAGATTCATGGAGGTTAGGTCCATCAATAGCTATTAGCCAGGATAGGTAGGAATGGTGTCCCTAGCTTCTGTTTCTCTGGAGGTGGGTGACAGGGGAGAGGACTTGGCCGTAGCTACAGTCCATATACAGGAGGCCTTGTCGGAAGTGTCCCTCTTGGCCCCACTCCCAACAACAGTCACGTGTTCTGGTGGTCTTCGGGGATTTCTTTGCTGGACCTCTTTCCTCCCCTACAAGGACTTGGCCAAATTGCCTTTGGTGCTCTGGAGAGGTGTTTTTGGCATGGCCAGGGTAAGAGGCGAGTGAGTACATATTCTCTGGAGCCCGCCTGGCATAAGTTACTCTATTAGCCGGGGCAGCCAGCAGTCAGGGAACACTCGATGCCTTTATTAGATCCCAGACATGATCAGGTTCAGTATCAGATTCATTCTCAGCTTTTGCTCCCAGGCTGTGGAATTCTCTTCCTCAAGATATTCACATATTTTCGGCATCAGGCTACGGCCACCCTTTTTACTCAGGCTTTTATTGGTGTTTGAGTCTGTGTGTTCCTCCTCTTGAGACATTTTTAGCAGTTTTTATGTTCCTCTGGAGGTGTCGTAATTCAATTTATATATATATATATTTGTAAGATGCCTCAAATATTTTAAATAGAGAGGCAGGGTAAAAGTATTTTAAAATAAATAAATAACAAATATGTGTAGTTCATGTGTCTTCTGCCTAGGGGTAATGTTAGAGCCCTCTGCCCATATGGAAGAATTCAAAGGGAAGTTTAGTTCGTAGGTAGTACAGCTAATCAGTGACAGAGCCAGGAATATAATCTGGGGATCCTGACATCTTTTCTCACTTTTTAACTAATAAATGTTTACATTGTCAAGAGAATCCCTTGTCTAGTAGCATCAAAGTATGAAAGAAGGAGAAAGGTATCTAAAAAACCACTGACTTTTCACTCCTACATCTCCTTTTCAGACTTTCCCCCCAGCAGGATCCTACCAAATTCATGGTCCATTTTGGTCAGTTTCATGATCATGGGATTTTTAAAACACTACATTTCATTATTTCAGCTATTTAAATCTGACAGTTCACAGTATTGTAATTGTAGGGGGTCCTAACCCAAAAGAAGATTGTGAGGGGGCATTGTGGTATGGCCACATTCACTTCGGTGCTGCTTCCTGCAGAGCTGGGACTTCTGCCAGCCGTCACCACTGTCTGGCAGCAGGACAGTAAAGATGGTATGGTATGGTATGGTATTTTAGCCTTCTTATTCCTGCACTGCTGCTGGCAGGGGACTGCTTTCAGAGCTGGGTGCCTGGCCACCAGCCACCTCTCTCTAATCACCTAACTAGGAAGGTAGTGCAGAAATAAGGGTGGCAATACAGGCAGTCCCCGGGTTACGTACAAGATAGGGACTGTAGGTTTGTTCTTAAGTTGAATCTGTATGTAAGTCAGAACTGGCATCCAGATTCAGCCGCTGCTGAAACTGACCAGCAGCTGATTACAGAAAGCCCGAGGCAGGAAACCCCGTTCGTAAATGCGGATCCGACATAAGTCGGATCCGTGTAACTCGGGGACTGCCTGTACTCACAATAACCTTGTGACCACCCCTCTTTTGGGTAGGAACCCCAGTTTGAGAGATGCTGGTTTCCCCAATGAAATCTGAAAGTACACACACCAAAAAACCCTCAGATTTCATGGAAGAGACCAGATTTCATAGTCCATGACATGTTTTTCATGGCTGTGAATTTGATAGGACCCTAAGCATGAGGAACTAAGAAGATGATAGAAGAGACTGAAATAAAGTTGCATATTGACTTTAACAGGTTTTAAAAAGAACTAGATCAATTCATGGAGGTTAGTTTCTTCAATGGCTGTTAGCCAGGGTGGGTAGGAATGGTGTCCCTAACTCTGTTTGTCAGAACTGAAAATGGCTGACAGGAGCGGAATCACATGATGATTAACTGTTCTGTTCACTCTCTCTGGGGCATCTGGCATTGGCCACTGTTGGAAGACAGGATATTGGGCTAGATGGATCTTTGGTCTTAACTAGTATGGCCATTCTTATGTATATTATCAGCAACCAATCTTCATGTCTGAGATGAAGTTCTAGTCAATAGCTTTTTTTTGTTGTACAAATTGCCCCATTGTGCTCTGTAGAAGTAGGACAAATCAGCTTTGAAGTTACTTTCTATTTGCCACATTATAATTATGATATTAGTTCATGTAACAGACCCTACTTATTTAGTTTTACCTTAATCAGCAAAATCATATTTCACTCAGGGTATGTGTATGCAAACCTTACTCCTGGGAGCAATTCCATTGAAATCAAGAGGACTGCTGATGTGATTAAGAGCTGCAGGATTTTATTCCAAATTGGTGAAGTGCAATGCTGTGTATGGTAAATAATTTAACACTTTTTCTTTTAGGGTTTTACAGCTGCCAGAATGTTGTACACTTCAACCTGACTCAAACTACTCAGTTTAATAGTGTAGATATAATGCAAGCCTGCATCTCATCACTTTGAGTGCTCATGTTAATTAGCATAGTGCTTTAGGTCATTTAACTCTGCCACTTTGGAAGGTGACAGCATTAGGTAAGCTCTAGATATACTTGAAAAGTGGCATCAGCTAGTTGTGAGGAGCAAAGATTAGTCTTTAAATTGTACTTTTTATAAGTTTGAGTAACAAACAGTTCCTTTTAAATGATACTCTACCAGACTAAAATATGGCGGTGGACTTTCAAGTGGTAGTTTAGTGCAGATGTCAGTTTCAAAATCACTTATGTATGCAGTTTCTTAAAATAGAATCAATGAGGGAAATAACAAGCTAATGCTCTGAATCACACTCTGGTGTTCACAGGGTGCTGGCAAGTACAGTAGTCTCAATGCACAAGGCAAATAAATGCTCATCTTGACTTGACATATTTCTGTCAGGCTTATTCATTTTTATAGCAAAAGGAATTTTTGCAGAACAGTTGAAGTGGTACTGAATTTTTCCATAGGGATAGTTGCTGCGAAGCCTAGAATACATATGGTGGTTTAAAAATAATATAGTAAAATTTCTTTATGGTGGATTTTAACTATAAAAGTCTCACAGAGAAGGGAATTGTTTTTAAATCAACAACATATTTGGTTTAACTGAGAAATGAGGGACTTCCTCAGCATTTAAAGAATTGTAATCTACATGTTATATATTTTAATATAAATATGATACATGTTACTAGATACTATGTGTTAGTATTTTGAGATCACTAGCATATATGGCTACTTTTTATGTTGTTTGTACTACCTGTGATTAATACAATCACTAACAAAATTACTAGTAGTGATTTTAATTTTGATTATAAAAACTTAATTGGAAAAAAGTTTCCCGCAGCTGCATTGTTTTTAGAACCTCACTTAAAGTCAGTGGGAGCTCCATGAGCAGTCCCCACATGTGTTTGAGAAACATAATTCTGGTACTTTTTCAAACTTCCTTTCACATACACAGTTCTGATAGTAGTTTTATATCAATAGATGCTATGGTCCAAGAATTGCTTATTTTAATCCACTTTCCACCATTGCTACATGCTCTATCGATTGTTGTTTTAGTTGCTTTATCTCTTAGCTAACCCATATTTTGGTGTTTTAGGCTCGATTTTTTTCACTTACTGCCCTAGGTACTCAGTCAAACTTATAGCAGTTCACTGTCATCTAGGATTTGGAAGAATCTCGGTGTTGTCAGTCTCCATGTGTGGGTTGTCTATTACTCATATTGTATTAGTGCCCGCTGGCCCCAGCTAAGACTGGCACCCTGTCGTGCTAGAAGAATATTTAGATAAGTCAGTTACATTCAAGATGAAATTCATCCTAGGGTACTTAAGGAACTAGTCGATGCAATCTCAGAACAGCAATTATCATTGAGAACTCCTAAAGGGCAGGTGAGTTCCCAGATGAATGCAGAAGTGTAAACATAGTACCTATCTTTAGAAAGGGGAGCCAAGAGGACCCAGAGAGTCATAGACTGGTCAGCCTAACATCAATGGCTGGAAATATAATGAAACAAATTATTAAACAGTCAATTTGAAAACATCTGGAGGATAAGAGCATTATAAAGAATAACCAGCATGGATTCATCAAGAACAAATGGTGCCAAACAATGTGATTTGCTTCTTACTGGCCTAGTGAATCAGGAGCAGCAGATGATGTGCTAAATCTTGATTTTCATAAAGCTTTTGACAGCCTTACATAACGTTCTCATAAGCAAACTAGGGAAATGTGATCAGGATGAAATTACTGCCAAGTGTGGGCATCACTGTTTGCCCACTAATATTTCTTACTAATTATTTTATTACTAATTAGTAACTAATATTAGTTATTAATATTTCTCTCTCAGACTGGAAAGGTGTATCTAATGGAGTCCCACAGGGATCAGACCTGAGTCTGGTACTAGTCAATATTTTAATTAATGACTTGTGTAATGGAGTGGAGACTATGGGTGCATCTACATTTCACCTGTAGCTTGAAATAAGCTGCGCAGTTTGAGCTATGCAAATTACGTAGCTTATTTCGAGTGTATTTCGAAATAGCTTATTTCGAAACATCCCTTAAACCTCATGAAGCGAGGTTTACAGGGACATCGAAATAGCACGCCCATTATTTCAAAAACTAGTTTGTAATAATGGGCACGCTGTTTAGACACAGAAAATGCTATTTCGAGATACCGGAAGTATCCCGAAATAGCGCCACTGTCTAGATGCACCCTATGCTTATACAATTTTCAGATGGCATCGAACAAGGAAGGATTGCAAGCACTTGAGAAGCTATGACTAGAATTCAAAACAGTCTGGACAAGTTGGAGAATTGGACTGAATTCAACAAAATGAAATTCAATAAAGATGAGTGCAAAGTACTTCATGTAGGAGGGAAATACAAAACCATAAAATGTGAAATAATTGGCAAGGCAATAGTACTGCTGAGGAGGATCTGGCCTAGAGTGGTTCACAAATTGAATATAAGTCGTATTATGCAGATGAGAAAAAGTCCAATAATCTGGTATATTAACAGAATTTGTTTATAGGTAAGAGGCAGGAGGTAGTTTTCCTATCCTACTTGGCACTCCTGGGGCCTCACCTGGAGTATTGTGTCCAATTTGGGTGCCACATTTTAGGAAGTAGGTGAACAAATTGGAGAGAGTCCAGATGACAGGAACAAAAATGGTAAAAGGTTTAGAAAACATGACTCACGTGGAAAGGTCGGAAAAAACTGAGCGTGTTTAGTCTTCACAAAGAAGACCAAGGGGCAACCAGATCAGTCTATGGATATCTTTAATGGCTGTTATAAAAGATGATGGCCATCTGAAGACGTAAAGGGCAGATTAAGTAGCAAGGAAGAGTTAAATTAGATATTTGGAACATAGTTCCTGTTAAAGTGTGCACCTGCGTGGCGGTGAACAAAACATTCTACCCCTGCCCACGTTCTCTGGAGAGCTGCACAGCAGCACACATGCAGCACATGGCTGCTCCAGTGGGCGGGACCAGCTGAGATGGTGTGGTGAGGGAGCCGCTGGGGCCGGGGTTCTGGGAGAGCCGGGGCCTATTCTGGTGGCTAGGGCCAGGAATGCAACCTGCCGCACGGCGAGGGGTGTCTGCTCCGGCAATGGGAATGGGACCTGCCTCTTGGTGGGGAGAGGGCATTTTCTCCAGCAGCCAGGAGCGTGTATGTGTTAACAAATTGTGTGCCGCAGTGTCGCACATCCAGACCAGTGCACGTAACCTCAATATTGGTGTGCAAGCCAAAGCTCACTCCGCTCATGTTGGAAAATCTTAGGAAGAACACTGTGCCTGAGGTTCCCCACTGCGTCCACAGGCCAAATCAGTGACCTGGCGGGCCAGATCTAGTCTGTGGGCCATAGTTGGCCCAGTCCTGCTGTAGACCATACTACCTCTTAAATAAGTTTGAGAATTTATAGTGAAGATTTGTTGTCAGGTTAGTGAAAGATCTGACTAGTGGAAAAGAGTTTAATAAAATACAATAATAAATGTTAATTTACCACTTTTCATACAAATGCTACTTCTCTTTCTCTCTCTAGTCCTCTCCTTTCTAGTCTGATCTCTTGATGGCTGTCATTCATTGAACTTTTCTTTCTTGTTGGGCTGCTTTCTCTTCCCATTCCCAGAATGTAAGAGCTGCAATACTGGGTCAGACTGAAAGTTCATCTAACCAAGTATTCTATCTTCAACAGTGACCAATACCAGAGCTTCAGAGGGAGTGTGCACAGAACAGGGCAGTTAGCCTCACCCATCCCTGTCATCCTCCAATAGCTGTGGATGGATCTAGCCTCCATGAATTTACCTAATTCATTTTTAACTCCAGTATACTATTGACAATCACTGCATCCCATGGCAGTGAGTTCTACAGGTTAACTGTGTGTTGTGTGAATAAGTACTTCCTCTTGTTTGTACTTAGTTTGCTTCCCAGAGCTGCCTTATTTGTATGTTACACTACAGTACACACCAGAAGCAGGGCTCCCAACACATTTATCTGTTGTGTTATCAATTTTTGAATTTCTTCTTTAAATTTTATCCTGGAGGGGTTTTTTTATGCTCTTTAGTTAAGTGTCTAAAAAACAATATAAGTACCTGTTTGGACAGCTGTTGCCACAATGGATGAGTACTGCAGTTAGCCACATCCAGCAGTTCTATAGGAAACAGACTGCTAATGGGATGGGGAAATAATCATAAATTGTTGGTGGGATGTCACACTCACGAGCTGAGGGTTTGGGAACTGTGTTCAGCTTCCATGCATTACTGATTTATAAGGAAATCTATATGGGAGTATCATTAAGATTTGTGACAGAGAAAAAAACAGTGGAGCAGAGGCTGTTACCTTATCCCTAACTCGCCCTGTTGTGATGAGTTGTTGAAGTACACTTGCTGCATAAATAATAGCAAAGTCTTTTCTGAAACTTTTTGTAGTAGCTAGATTAAAATTTGATAAATTAGAACAGACAAAAAAATTAATGCCCTTGCCTCTGTCAGTTTGTCACAGCATAATTGTGATATAGATTTATTTTTTCTTTTTTTGTGTGTCTTTAATATTCCTCAAGTTCCCAATGTCCTCTCTTCTCAGAGAAGCCTTTCATCTTTTTTCATCCCCTACTAAGTAAAAGCCGCCTGCTGGTATAAGCGGTCTTGATCAATTCTGACAGAATTCAGAAATTCAGTATACTTAAGGAGCTATAACCACAGCTAAAGTCTGTCTAATGCATACTACAGTGTTGCCATTCAAGGTGAGATTGCACACCTGAGCCAAAAGTGAATATATATTCTGGAAATAATTAGAAAAAAATCAGTAGTGCTCTGTGAGAGGGGAGGAATAAACTGGGGAGTAGGGTCTGAAAGGAAGCTGTAATAGAAAATGAACAATGCAGATCACAAGGCAAAGATCTAATACAAATCTTTGCCGATCACAAGGCAAAGATACTGAAGACAAAATGTTCTCAGCCAAAGGGATCTGTCTGTAAAACAAACTTCCAGAGACAAGATGGATCCAGAATCTAACCATCATTAAGAAAACATTCAAAATATTTTCCTCTTTGAAAAGTCTTTGCTTCCTAAGAAAGACACACCGTTCTATCCGCTCCCAAAAATTCATCCAAGCCCCTCTCCCTCTCCCGAGGAGAGTTACAAGTGTCAGGACTTTGTTATTGCTAACAATTTTATGAGGAAGGTGCTCAGATACTATGGGCAATGGGTAGAAGTATAAAATCCTAAAATACATAGAAGTCAGCAATGCTCTTCTGGCCTTAAGGTCATTTCATGACAAGGGAATTGGAGCCTTCCCTAAAATGGGGGTGCTAAGGGCTTGTCCCCCCTGAAGCTTCCCCCCAGCGGCCTCACCCCCATCCAAACCAGAAGCCATAGTGGGATATGGGAGCCTGCCCTTCATTGGGAGTAGGACTCAAAGCAACCTCTTGTCTGTATCCCTGCCTGTCAGACCACCCTCTCCGGGCATTTACACTACTGCCTGCATGGCTCCACCCAACTGGCTCTGACTGTGGTGTAGAGAAGCTCTTTGGAGCCACAGCCCAGCCATGGTAAGAGCTATGCTGGCATCTCTGGGGAGCCGCAATGGACTCTTCACCTGCTCACAGTGCAGGGGGCATGAGGAGACCAATCCCCAGCCTGCATTCCCACCTCTCCCAGATTCCCATCCCAAGGCAGGTGGAGGGTTCACAAGTCTCACAGCTGCCTGTGCAGCTTTTACCATGGCTGGACTGGGCTCAAGGTTCCCGCTTTCCTGACCAGAGCCAGGTGAGGGACAGAGCCATGCGGGCAGCTGTGGGAAGCTGGCATGGCATGAAACCTCTACCTCTACCTCCTCTGGGCCAGGTGGAGAGCCTGGGAGGAGGGGTGGGACATGGGCTGGGGGCTGCTCTTGGACCACCTGTACTGTGGGCAGGTGGAGGGTCTGCATGGCTCCTACAGCGTTCCAAAAGTGGGAGGGCTTGGTCCCTTCCTGAGGCTATATTACGACTCATGAACAAGGAAAAGTTGTTGTGCCAGATAAAAGGCCCGCCAGGGTGCATCTACACAGCAGGGCTTAACTTGAAATAGGCTATGCAAATCGAGCTACGTCAATAGCATAGCTTATTTCAAAATAGAGCATTCTTCCTCCAACTTCCCTTACTCGTACAATGAGGGTAACAGGAGTCAGAGTAAGAAGTTCTCCGGCTCGACAGTATTTTGATATTATTTCAAAATAACTGCCTGCAGTGTAGACGCGGTCTAAGTTATTTTGAGATAGCGCTAGTCATTTTGAAATAATCTTGCTGTGTAGATGTAGCTCCAGAAATGTGCCTCTGATATGTATGACTTTTTTGGTCCAAGCAAAATCAACAATTACTTACTGTTTGCTGCACAAATATACGTTTTTGCACAGGTAAAAAAATAAAGATTTATTTTTGGTGGCAACCTTATATGTTTCAACCGTTTTCATTGTGCTTTTAAGAAACCTTTAAAAAATATTTTTAGCAAGATACAAGGGCACAGACTGTGCAATACAAAACAGCTGTAAGATACATTTTAGTGTGAGTAGAGAAGTAGTCACAGGTGGGACTCTTGTTAGGAATCTTTTATTTTTCAGCCTTTGTTTATGTGCTACTTGTTCATTGCATGCAATAAAAGTAGAGAGCTATTTTTTCACATTAGAAGTGTCAAATATGTACCATGATATGTGGGTGACTATCTTTCATTGAAGAGACACAGCATGTATCAGAGAACAAATGATCTTGGTGTAGACAGCTTTGTGTAAAGTCCTTTTTCCTTGTTATAGTAACTTTTTACCAGCTGAAAAATATATTGATTTTGATGAATGCTCTCTGCTGATATAGCAGGTGTGCTGGAGCTTTGTGACTGCTGAACTTGACACAGCTCTAAATTCAAAGTGTGAATTTCAACCCTGTTCTGTAGTAATTATCTAACAGCTACCACCATTTCCAGCATTCCCAGAGGAGTTCAGAGGCAAGACCCCCTGAGATTTAACAACATTTTGTATTTATCATGGAACTAAAGGGTTAAATCCGAAGCTGAAGAGCTGTCTAATCATATGCCACACCACTATGCACAGACCTGATCTCTTGTTTAAAAAAAAATGCATTAGAAATTGACAGGAATAGTAATACCTACCTTAAAATGTTAAAATTCTTGTGAGGCAAAGCTGCACATATAAAATTCTAATCAAGGGATCAGTACAAAAGTTACTCATTACTCAGCCCTTTCTCTTTTTCATTTACAGTATTTCTGACTCATGACATGACCAGGCTACATAGGTTGTGGCAGAAAGCTGCATCCCCTTCTGCTCATGTGTGGCTAGAAAATGGTATTATCTATGTTCTCTGCATTTTTAAAAGCATTCTGACTAATTACACTGGTTAAAGGGCATTCTAGAGTTCAAACCCACTGAGACAGCAATTTGTCCGGAGTATGTCTTCATTCTGATATATAGCACGATATTAACTTATCAGCCTCTCCTCTTGTAGAGTTTACTTAACATTATTTTTTTCAAAAATAACCTCTTCCTGCTCTCCCAACTGCTTATCTGTTCCGCATCACTGAAGCAGAGATGCCAAATTAGTCTGAGAAATGTTCACACTTTTTCTTTTTTTCCTGTATCTGTAAAAATATATATTTTACTTGGATGTAAAATATATATTTTTAAACATCTAGCTACTAAGAACGGATGAATGATTCAAGCCTTGTGTGAGGACAGAAAAAATAACTAACTAGTAAGAAAGAAAACTTTATAAATATGCTGCTGTATAGCTGAGCTCAGATGGAACATTTCGCTTTCCTGAAGTGCCAGGGCCCATTTCAGTTTGGTCAGCCAGTCATTCAAGCAGTGAAAGATGATTTGGGAAGAAGCAATATATGAATCAAGATTCAAATACAATATGCAGTGTAGGTGCTCTGTTGCTGGCAGTAAAGATCAAAGCGCTGTCTCCATGGTACGTGAACGGACAAAGCATAGCACAGATGGTCACTCTACAGCCTCTTCCACACTGCTCAGCCATTGAGCCTCACCCTGACTAATTCAGTATACTGTACATGGCCCATTGAATCCCAGACCATTTTGCTCAGACTCCTATTAATGCTTCTAATTTCTTCCAGTTTGTGCACTTGTTTTTACAGTTTGAAAACTGAGACCTCTAGGCTCATTTCACACAGGCCATTGAATTGCCATCTGATGGTAATAACTTTTACTGGCTGGTCTTGGACCTGTGATCCAGGGAGAAGGTGTTATAGCCTACTACCAAGCCTTAGAATCCACTGTGCCCGCACAAACTGACTTCAGATGAGAAAGGAGAAAGCATCAGAGGCTGCATCTATACTGCAAGCCTCTTGCAGAAGAGGAAATGAAAATGGTGCACTCATTTGCATATGTCACGCTTGCATTTGCATTTCCCGTTCCTTTCCCTTTTGTGCAAAAAACAGCTGTGTAGATGGCTCCTTTTTGTGCAAAAACCCCCTTTTGCACAAGAGCCGTTCTTCCTCAAAAAATGAGGAAGAGCGACTCTTGCACAAAAGGGGGTTTTTGCACAAAAAGGAGCCATCTCACAGCTCTTTTTTGCGCAAAAACCTCTTGCGCAAAAGGGAAAGGAAGAGGAAATGCAAATGTGAGCACGGCATATGCAAATGAGCGCTCCGTTTGCATTTCCTCTTCTGCAAGAGGATCGCAGTATAGACAGCCTTTAGTGTGTAAGTGTAATTGAGACAAATAGATGTATATAGGCTTATATTAGTAAACTGAAGAAAAATTCACATAGAGTTAAATGTTGGCTGAAAATCATTGTAGCAAGGTAATAGAAAAACACAGTCCTAGCTCTGGTTTGTTGTGTTGTGTTGTGTTGTGTTTTGTTTTGTTTTTTAACAAAGAAATCAAAATGAGGATAATGAGTACAATTCTGCACTTCTTACATGGATAATCCTCCCATTGAGCTGCATGGGAACATTGCAGTTTTAAGGTCATTTATATCAGAATTTAAAGATGACAAATTAAAATGTTGACTGGAGTTAAGTAGGTTCAATAAAACACATTTTAAAGCATCTTAAAAGCAGAATAGATACTATAGAAATAGCTAGTGCCTTTTAAAACCTCAAGATAAAGGGAAGAAATAATTTAAAGAGACAAAAAAACTTTGTGAAAATTAAAATTTGAGGATGCTAAATGTGTGTGGTATGTTTTTAAAGTGGGTTTTCAAAACAAATAGAACTTGAAACAAAAAAGAGAAAGCAAAACTTTTTCAGAGTAAAAGAAAATTTAAAGAGAGGTCAGGGTATAAGAAACTCTCTCTCACAGACACTTACATGCAAAGTATTGTACGACATTCACCTTCCTGTCATTTTCCATTCTTTCCTGTCTTTTTTTTTCATAATATCTCTCTGTTCTAATCATCTTCCTAGTTATTTCAACGTGATTTTATTTCTCATTATGATTTCTCACAATATTTTCTGCATCTGTATCATACACACACACACACCATGCTTTTCATGCTTATTTCCTCGTGTGATTTAATCTGGGTCTGCAAAATACAGTAACTATCTTCTGCCTCCTAAGAACAATCTTTCTCAAAAAGACCTTAAAGATACAGCTATTTTTTTATTTATCTTACTTTTCTACAACATTTTTATATCTCAATTAGTCTCATTTTTGTAGCTTCTGCTAGTCAGCAGAAGTCATTCTGCCTCAAGCTGCATCCAGATTCTCTGATGGCTTGTGTATTTCAATTAGCAGAACATGGTTGTCACTCA
This sequence comes from Pelodiscus sinensis, assembly GCF_049634645.1. Taxonomy (NCBI): domain Eukaryota; kingdom Metazoa; phylum Chordata; order Testudines; family Trionychidae; genus Pelodiscus; species Pelodiscus sinensis. Next base: position 44,349,053 of record NC_134724.1, on the reverse strand, counting down.
TTGGTGCCCTTTTTGTGTTGAAGACAAATATAGTGATGGTTGGAAAGAAGGTGTGGCTTTGATTACTAAGCCTTTCTATGGTTTTTTACTTTTTTTTCAGATTAAATTTGACAGTGATGGTGTCTGTGTTTGCTGTGAAATGCCACACCAAACATCGGGCTGCAGCAACCTTGGAGAAACGCTGAAATTGAACCCACTGCAGGAGTGTAATGTTGTGAGGCTGACCCTAAAGGTGAGGTGTAAGAGGGGTTATCATTGCATTAGAGTTTAACACAGCAAGTGCATTCTGATAAAGGCATATAGTGGAAGTGAGCAGTTTTTCAGCTTCTTACTTGTTTATAACGAAGGGCACGTCTACACAGCAGGGTTAAAGTCGAATTAAGCTATGCAACTTCAACTACGTCAATTGCGAAGCTGAAGTCAAAATAGCTGAATTCAGCTTTTGGCACTGTCTACAGAGCAGGAAGTTGAAGGAAGAATGCTCTTCATTCAACTTCCCTTACTGCTCGTGAAATGAGGGTTACCATGAGTTGGAGTAAGAAGTCTTCCAGCTTGCCATTATTTTGAAATAATGGCTTGCATTGTAGACACACTCTTTGTTATTTTGGTAGAATGTCAATTATTCCAAAATAACGCTGCTGTGTAGACATAGCCAAAGAGGCATAGCAGAAAATGAGAACTTGATCCTGCAATCATGAAATCACTGAAGTTACTCATGTGAGTAAAGTTATATGCGTACCTATTTGCAGGACTGGTGCCTACATTTCCTCAGCATAATCATTTTGTTAAGGGTTGATTATGCTCCTGGGTACTTCAATAAAAATCTTACTATAAATTGAGGGCTTATCATCATAATCTTGTTGGTGCCATTTTAATTTAAAAAATTTGAAATATTCCATTTGAGAGAGAATATTTTAGAAAAACAGCTTATCCAAAATGTTTCTGTAAAAATCCTTCCAGTGTGAATTCCATATTTTATTAGCTGTGCTATTTGGTTTTGAGAGCTCTATGTTCCCTGATTGTTCATATTAGAGAAAAATGTCTCACTAGGCACATGAAGAAATTGCAGCTAATCAGGAAAACAACTGACAAATGATAACGTACACCTTCTATAATTATGATTAGCAATGATTATGGATTGCTGCAACAGAAAACAGCTGTTGTATGTACTACAAGCTTTATTCTGCCTTTTGTTTGAAAATAAGCACTCTAGTTGAAATAGAACATGTGTAATGGCATGTAGGCTCTGTCTACACTGCCTTTTTCTTAAATTTTTCTGTCTTTACACTATCACCACTTCAGTCCCACTGGTGGTAGCAAAGGTGGGAGCACTAATGTAGAAATCTTTTCCAAAACTGACTAATCTTGTTCACAACAGCTATGTCTACTCTACCAGGTTATTTCAAAATAAGTTATTTCGAAATAATAACTCCCAGAATAACTACAGGTTGCATGACTAAAATCTGGGATTCTCTGGTCCAGCAACATCTGTGGCCCAGTATGACCACAGATGTTCCAGGATCAGAAAGTCTCAGCGTGCTGCAGTGGGACGGGGCCCAGGAGCTGGTGTGCAACCTAGCTGGGCTGGGAGGGTGCTGGGGGGACGGGCATCAGCAGGGGGCCTAAAATGACCTTCCATGGTCCAGAAAAATCCCATCTGGGACCAGTCAGGTCCTGAGAGTGCCAGACCAGGAAGATCCAACAAGCTTATTCCTCTTGACAAGCAGGAATTGTTATTTCAAAAAAACCAAGCCCGTTATTTTGAAATAACAGGGTTGGTAGTGTGGACATTCGTCTTGTTATTTTGAAATAAGGAGAGTTGTCCAACAAGTCTAGAGAGCATAATAGGAAAAATGTCAAGGACTGACAAAACCTTGTTCTCATTGAAATGTGTGTGTAAGGCTATGGGATTCAATGGACCTTTGATATGTATGTCCAGTGTTTAGTTATTACGTATGTTGATGACTTTGGGCTGCTTTTATGTGTTTTTTTCCAAACCACGTCTCATTTTTTATGTCAATCCAGAATAAACTATCCAGCCATTTCAACTGTGAATATAGTATAAAGCAAAAAATATCTATGATTAGACATACTTGAGGAATAAACAGTTCTGCTGTGGGCAATAGCTGGAAAAACAGGATTCCTGGCAGCTAAAGTTCTAAACTGACATGACAAAACCTGTGGTGGATACATTTTTGAGCCCTGTAGTTTCTGAGGAAAATTATTTATCTTAGTGAAAAAATACCTTTTCAATATTGTCAGCCTTACAGAACCAGTTGCTTTCTTTTTGATTCGCTTATAATTAACAAAATTAATTACATGTCTTTTTTGCAACTCGGTTGTCATCAAAATATGCTCTTAATTACTCATGTGCAATCCCAGTGAAAGTATTAAGGTTGAATTATTACAAACAAAGGCATAATTTGAATACAGTGGGGTTGCACGGATGTAATGGAGGACAGCATGTGGCTTGCAGAGTCTTTGTTATTGGTAATAGTGCACAAGCCAAAAAGAGCACAAATTAAATTATTAAGCGGGGTCTGGAAAGTGGCAGTTTGAAAAAAGTCTTAGTTTGTAACCTGAGCACATTTTGACATGGAAGTTGAGACAGAATATATATGGAACCCCATGATGCTGTTTATACAATGTCATATTTCAGAGAAGAGCCACCCTATAAAACAAAACTGTAATGTATGACTCTAAGACCCCTTATACCAGTGTTTCTTAAACTTTTTAAGACCAAGGAACACTAAACAATTTTTTGTTTATGAGGAACACCAAGGATTTTTTGTTGAGAAAAAAAAAGTTCTCCTGCCCCTTTAAGGGTGGCCATTTTGAACTCTGTTGTTTTCTGTAGCACACCTCCAACTGCCTTATACAAACACTGCCTTAGACAAACCATGTTAAATTCAAAGCGAAGTTTTCTCTACAACATACTTTCAGCAGTCTTCCTGACTGCATTTTTTCAGGAAGAACGGCTCTTGCGCAAAAACCTCTTACACAAAAACAGCTCCTAATGAATTATGCAAACGAAGTGCAGCAATACGCTAATCTGCACTTCATTTGCATAGGCTTTTGCAGAAGAGGGAAGCTGTGTAGATGTAGCCTAAGGCACTAATGTTCTGGATCCAAAAGAGATAAAAGATCACCTAAAGCTTAGGGACAAAGACGGCAAGCAACATCCCATTCCTCGGCGGATTTATCTACTTCAAGAGTAAAACTGGTTGGTTCAGGAGACAGCACTAACAAGAACCAATCCAAGACTATGGAACAAACTCCCGTAAGAGCTGAGAACCGATGTTACCCTCATTGTAATTTGTACTAACTGAATGGCACACATGGGGCTTGCCTTCACTAATGAAAGTTCACAAATTAATAGATATACATTTTAGTTCACATGCAGATTTTGCTCCTTGGGCAAGAAAAATGGATAGAACAGCTTGTGAAAGACATAAATCACATCATTCAGGCTACATCTACACTGCACATTTATTTCGGATTAAGCTATTCTGGAATAGTTATTCTGAAATAGCTTATTTCAAAATAGCATGTCTATACTGCAGGGAAGCCTCAAAATTAGTCTGAGGCAGGTTTCTCTAATGTAGACATGCTATTTCGATTTAAAGCCCCAGGAGGCACCGGGGAGGAATAAGTTAGAATGGTCCCGGGGAGGGGCTATTTTGAAATAGCAGAAGTGGGGCGTCTACACAACCCCTATTCCAAAATTAGTATTTTGGAATAGGCATTATTCTTTGTGGAATGAGGTTTACAGAAGTCAGAATAAGCCTCCCATTATTTTGAAATTATTTCAAAATAACGGAATTGCTGGGTAGACGCTTGCATAGTTATTTCGGAATAATGGCCATTATTCCAAAATTACTTTGCTATGTAGATGCACCCTTAATGTGCTACTGGAAAGTGCTCAAATACCATTCTGAAGGGCAATGTAGGAGCCTGAAAGGAATAGAATAAAGGGAAGTATTATATGAAAGGAGCATGAGGAGACAAATTCCAGTAAAAAGAAGATGAAAATCAAACAATATTGAATTCCGGCAACTGGAAGAAATATACTGCAGCCTAATTTTGACCTTTTGTGATATTAGCTTTATGATAGGCAGGCTTGTATTGTACCATGCTACAGAAAAAGCAATGCAAGCTTTCTGAATAAAAACATTTATACATGAAACATAATCTTGCCACAGAGGAATAAACAGACTAATCAACATAAGAAAATAGTCTTTACTGTGGTTAGAAAATCATATTCAGAATATTGAATTTATGCTCTCTCTGACATTGCAGCAACCTGTTAAATTACATTTGATAGGATTGTGCTATGCCTAAGAATATTGGGGCTATATGGCCGCAACTTTTCACCTTGGGACAAGTTGTATGTGTGTGCAAATCACAGAATCATTACATAATTCAGCACTATTGATTGCCTCTGCTTAAGAAATTTCCTGGTTGGAAGAGGCAGATATATGTCAGGAGTAAGTTGAACTGTGAAAGCCATTGATGGATGTTTACTGTGTCACCCCGTACTATCCTTGATTCTAATCACTGTTTTTAGACCAAAAGGAAAAACTGTGTAGCACTTTAAAGACTAACAAGATGGTTTAATAGGTAATGAGCTTTTGTGGGCCAGACCCACTTCCTCAGATCATATTCTGGAAGAGAAGAGAATCTGAGTAAGTGGGTCTGGCCCATGAAAGCTCATCACCTATTAAACTATCTTGTTAGTCTTTCCAGTGCTACATAGTTTTTTCTTTTGTTTTAGCAAGATTAGACTAACACAGCTACCTCTCTATTACTGTTTTTAGACCAGCACTTTGATGAGCAACTACCCAGAGTCAAACAATATTTTGTTCCTACAAAGATCCTAATAATGTACAGGGCCATGACAAATAAAAACAAATACTGGTACTGTAAAAAGTTTGTGTGAGAATGAGGGAATGAATTTCCATTTCTGTGTTTGTATATGTGTACATAATAAGAAAGATAAATTGTGTTCAGTATGCAAATGACACCTAGCTTAGCTCTCTGTCTCTGTGGGCATGTCTACACAGCAGGACTTAAGCCGAATCAAGCTATGTAACTTGAGCTATATCAAATGCATACCTTAAATCAAAATAGCTTATTTCGGCTTTTGGTGCTGTCTACACAGCTGGAAGTCTGAGAGAGCACTCTTCCTCTGACTTCCCTTACTCCTCGTAAAATGAGGGTTACAGGAGTTGGAGTAAGAAGCCCTCCAGGTCAATATTATTTTAACCATATGTCGATATAGCTGCTTGCTGTGTAGACGTGGACTATGTTATTTCGGAATAATATCAGTTATTCTGAAATAACGCTGCTTTGTAGACATAGCCTCTCTCGCTTTCTCTCTCTCTCTCTCTCTCTCTCATATCTAGCTGCATGAGTACAAGAGAGTATTTTTCCCAATGCCTTGGTAAGATAGGGGCTCGGATGACAGCAAGCTGTTTGAGACTCATTCTGGACAAGCAGGGGTGATTATGATGTATTGCAGAAAGCAACCAGTGGATTTGGCTGCGGTTATATTAGCCACTCCCATGTGTTACATTCTTAGCTGCTTCTCAAGAATCAAATAGCAGTAGTGACCAGGTTGAGTTCTCCTGATCTGAATCTGGGAAAGAAGCAAGAAGCTGCATCCTTTCTTCTTACATGCCTTTGTCATCTCTGGATTAATATGTAAAAGAATTATTTTTCTGTGACATGTGCAGGTTCATTCAAGGTTAACGTGAAATGTCAGCATGAAAGGTTTGCAAGCTGAGTTGTGAGTATGTAATGTGGTGTTAGGTTTTATTATAAATGTTTCATGTCACTCCAGCTATTATATTTATATCTGGGCATTTTCTGATGTGCCACAAATCATTTTAGAATAGTACAGTCCTGAAGAATAGATCAAGGAGCTACTTCTAGGGAATACGTTTGCAAAATAGTGTGGAATGATTTTGCTACACAGTTCCCAGTTATTCTAATGAGGGTAGCAGGGATAAATGTCTGCAGTACCATTCTGAAAATATTTTGTTCCTACAAAATATTTCCCGTCCATAGCCCAGACTTTGTAGAGAAGCCCATAACCAAGTAGTGGTTAGCTAGTAAGTTCAGAGTAAAAGCAGAAAGTTGATGAATACTAATAGTAGCTTTCCAGTACAGATGAGTCTGTTTTGAAGATAGATATGTGGAATGAGACTGCATTCCTTGTCAGCGCTTTGAAAGAGGTTTGAGAACAAAAAGTCCTTAGCATTTAATAGAAAATGACAGCCCTTATATAGGTTTTTTGAATGATCATATTAAATTACATCCCTGCTATAGAATTTTACAGAATTGTTTGAAAATCCTGTATAAAAGATATCATTCTCTATTAATTTCTATATCAGCCTTCTGGTTTCATGTCTATTATGGAAGGATAGATGTGAATCGCTCTAATAGAGAGGTGAGGAGCATAAATAAGAATGTCAGCTTGAATTTCCATTGTATTGCTCAATCTAAACATGCTTGTACACAGAAAGAAAACATCCAAGGCTGACTTTCAAAAAAAAAATATTTTGCAGAAGATGATTTTGGATAACCTTTGGAAGAAGAGGCCAAATTTATGCAAAAGTTTTAACAATACTGGTGGCTACAATTTCCAGTTAAGGTCTTGACAGCATCCTGTTTAGACCTATGTAATGGCTGTATTGCCTTTCTTTTCCAAAACAGCCTTCATTTTTATTTATGAATCATCATTATTTTCTTGATAATGTCACTGTGAAGGGTTGTATCATACAGGTCCCCTTGCTGCTGTTATCCAGTGTACTGATCATACCACTGAGCCTGCATTCTGGGGCAGTCCACCATCCTGTCTTTCTGGGCCAGGTACTCTGGTCTTCCCCCAGCAAAAGCACAGAATTGTGGTAACAGTCCCTCTGCCAGGCAACACAGACACTGAACCAGCTCATCTCTGGGAGGGCTCAGTTTTAGGAACTTGACAGCGTCCAGGAACTCAAAAAGGCCCAGAATCCCAAATGAATGTGTTTTACTCTATATAAAAGTTTTACGCAGAGAAAGCTTATAGAATTCACCTTCTTCATCAATGAAAGAGAGATATGCGCAGCTGTGGCTCCCTCCCCCACTCCCACCCCAGATAACAGTTATTTACACTAGGTTTTATAATAAGTGTTTTATTAAATATTAAAAAGTAAGATTTAAGTGATTACAATTGAAAACAGATGGATCAAAGCAATTTACTAATGTAAAATAAAACACATGCACTAATCCTAGTACACTAAGAGAGAGCATTACAGACCATAATGCTTGCCCTAGTCCTTATTCCATGTAAAATCCTTCGAGACAGAGATGACTTTTTCTCTGGCTTGGGCCTAACAGCTTCTCAAATCCTTAAGAGTTCTTTGTTTTCAGCTTTTTTCATGTGTATCCTCTTACGAAGGGGAGACGGTTTCAAAAGCAAGCAGAAGATGATCGTTGATTGCTTTGCATTCCTTAAGTAGAATTTGCCCAAGATAAGAATCTTTTGTTAAACTCTCTCCAGCACCATGGAAAAATATCAGATTCAAGATGGCTTACAGCCCTTGGTGACATGGTCACATGCCTTTGTAGGATCAATCACTGTTTGGGCTTACAGAAAAAACAAAAGCCATTCACAGATCACTTTCTTGAACACTGGGCCATTAAACCCCTTAACTACCACTAATGGCTTTCACTAGAAATTCTAGGTTAATAAGTAGTTTTATACTTCATATTTTTAACTTCACATACAAGAATGATACATGTACACAACTAAAATATACTCTTTCAGGGGATCATGGGCTCTTGAATGATAGGTTACTTTATTTGTTTTGCATAAAGTATATTTGAGTTATGCAAACATATTCAGAAACATATTTTTATAATATGCATCAGGGCATAGTGTTACAGTTACATCTATTCCTTCTCTGATATCTTCCCTCTATATCCGTGGTCACCAACCAGTAGATCGCGATCTACCGGTAGATCTCAGGGGCTCCAAGAGTAGCTCTTGAGCCCTCTCTGAACTGCGCACCTGTGCAGTGCATTTACATTAGATTTCCTTATGTAATGTAGGCGGGGCTTCAAGGAAGGGGCGGGGCAGTAGATCTTCGCCTGTTCTGAGACTTAAAAAGTGATCTTGGGTGTAAAAAGGTTGGAGACCACTGCTCTATACCATATGCCTTCAGCTATATACTGGATTTTTTTTTTCATTTTGTACCATGCAGTCATGGATTTTGAAGATTGATATTTATGTTGCATGAGACAGATGGTCAGTGTGTTTTTGTCTCCATGACTTCAGTGCTTATTTTTTAAATAAGCATGTAACACGATGATTAGAACATGTATTTTCTGTTTCAATTTACATGCAAGAATCTTATCTGTGCTTTGAAATATGTATTAGAATTTGTTTTATTCTTCTGCTATAAGTTCACAGATCATGGCTATAATGTGACATTCCACTGGATTATGTTACAAACTACCAGATCTGCTAAATAACTGTGGGTCTACTAAAAGGCATTACATCTTTGTTGTGGTAGAGTACTATCTGCACATAAAGCAGCAGCTTAAATGTTCATTTTAATAGGCAGGTGAAAGTCATATCTTGAGAATTTTGTTCCAATTTTTGTGTCTGCCTGTACAGTGGAATATGATGCTGTGAAGCCTAAGGCAGTGCTCCGATGTACAAGGAAAGAAGTATTTCCAAAGATACATTTTGGCACGTTAAATGCAGACTTAATTTTGTGTTGTTTGAACTATAACTTTTCACTTTACAAAATGAATCTGTAATGATTTTTTTCATCTACTCCATTTTCCGTTTTCAGTGCTTCTTTGGAAATACGGTCATGATGGCCGTTTGGGATGCAATGTTACTTCATCTTCCTCGACATCTGACAAACATACCTTTGTTGTTATTCAGAATTAACTAGCCATACTAAAGCATAACAAAGATTAAAAAGCTGATCAGTAGAGTTTTATAGTATGGATTTTCAAACTGCTTATTTATGTCTGTTTCAAGTGTCCAAAAATCAATTGTATGAAAATCTTTAATTATATTCTCTAGTTTGGATTTTTTTTAAATTAGATTATCCAGTGAAATCATGAAGTACAGTTATAATGGTGTATTGTGTGGTTTGGTAAGTTTTAAAACAAGTGGAGGTCTTCCTTTGAGTAGCGGCTGTTACCAATTTTAGATCCAAAACTTCTTATATTAAACAAGATAAATTATTTTATTAAATTTTGCAATATGTCTGTATCTGTAGTGTTAAATGCTTAGAAATTGCCCACGTCTGAATTTTTTCCAAACAGTAATAGTTTGTAAATTACAAAAGCACCTCCTGTGATCTGTTTTACCTTGGTCTTCTCCTGACTCTCTATTTGCTCTTTCATCATCTCCTGTAGGAGTTATTTCTCATGCACTGGGTTTATCAGCTGTTATCAGTTTTGCTTTGGCTACTGTTATATTTACACTTTAAATACTCACTGAATTGTCATTAACTCAATGGACAAGGTGATAATTTACCATGTAATTAACACGATGGGCCATATTTTGCTCTGTTTATGCCACTGTAAATCTGGAATAATGCCACTGATATCAATCGCACTTTAGAGCCATGTAAATGGGAGCTAAAGTTGGCCCATTATGTCAATAATATTGTAAATAGTTACCTTGTCTGTAGTGGTAAGCAAAAAATAAAACTAACTATGCAAAACTTTTTTATCTTTTCCACTTTAGTGATTTGTATTTGTTTTGCAACTGAATTTTTTATTACAAATCTGCTTGTATCCCTCTCCCTTTTAATGGCATTAGAGTCTGTTGTCCCATTGCATTTTTGGAAGAAGGCAGCACTTCTAATTCTGCGGGCTCCTTTATTCCTTCATTTGGAGTTAGATGTCAGTCATAAACTGGGTCTCAATTCAGCATTGATATAGACAATAGTCCAGAATTTATGGGGACCCATTTATCTAATTTCTTTGACTCTTACCGTTAGAGCAACTGAGCTTATAATCTAAGTTAAAAACAATGCCGCCCTTGCATTCACGTGTAAAAGAGGTATATAGAGAGTAATTTCATGGGTGAAAAAGCTTTACTGCTCATTATTTCTTTTCAGGTTATTGTGACATAAGAAATGAAACATCGTAATTGAAGTCGATCAAGGGTAAAAGATTGTCTTTACAGCTCTGCAAAAATGGGGATGCTTTTAGAGTTTGATCAGTATTGATGGATTATCCCGTTGTGTTCAGGTTTATTGATTACAGCCATGTGTTTACACATCTGCAAAATTATTTTATTCCTTTCCCTATTTGTTGACTGTACTTCCAAAAGTACATGGGAATTAAGAGCCCAAGCTATTAACCTTTTATTTCTCCACAGGAAACCAGTCTGCTGTGCAAGCAAACCAGAAGCCTATTGTAGAGTTCAGTAGAGAGTTATCAATTCAGTAATAGTGTGTTTAGGCCAGAATCTTTGGGTTAGGTTTTGTTTTGTCCTTCAATTTTTTAAACTAGTGTTAACAACACAAATAAAGTACTTTTCTTCCTAAGAATTATAATATTTTAAAATCAAGAGAATAAGAATTGCAAAAATGAAATCATAGGCCCAATTTTGGCCTCTGTTATTTCTGGAGTAAAATAATCCTGGGTAGACTGAGATATTATTTCTCAATTCTATGCATGCAATACGGTTTGGCAGCTTTCCATACAATGTTTAACAGAAAGAATAAGTATGTTACAGTGAAAGTGATGCATTTGTAATGACATATTTGTGTTCTGAATGTTAAATTTCCTGATTTGCTTTTCAGTCATATATTGTAGTTTAATTGATGGCATAATTTACATAGTGTGATATGACGAGATGGAGTAGGGTACATGCAGCAAATTCTACCTTTGAGTATGTAGAAAGGTTATGAATAATTTGGGTTTCTGTGCTTCCTCCTTTCCCCATTTTCCTTAATTTGTGACACTCTCATTTGACTTTTAAGGGATTAGGGAATACTGTGAATTGTTTTAGTAATAATGCACACAATAAAGAAAACTAACCTATTCTTTTCCCAAATAAAAGTGGCACTGAACTGTATTCGTTTGTAGGGTTTGTTTCCAAAGCCCTTTTTAGTCTAACTTCTTTCTCACACTAACATAGGTGCACAAAGGAGAAAGGCTCAAAGAATGCTCTTTTGTGGTAAGACCAAGCACATTCTCAGTCTCTTCAGCTGTTTACAGAGATGGTGGCATGATGTACCATACTAAATGATGGTGCATCATGCTGAATACTTGCTTCATACTTTATGTCTGGGGCACAATCCTTTAGGAACTCATCCTGTTGCACCACCTCTCATATAGGTTGGTTGTAAATTAATTTTTTCCCCATATTGATCCTAAAATAAGCTTGTTTTTCTGTCAGTGTTATACCCTTCATTGTAGTTGTGATCATCTACTGTTTCTTTCAGGAACTCAGTATATAGCAGAGAGAAACTTAATTATAATTTACTATTTACTCTAAGATGAAAGAAAGATTTTGGTATGAGACAATATTTTACAGCAAATTAGCATTCCAGTAATAGAATCATAGAATATTAGAGCTAGAAGGGACCTCAAGAGAGCATTGAGTCCAGTCCCCTGCCCTCACAGCAGGACCAAGCACCATCTAGATCATCCCAGATAGATGTCTGTCTAACCTGCTCTTAAATATCTCCAGTGATGGAGATTCTACAACCTCCATAGGCAACTTATTCCAGTGTTTAATCACCCTGATAGTTTGGAAGTTTTTCCTAATGTGCAACCTAAACCGCCCTTGCTGTAATTTAAGCCCATTGCTTCTTGTCCCATTATCAGAGGCCAAGGAAAGCAATTCCCCCCCCCCCTTCTCTATGACACCCTTTTAGATACCTGAAAACTGCTATCACGTCCCCTCTCAGGATAAGTCTACACTATAAGGGTTTCTTTCGGAAAAAGCTTTACAAATTGTGCTCCACAATTTGCGTAGATTTTTCTGACACTTTTCCGGAAGAGCTTTTTCCACCATTTGGCCCCGTCTAGATGGGGCCAAATGGTGGAAAAGCCTCCTCTTTCAGTGGAGTCCTTATCCCTCATAGAACAAGGTATACAGGGGTCCCTGAAAGACCGTGTTTGCTCTTCTGCAAAAAAAAGGGGAAGAGCAAACGCGTTCCTTGGACGCAGTGGAGTTTTTCCGGGATACCCCCGCAGTGTAGACATACCCTCAGTCTTTTCTTTTCCAAACTAAACAAGCCCAATTCCTTCAGCTTTCCATCATAGCTCATGTTGTCTAGACCTTTAATCATTTTGTTGCTCTTCTCCAATTTCTCCACATCTTTCTTGAAATGTGGTGCCCAGAACTGAACACAATACTCCCGTTGAGGTCTAATCAGTGCAGAGTAGAGCAGAAGAATGACTTCTCGTGTCTTGCTCACAGCACACCTGTTAATGCGTCCATCCCACAATCATGTTTGCTTTTTTTGCATCAGTGTTACACTGCTGAATCATATTTAGCTTGTGTTCCACTATGACCCCTAGATCCCTTTCTGCAGTACTCCTCCCTAGATAGTCACTTCCCATTCTGTATGTGTGAAAATGTTTGTTCCTTTCTAAGTAGAGTACTTTGCATTTGTCCTTATTAAACTTCATCCCATGTCTATTTATGATAAAATAGCGCCTAGTTATGATAAAAGGTGCCAATTACATTTTGAGGAGTGAGTCTTTCTGAATGCACTTCCTTAACTTTCAGTATTGTGTGATGATATAGGACCAGATTCTCCCATCATTTCCAACTTTGAATTGGGTGCATGTCATTTATTTTCTTTCTGTTGGATTCGGTGTTACCTCAGAATTTTTCTTTTGTCCCCACCATGTAACTGTATATGTTAGCAGCTGCTGTAAATTACTTCGCCAAATGATTTTTCTTCAGTTTAATTCTCTTGAGTAATATAGTAAACTTCCAATAATCCAGCACCTTTAGGAACCGGGGGTGCCGGATTATCAAATATGCTGGACTATTGGAAGGGGGGACTATGAGGGGTCTGGAGTGGAGTGGGGGGCATGCACCCCTAGGTGCTGCTGGACCAACCCGGCAGCACCCCAGCTGCTCTGCCCTGGGCTTCCCGCAGTAAGCCACTGGTCAGTTTCAGCAGCAGCTGAATCAGGGAAGCTGGGGGCAGAGCAGCTCCAATTGTCCAGCACTTCCGGGTTCCAGATGGTGCCGGACCATCAGGCATGCCGGATCATTGGATGCTGGACCACTGGCTTTTTACTGTAAATTGATCACTGTTTCCCCCAGCCCAGTTTAGAAATGATGTTGTTTTTCATTGGCCTAACAAAAACAAGTGTGACAAAATTATTTTAATGTTTTACTGCATATATTTTTCAGAATACAACTATTACATTACTGTTATGGGCATTTTCAAGAACACAATGCCTGCAAAAGAATGTTTTCTTAAATGAGGGGGCTGTGCCCTTGCTCGCTGTGCTCAGCAACCCCCTATCTGTCGGACTGCTTTTGCAGCCAGAGAGATTGATGATGTAATTCCGTCGCATGGCAGGAAAATCTTTTTTATGTAGAGAGAGATAACACTGGCTTAATAGCTGCCCTCAGCGTTGAGCATGGACAACCATATGGTGGGGCATGAAAGGAAAGCGAGAACATGGGGGCAGAGTTTCAATACAGGTTGAACCTCTCTTGTCTGTGACTCTGGTCTGGCAACATCCATGGCCCAGCAGGACCACAGATGTTGCTAAATCAGAGAGCCCCAGCCCTAGCCATTGAGAGGGGCTGGGAGCGGAGCTGGTCTGGTCAGTGGCAACCTGCAGGGCCAGTGGCATGGGGGACATAGCCTTGTGAGCAGCTGCTGCCCCTGCGCACAGGGCTGGGAAACCCCCAGGAACCCCTGCCACCACTGCACACGGGCTGGGGGCAGGGAGGGAATAGAGTCCCAGGTGGCAGCAGAGCCAGGCAGGTGAGCCAGAGGAGGTCAGGCCTCTAGATTCTTCTGGGGCAGCAGCCAGGAAGGGAGCCCCAGGACTTTGTGGATGCCTGACCTCCCCTAGTCTGGCAAATTCGGGACCGCTCCAGTCCTGAGGGTGCTGGACCAGGAGGTTCAACCTGTACTTGCAAAATTAGAAGTGAAAAATATACAAAGAAAATAAATGACTGTTTTTCATATTGTACTGGGGGCCTGTTTGAATACAATGATTCTCTGGCCACAGGAACTATCTGCAGACTTTTGGCTGCAGCCCATTCCCAAGTGAGTAAATTAGTTACTGCATCTATGTAATCACAGATCCACTGTCCCTGTCACTTGCAAGACCGCTACCCAAATCCATTGCACACAGACTGACACATTGGACCTTTACTACCAAGTGTGTAAGAAGGGGAAGATTTCTGCTTGGGTTCTCAATGTCTGGGTATCCTGTGTTAATTGTGACGTTGATACTGATTTGAAGAAGGTTTTTCACTTTTGGCTCAATGAAATAAATTAGTCAACCCGTCTCTCTCTCTCTCTCTCTCTCTCTCTCTCTCTCAAAATTATAATACTTTCCTTGGATACTATTTCTATCCTTTGTAGTCTTCTCTACTTTTCTCCTGATTGTTTTTGCTCTACAGTACTCCACTGAATGTTAATGTTGGAGATATGGGAACAGTGTATATTCCCTACAATAACATAGGTCAGTCATAATTGTTGACATTCTTAAACAATTCTGTCCATCTGCTATATACTGTTGGGGCAAGCAGGTCTCGTTCTACATCACTATTTACTAGATCTATTTGCACAGAGAAAAACATTTTATTTTTTAGGAATTTTGTAAATTTAGGAAGTTTGGTTTGGGAGTATTTAAGTGCCATGAATCATCAAATAAACTTTATAGTCTCTTTTCTGCCCTAATCTTTGATTTTCTCTATGATCTCTTTCTTTCTCCTACATATCTTTTTGGGTTCTTGAATGCAGTTTCAGGTGTTGAGGCCCATCTTCTTAGATTGTGCCATCAAACTTTACACCTACATTTTGGTTCCTTGTGATGGAGTGTTCACCCCCAAACTAGCCTGGAAGAAGGTAATGAGTCTGAGAAGGAGCCAATTAACTGGATAAACCTCTGCTAAAGGAAATTATGTTGACTATGGCTATGTCTGTGCTTACCAGAGTTCCACACTGCTGCAATTGATGAAGCAGGAGCCAATTTAGCAGGTCAAATGAAGGCAAGGGCACCATTTCGGGAGAGCAGGGGTCAGCAGCAGCCATGCATACTGGGACACGTCTTGCTTCTCTTCCATTCTCCTGACTATCAGGGAGTGAGGGGAAAGTACTTGGATTCCGTGATTTACTCCTCTGTCCTCTCCCTTCACCAGCCAGGAGCGAGGGGCACACATGGAATCCAAGTAGTTTCCCCTCGCTCCCTGATAGTCAGGGGAATGGGACGAAAGGCAAGCTGCATCCTGTTATGCACGGCTGCTGTTCCTCCTGCCCCTGCTTTCTCGAAAAGGCACACTTGAGTGAAGAATTGCTAAATCAACTGCAGAGTCCTCAGAGTGCTCTCAGCCAACTCCAGCACTCCCCTGGAACAAAATGAGTTAGGTAAGTCAATGGACAAGCGTCTGTCATCAGCAAAGCATGGTGTTGGCACCACAGTAAGTGGATCTAAGCTACATGAACTGCAGCTACATTATTCACATGCATCGTTGGTGTAGCCTTTTATTCTATTTAGAGTTAATCATACTTCCCTGGCATCCATCCTTTCTGGCAGCTATAGTCTCACATTGCCAAGGCTCTGCCCCGAAAGACCCGGGCAACACTGGGTAAATCATCAAGTAGAAATGGAACAAATTAAAACCAAAACCTGTGTGTCACCATCAGGATACAGTAACGGTATCAGCTCCAGACTGACTATGGCAAGAATGATGTTCACATTTAGTACACTTGCCATTCAAATAGTTTACAGATTGCACTTAAATCAGAATATATTATTGCAAAGATTCTATGAAGTAGTTTATAGCCTCAGCTTTGCATATTTTTTTTAAATTGGTCCCTAGTTTGTCTTTACTTGAGATATAGAAACTGCCATATCTTCTTTTAGAGAATCCGGTTCAGTGTTTATTTTGGATGTGTGACAATTCAGCAGATTCAAATGGGCTGCCTATAGATATATATATGTCCGCTGAAGATGATTAGGGCAGAAAAAGGGAGAAAACCTATCTTTAAAGGATGAGCTTTGGTGTATTTTGTATAAACTTAGCAGAGTTTTTTGAATATTTGTGTGAGAGAATAAGTTTTATTTTTCCATGGCTTCTTAGAGAAATGTAACCAAAAGAATAACATAGTGGCAAATTACAGTTATTTTCTACGATTATAGCTTACGCCTTTTACATTCATCCACTAAAGTCTAAAAGCAGTTGCTTCAAAGAAGTTGTAAACATGTTTTGAATGATCAACTAGCATGTAGAATGTCCAGAGGAGACATTTAGATCTCCTTACAGAGCCATGGTTTAGAATTCTAAAAGAATGCCACTGCAAAACATTAAGTTGTCAGTTTACTAGAGAGAACTTGTTATTGCGTGATTGGATTTGGATTAACTGTTGGCAGCACTTGACAGAACACAGCAACACAAAATGTAATTTCTGTGTGTTTAAATTGTCAGGACACCCAAAAAGAACTTGAGGATTTCAAATAATAGCTTGCAGCACCTCTGATGTGAATCATTTAACCTTTCCAAGTAGCGGCCTAATTTTAGCTTCTTTTGTAGGTATCTGCTTGTGTGTCATCCACACAAAATTCTGTGCACAGGAACTGCTTGCAGCAGATGCTGACTTCACAACTTGGGCTGTCTGCCAGACTGTGTTTCCATAACTCTGGAAAATGTGTTGAAAAATGAAAGACACAGTAGTAGTAGTTTTTAGATGTGTTTTGTTCTGTTTGCATAGCCAATGGGACTTGTTTATGTGTTACATATCAGCTTCCAAAGCCTGACCTCTGATTGATTTTGATATTTGTAGGTTAGAGCCTCCTGTAGGCGGGCTGTATGGAGAGTTGGGTTCAGTGTCTCCAGAATGACAATCCATGCAACAATGAACAAACAAAACTCATGTTTAGTGAGAGTTAAGAGTGTGGCTGAATCTATCCCATCCACTTACACCCGTAAAAGCATAGAAATAAGAACTTAAAGGAGAAAGTTTGGGCATTCTATCAATAAGATATTCCATATGTGTTTCACTTACTGGTATTTGTTGGAAGTTGGAAATAATCTCTCTCTGTATATTTTAGAGATTTGTGCATCTGTCTATGAATCTGTTTGTTCAAGAACTCCTCCTAAATAGTAAGAGCTAGGACCACCAAATTTGGTAGGCAGCTACCTCTTCTTCTAACTCACAGCAAGGCCAGTGTTTGGTTGTGCCAAGAAAATGGGAAATGCTGGGATTGAGACTGTTTTCCATAACATGGAAAGGGAGGGGCACAGAGAGGAGGAATGCAATACTGTAAAAGCAATCGGACTTGATTATGCAAATGAAGCATGACATTTGTAAATCTGCACTTCATTTGCATTTTCGATTGCCTTCATTTACATTCCTCTTTTGAAAGAGGAATGTAGTCTAGACACACCCCAGAGAGTGGCCAACAGGGCTGGTGCTCTGCCAGCTTACCTGCCAACAGACTCGGTAAGTGTCCTTCCTACCCCAAATCCTATCCTCCTCCCATTGCTTTTGGCTGCAGCTCTGTGGGGAGAGGGTAGACCCCTGATGGCTGAGGGGAAGAGAGGGGCGAATAGGGACATTTTCTTCTGTGTAATCTCTCGAACAGTTTCCGCAAACTTTTTCTTAGTTTTTGCTGGTTACAGGTGATTTGTTTCAGTGTTTTGGATTTATCGTAACCACTTCATACATGCAACAGCTAACCCATATTCTCACTTTGACAGCGTTAATAAGCAGATTTTTGCCATCTGTTTGAAATAGTACTTGATGCAAATGACTTCTTTTTTATATTTTCCCCTGAGATCTGTATCCAGAATTTGATCTCCATCATTGAATGGTTCATCCTGTACTCTGGCTTTACAATATGCTTCATAGAAAGCCTGCTAGTAGAGACAACAGAGAGCTATTGGAGACACGAGTGCACAGACTTTCAGTAAGTGCACTGTTCAGTTAGCCAAAGATCACACTGTTATCTCAGGGTCACAATCTCCACACATCAATTTGCCACACCTTCGTATGTGCAATATCCCTTTTTTTAAAAAAATCAAGACAATACTTAACAAGATGGATGTATTCATTACTAACATGGTCTGGGAGAATCAGTTGATTAAAAATGATTATTCTCCTTAGAATTTGGTATTTGCTCCAGTTTCTTATTGATGAGTGATTAGGAACTTGGAGAGGTTTCCTGTACATGGAAACTATGCTATATAACTCGGGTCTTTTTAATAAAATTACCTTTTTCATATATGAATTCAAAATGAGACAAGACCCCAAGGAATATTTAGCTTTTGAAATTCTGGGGTAAATCTTGCAGGAGGGATAAACAGTGGGTTATCCAGCTTTCTCCCCCTCCCCCAATTCACCCCTTTTTCCATATAGAAAACATTTTCATCTAACTCATCTAATATAATTTTCAAAATTAGATGGATTATGGGGATTAGTTGCCCTGTGGATGTCTTTGCCTGAGGGTCACTGAATCTTTGAAGAATTATACTTAACGTTTGATCTTCCCCTGTGCAGCTTCTATACATATCTTCAACTGTGACGTTTTATAGGACCACACATCTGTGAAAGTAACATTTCTTACTCTTTTAAAGCAGTTCTGAATTCTTAGGGATATAGCAACAGCCTTATTTCAACAATTTACAAACTCATAAGTCTGTCTGGGAGTTTAATGGAGAAGCAAGCACAGGAAGGCTTCTGTGAGAAAGATATTCCTTGAGGTTAGCTGTTAATGGTAGAAAGGAACTGTAGGAAGCAGTCAAAATTTGGGAACCCAGTTAAAGGATTATTCATAAAAATAAATATCCTGCTCCTTTCTCTGTAGATGAATGTAGCCCTTGGGCAAAAGGATGAGTGTATAAGGAAGTGGTAAGATCTGAGAGGACTGTAGAGTATGTATATCACTTCTGTGATGTGGGATTCAGTTCTGTGGACTCCATGTGTGACCACATCCAAGGGGGCTAGTAATCCATCCACGGGAGGAGGGACACACTTAAGTCCCTGGAAGCTACTGCTGGATAAACACACTGCATTTCAGAGAACAATAATTCAAACTGCCTATAGGCAAGCAGTTGACTCCCTTACTGACAATGAACAATCTCATCACAGTTATGCACTTAGTAATA
The DNA here is from genome assembly GCF_049634645.1 of Pelodiscus sinensis. Taxonomy (NCBI): domain Eukaryota; kingdom Metazoa; phylum Chordata; order Testudines; family Trionychidae; genus Pelodiscus; species Pelodiscus sinensis. The sequence goes on along the minus strand of NC_134724.1, from coordinate 44,329,711 downwards.
ACCAGTAAGGTTAAGATTTTATCATGGTTATTTTTAAAGACAAGTCAAAGCAACTTGATTTAGGCCCATCATACATTTTCCATACCCAGTTGAGGCCTCAGGCCAAAAAGTTTGCCCACACTGGCCTATGTTGTTTGTCCCTACATTTTAAAATCTGCTCATCATGTGCCCCGGTCAAGAAGCAAACTATAGTGAAAGCAACACCTAAAAAGGCCTTCACTTTAGGCCTTTTGTGGCTAAAAAGGAGCCCTTGGAAAGATGGACATTCTTGCTTTGTGCTATCATTTCTATTCTGAATATTTAATTTAACCCTGGCAAGCAATCTGAGCCATATTAAAGACTGCAAAAATGAGGCAAATCAGAGAGGTCTGTGGGAGTGGAGAATTTGAGAGTGCTATGTAGTTCCTTGCAGAAGCACTTGGCTACTTGGACTTGCCATTCCTTCAGTGGCCAGGACCTGGAGAACCTCCACAAGATAACAAGGCTATAGTTCTAAAGGAGTTAGATTTGAATAACAATGAAGCATTGGTTTCTGTGCTTATTTTGGAATTGTTAGAGAAGACACAGGCAACCCAGGAGTGCATGGGGTAACAGACTGCTTTATTGCTGATGCACATTTATCTTGCACATCCAGCAAATCAATCTGAGTGGCAATGATTTGGCACCAATTACACTCCTTTATTCGTTTTAGTATGTTAATTCACATGCGTATCACTACTTCTTCTAAACCCTTATTTAGCAAAGCTAACTCCCATACACTGAATATTAATAAGCAGGTGATGAATACAATTATACCTGCCCCTGTTTGTTGTTTTCTGGTTTTTAGTTGAATAAGCATTACATACTGTCTTAAGCAGCAGCCTTCAGGGAGGGGGAAAGAGCTCTAACCCTGAAAGTATTTTTACAGAGCAAGTGAGAAGTCAAAACAAGACACTGTTCAGTGTAACTATCTTTCTAGGCTTCAAGGACAAAGGGGAAAATATGTTTAAGGGGCAATGCCTGCTGTGGCTGGACCCCTGACCACTATCCCAGACCCTATTAATGTTTTACATATACCAACAGGAATGATAACTCCCACAATAACTATTTTGATATAGTGATAGAAATGTAGCCGTGTTAGTCTGGGGTAGTTGAAGCAAAATGCAGGACAATGTAGCACTTTAAAGACTAACCATCTTGTTAGTCTTTAAAGTGCTACATTGTCCTGCATTTTATTTTGATATAGTGCGTCCACACTACAAATGCCCATCAAAATACCACAGAATTATGTTGAAGTAGCGCGACCACACTGATTGGAGTCTCAATCGCATTTAAAAAAAACCAGAAGTGCCCCAGGCAGGGCATCAGGACAGCAGTCACTTCCTGTAGCTGCTTCCTGAGGCTAGCTGAGGCTCGTGCTCCCGTCTATAGCCGTGTCTCAGTTTGCTCTCCAATGCTAACCACCTTGAGGGACAGCCATCTGTGACACTCTCCCCTAGCATTGCCGCTCTGTGCCTTTTCACACCCTCTCCTCCCCTGCAGACTAAATAAACCAGACTTTTTGTTTGGGAATAATCAACTGTCTTTTTCTAAAATTTGGGGTAAATATGATGGGGGATGGGGGACTGGGAACAGAACATGGGAGGTGGGAGGAGGGGAAAGGAGGACCGGAGAGGAGGCCTCAGGGATGGGGCTGGCATCTGCCTTGGGTGGTCCCACTGCCTTGTGTGTGGTACCCTTGACAGCCACGGTCCAGAGGGGCAGGGGTGGGTTCAGGAGCAGATGTGGGGGAGGACTTGAGAAGGAGTCGGTGCAGAGAGGTGGCTGCTGGACCGCGCAGTCATGACAAGCAGGCAGTCAGTAGCAGCAGTGTATTCTGTGTACAAGCTCCAGGTATGCTGGGCAGCTCCTGCCAGATGGGGCGGCGCAGCTCCAAGTCATTGGCACACCTCCTGCCTCAAGACACCACTGCAGGGCACACAGGCAGGCAAAGTGTTCCCACTCCAGGGCCTTGTGGGGTCATACGCCGCAGCGGCTCTCGGGTTCAGGAGGATGGCACGGGAGGTGGTGGAGGCACCTCACTCACAGCTGCAAAAACCAGAGAGAAAGACAGTCATCTCAGGAGACACTGCGCATGAAGCCTCGCATCACGTCTGAGCCTGCACTGACAGGTCTCAGTGCAGACAATGGTGATGTGCTTTGAGCAAGGCCATCTGTGGCCTAGACAGCAGGCACTGTCCTGCTGGGGCACAGATGTCCCAGAGGAGACTTGCTATCCCCACGCAGCAGTAGCAAGCAGTCCTGGGAGGGTGCCGGCCAAGCCAAGAGCCTGCAGGCAGGAGGGCAGTGACAGGGCAGCTCGCCTTCACTCTGTGCCATGCACACACCAAGTCTGGCAGTGGTGGCATCCCACAGCGAGAGGACTTCTACCCCTGCCCGCTGGAGGAGAGGCGGGGGGGATGTTGGGGGAGGTGAGTGTGTGAGCATCAGATGCCATTTGCTGGGGAGGGTGCTACTGAGATCCCCTCCACTTCGTCCCCCTGGCAGTTTCCCATGCAGGGGCTCGGTATCCTCCACCTCTCTCAGGAGTGGATGCTGCCCTGAGAATGCAGGCATGAGCCTGTGCTGTCTGTGGCACTGATGTGTGTTTCCATGACCCCAGGCTCCGTAATGGTGGTTTCTGGTGGGAAGGTCTCTCCAGAAACCCTGTGAGCAGGAGCCAAAGGTTCCTTTGTGGCAGCCTCATGCAGCTGTCTGGACTGGCGCACGCAAACAGGCTGTTGTTCAATCCCCAGTCTGAGAAGGCCAAGTGAGGAGTGTGCAGCCCATAGCCACCTGTTGCGTCCCCCACCTGTGTCTAGGGAAAATAATGGAACTCACTTGATGGGCCTTCCCTGGCTTCATCCAAACCTTGGGTGACATCCTGTGATGAGGGGTACCGGTTCCAGGGACAGGGTGACCTCATGACTGGTGAGTATCATGTCCTGTTTGGCCTCATCTTCCTCCTCCATCTCCTCCTCCTTGTCCATAGCCCTACCCTCTGAGAGGCTCACAACAGGTGTTTCCAGGCAGCAGTCCATGATGAGAGTAGCGGGAAGGAATCAAACTCCTCTCCCAGGTTGCAGTACAGCTGCTCCTAAAAGCAGCAGGTCTGGGTTGCTGCTCCTGAGTGGGAACCGCGTTGGTATAGGCCTGCCTAAGTTCTTTGATTTTCATGTGCACCTGCTCCTGGGTGCACAAGTGGCCCTTCTGGCCGAGGCTTGCGGCCATCTGGCTGTAAATGGCCGCATTCCTGAGCCTGGTGCAGAGATCCTGGATGTCAGCTTTGTCTCCCCAGACCGCTGCAAGATCCAGGATCTCAACACCAGACCAGGAAGGGGGCCTCGTTTTCTGCCCCTGGGCAGGGGCTTGGGAGCTGGCTGCCAACTCGTTAGCAGCTCTGAGAGGCTTGGTGGGAGCACTGGAGTCACTCATGGCAGTACAGAGAGAAAGCCAGTCTCTGTCTGGACCTGCGTGGTGCCACAAGCAGTTTCCCCTGTGGCTGAAGCTTTAAGGGCTGAAGGAGAAGGGAAACTATAGAGTTTTGAGGGGTGTGGCCTGAGTGGCCACCAAGGCAGCTGTGAGAAGCCCAGGAGGCCAATTATTTTGAAATAACCACAGGTGCACCGTCCCACACACCCTATTTTGAAATAGCTATTCCAAAATAGGCATTATTCCTCATGAAATGAGGGTTTGTTATTCTGCAATAAGAAGGCTGCTATTTCGAAATAGTTTTGAAATAATGGCCTGGCTGTGTAGACGCTCACCTTGTTATATTGAAATAATGCTGTAGTGTAGACATGCCCTAAGATGCCAATAGCAGGAAGTTGAATCATCTAGATTATTACATAACTCAAAACAATAATTCCCAAAATCCCATTGGTTAAATAAAACATTGAAATAATCCTACATTAAATATTCCAGAAGTCTGAATCCCTAGTGCTTCTGAACTTGCATGCTTTTATAATGTTGGTCATCTGGCACCTTTCAGTTTAACCTAATCTGTGTTTTTCTGTAGGCCCTATGTTTCATTTCTTTTCTTTTGCCTAACATGAGCTAACCTGAAATTTGCTGAAAAGTTAACATGTCCCTCAGTGATGTTCATAAACATAGTGAAATATCTGGGAGAACAAGAATTATTTGGGGGCTTTCCTTTCCCCCTATTAATAGCAGTTTGGGTTTTATAGTATGCCTTTCTCTCTACCTGTTAAATAAAATAGTGTGCTCTCTGCTTGAGTAATGTATTGGGTAAATTGACTTAATTCCATTTTAGTTGAGCTGTATAAAAAACAGTATGTAAAATGCCACAAGAATACTGATAAACTATAAAGGAGTGCCTAGTTTTGTCTCTGCTATTTTGAATGTAATGGAAAGTGCTTTTTGCACAGTGTTGATGTGTGTGCTTTCAAAAGTAACACTGCTGAAGCTGTAGAAGTGCTTAAGTGAGATAATTATAACGACTGGAAAGAGAATTCTGAATAGGCAAACACAGCAGTGGGCCATGCAGTGTGCAACTGCATGGAACAAAACCAAACACTTCAGCTGAGAGAGAGGGAAACAAATATCTTCTTGTTTTGTCTGTAGAACTAATTCACTTCGTGAAGTATAAAGAAGCCTTTCCTTTATGACATGCATTATAATACTAAAGGTGGCTTGTGTTCTGTTTTTGTGGGGAGCTTTAAACAAGCAGTTCTCTGGATGCATTATATACAGCACAGTGTATGCAAATGTGTTGTGGAAAACAGGAGTCTCTTTGTTCTTATTTCAGTCACAATGGAAAATATGCTGGTGATTAAAATCTGTAAGCTTGAAGGGAGAGAGAAAACATTATTTATGTATGTCATTTACAGAACATTTCTCAACTCTGTTTTGAACCACTTAACTTTATAAATGATTGTAACAACATGTTTAATTATGTGCATTTGCCACTCTTTATGGTATTTTTGTTTATAAGTCGAGTATGTAATATGTTTTAACAAGATATACCTATAAATACTTGAAATTTTTTATTCTTTTAAGACAACTGCATTTGTAAATTTTGTATCCAGAGTATAAAACAGGAGAGTATTATTGAAAACATGATAGCTAGCCATTACTGGGTCACTTGATTCATTTTATTAAGCTTTGCTCTGAAGCTCATTACAAATCACTTCTTGAAGCTTATGCATTAGAAAAATAGACATAGTATTCAGTTGTTATATCTCCTGCCATAAAAGGTCACACAAATCTTCAGTTAGTGCATGTATTTCTCTAGCCATCTCATTGTTTGAATCTTTTGACTAAGAAATAAGTAATGTAAAAACAAACCAAAGCATTTTAGAATCCACAACTCCCTCAGAAGAGAAACTGCAAATAAAATCTATGAGCAGTTTACCTGAAATATGAATGACCTTTTAAAGTGTGATTTTGTGCAAAGAATGCTGCCTTAAAATCCCAGCACTGAGGTATGGGTCAGTGACATCACATTCAATTATAGTGGGGTTGTAAAATAAGGTCAAATGAACCACAGAAAAAAAGGATTATTTTCTGCTTTTAGAGTGTAGAAGCAGGTTGCAGGTTTTTCAGTCTAGGCAGTACATTTCTCCTAGCCAGTACACTTTTATACTTGTTTTACATATCTTACAGTATTTTAAAAATCTTCCTCCTTCTGCATTTTACAATGGTGTGGTTACAGACTACCTATGAGTCATTTTAGCATAAATGTATTTTTGAAATGATGTGATCTTTTAAAACTACAAAAGACAATTATAATTGTTGCTTATTACCATCATCTACTTATTTATGGCAGTGCCCACATTCAAAAAGGATGATCTGTACTCCAAAGAGCTTACAATCTAAGAATGGGCAGAGAAACAAAACAATAACAATTGAGTTGCTCTGCTCTAATAACTGTGAATTAATACATTCAAAGAATATAAAAATTAACTATTTAATTTTTCTTGCCCTTATTATTTTGTGTTCTGAATTAACATTCTAATAAACTAGAACAATGAAATTATATTGGTTCTCATAACATAGCTGTCCAGTCTTTGAGTTGCTAAAGTGATTATGAATGTTTGAATCTAAAACAATTTCTATTGATTTTTTTAAATAATTAAAGTATAGGTGTTAATATACATACAGGCAGTCCCCGACTTACGCGGATCCGACTTACGAACGGGGCTTTTCTTGCCCCGGAGCTCACTGGTGGCGAGTCACCGCCCGTGTCCTCCGGGGCGAGAAAAGCTTCTCCTGGTCTTCCTGGTCTGCTGGGGGGGGGTCCAGCAAAGCCGCTGGACCCCCCCCAGGAGACTAGGGACACCCGAGCAAAGCCGCCGCCTGGGAGGCTTTGCTCGTTTGCCCGGGAGCAAAGCCACCCAGGCAGCGGGACCCCCGCCGCCTGGGCGGCTTTGCTCCTGTCCCCCTGGTCTGCTGGGGGGGGGGGGTCCAGCGGCTTTGCTGGACCCCCCCCAGCAGACCAGGGAGACAGGAGCAAAGCCGCACAGGCAGCATCCCGCCGCCTGTGCGGCTTTGCTCGGGGTCAAAGGAGCAAAGCCACACGGGCGGCGGGGTCCCTCCGCCTGTGCGGCTTTGCTCGGGTCTCCCTGGTCTGCTGGGGGGGGAGCTGGCGCAGCTAGTACGCTCCCCCCCCCCCCCCAGCAGACCAGGCTTTTGTTGCGGGATGCCTCGGGTAGAGCAGCTGGGGTGCTGCCGGGTTGGTCCTGTGGGAACCTACCGGGCAGCGCCCCAGCTGTTCTGTCCCAGGCTCCAGATTCAGCAGCTGTTGAAACTGATCAGGCTGATTCCAGGAAGCTGGGGGCAGAGCAACTCTGCCTCCGGCTTCCTGTAGTCAGCCCCTGGTCAGTTTCAGTGGCAGAAGCTGCATCTGGAGCCAGTTCCGACTTACATACAAATTTAACTTAAGAACAAACCTACAGTCCCTATCTTGTACGTAACCCGGGGACTGCCTGTACATATATATATATATATATTCTTAAAGTTAATAGCTAAGTCTGCACCAAGGTCATGTGTACCTCAATTTTTCCATGAAATAGAATTATCCTAGAACATTTCTGTGATGGAGTGAACTAGGCCCCAAAGTCCCCTGCTGGAGGCTTGTGACCTTCCCAAACCTCACTCTTGGAAAAGAGCAGCAGAGAAGTCCTCCAAGCCCCCTGGAGCAGAAGTGTGTGAGGCAACTAGTCAGGTCCCAGCAAGCCAGTATACAGAAAGATGCTAGGCCATAGTCAGGCAGTTTCTCTTAGGGTCTGTCTACACATCAAAGTTATTTCAAATAACTTTCCTAGTGTCTACACAAGCCAACCGCTATTTCAAAATTAAATCGAAATAGCAGAGGGCTTATTTTGAAATCGGTAAACCTCATTCCATGAGGAATAAAACCAATTTCGAAACTGCTATTTCAAAATAAGTGCTGTGTAGACACTTATTTTGAAATAGGGGGCCTCCAGCCCTTCCCAAGGTGCCCTAGTGGCCACTCTGGCCTCAACTAAGAACACTCCTCTCCCTCCCCCCCTCCCCGGAGCCCTTAAAGGGGTAGACTCTGGCCACAGTGCCTGTGTCAGCTCCAAGCCTGCCAGCCTAGAGCCAGCAGTCACTGCTCCCAAAACATGAGCCAGCAAGCCACTGGCAGCCAGCCCTCCACCACTCCCCAGGAGCAGTCTGCCAGCTCCCAGGAGCCTTCCAGGGGTCGGAGAAGGCGGGTGCCTTCCCGGTCCAAGGAGGAGATCATGGACCTTATTCAGGTTTGGGGGGATGCCCCCAACATCCATGATCTCTGCACTAGATGGGAGAATGCGTCGTCTAGGGCAGGATAGCTGCCAGCCTGGCCACCAAAGGCCACATGCGAACCCAGGAGCAGGTTTTCATGAAAATCAAGTTGGTCCAGCGAGACCCCCAACCCTGGGCCCTGAGCTTCCCCTCCCCCTTCTTCCCTTTGCTTCCCCCTTCCAGTTCCCTCCTCCCAGGTTTCCCCCTCCCCTCTCCCACTCTCTCTCCTTCCATCTCCTGCCTCCTTTTCCCAGTCTCCCCAGAGTTTCATTTCCCCCCCCCCCAGTTTTGTTAAATAAAGAGAGTTTGTGTTCATGAAAATACATGTATTTTATTTTACATCAGGAAAGGGGATTGGGGGATGGTAAGTGGAAGGACATGAGGGAGGAATGAGGCACAAGCCCCCAGTGGGACAGACCAGGGAGGCTCTTAGTGCTCCTCAGGGTGGAAGCTCCCGTGCAGGGTCTCCTGGATACTGACAGCCCCCGATGGACCTCCTGGATGGCAGCCTGCAGAAAGTGCAGCCAGGCTCACAGCAGCGCATCCACGAGAAGCACCAGAGTGCCCAGGGGCAGCTCTGGCTCCATGTTGCAGAGTGCTGTGGTGCCCTGAGTGAGGGCAACCAGAGCATACAGAGACAAAATGCTTTGCTGTCCCTCATCAAGGTAAGCAAGCAAGCAAGCAAGGAAAGCTGAGAACCAGCTGTTCAGGAGGGGGTCACTTTAAGCACAGGCCTCAGATAGCCTGAGGCAGCAGCCACACAAAGTAACTCTGGACCTGATTCCGGCCGGCCTTAAATGTGATTCAGCATCCACTCAGTGTGGATGGGCTATTTCGAAATGCATTTTGTGTGTAGCTGTGATATTTCGAAATAAGATATTTTGAAATAACGCTCTAGTGTAGACATACCTTTTGGAGCTTGAGGAGTGAAAAGTGGGTGACTGGCTGGCCGAGAGAACAGGAGTACCATGGACAGCTCACTGTGGAGAATTTATTTCAGACTGCACTGAGGCCCAGGGTCTGCTGTGGAAGACTGGCTGGTGGAATTAGTTGCAGAACCCTGGATAGTGCGTCTAGACTACATGGCTCCGTTGACGGAGCCATGTAAAGTAGTTTACTAGGCATAATCAAAGAAACAGGGATTTAAATAATCCCCGCTTCATTAAAATAAACATGGCCGCCGCGCTGTGCCGACAATCAGCTGATCCCACACAGTGCGGCAGTCTAGACGCAGCGCGGTCGACAAGGGAAGCCGTTGTCAACCCCTCTTGACCACTCTCTGCCCCCTCCTGCATCCATGTCCCATGTAACCCAAACTTTTTGCACCCCTATTTCAGCCCCCCTATATCTTCCCAGACACTGCACCCCGTCCTACACCCTTCCTCAGGTCACAATCTCCTCCCAGACCTTGAACCCCCATCCGCTATTTCTGATCACAGTCCAAATCCCTGCACCCACTCCTGCCCCAGGTTACAACCCCCTTCCAAACCTTGTACTCCAGAGTGGCCAAGACAGCCTCTGTGGGCTGGATGCAGCCTGCCAAGCCCTTTGATCCAGCCCACAGCCACTCTGCCGCTCTCCTGCCCCCAGGCCAATCAAGACCTGGGAACAGGGGAGCACACAAAGTCTCCTCCCCCTGCCAGAGGCATGCAGCACCAGAGAGAACTGCCAGCTGTTCAAAACTTACAAGCCAGAGTCTGCGGGTGGGGGAGCACTCAATCTCTTCTGGCCCTTCTCCTACCACATGAGGCCACATCACTTCCAGGGCAGCCCACGGCCACTTCTGAAATTTGTGAACCGGACCCCCTTTCAAAAATTATTGCCCACCCCTGCACAAGGACTTTGAGACAAAGTCCTGAAGTAAAGGCCAGGATCGTGTGGGGGTATGGGGAAGTGGTCCTGGGAGTGAGACTAGCAATAGAACTTTAATGAGTTCTACTGCTATGGATAGGATCCCTGGAGTAGGGTCCAGAATAGTGGTTAAGCCTGGGTTCCCTCAGACCTCCAATAGCTACTAGGGTGGGAGAAAGAAGCCTGGTCCTAAGGATACCTGGATTCTGTCATGTTAGTTTTCTCAGTTATTTTTGTCTGCAGTCATTTATTTCAGCAAATGATGTCATTTATAACTAAATACTTGACTTATGGTTGAATCAGTTGTGCAATTTCACCTGCAAATTACTGCAGGTGTAGTATTAAAGTCTATTGCACACAGATAGTCAAATTTTGCTGTCATTTTCATCTGCGTAAATCTGAAGTCATTCCATTGGCTAATGGTAGGTATTTTCTTTGTTGGAGAGCAGATTTCTGTGTGAATAATGAAAGTGAAAGAGAGAGAAATTATTAAATTTAAAGTCAGGAAAAGTAAGATTTTTTAAAAGATGATGATGATGTCATCAAATGTATTGTTTCATGATTCCATGTATTGTTCTTGTGATTTTGGAGTTTACTGTTATGTTTTTCCTCACATTCTGAGTTTTTCTTCAGAACCCTTTGATGGAGGGATGCATGGATTTTTGAATTTTATTTTTTTGCCTGGGGGCACAAGGGGCATATTGTTAATAATATTAATATACTATTATGTGTACTATTTTGGTGATCCTGCTCTAGAATTTTTGGGTTCGTCTAGATTACATGCCTCTGCCAACAGAGGCATGTAAAATAGGCTACCTGACATAGTCAATGAAGCAGGGATTTAAATATCCCTGGCTTCATTAAAATAAAAATGGCCGCCACGCTGTGCCGGCTCAGCTGATTGTCGGCACAGCGCACGAGTCAAGACACGATTGGTCGACAAGGGAAGCCTTTGTCAACCAATCGCTTATGCCTCGTGAAACGATGTTTACAGGAGCTGGGGATACTGGCTCTCTTCCTGCCTTCCTGCTGTGGACCATTATTCCCTTGTGCCAGCCAGATGAGCAGAGCCACAAGAATGGATCTGGTTCAGTGTCTTCTGTTATGTGACTTGGAACTTGCTGCTCCATTTGCTGGATTTAATGTGCTTCCCCTGGGTTGGCAGGATTCCATTTTCAAATGTTGGTCACTTTGGGAATATGTAATTAAGATGGCAAGGATGAATTTGCATCTGTTGGTATTATTGTTTCAGATTTACTTCAGCCAACAAGATAGCAGTACATTGATTTACAGCATATAAGTTATTTACTTATTGGAAGGGACAGAAATGTCATAATCTTTAAGATAAAGACTTAGATTCTGTAGAATGTTCTTTACCCATTGAGTTCTGTCATTCCCCTAGGTAAGAAGATATTTTTCTTATATCTACTGTGAACCACTTTTCACCTCCTGGCCATTCAGTTCTTTACAAGCATCTCTATTCTTGCAGCAGAATAACCCAATAAATATATCAGATGGGCAGCAGCTGCATAATTACTAAATATGGAGAAAGTGTATTAGCTTATTAATTTTGTGTTGATACTGTAAATCATAATTAACTTTCTCCAGAGTTAGATACAGTAAATGCAAATCAAGTGGCTTTCAGAAATTGATGCATTTTCAAAATTATAAATGTGTTGTAGAAATGCTACTATTTTAATTTCAGGTATTTAAATCTGGGCAATATATTATTTAATTCTGTTTTTTATTTTAAGTGCCTGGTATTGTTGTTCTTCAAAACATAGCATTGTGCAGCTGCTAACTCAATGCAATGTAACAGATCTAGATGGTCTCCTTTGTCTTTTGCCATTCTGAGTTTCCATTAACGTTTTTCCAAAGGTGCAGACAATCTGGAATACGAGTGTATATACAACTCTTTATTCCATACCAGTTTTTATACTGACATTTTTAAAAGCAAAGAAAATTCTAACGTGTATGTTTAAAATATCAGCAGGCCAGTGTATTTCTAAACATTAGATATAAAACTCATATTCTTTTTCTGGCAATAGTTGTGTGTTGGATTTTGTGCCCAAGAAAAGCAGTAGTAGTTTGTGTAACATCAGTGGAGTGTGGAAAATGAAACATTTAAAAAACATATTTTTAGTCCTCCAGTATATCTCTGAATAATTTGCTCTTTTTGTTTTTATTGTATGTGTGTGTTTTAGGATAAGAGAAAGGGTGGCATACTGAGCGAATTGTACACAACTAATTAAGATGATATAAAAGAGATAACAAATGACAGCGTTTATTACCAAATCTGCTAAAAATATTTGCAATCCTGTCATCTGTATCACCAAGATAAGAAGTGACGTTCTGCTGTGTGTCTTTTCCCAGGATCTGTTGTTCAGTGTGTGCGCTCTCAATATCATCTCCACAATAGTCTGTGCGTTGGCAACTGCAATGTGCTGCATGCAGATGGTTTCTTCTGATGTTCTGCAAATGGTGAGTACGTTTCATGCTGCAGTTATATTCTCTGTCAATAAGTCTGTATGTTCCATACAGATATATTTACATGTGTGGATTTATGCATGGAGCATGTAAAATGGCTGATGTGGGATAAAAGTTTTGTTGGGAAGAGAGATTTTGGAACTGCTAAGACAGGACCTCTCACTTGACAAGTAACAAGGCACAGTTGGCAGCCATCACACTGTCTGTATATGTCAGTTCTAGCAAATATAGGCAGCTATCCACTAGTGTCTCAGCAATAGTAGAAGGCGTACACACAAAGCAGCAACAGCCGTGCAGTTTAGAACGCTGCATAGAGTTAGGAGAAAGAACTGGCCCACCTAATTATGCAATCATAATTTAAAAGTCTTTTTTAAGCTGGAAAAACATAACAATGAGCATGAACTGGTTACAGAACGACAACCATGTGCCAGTGTAGGGTGATGCACAGTATTGTTAGCTGCCATAGTTATTGCATGTTAACCAGGCCAGCTGATGGGAGGCAAAAGGGACAACTGCCCTGGGGTCTGGAAATTCAAGAGGGCCTGGGGCTTTCAGCCGCTGTTACCACGACAGCAGTGACAGCTGGGACCTTTAAATTGTTGCTGGAGAGCTGTGCCGCACGCTGTGGGCCGCACTGAAGGCTGCCTGAGGAGGGATGGTGCTCTCCAGGCAGCACTGAGGGCTGCCTAGTCTCAGCCCCTGTCCCTTCTGCCCAAGGCACTGCACCTTTCAGGGGTACAGATCAGCCCTCCCCCCATCTTGCCAAGAGACCTGGCAAGACTGTTGGTCGTACTGCCGTGCACATGGGTGCACCCTGGCTTGAAGTAGTTTCTGATATATCCAGGGTTTACAGTTTGGTTAAATGACCCTCAGCACCCCCATTACATACATTGTTCCAGCACCCCTGGTGGTATAAGGATCCAAACCCTGTCACAGCCAAATGTCACACACTTGGTCAGGAATTTTGTGTGTGTTGGGAGTCTTATATAATTGGTGAAGTAGAGTGTGGGGTGGGGAGATATTTATTAGTAAGTGCAATGAAGTCAAGGCTCCAGATGTGCTCAATAACTGCAATTTCTCAGTGGCTGTCCCCACCCCATAAGTTGTGTATGTTTGTGTTTATAAACAGACATTCAATGCTTGCTCCATAATTTTTCTTTGATGTCAAAAACAGCACTGAGAAAGAGCTCTGCCGTTTTGTCTCATGAGACAGTGTGTTCAAAATACTAATCAAAAGAAGATTTTTATCATATTGTCTATTTTGTATAGAATCATACGTCTGTTTTTTCCTTTTCTGCAAATGATCTCAGCTGCAAGATGCCTGATAACTCCTTTGTGGTCAAGACCTTTAGTTTTCTCACCTTTCAGTAATGAAAGGGAGAATAATTGATGCTCAGACCTGATAAGAGCCGTCTGTCTAGTATAACAATAATGTCACACGCTCAGGAGTATAGTCATGAATATTCAAAGAAATTTAACTCATGATTGTTTTATGTCTTTTAGCAGCACATTTCACAGGAACAAAAACATATCATGAGAATCTTGCCAGCAGAATACTAACATGCTTGGTTGCTCTTCTTTTCCTGATGGTCAAGATTGTCCTGAAGATTTTCATTTCCCTAATCTCCGAACCACAATCAATACTTTCTTTTTCATCCCTTTTTCTGACAAGTATGTACAAAAATGATAGGAACTAGAATAGGAAATAATATGAATTAGTCTTGAAATTGTATATATTTTCTCTCCCTTATCCCAGTTGTCTATTCTCTTGTTCTTTGTTCTCAATAATTCTTCACTTTGAGTCTCTTCCCTCATCTTCCGCTCTGCATCTTGTTTCTGTTTTATATATACTCTTGTTTTTATCTTGCAGTTCTCCATGTTTTCTGGCTATCCCATATTACTTTCTTCTTATGACCTTAGACACTCCTATTTTTCTTTCTTTCAGGAACAGGAAGTCCTGAAAAGCCTATCTTTCCTCTCATCTGGATATTAATATCCTTTCCAGTTTATCCCTGATATTTTCCCCTATCTTCCTTTCCTTCAGCTTTCTGGGGCCAGACCCATAGTTAATGTATGAAGTCAGCAGAGGTAAACTTTCGTACATTAGCAAAACATCTGAGCCAGAGGTTTTCATTGTTTTTTCACCCCAAAGGCCCTGTTAGCACAATACCTTTTCATCAAGTTTCTTTCTTCCCCAGTCTGATTCAATTCCTTGCTTCCAAGATCCTGTTTCTTATTGCCACTTCTTCTTCCTCTTCTTACTCATTAAAGCACAACAAATGCCTGTTGGTATTTTGTGACAAGAAGCTGCCATCTTGGCAGTGCTAAGATAGTAGCATGGGGAGATACCTGCGGTTGTATATTAAAATGTTTTAAATATTTTTCATTTGGTGGTCTGTTATTATTTTGAAAAACAATTAGACCCTCCTCCTGTGCTGATAATATATACTACTTCATTATCATACATAATCAGGATGCAGGAAACAATCCTGCACTGATGCAGTGTAAACTACGTAGTCCAATCTTTCTCTTCTATCTGTGATTTTCTATTTTGCAGTAGTGTGTTCCTTGTCCCAAAAGTTAGCAAGATGGAAAGAACTTCTTATTTGTTATCAGGACTTTTGTTAACAGCTATTGATAATGAGTGGCTTTTTTAATCACATTACATAATTCTCTTGTAGTTTCCAATTTTCCCTCTGAATGATGTAATCCCCATATGCTATAAGCATTCTGTTGTTTAGCAACACACAAACTACATATGTCATAGCTACTCATGGTTATGCTCCATGAATCTTCTTTCTTTATGGTTTCTGCAGACAAGAGACATCCAGATTCACATGTTGAAACTCACTGTATTTTAATGCATATAGATTACGTACATTATGTATGTTTGATGCACTGATTTTGTAGTTTAAATACTTTGCCAAACAAAGACGAGTTGTCCAGAAACTTTACATATTTATACTAAACATTAAACTAGCTTTGCCTGTCAATTCAAAGCTACTTTGTTGTTTAAAAAAACAACCCTGTACTTTCAAGCCTTATGTGAAACTTGGCATCACAAGTCTCAAAACCCATAGATTTTTTAAATCACAAACAATTCTGCCATCTGTACCCCAAGGTATAAAACTAAAATGGTAGCTCCACAGGAATGTATCGATATGAGCATACATAAATGTGTCCAATTTGTTGTCCTCAGAAAGATTTTGTTTTCTCTCCAAATCAGGGAAGTGATCATTACAAATAATCCTTAATGCAGTTAACTACTTTGAGGATATCATTTAAGCTTTTTAGTTCTTCCGATATGTACAGTGAGGATAAGCATGTGAAGACCTTGAGGAAATGCACTATGATTACACTTGCCTATATTATTCATTTCTTGGAATCCAATAATAGCTCCCTCTTGGTATTTTTTTTCTAATCCAGACTTGCATAACGCAAGTTATGCTCTCCTCACTTTTTAGGTACACTTTTTTAATGTCACTTTTTTCACAGCTCTCATTTAATTTTACACTTGCTTATGACAGTCTCATAATTGGTATTGGATGGTGTTCAAACACCTGTCTGATCAGAGCAGTTACTTACTTGTAAGCAATATAGTAAAGTGTATGTTTTAAATTACACTTAGAGCTCTGTTTTTAGAATTATCTCCCTTCCTTTTTAAAATAATCCCTTATCCAGTGTCTAGGGGCCAGGTTTTGATGCTCTTTGTTGTCTAGGGTAGTATCTTGCTCTGCAAGAAGCTGCACATAAGCCTTTAGAGCAGAGATCATCTTTGCATTTTTTGTGATACAGAAACTAATGGAGGGAGGCCCCGTTCCTGATTGTGGCCTCTTCCGGCTAGCAAAATTCAAATAGTAAATAATAGTGCTCAAGTATGAAATGTACCAGAACCTTGGCCTTTGAGTAGGATTTACCTTTTTAAACAAAAATCTAAAATTCTGCACATAATCACCATCAGCATGGCCTTGTCTGTCTGAGGTTGATGTTGTATCATTAACTCAGTTTTCAATGCTGATTATTTGTTGGATTGCGAACAAAAAAGGCTTTCAGTTGTGTACTGAGTAACTAGCTTCACCATAACCACAAAAACAAAGAATCTGCTGGAGATCCCTGTGCTATATGTAAATTATTCAAAAATTAGCATAGCTTTCAAAAGAAGCAATGTGATGAAACATGCATGGAAGATCAACTGATGATGCCCGTGAATTTGTTTGATGTATTTAATTTTTTAACCCAAGGAAAATATCTGTTCCTAAATACAGCTATGCAGGAAATTATTTTCCTGTCCCGTGAAAAATTTGAAATTAAAGAAAGTATCCCATTCTATTTTGGGGTAAAATTCTCCCCAAAATTGAGACACATGCTCCAGAATAGCTAATTGCCCCGTGGCTAAAGCACTTGCACGGGACATGAGAAATCATGGTTCCAGTCCCTATTCTGACTATACAAGCCTAACCACTAACGGTGCATCTACATAGCACCCTTAGCTCGAAATAAGCTACGCAATTTGCTCTACGCAAATTGCATAGTTTATTTTGAGGTAGTTTCAGAATAGTTTATTTTGGAATTTGGAGCTATCTACACAGCGCCAAGTTTCAAAATAACTCGCTATTCCGAAATTCCCCTTAACCCTCGTGGAACGAGGGTTACTGGGATATTGGAATAAGCCGCCTGTTATTTAGAAATCTATTTAGAAATAACAGGCTGCTTCAATAGACATGGAATAGGTATTTCAGGATACTTCCGGTATCCTGAAATAGCTCCACAGTATAGATTGGTCCTGCCTTGGGCAGTGGGCTGGACTTGACCTCCTGAGGTCTCTTTCAGCTCTATGATTCTATGTACTCTGAGATACAGTATCAGTTTTGTCTCTGGCTCAGTGAATGCTTAATTATTTATACTGATTTAGACAACTTTACTGAGAGAGACTCTGACAAGTCACAGGGGCAGAGCCCAACAGGGTTGCGGATTCACTTCAAGACAGAGTCGATTAGGGATAGATAGTTGTTTTTATTAATCTCACTATGTCACTACTATTACAGGCTTAATACTGCCAGATGGTTACACAGCTCCTGCAAAGTAACACAACAATCAGCATAGGCAAAGCAATGCATATAAGAGTAACAGGCCCTTTGAAATGCTTACGTCCATTTAGACTGCAGGAAGTCCCGCTCTGGTCACCTCGCACCCAGCCACAGAGGACGGGCTCCAGCTAGGGGGATTCAGGACACCCTTCGAGGTTTAGGTTCCTGGTGAAACTCACAAAGGGGTGGAACTCCTAGTGATCTTATACTGCAGGGCTGTGTCTACGCTGGCAAGTTATTCCGGAAAATCAGCCGCTTTTCCGGAAAAACTTGCCAGCCGTCTACACTGGCCGCTTGAATTTCCGGAAAAGCTCTGACAATCTAATGTAAAATCATCAGTGCTTTTCCGGAAAAACTATGCTGCTCCCGTTCGGGCAAAAGTCTTTTTCCGGAAAACTGTTCCGGAAAAGGGCCAGTGTAGACAGCACAGTAGTGTTTTCCGCAAAAAAGCCCCGATCGCGAAAATGACGATCGGGGCTTTTTTTGCGGAAAAGCGTGTCTAGATTGGCAGGACGCTTTTCCGGAAATACTTTTAACGGAAAACCTTTTCCGTTAAAAGCATTTCCGGAAAATCATGCCAGTGTAGACGTAGCCCAGTTGTTTACTGGGTGTGCACATACCTGGCCCAATGCCATTCTCATCACTCTTATGAGGTCAAACTTGTTTACCGCTCAGTAGTTTCCCAGCTCAAGGCATGGGTTAGAGCTGATAACACTCAGCTGCGGTTTTGGCTTGCAGCTTCCCACACTATGCTAAGCTGGGTATAGCAGAGATGGAAACTTCCATCCTAGGCCTGCTAAGCTGCAGGACCCACATATGACTTTCATGTGAAAGACCCACATATGACTTTCATCTTGACAGCCACTAGCATGGTAGTTAGGGCACTTATTTGAGGTAGGGCAGATGCTCAGATCCTTGCTGTTAATTGAGATTTGAACCTGTGACCGACATCCCTGGTGACTGCCCTCACCACAGGAATATTGGCTATTCTGGTGTGGCTGTGTCTCATTTCAACCAGAAATTCCAACCTGAATGTGAGAAATCCTTCTAAATGAAAGTTTCATCAAATCTGCTATATTCCCCAGGAACATTTCCGGGTTAAACAAAACTGCATGTTCAGGTTCAGATTCAGAAAACTCACAGTCTGCTCTATTTCTTAATAAAATTATCTATCAGCCAAAATCTGCTCTCTGACTCATGAGGCAAGCAAAAATAGGCCCAATATTTTTAACCCAAGAAATCCAATATGTTTTATTATTTCACTTGATCTTTAGAACCTAGTAAAACCTAAAAATAAGTTTTCCTAATTATAGCATATTGTGTCGCTTTGTTTAGTACCTGACAGCTTAATTAAAAGGAGCGCACTGGAACAATATAGACCCTTATGTTTTCAAAATGGTTTACAAGGATTTACCTCCACAGCACACCCATCAAAGTCTGTAGACACATAGGGTGCGTCTAGACTGGCAAGATTTTGCGGAAAAGCAAACTTGCCAGCTGTCTACACTGGCTGCTTGAATTTGCGCAAGAGCACTGACTTTGTAATGTACAAAATCAGTGCTTCTTGTGCAAATACTTTCATGCTTCCACTCGGGAAAAAGCCTTCTTGCGCAAGAATACTTGCCCAAGAGGGCAGGTGTAGACAGGGAAGAACTGTTTTGCACAAAAAAGCCCCGATGGCTAAAATGGCAATCGGGGCTTTCTTGCGCAAAATTGCGTCTAGACTGGCCATGGATGCTTTTGCGCAAAAGCACTTTTTGCACAAAAGCATCCGTGCCAATCTAGACGCGCTTTTGCAAAAATACTTTTAATGGGAAAAACTTTTCCGTTAAAAGTATTTCCGCAAAATCATGCCAGTCTAGACGCAGACATATAGTTAAAATCCTGCACAGCACTCTTGGTACTCTATGTGCATCTTACGTTCTACAATGCTTTGTATCTCAAATATACATGGCCAGGGATGTCTCACATTCATACTTTCTGTAGGCCAGGTTTATTGTACATACCACACCAGTGACTCGTTGCATTCCATCATCATCCCCATTAACTCCCATCCCCCTCTGTTTCAGCAACTGCCAGGTATTCTCTTAATTTCCCAATTCAAAATTCTCATTCTACCCCATGGCAGAGTTTCTGTATGCTTCCCCATTCCCTCATTTTTCTCTATGCCTCAATTCCCCTAAAAACAAGAGTCCAGTAACACCCCTAAAGACTAGCAATTTTATTATGGCATAAGCTTTTGTAAGTTACAACTCACTTCAGATGCATGAAGTGAAAGAAAAGGAACCAGAGAGTAGGGGTACAGAGATGGGAATGTTACATCAGAGTTCATTCAACCAGGGTGGATATAACACTCCCATCTCTGTGCGCCTACTATTTGTTTCTTTGCCTGTCACTTCATGCATCTGATAATGTGAGTTGCAATTCACTTCACTTATGCCATAATATAATTGTTAGTCTTTAAGGTGCCACTGGACTCCTTGTTGGTTTTGCTGAAACAGGCTAATATGGCTACCTTTGAAATTCATTCCACTAGTCTGTCCACATGACAGGGACTTTGTTTAGCCTCCTGCCTTCCCCCACCACACCAGGATCCCAATCTTTTGCCACGTGGGGTTCTGTGTGCCCCCCCATTCCTCATGTCCCCCATTCTACCTCCTTGCCAGGGGCTCTGTCTGCTCCCCATTAATCCTCCATCCTGCAATGGCAGCAGCTCTTTGGCATGCCCATTCCTCCCAGTCTGGGATTCCTCCATTTTCCCCCAGTAGGGATTCTTTGAGTCCCGCATTATCCCTTTCCCTCCTACCTGGGTATCCCATTCTCCCCTTAAGCCAGGGGATGTTTGCTCCCCCATTCCCTTTCCTCCAATGACAGTTGTTACCCTCTGCTTTCAGAGGGTGTGTCTAGACTACAGGTTTTTTTTGAAAAAACTTCACCTGCATCTAGACTGTTGCCACATTCTTTCAAAATTAAATTGAAAGAACATGGCAGTTTTTCCGAATGCAGAAAACCTCATTTTACCAGGAATAACGCCTTTTTTTGAAAGCGCTCTTATTGAATACAAACCGGGCTTTTTCGAAAGAGAGCACCCAGAGTGCCTGGATGCTCTCTTTCGAAAAAGAGGCTTGCTTTTTCGAAAGAAGTGGTTGCAGTCTAGATGCTCTCTTTCGAAAGAGGCTTTTTCAAAAGCTTCTTTCAAAAGAGGCGTGAAGTCTAGATGTACCCAGAGTGAGAGTCTGGCTTTTGCCTGGCAGATTATCAGCTCCCTACCACCACCAGCATTTCAGCCATTCTAGCAGTGTCTTCTGGGCTATGCCAGCCCTAACTTTGCCTCGTCAGTTACCAATAAGGGCCCCGAATCCCCCAAGTGCCTTTGAATCATCCCCCTGTGATATCCAGCCCCAGATGCTGGCTACTCATAGAAATACCAGATCCTCTGCTCCCGGCGGGGTACTGTACCCATTTACTGGCTGTAGCTTAGACCACACAGCACTTGTGAGCACTTTAAAATAATTTATTTAAGCCAGAATAAAGATTTAACTAGAAACAAGAGAGAGTGTTGGGAACAACTGGCTGCAATAAAAAACAGCATCACAAAATTTGAACCTGGCCACAAAAATGACTCAACAGTTATTAATAGTACCTATCTAATGGAATAGCTTTTTCCCACAAAGTTCAGTCTGTTGGAGAGCTGGCTAATTTCCCAAGAACCAGGGTTCATGAAAACATCTTTGCTCCATAAAAGTTTTCCTCAGTGAATGGATCCAGAATTTACCTCTCTCCTCTGTCTTATACTAAAAACTGTCTTTGGTTTCTCTGCACAAACAGGGCAAACCTGTCTTGTTGCATGGTTCCTTTTTTTAAACCCTCATATGGGTTCAACTGTTTGCAGTTGCTTTTGGTATTTTCCCATTCAACATCTTAGTACTGTGCAGAGCTAAACAGTTGAACCTTCCATTACCAGATAAACAAGGCAGGGTGACAGCTCCCCGTTGGTTAAATGTGTCATCACTGAGACACATTATTCCTGATGACTAATTTTTATCCTAAATATGTAAAGCACACTTTCAGTATCAGTATGGTACATTATTCCTTAAATACAACTTGTGTGTATGTGTCTCAGGGTACATCTACACTGGAGCCTTACCTCAAAATAAGCTACGTGTCACGCAAATTGTCACTATTTTGAAGTAGTTTCAATAGAGCTTATTTTGAAATTTGGCCCTGACCACACAGCGCCAAGTTTTGAAATGAAGTGCTATTCTGGAACGAGGGTTATAGGGACTCCAGCATAGCATGCCTATTATTTCAAAATCTATTTTGACACAACGGGCTGCTTTAAAGATGCAGAATAGCTATTTCGGGATACTTCCAGTATCCCGAAATAGCACCGCAGTGTAGACATAGCCTCACTGATTATGTAACTTGATAAGATCTGAGTTTCCTGTAGATAACTTAAACATTATTCTTTATAGAAAAATATCTCATAAGACATTTGTTTGGTGTAGTGAGTTTGCCACGTCTGAGGTGAGAGCTTTGGCAAAGATCAAGGACCCCTTGCCAACAGGTCTTGGAGTCACATCTTCACAGCAGGGTAACTCGTTCTCCCTGCCAGACCAGGATTCTGATTCTCCCCTATTCCTACGCCCATGGGCAGTGGGTGAACCTAGGGCTGGGAGAGGCAAGCCCTCATCCCCACCTCTGCTGCCCAAGGCCCTGCCCAGGACCCCATGGGAGGTAAGGTAAGCCACCCCTTCCCAAGTGGGTGATGAATGGTCCCAGTCTTTCCCCCCAGCCCAGGAACATGGGAGGGATGGCAGATGTCACACTACCTCAGCCTTCCCCAGCAAGAGCACAGGGAAAAGGGAAAGCAGGTGGCACACAGCTTCAGCCTTCCCCAGAGCGTGGGGGAGCAAGTAGCAGGTAGCCCCTCGGCACCAGATCATGGATGCACATGGCTCCTGCATCCCCAGCCCTGGGAGGGCTGGCACCTTCTCAGCGGCACTGAAGCCTAGACAACCCTATGAGACTGGGGGAGATGTGTGGAAGGGGGAAGGGGCTGGGGGCAAAGTGTGAGTGGGGTCAGACTTGCCTTTCCTTGCCTCTTATACTCATCACCTATGCCTGCACCCTGTGTTTTCCCTGCTCCAGATTGCCTGCTACACCCTCATGCCAAGGGTTCTGTGTGTATCTTCTTTCCCCGCTGTGTACCTTCCTTCTCCTGGATTTGATGGGAGGAATGGAGCTGGCATCCCCTTTCTCTGCCATCAGCAGAGCAATCCCATCTCTAGGGTGTTTCAGGGCAGCTGCCCCAGGCTCTATGCTTTGCGGGGGCCCCAAGGCGGCTGCCACATCCATCGGGCAGTCCAGAGTAGCTCTGGGGATGATTCCCTGGGGGCCTGATGCTAGGAGACAGCCTTGGTCACCGCCCAGCACCACTCACCGTGGCAGCTGCCCTGTGCCAAGCCCCGCCCCTGAGTAATCCTCTGGCTCGCATTGCTCAGAAGAGGGGGCTTCAGGCAAGGGGGTGGGGAGTGGTGGGACTCAGGGGACGTGGTGGAGCAGGGGCAGAGCAGTGGTGGCGGCCTGTAGCCGAGGAAGGGGGGGGTAGGCTTGGCCCCGTGCTTGGGACACTGGGAGAGTTGCCCCAGGGATTGTTCTGCCCACTAGGGTTTGAGGCAGGATATTAGGAGGGAGAAAGGAAGTCTGCTTTTCTCCCCCACTGCATACACCTCCACCCTGTGGCTCTCAAAACATTGCCTTGTATTCTTGTGTGAGTGTCTTCAAAGACGCCCTGTATTTACAATCTTGATTAATCAAATCTCAAGGTGGACGTTTGGTAATCTAGGGAATTTTCAATGTAATACACAGGCATGAGAAGCCATGACCCTATTGTATACCAGAGGGTTCAAGGTAAACGAGGTTTAGATATTCAGGATTGAATTGTATGCATTATTTACTGTTGTCATGACTGTCACAATTTATATTAAGAAGCTAACATTGTTGGAGTTTTTTAAAACCTCCCAAATCTCTCTCAGCCTCCTTGCCAAGTAGACGTTCCCTTCAGAACTTGAACCTGTCAGTTTCTTATCACTTATTAGCTAAGATTTTGTAATAGTAATTGGTACTTATGTAACTATTAAGAGCCAACCATAGAACAAACAAACCCTTGGTGAGAGTGCCAGACAACTCTGCTAATGGTATTAATTTCTCACCTTCAGATCTGTTGAGAAGATTTTTTGCTAGTCATTGGCAAGTATTTTTTGCATGTTGTAATTTTATGTTCCCCTTTTCTGTACTTTTGTACAGGCATACACTGATCTTGGGTTTGGGATTTTGTTGCCAAGGACCAGGTTTTGCTTACTGTGTACCATCAAATGAAAACAAATTGCAAACTAAATTAAAAGAAAATATGCTAGCTCCCTCTGTCTCTGGAACACTGTGTTTTCCAGACCTGGAGAAGAGCTCTGTGTAAGCTCCGCAGGTTGTATTTCTCACCAATAGAAGTTGATCCTCTAAAAGATGTTCTTTAGGTGTCTTGGAGCCCTGTGCTTCTAGTCGGAGATTGCAGTAGCAGTGTCCCAGTTGGCCGTGCCTACGTGGTAGCCATCTCACACTGCTGGAGCATTTATCCCAGTGCCCCACGTCCCCCTACACTACTTTTGGCTGAGCTTGGAATGAACAGCAGGTCCCTCTGAGCTCTCGATATTTCTAATTTTTTTTCAGTTCTTCCCAGCTAGTACCCTCTCTTCATTAATTTATTCTTAGAATTTTCTTTAACCATTAAAAAAAATCTTTTCCTCTCCTTTTCCCTGCCTCAGATGGGGAGCTACCCAACCACAAAAGAGGCATTAGAACAGGGCTATTGCCGTTCTTTCTTTCTTTCAGCATAACCTCATAGACATGCCTGGTACTCCAGGGAGACGGGGAGCAAAGCCTCTGAGGACGCCGGCAGCGGGACCCCGTCTCCCTGGTCTGTAGGGGGACGTGAATTCTACATATGAACATTGCTGCAGAATTCCCCCAGGAGTATCTTGTAAATTATGTTCAGGCTGCTAGGAACAATTTTCGTTTTACCTATCTGGTCACAGTGAAGGGCTGCTACATGAAATATATTCTGGTTGATGAAACTTTCGTGAGTTTCAAAGCAAAAAAAAAAAAACAAAGTTAGCAAAGTTATTGACGGAATAAGGTAAGGATAGATATTGACAAAGAGGAAGTGGAAGGAACATTAGGTTTGTGACTCAAGGACACAGCCATGCAGATGGTTTCCTCTTCTTATCTGGCCTGGTGAAAACAGGAGAAAATGATCAGGAAAAACAATCTCTGTTGGTGTGATAGTAAATATCTTAATATGCTTGTGGTGGCTTTGGTATGATGGTGATGACTCCCTGCCATGCTTATCCCAGAAAATAAATATTCATAGGATATGGAAACTGCTCTGGCAAATTTGACCAGTGAAGGTAGGTTTCCGGTGGTCCATGTTATTGAGACTTACTTTTGTCTTGAGAATATTTGGGTCTGTAAACACTTGTCACCTCACTAGAAATTGTATAAAACAAACACAAAACACCTACCCAACAATTCTTTGGGCTCCAGACAAACTTATTTTAAAGTATTCCTTAGACTCTACTGGGAGTCTTTTAAACAGCAATTTTACACAAGACGGTTAAAGATTAAAATTACATTTTGCTGCCACTTTAAGACTATGTCCTGGGGTGGAAGTAATCACAATGGCTGATGCTTTTCTATGTACAAACATTTATTGCACAGAGATGTACAATCAAGTCAAATCATATGATTTAATTTGACTTAATCAAGTCAAATTATATGACAATTCTGTAATTTGAAGAAATGCTTATTAACGACCAGATTGTCACTACCAAAGATACTTTATTTGTATGTTAAGGCAGCTTTAAATTTACATTCTTGGTTTTTTCTTTGATACTTATCTACCCTCTGCCTCTTTCTGTCCCCCCCTCCCATTTTTTCCTTCCTCCTTCCCCTCCCCCCCGCTGCCCTTCTTCCCTCATTTATTTTGGTTCTGGACATCCAACAGGCCTATCATCTGAAGAAGTGGGCTGTGCCCATGAAAGCTCATGATACCATCTACACATTTTGTTAGTCTTTAATGTGCTACCAGACTATTTGTTGTTTTTTAAGTTTTTCCTGTTACAGACTAACTCGGCTCCCCTCTGAAGATCTTGTTTAATGAATGACTACTGCATTAGTTCACACCATTAACTTTTACAATTAAACTTCCATATTTAGGCAAAATAATATTGGATATTGATTGTAACCATGCTAAATCATGAATTGCATTCACTCCAGACTTTCTTCAACTTCCAGAGAATTGATACATTTATCAGATATATTATCACTTATAAAAGCAATGTTATCCATCATTAGGTATTCACCTTTTATCACCCTTACTCTGTTAACAGTTTATCATGTTACTTAGGTGGTGTTTGAAACAATCCCTTATTGTGTAAGGGAAATAAGTTAATGATAAGACACAAGCTGTAGTAATTAATTACTGTTGTTATCAGTCATTATCATTCAGTGTGTGTCTTGTGAAGGTAACTTAACTGAACTAACTCTTTGCATTACCTAATTGAATATAGCAAATTGCTTAATGAATTTTTATCATGCACTTTCATTCAAGTTTTATGTAGCAAAGTCATACCACTGATTGCAGGTCTTCAAGGAAAACAGTACTGTTCAGGAACCAGTGTTATTGAAACACTTTCCTTTTGGGCTAGCGACTGAACCAGTAACCAAGCACTATTTTAGGAATGCTTTGATGCTTATATGTTACAACCCTAATGTATGTACGTATATAGAGTATAATGTAAAGCATGTAATTAGTTTTGTGTACCTTGTGAGTCATTTAAAGTTGTTGTTGAACTGAAAATGCATTTTCTTATCTCCCTTGTTAGGATAACAGAGTATATAAATTACCTCAGTTCAAAATATTGTAGTTTTTACTGTTTTCTGTTAAATTGTAATGTTCTTGTCTGTTTTATAAGAGCATTCTATTACTTAATGGGGTGAACTTAAATAGTAAACTAACTTTGTGCGCGCGTGTGTGTACGCATGTGTGTTCAAGAAATATTTAGGGCCATGTTCTTATCTCAATTACCGTGCTGAAAATCCAGATTAATTCCTTCAGTGGGCTTCTTTGCATTTACGCCACGGCGAAAGAAAGCAGAATTTTCTTCCTAAAATTACAGCTGGGTTGGAATTTAAAGGGCCAAACAAAGAAGGTGTTCTATTCTGAGACCTTTCTACTACAGATGGAACCTCTCTAATCCAGCACTCTCTCTGTCAACATCCGGATCTGACCTGATTTTAGTTAGCCAGATGTCCAATTTCTAAACATCTGGCATGATATTTAGTTAGCCAGATGGCCAGGTTTCCTGCAGTCCCATAAAGTTTGTTTACAGCCACCAGTCCTGGCTCTCAGTGTTCTATGCTGTTATTTAGCTCTAATTTACCCCTAAATGTCTTCTAAGAGCCCAATAAGCAGTGGAAGTGTTGTCAATTCTGTGAGACAATAGTGACCTACCATGGTTTAGCAAATTCTGTGGTTTGGCACCGGTAAGGACTTGAGAGTGCCAGGCTAGAGAGGCTCAACCTGTAACTTGAATTTTCAGTGACATGAGTTTCCTATCAGTGTCCTTAGAAAATTGTATTAATTGTATGCATAAAGGTTTCTGTTGTGTAAGATTCCTAGGCATGTTCATAGCAAGCTATAAGTGATGGGGCACGTTTTTATAACTTTTTGGGTTTATGCCAGAGGTGGGCAATAATGTTCATGGGGTGGGGGACAGTTCACAAATTTTGGCATGTAGTAGTGGGCTGCCTCCGAGCCCCATGGAAGGGGTGGGTCCTCGGGTGGAAGGGGTGGGGCTAAGGATACAGAGAGAAAAAGAGAGAGAGAGAGACAGAGAGAGAGAGAGTGTGTGTGTGTGTGTGTGTGTGTGTGTGTGTGTGTGTGTGTGTGTGCTGGCTAAGTTTCTGAGAGAAGCCACACTCTGTCTCTTTAAGGGAAATCTGTCCTGCTCTGTTGTCTCCCCCCACCTCTGTTCTGCACTCCTCTGAGTCACATGCTTCCGACTGGAGCAGCTCCACTGTGCGTCTCCATCTATCACCCTGCTCTGCAAAGATGAGGTACAGAGGCAGGGGAACACTACGAGTTCAGCACTCCTCTTTCCCCTCCACCCCTTGCTCTGCACAGCTAGCAGGAGAATACTGGAAGCAACTTGGCTGCAGGTTGCAGCAAGGTGGGGGGGAGGGGCAGCTGAACACACACTGCCCACTGCTGGCTCTAATTATGCACCTCTGCTAATCAGCTGAGCTGGCCAGAGGGAAATGCTTGGCAGGCCAGATCCAGCCCCGAGGCCTCAGTTTGTCCACCCTGGTTTATGGTCAAGAGGGGAGGCCAGCTCCTAGTGTCTGCAGCTGTTGAACTGTTGCCTAAGAACTTCCTAAAGTCTTCTGCAACTTGTAAATGAAACCCAGTTCTGTAGTTTCTCTCTCCAGGAGACTTTTGAAATTGCTTCGAAATAATGCAGACACTTTTAGATCCATTAGTGAGTGCCCAGGCAAGTTGAAATGTTCCCCAGCAGGTTTCTGTGTGTTATCATTTTGAATATCTGATTTGTGTCCATTAATCCTTTGTCATAAAAACTGTCCAGTTTGGCCAATATACGTGGCAGAGGGACATTGCTGGCATTTGATAGCGTGGATCACATTGGTGGAGGTGCAGGTAAATGCTCTTCTGATGTGGTGGCTTATGTGGTTAGATTCTATGATGATGTCACTTGTATAGACATGTGGACAGAGTTGGCACCGGGGTTGATTGCAGGGCTGGGTTCCTGGATGAGTATGATGGAGGTGAGCTGTGTGGTTGCTGGAAAGAATTTGTTTGAGGTTGTCTGTAGGCAAGGATTGGCCTGTCCCACAAGGCCTGTGAGAGTGAGGGGTCATTTCCCAGGATAGGTTGTAGGTAGTTAATAATGTGCTGGAGGGGTTTAAGTTGGCAGCTGTAGATAATGACCCGTGTGTTCTGTTGTTTTCTTTGTTGGGCCTGTCTTGAAGAAGCTGATGCCTGGGTATTCATCTGACTCTGTCAGTCTGTTTTTTCACTTGTTCGGGTGGGTATTTCAGTTTTAAGAATGCTTGTTAGAGATCCTGCAGGTGTTTGTCTCTTTCTGTGGGATTGGAGCAAATCCAGTTATATCTTAGGGCCTGCCTGTAAACAATTGACTGTGAAATGTGTCTTAGATGGAAGCTAGAGGCATGTAGGTAAGTGTAACAGTAGGCAAATTTCCATTATAAGGTATTGGAAATGAGACCATTATGTACTGTGGTGTCAAGGAAATGGATCTCTTGTGTGGACTGGTCCAGCTGAGGTTGGTGGTGGGGTGGAAATGGTTGAAATCCCTGTGGAATTCTTCCACGGTCTCCTTCCCATAGGTCCATATGATAAAAATGTCATCATTGTACCATAAATAGACTAAAGGTGCTAGGGGGCGAGAGCTGAAGAAACGTTGTTCGAGGTCAGCCATAAAGATGTTGGCATACTGTGGGGCCATGCGGGTGCCAATGGCTGTGCTGTTGACTTGAAGATGTAAATTGTCCCCAAACTGGAAATAGTCACAGAGGACAAAGTCACAGAGCTCAGTAACCAGGTGTGCAGTGGCATCATCAGGGATAGTGTTCCTGATGGCCGATAATCCATCATCATGTGAAAGGTTGGTGTAAAGAGCTTCTACATCCATAGTGGCCAGGATGATGTTTTCAGGAAGATCACTGAAATTCTGTAGTTTCCTCAGGAACTCGATGGTGTGTTGAAGATAGCTAGGATTGCTGGCAGCAAAGGGTCTGCGGAGATAATACTGCTGTAAGGCTTTGTCTACACTGCAGGGTTTTTGTGCAAGAAGTTTTTTGCAAGAGAGATCTTCCGCAAAAACTTTTTGAGCAAAAGCGCATCCACAACTCAAAAGCACATTGCAAAAGCGATGTGCTTTTGCACAATAGAGCGTCCATACTGCATGGACACTCTTGCATAAGAAAGTTCTGATGGCCATTCATAGAATGGCCATCAGAGCTCCCGTGATAGGCTCTTTTTGCGCAAGAAACCCCTGTTGAGCATCCACACACACCTTTTTGTGCAAGAACTCTTGTGCAGAAAGGAGTTATGCCTTGTAGAAGGAGGTATATCTAAACCGCAAAAAGCCCTCTGTTCTGTTGACTGACTGTTGATTTTCTTGTGCAAAAACACATTTGAGGCATGTATATTCCATGGGTTTTTGCACAAAAATGGCTGGGTTTGCGCAAAAACCTTGTTGTGTAGCCATAGCCTAACTGCGCCAGTGCCTGAGATGGTGGGTAGTCCGGGATTTCCAGGTTTGTGGATCTTGGGTATCAGAAAACTCCTGGTTGGGGACTTGGGCATGTGTTTGTGTAGATTAGGTCCTGAGTTGTACCAGGAAAAGAAGAGTTCTCTTTTGGGAAGAACAAAAACAGGTTAGAAAGAAATTGGAGTTTTCTTTTTTCTAGTCTTATACTTTTAAAGCCCAAACTAAACAATTTATATTTTACATAAAAAGAATACTTTTGCCCCTGTAAAAAGACCATTCTATTTTAGTGTCACCTCTTCATTCATTTAATGCTGCTACTACATCATTTAAGCATCTGCTGTAGCCCTACAGATTATTTTTAGTGCTTCATTACTAAGATTAAGAATATCTTGCACTTTAATTGTATGTACAGCACAAACCCGCTCCAGCAGTATAAATCCAGTAAGCTGTTAAAGCAGTTACTAACCTTTTGTAGAGGTTACACTTTTCCGAAAGGTATCTAATTAAATATTTATGTAACAGCGATGAACTTGTAGCTTTGTGCTTTGAGGCCTAATGCTAGTCAATTTGTTAAGTGTGTATGATAAACAAAAGGTTAACTACTGTATGGGCTAGTATTTACAATTCTGGGCTTCCACACTATAACTTTAAATTGTAAATACTAAGCCAATAGAGTTGTAAAAAGTCAAAATTTTGCATTTTGATATAGGAAGAAGGTGTCTAAGCAAATACCATATTGTTACGCTGCACATCAGAACGCTACAGTACAATATTTTTTGTAGTTCTTTGGTCTGTTGTATTGAATGAATGTATCTTCAGTGTGATAGACTTGTAATTACTGTGTGCAACTCTTTAAATATTTCTGAGTCCCATTCCACACTAACAATGATTATATCTCTAAAGCACCACAGGAAAGCAACATTTCATTATGACTGAACCAAACATGCATTGCTTTGACTGATTAGCAATTTTCCATCGTTGTTATGGAAAGAGAGTCATCTGTTCATTAAGGTGGCTTAATGTCACCCGTCAGGGTTGGCTAGAAGATCAATTTCCAGCCCTTCCTACAATTAGGACAGAGTAAAATTGCCAGCTGAAAACTGATGCCGTTATCTGTAGGCTTAGAGGCTATGTCTAGACTGTATCCCTCTGTCGACAGAGAGATGCAAATCAAGTGCGTCGAAATTGCTAATGAAGCAGGGATTTAACTATCCCATGCTTCATTAGCATAAACATGGCTGCCACTTTTTTTCGAAATGGAGCTTTTTCGAAAAAAACCCCAGCTGTCTACACTCAGATCTGTTGAAAATAAACCCTTTTTCGACAGATCCTGTAAACCTCATTTTTTGCGGAATACAGGATCTGTCAAAAAAGGGTTTATTTTCGACAGATCTGCATCTAGACTGCCGGGTTTTTTTCCAAAAAGCTCCGTTTTGGGAAAAAGAGGCAGCCATGGTTATGCTAATGAAGTGCAGGATATTTCAATCTCTGCTTCATTAGCAATTTTGATGTGATTGATTTGCATCCCTCTGTCGACAGAGGGATGCAGTCTAGACGTAGCTAGAGTGTCCTGCATGGATGTCAGGTAATTCAATTAAACAATTTAAGTTAATTAAAAACTAGACTTTTGCAAATTTGAAAATCTCACTTTTTGATTACTTCAGATTAGAAAGGTTTATACATTTAAGACCAGATCCTGCAAAACCTAATCCGTGCATAACTGTAATAATTTGAGCAGTCCCATTACCTTGAATATATCTACTCACTTAAAATCCTGTACATGTGTAAGTGTTTGCAGAACAAAGGCCTTAAATATTTTGTAAATATAAGCTGCACAGAACCACCTGCACTTACGGTGGGTTTTGTTTGTTTTGTGTTTTTTGTTTGTTTACTATGTGTATCTCCTTCTCTTTTGGGGAATTTCTGCAGCAATGAATCTTACAGAATCTTGTATTTTGTACCAAGTATTATTTGACTCCTGCAATGTGTCCTAGGAAGAAATGCTTATTTGTAATTTTTTCAAAGACTTAATACAAATAAATATGAAAACTTATTCAGCATAACTAATATCTCACATATCCCATCACAGCTGCTGCTGTCCCAATTACCCTGGATCAGTGGTTCTCAACCCGCAGGCTGCTTGCAGCCAATTAGCACACAGCTGTAGCCCGTCTGCATGCTAAAAAAATTCAAAGTTTGCCTCACCTCATTCCTGGCCCAGTAGGAGCAGGGTTGGCTGAGGAGAGGTGCTGCCGAGCTCTGCTTAGAGCGCTCCCTGCCAGCAAAGAAGGTGAGCAGAGCACCGTGACAGGGCTGTCCTAGCAGTCTGCTGTTTCCTCCCTGCACATGCTGCACAGAATGAGCTGCCCAGGACAGTCCTGACTATTGTACAGCAAGTGGAGTATTCAACCGCCCCCACAGCTGTGCACTCGGACTGTTTGTCTCCCATGACTCTCTCATTCTCACACACACACTCTCTCTCCCTCCCCCCCCATTGGTTTCACACAACTTTCACTTCCACACACTTGCTCATATTCATGTAGAGGCATGCCAGTCAGCCATATCAGTATTAACCAGGGGTGGGCAATAAAACAGCGGGCAGTTTGCCAGGGTTAGCTCCTGGTTGGCCGCTGCCACTATATTTACCTGCACCTCCACAGATACCAGCAATTGCAGCTCCCATTGGGCAGGAACAGTGATCTATGGCCAACAGGAGCTGTGAGTCCCCCCATACCTGCTTAGGGGCAGGTAAATATTGTGGTGTGGGGGCCCGCCAAGGAATAACCCAGGCTTACTGGATCCCAGTATTTGCCCACCCCAAAATAAACCAATTTAACAGAAAAAAAACCCTTTATTTCAACAAATGGACTGAGGTAGTTTTTAAGTGGCTTTCAGTGATATTAAGTGGTGTACAGGTTTTTTACGTAGTGTGGATGCAGCCCACACAACACACAGAGTTGTTTATGCAGCCCACAATAGTAAATAAGTTGAGAACCACTGCAGCCTGCCTGCACTTTGGGTAATTGATCAAAGTAATGATTTTCAAAAATAAATGCCTGAAATTAGGGTCCCAAATCCTTATACATGAACTAAATCCATTGTAGTGTAATGGATAGTGTACTCAACTAGCAACCAGGAGACCTGGATTTTATTCTGGCTGTGCCAATGCCTGCTGTGTGATTTAGGGCAAGTTACTTACTACTTACTCTGCATCTGTTTTTTTCCTCCTACCCTTTGCGTTGTCTGTTTAGTCTGCAAATTGTTGGGCCATGGATTATAACCTAATTTTGAAGAACATGTAGGTTTTCAAGAGTGCATAAATGACGTAGGAGCTTTTGAAAAATACCACTTTTAGGTCTTTAAACATGGACTTAGGAGCCTAACATTAGAGTCCTGTTATTGAAAATGTTGGCCTGACGTCTAGTATGTGTTTGGTATATAGCACAGTGGACCTTGATGCCACTTGTGACTTCTCTGCTACCATAGCATAAATAGTAATAATCTTTATGTACCCACTGACCTCAGAAAATGCAGAGCACTCAGCAATTCCTATTGACCAGTGGGAGATGCACCTCAATACTTTAGAAATTCAGGATAGTGACTGAATATGGATTTAGGATCCAGGATTTAATACTCCTATTTTAGGAATTTTGAAATCCGATGTCAGATCACACATCAAGTAATTCACTGACTATTTTGCACATACAGTTTCTTATGAGCCATCCTTAAGTGTTTGGAAAGAGCCTAACACACAAGTGAACACTCCCATAAATAAAAAACAAATAGTAATATTTCTGTGTGCTTGTTAGTAACACAACTGCATGCACATTTTTCTGCTCCCTGATTGTGCAGCCCTAATTTTGAAAGTGAGGGCCTCTTATTTTGGTAGGATTCAGTTTTACTTCTGATATGGATGATCACTTTTCTTGTTATTGCTTTGTCAGCATGCCACTCAAGAGGAAAGAATTAAGTATGACAATAGGTTCCTGCTGCCCAAAATGCAGAAACATCTGTTTTAGTTTTGTTTGTCGTCAAACTGAGCCCAGAAATTCATTGTGATTAGTCATGGCATCACTAGCAGATGCCACCAGTTGGGTAATTAGATGAACTCACATTGTTAGTACTTCCCTTCACCAGCAGGACAGAAGAGATTAAGGTTTCTGCAGCTGTGTTCAAACTTGCTAGTATCCAAGCGTTAGAAACCAGTGAAGGCCTTTGTAAACTTATGACCTGTAGATTTAATGTTATCATCTTCCAGTGCAGAGGTCAGCTCTTTTTTTTTTTTAAATTAATGGATACTTTTTGCTTTTAATTTTCAGTCCTCTAAGATTAAAGGGACAATGTTTGAGGAGACAAGCTGTTCTATCTGTGAACTCAGAGCCATTATGAGGTTGCAAATACTTTGATCAGTATGCTGTGATTTGAGACATTCCCATGAAAGAGTCATTGCACCCACACTCTGACTACTTGGTGCATCACTGTAGATTCTCTTTAAATGAGACAGTGTGAGATACCACTGAATTAGTAAAATGTACTGATTTTCTGGAAAAGAGAGCTATTTTACCCCAAATAAAGTACCAATGCTCCTGATCTAGAACCTTTACCCATTTCTTCCAGTAATTACATTTGCCACCCATTTCAAGTATAATAAGCTCACTATATAGTTTTGAAAGTGCTTTTGGATTGCTAGAGTTCATAATTTCAGTATGTGCAAGTCATTTCTAGAACCTGCTATTTCTTTGAAGGTTTGAATTATATTTTAACTGTATTTAATTAAATATTGATATCTTGGTTATAGTAAGAGTTCCTTATAACGTCTCTGGATCTATCATTTTTCTCCTTAATTAATTTGCAGGAGAGGGTGAGGGCTGCAGCTGGGGCCAAAGTTGAGGATGTGGGGATACTGGAAGGAGCTCTGATTTATTTATTTATTTACTGCCTCCTCAGCCTCAGAGTCTTGCAGCTTCCATTGGCTCTGGTTCACTGTTTGCAGCCAAGGGGAGCCATGGACCACTTAGAGAAACACTGTCCTAGATGGAGGTGTGGCCAGGCAGCTCTGTGTGCTGTCTGCCTGTGAGCATCTCCACCCACAAATGCTATTGTTTGTGGTTTCCAACCAATGGGAGCTGCGAGCTAGCCGTCTGAGAGAGGTGAGGGCAGCACACGGAGCCTCCATGGCCATTGCTCCACCTAGGAGGTGCAGGGGCTTGTCACAGCTTCTACAGAACCACAGAGGAAGCCAGCTGGCCCTGTACCAACTAGACTATAAGCTATAAACTAGACTTTCAATGAAGAACAGAAATGGCAGTTTAGAGTGTTTTCTGGTTGGGACAAGGCAGGATAACACGAGAGAAAGAGTGAGAGTGTTAGAGAATATTTTCTTCCTCTTTGGTGGCCACAGCCTGCCAATGACAAGATAGGCCCATTGCTCAATGAAGAGGAAGAAACAACAGGAAGCTTTGAAATGGCAGAGGTGCTTAATGACTTCTGTGTTTTGGTTTTGACCAAGAAGGTTGGTGGTGACTGGATGCCTAACATAAGTTCGGAAAAACTTCCTAACTGTCAGGGTGGTTAAGTACTGGAATAAATTGCCTAGGGAGGTTGTGGAATCTCCATCGTTGGAGCTATTTAAGAGCAGGCTAGATAAATGTCTATTGCGGATGATCTGGATGGTGCTTGGTACTGCCAGAAGGGCAAGGGACTAGACTTGATGGCCTCTCTAGTATTCTATGATTGCTGTGATTCTATCCTGGTCCATCTCTAGATATACAGAAAGCCTGTCTCTATTTTCCTCTCTCTACCGTTCCTTGGTGGCTAGTTTTATTCTTCCCGGAACCTAAAGTACAAAAGTTTCCTGAACCTAGCTGTGTAGGAATGCCTCTGCTTCTCTGATTCTCAATAAAAATCTCTACTTTCCCTTCTAAAGCAATAATCTTTTCTTCCAACACAGCTACCAGCTTGACTTCATACATAAGAAGTCCCTTCTGGCTTTAGGCAGAGGTAAAACAAAAGGGTCACAGCCATTGCATGTCAGCACCACTAATTCACTGCTGGCCATCATGGAATTAAACACAGAGCTGCACCTGGCAGGAAAGCCTCTCACACTCCCTCTCAAAACTCCCTCAAAATTTCTCCTGTTAGCAGCCTCTGTTCCTGACTCTCAGTGCATAGAGCCTTTGGGTGAATGAATTAGTAATGGTTTGTTTTCAAGAAGCCTTCCTTAAGTCACTTGAATCAGCCAACATCATGGACTTCCTGAGCTGAAGAGCTCACTAGCATTGAACCCAGTTAACACAGTTTGGAGTGTGTGGTTCTAACCAGTGTTGGAAGTCAGGCCTCTGAGAGATGCACCTGAGGGGGACTAACAGGACTCCAACATACAGGCTGTCTCATTATTGTAACAGACAGCAGCTGAACCAGTACTCAGCAGTCTAATGGCAAGGTCAGGAGGAGCAAGCTGCATTCACTACCATTTAAGCTTCCTAAGAAACCCTTCTGGGGTTTCAACCAATGCTGACAGCAGGTAGCAGCAATGAGTTAAGGTGAACTCTAGCAGACAATGACAAACTGCAATTATCACTCTTGCAGCAAGAGTGGTTAAAATTGTACTCAATCTTATAACATAAATCAGTGTTAATGGCACATGCTCTGAACTTACCAACCATGAGAGACACATGACATAGCTGCTTATGTCACTGCTCTTATTTGTAATTGTTATTGAAGCTTTTACACAATAAAAGAGCAGAAAATACAATACCTTAGTAATAAATGCAAACAGCTTAGAGAAGCAAGTTATTGAGCATGTGGGCGATCCCTTGGTGATGTTTGTTCATCCCCTTACCTTAATGCCTCATTATGAAAGACATAAAACTCAGAGAACTTTCAAAGTCCATAGGAATTGTGTTCCTAAATCAGTTCGTTGTTTTTTGAAAATCGCACCCAATTTACACCTAATCCAAAGGATTAGATTTCATTGGAAAGAAAACTCACCAAAACAGCTTGAGGCCATATTACCTCTCATCTAGCAAAAAATATATAACACAAATTATGGAAGAGTGTGTCCCTTTGCTTCCCTTATCAATTTTGTATGTGCAATTCATCACTGGCCCTGTCTTCCATTTGTGATGAAATACAGCCATTTGTTTTAGCTATTATATACACATATGTGCATACAGTAAAAGCTTTGTTCTATAACCCAGTAATACCCACTTAGGTTTATACCACTAGCCCTCTTTGAAATACTGACCTGTATTTTAAAAAATAGGGATTTTATTACCTTAAATAAAATATAAAAGATAGGTTTATAACTATTCTAAAATGTTGTAGGAATTTCTATTCCAAGTCTTTGAAAAAAGAAGGTAATCTTGGATAGAAGGATTATCCAATTTTATTTGAAAAGTCTTGAAAAAGATAAATAAGGGAACTAAAGGGGCACACCTTTGCTGACCATAGAGTTTTTCCTTAAAGACAACAAGAAAGCAGCTTTCAAAATTGCATAAAAATGAAAATAATCCTAATAATCGTTTTGGTCCATTAGTAGATGGAAATGGTAGAGAAGAGAGATGTTTTGGGTAAATATTTTTCCATTCTATATTTGGAAACAAGCCAGCTCATGTAGTCACATCAGATGACAATAATGAAGTCATGCTTTCCATTGCATTAGCATCTCAGGCTGTTAAACAGCAGCTACTAAAGTCAGACTCATTAAAATCAGTGATAACTTGCATCCAGGAGTTTAAAAGAGCTACATGAGGAGCTCACTGTGTCATTACTGGGAGTTTTCAAACATCATGGAACCCTGAGGAAGAGTGGTAAAATGCTAATATTGTGCCAGTATTTAAAAGAGGTAGATGGGATGACCTTGCTAATTTATAGACCTATCAGGCTGACTTTGATCTGAGGCTTTATAATGGAGCAGCTGATACAGGCTTCTTTAAAGAATTAACAGAAAGAAATATAATTAATGACAATCAAAATGTGTTTATGGAAAATAGATTCTGTCAAATTACCTTGATATCTTCTTTTGATGAGACTATAAATTTGATCGTTAAAAGATATAATGTTTAATAATAGGGTTAAACTTATTTAAGGTGGTATTTGACTTGTTACTGTACAACATTTTGATTTAAAACGTAGAACAATACAAATTTAGGATGGCACACCTTAAATGGATTAACAACTGGCTCATTGAACAATCTCAAAATTTAATTGTACACAGGGAATTATCA
The DNA here is from genome assembly GCF_049634645.1 of Pelodiscus sinensis. NCBI lineage: Eukaryota > Metazoa > Chordata > Testudines > Trionychidae > Pelodiscus > Pelodiscus sinensis. Next base: position 44,291,905 of record NC_134724.1, on the reverse strand, counting down.
GGAAAGGATGTTTCTGTTGGGATCCTGCAGGGATTCGTTTTTAGCCCAACACTATTTTATGTTTTTATTAATGACCTGGAAGAGAACATAAAGTAATTAGTGTTAAAGTTTGCAGACCACATGAAGAGTGAGGGAGTGGTAAATAATGAAAAGGACAGGCCATTGACATAAAATGATCTGGGTTGTTTCCTACGCTGAGCACATGCAAGCAACATGCAGTTTAATGTGGCTGAATGCAAATTAATACATGCAGGAACCAAGGTCTTACTTACAAGAAGAGCGGGGGACTCTATCATGGGTAGTGATGACTCTGAAAAAGGTTTGGGAGTAGTGGTGCATAATCAGAAGAACATGAGCACCCAGTACGGTGCTGTCAGTGCTGTGGTCAAAAGGACTAAAAAGCTTATTGTATTCATAAAAGAGAAGTACAGAGATTATTTTACCTCTGTACAGTAATTTGGCACTAGTGCAGCTGCTACTGAATTACTGTGTCTAGCTCTGGTGCCCACAATTCAAGAAGGAGATTGATAAACTGTAGCAGGATCATAGCAGAGTAATGAGGACAGGAAAATATGTGTTACAGTGCTAAACTTAAGGGCTAAGTCTACACTGGCATGATTTTCCAGAAATGCTTTTAACGGAAAAGTTTTCCGTTAAAAGCATTTTCGGAAAAGCACGTATAGATTGGCAGGACGCTTTTCCGCAAAAGCACTTTTTGCGGAAAAGCGTCCATGGCCAATCTAGACGCGCTTTTCCGCAAAAAAGCCCCAATCGTCATTTTCGCGATCCGGGCTTTTTTGCAGAAAACAAATCTCTGCTGTCTATCCTGGCCCTTTTGCGCAAAAGTTTTTCGGAAAAAGACTTTTGCCCGAACGGGAGCAGCATAGTATTTCTGCAAAAGCACTGACAATCTTATATGAGATCGTCAGTGCTTTTGCGGAAATTCAAGCTGCCAGTGTAGATAGCTGGCAAGTTTTTCCGCAAAAGCAGATGATTTTGCGGAAAAACTTGCCAGTCTAGATACAGCCAAGGAGCTCAGTCTATTTAGTTTAACAAAGAGAAGCCTACAGGATGATCAGTCTTTAAGAACCTAAACAATGAACAGATATTTGATAGCGGGATAGTGGATCTAATAGAAAAAGGTCTGAGCAATGGGCAGGTGGTTGGAGCTAGATAAATTCAGACTAGAAATGAGTAAGTTTTCAACCATTGTAACCACTTCTGAGGATTCTGATAGATTTTCAGTTGCTAAAATCAAGATTGGATTTTAAAGATACTGCCTAATTCAAAGGGAATTGTTTTGGTGGAGTTCTTTGGTCGGTGTTAGAGTTGCTGACTGGGAGTGACAGGGGGCAACTGCGCTGAGGTCCAGTGATTCAAAAGCACCTGGGGCTCTCGGCTGCCACTGTTACTGCAGCAACAGCAGTCCTAGCCTCAGACCCTTTAGATTGCCATTGCAGCTCAGCACAGCGCACTCGGGATGGCTCTGAGGGCTGGCGTGCGGGGAGGGTGTGGTGTGTGTGCAGCTCTGAGAGCTGGCTGCTCTAGCCCCACCCCTTCTGGGAGCACACCTCCTCACCTCGCCCAAGGGCCTGGCAGTTCTGTTGTTCCCCCGACAGGCGGTCAGACTACAGAGATCACCGTGGTCCTTTTTGGCCTTGGCACCTATATTCTATGAATAAGAGGAAACATATAAAACATGAAGACTAGACATGTATTTACCCTTACCAGCACCTTAATCTTTTCCTGTAAACTCCTCCGAGTTAACCCCATGTCTGGCTGACAGAGACCTACGGTTATGCTGCAGTGTGCTTGCTCCCTCCGACACTGTCTTGCTGTGTATTAGACTCCACCTGGGCGACTGGCCCCCCTATCAACCCTCCCCAACCCCCCACTTCTTATCTTTGCAGTTGTTTCTTTCCTGTTTTTCCCCCTTTCAGACTCCTTGGAATTAACTCTATGCCTTCTGGTTGGATAATATCACACAAGAAAACTCAGGTGTACATTATTAGAAATAATATACCTAATTCTCTAATTCCCCATACTGTCTCCCATTGTCAGCAGCAGTTGTAGTGAAGACTACATAGTTCTACATAGTTTAGTGCTAGACAGAGGCCACTTTCATACTGTGCATTCGCAGGTTAGGTGCTTACAAGGACATAGGTGACCAAAATATTTAACCAAACTGAATCCAGAGCTTCAGGATTAATCTTTCCTGCTGGAGCTAAAATTTATTCTGATCCAAAAAGCCTCTTTCTTCATGTATTTAAGTGCCATAAAATGCATGCTGGCGTTTCTGCTTGTCTAGCAGTTAATTCTTCAATAGCTGCTGTCTTCCATTCTCTTGAGATCTCTGATTTCCTTGGTGTCAGTAACTTGTTCCATTCTTGGGTGTCCTTTATTGAGAAATCAAGAATTGAAGGGAGGATCTACCTCTTCTCTTAAGGGTATGTCTATACAGCAAAGTTATTTCAAAATAACAGCCGTTATTTCAAAATAACTTTCCTAGCATCTACACAAGCCGACTGCTATTTCGAAATTAATTAGAAATAATGGAGGGCTTATTTTGAAATTGGTAATCCTCATTCCACGAGGAATAGCGCCAATTTCAAAATTGCTATTTCAAAATAAGCTCTGTGTAGATGCTTATTTCGAAATAGGGGGCCTCCAGCCCTTCCCAGGGTGCCCTGCTGGCCACCCTGGCCACAAGGTAACTTCTGACCTGATGCCCTGCCTAGTTCCGGCTGGCCTTAAATGTGATTCAGCATCCAATCAGTGTGGACAGACTATTTTGAAATAGCAAAAAGCTATTTTGAAATGCATTTTGTGTGTAGATGCGTTATTTTGAAATTAGATATTTTGAAATAACAATGTAGTATAGACATATCCCAACAGAAGCAATCAGACCTATAGCCCTGGTCTACACAAGAGGGTTATTTCAAAATAACTCCCCTTACTTTGAAATAACAAGTGGAGTGTCCATACTACCACACCCGTTATTTCGAAATAGCAGTAGTGTGGATGCTCCACTGCTGCTTTTTCAAAATAACTACTCCTCGAAGTAATTCGAAGTAATTACTCCTCAATACTTTCTGGGGCTCTAAGTCAAGGTAGTGCATCCATGTTAAGGGAACCTGCCTCAGACTAATTTCGAGGCTTCCCTGTAGTGTGGACACGCTATTTTGAAATAGCTATTTTGGGAGTTATTATTTCAAGATAATTTATTTCAAAATAATTTCTTAGTGTAGACATGCCCATGAAGATACTGTGGTGGGAATATTAGCATAAGTTGAGTTTGGGGAGCTCAAAGAGGGAGAAAGAGAGAGAATAGAAATGGAGTCCCAAAATCAAAACTCTAGATTAGTTAGACTGCTGATTATACTAGAAAATGTGAATATTAGTGATGGATCAGTTTGGTCAGGTATTGGGGACAAAATGTTTATATTTAGATATAATTATGATTTTCCTAGTTATGTGTCAAACTGTTCCATGGCTCCTTTCAGGTGATTACTTTGAATTAATTTAATCTACTCTTGAATATAGACAGGAAAATTAGTTTTATGTTGATGGTATTTAGAATTATCAGTAATAGTAGTCTTTACACTGAAAATAGCTCCAAAAATGTTAAATATTTTAGAGACTGATAAATTAAACAGTGGTACCTTCGTCTGCCCCTGAAGTTTGGCATTTATAATATTGTATAATGGTTTGGCAGAACATGAAGGGAAATATAATACGTCAGAAAACACGTGTAGGTAGAATGATCGCACTAAAATGTGGGCAGGATGCCTCTGTTATGAAAAATGTCATAGAAACTTTAATACATAGAAGTTATTAGACTTCTTTATTACATTGTATATGTATGATGGCACATTCGGCAGCAGGGATAGTACACAGCTATGAGTATGTTTCTATTCTAACAGCACCAATAGAGCACATTGACTGAAAGGTAGTAGCAGGATCTAGAGCACAGGAGGCTAATTAGTTAGTAGACACTTTTGAAAGTGTAACTTGACAGCTAATTAGTAAGCCTTTACTTGTTAATTGCCCACAAACAAAGGCGACCCAGGTCCCTGACCCTCCTTTGTATTACATCATTCAGACTGTGACCTTTCAGACATCTTACATGTAGAATGTTTCATGAAACAATGATTATTTCAGGCTTCTAAACACAATCAACTGAATTAATCACTGGCATAATGTCAAATTTGAGTTATGTCGGAGATGAAGTTTTCCCAGAAAGTTACTATCCCAGCCAGACTATAAATGAAAGCTATTTGCTGGCTCTGCTAAACATAAACATGTTTGTTTTCCTGTTATTTGACTGCTTTTTTAATCTGTGTCAGTGGAAATTTTTAAAAAATCATCATAGCGTGGTAAGACAACAGTACAAACAGATGTATTCACTTAATCCAATATAAAGCAAAAGTGTGCCTTCAGCAGATTTTCTTAGCTCAGTTGATTCAACAGGTGGGATGAAGACCCAGTCTTCTACCAATCCAGCAAAAGTAATATGACAGCAGAGACTCAACAGAAGTTGAAAAAAATGCCTCTGTGTGTTGTGATTGGCTAACGGTGTACTTCTCCCTGTTGAGAGCATATAAAGCAGGGTCACAAAATCCAGGTTCCTTGTGATCTTTAGAACAGTCCCCTTAGTATTTATCTTAGTATTTAAAGTGGGTTTAAACTTGCTAACCAGCTCATAGGGCGACTGTTTTTCTGTACCACTGAGTGTGCTTTTTCATATTACAGTAGACTTTCGATAATCCGGAACCTTTGGGACCTAGGTGGTGCCGGATTATCAAATATGCCGGACTGTCAGGAGGTACTGTAGGATGGTTATATATATATATATGCAATATACTGTATATAAAGTGTTTTAACCCTTTTTATTGTAGCACAAGCACTGTCCAGTGTCACACAATATGTGGCAGACTGACTAGGTCCCATCCGGTTTCGCTCGGTTCAGCTGCTGCCGCTGCTGCCTTGTGATTCGTTTTTTGCCAAAGCTCTCTCATTAGGCTCTTGCCATTTTGATGCCGGACTATCAGGAGTGCTGTACAATTGGATGCTGGACTATTGGAGTTTTACTGTATTGCTATGTTAGAGCCTGATCAGCTTCAGACCCTTGATTTGTACTTCTCAGGCATTGTGACTGTTATAGTTGTATTTTTTATTTTTAGGTATGGATATGTGTAGTGTAAGGAATGGTCCTTCTTCTTTTCTTTTTATTCACAGGACTCTATTTTTAAAACATGGGTAAACGTAGCAATTTCTATACCACACCAATTATAAAATATATTAATATTGAAATAATTTATTTTATAAAAACAAGTTTAAATTAGGTTGAGTTCTCATGTCATGAAAGATTTGTTTGTGGAATACTTGTCATTTCTTTTTTTCTCTTCTAAAAATACGTATTTAGCACGTAACACCTGATTTATAACATGGTGCATTCCAAATTGGCAGAGAGAATGTGCAAATAGTTATTTTAATAGGTATAACCAACTGTTCATTATTTCTGACCAGATTATACCATTAATCATTTAATGCTTTATCAAAGAAAATTGTTTTATAAGAAACAATTTTCTGCAACACTGTTCAGCCTGAAATGTCTGTGTTCTCCTTCCTGCTGATAGGATATTATATTTTCCCCTGACTTTATGAAGATTTTGGGAGTCCTCTAAAAGTTTGATAAAGTCTTGTTTTACTTCTGTCGATTTCCTCATCGTCCTTTTGGGCCAGATTCTCCTACCTCACTCTTACTGGGTAGGACTCTACTCACTGAAGCAGACCTACTGATTGCACTAATGTGCACTGTGGAACAATGCACAGTTCAGTGAAAATAAGGATAGCAGAATCTGTCTCCATATTACTTTTGTTATTTCTGCCATTACCATCTGAAGCAGCATTACCTTTGTATGTATTTTCAGTTTCTGCCACAGAGATCACATTCCACCAACCCAGACTGTATGACTCCCCATGGAACTATTCTACATCAGACCCTGGACTTTGACGAGTTCATACCTCCAATACCACCACCACCCTACTATCCACCTGAATATACTTGCGCACCTGTGATGGAAGCACAGAGGTAATTCTTTCTCCCTGAACTTTAATGTCACTCCTTTATAGCTCTGGGGCACAGATTGAGACTATTTCTGGGGAAAATGAATTATACACTATGAACAGCCTCACTGTGTCTTTCTTTTATAGTTAGAGCCCTGCAAAGATATCGATTTATATTCACGGATATAAATCGGTATCTGTGGAACCGAGATTCGCAGTAGTGAAAGGAGAATGTGGGGCCATTGCTCCCAGGAGCCAGCGCCCCACACTGGCAGTTTCTCCGGTACAGCTGTACTGCCTCCTCACCCCCGGTCTACTGGAGTGGGCACCAGGCTTACTAGCCGCAGTCCCCGGTGATGCTCATGTGTTCTCCTACAGGAGATGCAGACAGCTGCATGGAAGGGATGTGAGCAGTAATGGGGGCGGTATAGCCGTGCTGTAGTTGCTACCAGTGTGGGGTGCCGGCTCCTGGGATTGGTGGTCCTACATTCTGCTCCTTTGCCACTCTGGTTCCCGGAAGAGCCTTGTGGTTCCATGGATATATTGATTTATGTCCATAGGTAGCTGTATACACGGATATAAATTTGTATCCGCGCTGGCCTCAATTTATAATGGATGTCTTTTCCAAAAATATGAACTGCAGTCTCATGCGTGTTTGACAAAATCTTCTCAAACACATTTTAAAACATTCATTTGCTTATGTTAGTGCTACTGCTGAAAGACCATGGTGGAGAAGTGGATGACTTCTGACAAGACCGGGAGAAAAATATTTGACAATAAAACAAGGATTCCGATTTACTATTAATTTTACCACAGTTGTTAGCATTATACACAGAAGCTAAATGTGAGATTTAATCTTTTGAGGAAATTGCCTTTAATGTAATGTGCATTGCTACAGAGTATTTGCAAGACAGTAATGCCTATAGAAGAGATTGGTATAAATGGCCAGTATTCAAAAAATGGAATACACTTTTAAACTGTCTTTTGAATTTAGGCTTCATTTCACCTATCTGATGAATGGGCTGCTTTGTGATGTGTTCACTAACAAATTCAGATTCCTGCATCTGCTCACTACATCATTGTGGAAGATGACATTAGTTTTCCAGGTAAATCCAGTGAAGTGAAATGATAATTAAACGTTTATTTTCTTTAATAGAGGTCTCCATTTGGACTTTCCTCATTCCCCCTTCAGTGCTTTATATGAAGTCACCATTAACAGCCCAGGAATGCTATATCCAACGGAGCTGCCCCCTCCTTACGAAGCAGTGATTGGACAGGCCCCTGCTAGTCAGGTAAGGAAAGATCAAATGAAATGGGGCCATTCTCTTTTTGGCCATTCTCTTACTGGCAGCTAAAAGAACATAGGAGGTAAGAGTACCTTAAGGAACAGCGATAAACATATTTGAATGGTGAGCACTTTTGTATTCTTTAAATCAGGGCTACTCAACTTTGGAAACCCCGGGGCCACAATGATACTCTCAGCACGTGCCAAGGGCCGCAACTTAAGTGTGGTTTCATCTACATGCAAATATCTTCTCTCTCACTGATGGGCATGAAACAAAGCATTTCCCACAATGCCCCAGCGCTCCCGGCATCTCCTCCCTGGGGGCTAGAAAAGCCATCTGTAGCCATCTGTTCCGGCCACTCGGCCTCTTGTGTCTTTCAATGCTCACCCCACCTGGGAGACGGCTCGCCATTGTGCAGTGTGTTCCCAGTGGAGACCATGTTCAAAGGATCCAATCCATGGGCTGCATGTTGAGCCCCACATAAACCCAAACCACACCGCAGGCCACAAATAAATGGGCCGTGTGTTGAGTAGCCCTGCTTTAAACTGATAATTTACAGTCCACTGTCTAACTTAAAGTGGGTGTTTTCCTTTCCCAATACTAGCCTGTCATCTTCACCTATAAGTTTGCATCAATTCTGAGTGCATGCTTGGATAAATGTTTATATATAATATAGCATTTTAATTGAGGTCATCCACATTGTTAAAAGAAGAATAACAATAATCACAGAACATTGGACCACCACAGAAGAAAACCTAGAAAAAGATGAGTCACTGAAGCAAGGAACCTTTATTTAGGTGAGGACGGAGAATGAAGTTCAGAAGTGAGATTGGGCTGTTTAGACACGTGTGGTAAGAAGAATCCTCATGTAGGAAGCAGTTTTCCTTTATTCATAGTTTTCCAGTGTATATAGCAGGGGTGTTGCTTTATTTTTCTTTAATGTCGTGTGCATAGGTAAGAGATAGTAAAAAAAAAAAATAGATTTGATATCCAAGAAGGTAATTTTGTTTGGCGCAAAATGTAATGATGCCATTTGTGTGCATATTAGAAATGCAGCTCCTGGGACATGTAGTTTTAACATGTCCCATGGTCTGAGCCTAGATTAATACAAATTTGTATATAAAAATCCATTAAGTATCATACTTGACTTTAGAGAAATTCCTGAGAAAGACTCTGTATTAACCTAGATCAATAAAAATGTGGATTTGAGTTTGCAGTCGCCAGTTGGCATTGGATCTCAAATTATCTTCTGGAAAAGAGCTGGCATAAATTTTCCTATTAGCTTTCTGCCTAAGTCTTGACAGAAAGGCTTATGCCAAGTGTCAAAATTTACTCTCTGCCAGTTGTAACATATAACTTTCCAAAAACGAAAGTCAAGCTGGCACCAGAATACTGAGGCATGGCCTGCATTAAGTGATTACATTAAGTAATAAGGAATCATGCAAAACAGCTTTATATTGAACTATAAGAAATAGGGATGTGTTTCTGTAAGCAAAGCAATGAGTAAAATCTACATTCAGCTGTAATTTTGCTGTTGCTCATACATTTGATGTCATTACTTGCAGTAATGACTGAAATATTGTATCAATAACAATATTCTGCAATCCCCTTAACTCCATTATGAGCTTGACAAAAGGTCCAGGACATCTCTTTTATATTTTTCTGTTGTGTTTTCTGCCTTTATTTCATACCATTAAACAACCAATTACAGGATTATGGTGCAATGGGGGACACAATTAATGCCAAATTAAGCAGTAATGTGCGAGGGGTGCTTGGTGATCATGCTGATTGACTGCCACCCTGTGTAACAGTCTCAGTTTCTGTGTTTTAATTGCTTCTGAGATTGTTACTTTTCTTCTGATAGACACTGGAGGAAGTTTGAGGAATTTAACATCCTAACTACTCCTTGTCAGGGTTGAGGTGAACATTTGCAGAGCTGGGTGCATATAACTAGGTCACATAGCACCTGTCTATACTATGGGTGACTAGAGTCCTTCATATATACTCAGAACCCTCTTGTGGCTGCTCTACTGAATGAAAACAGTATATTAAGAAACAGATTAAAATATAAATATATGACCCACTCCCCAGAAAAGGAAAATTGCTGATAATTTACAAAGTTTCCAAAGAAAGCAGCCATGGTAGATGGTCAAGGGATGGGCAGCCAAGCATAAATGAGGCGTCTCAGACATTCCAACCTTCTTATCTCACAACACAGCTTCTGTTACGTCTTTGTTTTTCTAAGTTAGTCTACTTATACCTGGTAGAAGGCAGCAACAGGCCAAAGATTATTTGCCTCTGATCTATGTAAGCTTGAAACGTGTCTCTCTTGCCAACAAAAGGGGGTTCAGTCAATGGTATTACCTCAACCCCTTCTCCCTTTTATTTATGCATCGGTTTTAGAAATGAGTCAGTGAAAATTGCTTATGAACAGCAAAGTTTGAATCTCAAGTAGCTTATTTCTAAAATGTTACTTACTGAAATTCTCTCCTGTTTTCTTTACAGCACTGATGGTAAAAGAACCTGAAAGCCTTAGGGTGTTTTCCATTGGTTTTATATTTGTGTCTCTAAATTAAAAAAAAAGGCAAAAACAATTTAAATCATATCTAGTTTGAAAAAACATATTTCAGAAGAGACTCTATCTGCTACCTGAGAAAGTTATAGCAATGGCTGTTTGTTTTTATTTAAATAAAGAAACATGTCAGCCACCATTCTGGGTACTCTGACTATTAGGATCAAATTTTCATAGGAACAGCCATCCCAGCTGCACATGGCACTCATGTACAACAGAAATAATTCACTTAACAATCCAGTAACTTAAAGCAGCAAAATCATTGTTCGCTCTGTTAGGTCAGGTTTCTTCAAAAGCGCATCTAAGCAGATGCATTGTCCATAAATCTTTGACAGTTGGGTCAGTGTCGGTGCACTATCCTTTCTTTTCTGGGCACCTGACTCCCAGTATTGGTTCTGGTCGCAAGTGAAAATGAGGGGTGGATTTTTAATTATTATACAGCTCTCATTTGGCACTAATCCACATCAGCCCACTGTATGCCTGGCATTTTCTAGCCAGGAAAGCTCTAAGAGTAGAATGGCAGGAGGCATTGAAGGTTGGGAAGTGAAGTGCACTGACCATGGTAACTTCATGTTTCCAACACTTTCAAATTAAAAAAATTTCATTTAAAAATTGAAGAACATGGCCGTTCAGTCAGTGGAAAAATTTAGGTCTGCAAGGAATATAGAATGAGACCTCAAAGTCTTACATACATGCCACACACTCTCATATAATATGCATTGAGTAACAGCATGCTATGAACTGAATTGATAGATTTATAAACTCCTCAAAGGCAGACTCACTAACAGAAATAATGGCAGAGTGTTAGCTACAGAAGTGCTGCTGGGAGCCATTAAGCAATAATATTTATTAAGCCTCTTCCTGAGCATCCGGCATATTTTTTGTTTGTTTTTACATGGATTAAGGTCTTTAGAGTGTTATCAAATTATATCAAATTAGACTTAGCTATTTCCTGGATAGGAACAGAAAATGTCAGTGCTAATAGCAGTGGGTTTTTTCTAAATACAATTTGCAGTTGTCATCCATTCTGCAACTTGTTGCATTGCCTTGAGAACAGTGCTTTTTGCTCTACTTTTCCAAGGTGATATCGGCTACGTGATGGCAAAAGACAAGAATTGAAAGATCCCGTCTCTGGATGGATTATACCAGTAAATGTCTTGCAATCTTTACTAATTTGTAGGCTGTGCAGGGTTGCTGAAAGCATGGTTTATCCTAGGGCTTAAATTCTCATATAGTATTTCCCAGAATACCCAGGTTCGGCGCTCCAGCCCCACGGGGCACACCAGGGCTTGGGGCTTTGAAAATATTTGTCAAAGATCCACTCTGGGCAGCTCCAGCTGAATTTAAACCAGGGTTTAGCTATTCTTTGAGTCTTAACAGCTTAGTGACTATATTTTAATGCCACCAGTGTTCCTGAGGGTCTTCAAGTTGATGAAATCTATTACCGGGGTGCAGGTGGGTAAAAGGACCTGTGCCACTAACACCTGCACTCCCACCCATCAGTGAACAAGAGCTTTGACCTGACTAAATATTAAAAGGGTTTGTTGTTACTGTTAAAACATGACTCCCTTTCCCCCAAGCAGGTAGAAGGTTAATAAATTCCACTTATTAGTGTAAACTGCACATATATTACATTTCAGCAATTATTCTGACAAATGGAAAAGGAGAGGGTAAATGCAATCTGTGAATACGCTGACCAGACAGACTTAAATAGCTCATTCTAGTAAAATGGAGCCTGGATATGCTGAAAAAATGACCAATGAAAGAAAAAAAATCTGACAACTGTAAGTGATTTTTAACTGTCTAGATTATATCTAGGCCCCCCTTAAGTGATTAAAACTGTCTATTCATCTTTCTGCAGCTAAAGCTCTAGGCAGTCGATATTATTATGTAGAGATGAAAGATATTGCCATCTTTTCTGTATAAAGGGAGGAAGCTCCTTGGTGCTCGGTTGGTATTAAGAGACAGAGTGATGTAAAATGCCCTATCTGTTCCTTATTTTGATTGCCAGTCTGTCAGCAAGGTACCACCACTAGGAAGGCCAAATGTTATGTTTAAAGAAATCTATAAGCCAATATAAAGAGACTGCACATTACAGGCAAGAGCCCAGAAGTTAACCGGAGAGGTCTTGCCTTTTCATTTATAACAGGAACCTTTTGTTACCAATTTTCAGTGGAAGAGCCCTGAGAACTGTCTGTCCGAGTGGGGGTAGGGTCCCTTTAAGCACGGAGCTCAGTTAGCCTCAGGCAGCAGCCCCACACACTAAGTCCTAACCTGATGCCCTGCCAGCACTGGTTCCGGCCAGCCTTAACTTCGGTTCAGGGTCCACTCAGTGTGGACGCGCTATTTTGAAATACCAAAACACTATTTCAAAATAGTTTTTGTGTATAGATGCATTATTTCGAATTAGCTTAATTCGAATTAACTATTTTGAATTAAGTTAATTCGAAATAGTGCTGTAGTGTAGACACACCCGCTGTGTGTTCCAAATATCACAGTGTATGAGCTACGTCTGGTATTGCTGGAGATGAGGACTGGTAGGAAATATCTGGCTTCTGATTCATCAGGCAAGAAGTTAGTTAACTTGATTAAGGTCTGATCTACACTAGAAAATTAAGTGGGTAAAAAGTCCACACCCCTAAGTAAAGTAGTTAAGCTGACCTAACCTCTGATGTAAACAGAGCTGTGTCAGTGGGAAAATTTTTTCCATCAAACTAGCTACCACCTTTTGGGGAGGTCCATTAACTATGCTAATGGAAGGGAGCTCATCCCTTAGTGTAGATCAAGGGTCTCAAACTCCCAGCCCATGGGTCATCCTTCTTCCGAAAAAATGTGCAATCTGGCCCAGGAGTCCTGGTGGACTCCCACCGGGACTCCTGGGCCAGATTGCACAATTTCTGTTGTTCAAGCGTTCTGTTACCTAAGCCTCACCCCTCCTGCCATCGCCTTTTCCTCTCATGGCACCCCGTCCCTCTAGGATGCAGCTTCAGGAATTACTGGGGCAGCCTGGTACCATGCCACAGCAGCAGTTGGGTCCCCTCGCTCCCTGCGGTGGCTGGAGCCACAGGGAAGCAGAGTGCACTTGCTCTACTTCCCTGCAGCTCCCACCGCTGCTGCACAGGTGTATTGCTACAGCATTGTAAGTGTAGACCACTGGTTTCCCAAACTGTGGGGCACACCCCTTAGAGAGACACAGAGAAATATTTAGGGGGTGCAGTGGTGCCTGGGCCAATCCCCCCCAAGCACAGAGGAGAAAGCACCCTATCCCCTATGCCACGCCAGAACCCACCCCCCCACCTGACCTTCAGGGAGTCCCTTATCCCACCTTCCACCAGGGCAGCCTGTGTATTGGCTCCCAGAGTGGGGGGGGGGCCTTGAACCTGCTACCCTGCCCTCCCCAGGTGAGCGCCCTATCCCCTATGCCACTCCAAAACACAGTGGGTAAGAGAGAGCCCAACCAGACACATTCTGTTCCCAGCTCTGCTCTTGCCTCAGCCCTTGGCCCCATCCTGAGCTGCAGTTCCAGGCCCTGGCTCGTGGCCCAGCCACAGCCATTGCCTCAGCCCAGCCATTGCTTTGTTCATGGCCACAGCCCTGTTCCTGACCACAGACCAGCACCTGGCTCTTATCCCCACTACAACTCCAGCCTCATTCCCAGCTCCAGGCCCAACCATGGCTCCACTCCTGGTCCCAAACACAGCTGGGGGGGGGGAAGGAATAAGGTAAAAAGGGGACATTAAAGGAGATATGCCCTTACTCGTGTTCATGCAGGGTTCCCAGGAATAGGCCACCTGTTTGTATTGGTGCTGTCTCCTTTCAGAGAGATGCATGCATCTGACGAAGTGGGTCTTTGCCCACAAAAGCTTGTGCTCCAACACTTCAGTTAGTCTATAAGGTGCCACAGGACTCCTCGCTGCTCTTTCAGAGAGAGAAAAATCAAGTGAATGAAAAGTAGTCTTTTGTTAGCTCTTGTGCTTCACTGTAAAAACAATTAACTTAAAAATAACTAGTAGTTGTGGGGATAGGTGAGGGGATACTGGAACCTTTCCCTTCAAGGTCACTGTAGTGTCCCTTGTGCTAGGAATGGATTAGTTCGCAGGTGTAGAAAACACAGAAGCTGAGGAGCTCACACAACGCCTGTAGCGCCCTGGCTTTTTAGCTTACAGATTGAGGAAGAGGGCCCATGCTGCATACCACCACCACACAAGATCTGTTAACGTTGAGGCCCAAGTCAAGCAGCCACAGAATGTGCGTTACTGTCACTAGCATGACTCTCAGTATTACTGCCTGGCTGGATTCATTACTAACTGACGGCTGTTCTGTGCCTTATGTCAAAAGAGCTCTGTGGTCTTGTTTCCATCTGGACATGTGTATCAGACAGCTCAACTGTGCAGTTGTCATCCTCAATGACAGTCTAAGCAGAGAATCTTAAAAGGAAACAAGCATGGAGACTGAACTATCCTCTCATGCTTAGAAGTGGTCTGTGTAGGAAAAGCCTGAGGTGCGCTGACAGGGTAGCTTGCTCTTCATGTACCTGTATGGTACAGCATTTGTTTAAGGAATAAATACATTTCTTCAGTTTTTAGAACTGCCAATCTAGCATTTTTAACCCACACTAAATTTAACTGCAGTATGATGATAATTATTTTCAATTCCAAAGATAGGACCTACGCTTTTGTAGTCTAGTGCAAATTTGTTTTTACAGTAATACGAGAGTCAGAGCTGGGTGTACAAATTATACAGAACTGTACAACTGCAACATAACTGCGCTTATTCAATGGGTTTTTTTTTTAAAGTGATTCACAACATGAGAGCAAAGCCAGTTTAGAAAACCTTACAAGTGTAGGAGTATTTCCCCAGAAATGGAACAATCGAGTAAGTTATATAATTTTTTCAGACCGATCTATATATCCTTTGCTTTAAATTAAAACATTTAACTTTCAAAGATGAACTGACAGCCATTGCTTTTGTGGGAATTGCTCATAAACTCATAACTTTCTTTAAAATCTTCTGTATGTTGCCAAGCATCTACGTCAAGAAAGAAATGTTTCTCTTGGATCGAGTTACATACCCTTCAAAACTAAAGAGAAACACACTCTTCTCTGGGTATATCTACCTCAGAACCAGAGAGTCAACATCTGTTCCTCACACCTACCACCACCAATGAGCCAAAGAATGCAAGACAGAAAACAGAGTGTTTTGCTCTTTTTTTCTTCTTTCTGACCTACCCTCCCAATGAGCGATATTTTTGAATTCTCCCACCAAGTCCACCTGAGCTAGCTTCTCACACCCTGTTTAGTAGCCACCTAGCATTCAGAGGCCCCTCTCACAAGAGTATATTTGGACAGGTGTAGACCAGGGGTGGGCAAGAGGCTGCCAGATGGCTGGATGCAGCCCACCAAGCCAGCAGATCCGGCCTGCAGCTGCCTTGCCAGGCTCTTTAAGTGCAGTGTGGTGGCAGCCGCTTTAAATGTGGCTGGTCTGTTCTGGGAGGGAGAAGGCAGGCTTTGTGCTCTGGCTCGCCCCGCAGCAAAATCTCTCAGCTCCCATTATCCAGTTTCTGACCAATAGTAGCTGAGATATTTTGCTGGCCGCAGGGGCAGCCAGGGAAGCCTTCTTCCTTCCTCCCCACTCCCCCCCCCCCCCCCCCCACTCCTTCACCCAGCCTGGAGCAGAGCCATGTGGAGCAGCTTGCGACTGCAGCTTCCAGGTTCCTGCAGGGCTGCTGACTGGCAGCTGCCTAGGTAAGTGCCTCCCAGCCAGAGCCTGCTTCTGGCACCCCCACTCTCCCCTCCCCCGCAACTATCTGCCCCAGGCCACCACCCAAACTCTCTGTACTAGGGCTGTAATAGTGTAGTCGATTAACCAATTAACTGATAAGCAAAAGCTTATTGGTTAATGCTATAGACTACACACGTTCCCCTCCCTCGGACCCTTTTCCCAGAACATTTTTAAGCAGCCCAGCTCAGTCCTGGCTTACACCGGGTCTGGGACCTACCTCTGGCTGCAGCTCTGCATTTAAAGTTTATTAAGAAGCCAGGTGGGCAGGCAGCCTGTCTCAGTTCCTGGGTCTCGAACCTCTGTCTCCCCTGGACAGGGGCTGCTGCCACTCCGTCCTGCTGCCAGCTCTGCTCCTGGGGACTATAGAATAGGCCACTAATCAGTAAGAATTAATGAGGTTAATTGACTATTGAATTAACCAATAGTTAACATCCCTATTATGTACCCCTTTCTCCCAGATCACAACTACTCACAGAACTTGGACTCTCTCCTTCACTCTTCCCCCAGGCCAGAATCCTCTCCGGCACCCTCACTTCCTCCTGAACTTTTCACCCCCCAGCATCTTCCCCAGATCACAATCCCCTCCTTTACCCACACTCCTTCTCAGACTCCGTACCCCCTCCTGCATCCAGTCTTTTACCCCAAGCTCCCTTCTGTTCCCAAACTCCCTCAGTAGAAATGTGGCCCTTGACCACTTGCCAAAATGTTGGCATGGTCCCCCCCATTAAAAATTATAGCCCACCCCTAATGTAGACGCTCTGCTCCATTTGAGAGCCATAAAGCTGGTTACACATCAGTACAGGGGACGATAATTTTATTTAAGGTATTATCCACAAGAAGAAAGGAGGCTTATACTACATCTGGCAGCTGACTGTCTTCATCTGCTTCAGAATGATTGTCCTGATCTTTCTAATCCCCACCCACTAAACAAAGTCAACTGTTTTCCAGCTCTCAGTTTGAAGGGCATTTATTTCCATATAGCTATCTACCCTGCACTCTGGAAGTTCCTGTGGTTGAGAATCTTCGCAAACAAGTATTGTTAATAGTGGCAGCATATCTGTGTTGTCAGGGTACGTCAGTGTTTGCCTGCCTCAGTGGCTGTCTCCTCTTGGGAAAGTCTCATCAGTAAGTTCAGGTGTCAACTCTATCCATTTTCCTACAATTGTTGGGACTCCATGCAAAAAGCTCCATTTTATCGCCCACATTGGCTATGGAATTTATTGGTGCAATCTTGAACTCAGTACAGTCTTGTCTCATTCTCTTAGCTGAAGGTGTCCCATGTACATATGTGATGTCCTTTGGAACACTGTCAAAATATCTACAAGCATGGTTAGAGACACTCTGTGCTATGCTAGCTAATTATAGTGAAATTCACTAATCGAATAGTTAATGCATTTTTGCATTTTGGCATTTCAAAGCAGCAGCACCGCACGTGGCCCAGGATCAACTGGGAACTCCTTAATGAAGGATAGCTCCATCAATGGTGTAGCGGGTGGCTCTCGTTGCCACGTCGCCCTTTTGGTCACTGCCCTCCGGCAGTGACAACCATAGCCTCTAAGCTGTCCCCTTCCAGGGGATAGTTCGTTGTAGGCCGGCAGGCCTTTAGGAGGCGGATCCTCCGCCCTGGTACAGTGGATGGCTAGTCCATCCGATGGCTCCACCGTGCCTTACAGTAGTCCGAGTCCTGGCCCTTTAAAGGTCCGATCCGGATCGTGGCCGGGTGCCAAAACCCTCATATGGACGCCCAGGCCCTCGAGCAGGGCAGGGCAGCAACTGGCGGCCAGGCCCCAACGCAAGGCGGGCCCCAAACAAACCCACAGGTCTCTAGGAGCTCCTAGTTCAAGAGCGGGGCAGGCAGTGCAGCTGCAGCAGTGGCAAGCGGGTGGGAGACTGCCACCCGGTTAGTGGGTGGCAGGGGGCGCAGGCCCACCCACTCCACTGCGCCCCGGCCCAGGGGCCCTGGATGCAGCCATTCAGCTGCTACGGGCTCAGCAGGGGCTCCAGCCCGCAACTTGCTGGCCTAGGGCTGTTCTCAGCCCATGCTACCTCCTGGGCCGCTTCTTGTCTCCCCCTTCCCCCTTCCCCAGTACCTGTAGCCCCAGCGGCCTGTCGGGGAGTTGAAGCCCGCGTCGTCTCCGCAGGGGCCGGCGGCCCAATCCAGGGGTCAAGAGGTCGGAGCTCTGTAGTGTCCCGCGGGGCTTGTCCGGGCCGGCGTTCCCGTACCCACCGGGGGTCCAGCTGGTCCAGCGGCTCGGTCCCGTCCTCTGGGTCCGCGAGTGGTTCAGCTGGCGGGCCAGACCAGGCCCTAGTAGCCCGGGCAGGGAGGCCCTGACCGGCCTCTGGGAAGGTGGCTGAGGGCGGCCTAGCCCGGGTCTTAGCCTCCCCAGGCAGGAGCTCCAGCCGGGCCTCCGGCTCCTTCGGAGGCTAGGCTCTGACTGAGCTCCCAGGCAGCCTTCTTATAGTCCTAGTCCCGCCCCTTGACTTCCGGTCAGGTGAGGGGGCGGGGCTAGGCCGGGCCCAAAATGGCCGCCAGAGGGATTCCTCTGCCTCTGGCTCAGTGGGTGGCCATTCCACCCCACTACACTGGATATTAGCCGGGATGGGCAGGGATAGTGTCCCTAGTCTCTGTTTGACAGAAGCTGGGAACGGGTGACAGGGATGGATTGCTTGATGGGTACCTGTTTTGTTCATTCCCTCTGAGGCACCTGGCATTGGCCACTGTCAGAAGATAGGAGACAGAGCTAGATGGACCTTTGGCCCACCATTATGGCTATTCTGTTCAGAAAAGACTGCTCAAGAAAACACTATAAAGTAAGATGGAAGCGATTCCCTGCATGGTGTCAATATAATCAGCTAACCCTAGCGGGTTCAGAGGTCCCTAATTTTCTGAACTAACTGCCGTCTCTGAAAATGTCATGGTTGGTTTAGCTCTGTGAGTACACGTGGCAGCTCTTAGTGCCTTTTGCCTTTCAGTGTACAACCATAAAATCTTCACTGCTCTGACTATGGTATGGTTTTCAAAGGGTCTTATTAGAACCTTTCCTCCAGTGATGAAACTTACTGATGGGACCTTAGAACTAGTCCTGTCCACACTAATGAATTCCCTCATTCAGACCATAAGCCTCCATGTTTCTTTGCTCATCTCTCATTAAAGATTTCTGGTTGCAATCAATTGAGCCAGAAGAATAGATGAGCTGGGGGGGGGGGGGGGGACCTTTGTGGCAGTTCCTCCCTATATGGTCATCCATAAGGATAAGATCTCTTTGAGGTTACATCCTAACTTCATTTAGAAATTTATCTTGGAATTCTGTCTCATCCAGAACATTCATTTTACTTGTTTCTGCCGGAATCCCCCTGCTATTAGAGAGGAGAGGAAACTCCACTCTTTGGAAGAAGCTTTGGCCTTTTACCTACAGAGGATGAAACCTTTCAGGAAATGTCCTTAAGTATTTGTCTTTTTGTCATAAATATGCGAGGAGAAGCAATCTCCTCACAGAGATTTTCTAAGTGGATTTTAGTCTGCATCATCCTCCTGCTAGAAACTGATAGTGACCCCTCCAGCAAAGCATGAAAACCAACTCAACCAGAGCCCAGGCTACACTGATACCTTCACTTTAAGATGTTCCTCTTCTGGAGAGCTATAGAATGGCAGCATGGGGCTGCATGCATTCTTCTACAAAGCTTTCCATCTTGGTACAAGTTTCCATAACAAACACACCCTTCTTAAGAATAGTCCTTTGGTCTGTGCTACAGCTGAGCTCCTTGCAACCCATCCTTGCTGAACATTGTAAGTGTGTCTATACTACAGAGGCCATTTTTTAAAAAAAACTTCCCCTGTGTCTAGACTACTGCCACGTTCTTTCAAAAGTAAATTGAAAAAACGCAGCAGATTTTCGAAAATGGAAAACCTCATTTTACGAGGAATAATGCCTTTTATCAAAAGTGCTCTTCTGAAAAAAGGCGCTATGTAATGCAAATTGTGCTTTTTCAAAAGAGCATCCAAACTGCCTGGGTGCTCTCTTTCAAAAAAGTGGCTTGCTTTTTCAAAAGTACCGGTTGCAGTCTAGACGCTCTTTTTCGAAAGAGGCTTGCAGTCTAGACGTAGCCTGTGAGTCATCTCAAATGGAATATGCAGATGGACCCTCACTTAGGGTATGTCCACACTATAGAGGGTTTTTTGGAAAAACAGCCATTTAAAAAAAATAGTCAATTACGGCCACACTGCAATCGTGTTCTTTCGAAAGAAAATTGAAAGAACAAAGGTATTTTTCCGACATTTCTACATGGAAGAAGCCTTTTTCTGAAAGAGCTGTTTCAGAAAAAGGCATGCGTGGACGGGGTAGAGGGAGTTCTTTTGAAAAAAAGGGAAAAAAGAAAAACACAGGTGCCCTGGTGGCCATTCCACCCATTGTAATCACAGCTTACATGCTCGATAGCATCCATTCAGTGTGGACGTTAGCTATCGAAAAAGCAGATCACTTTTTCAATGTGCTTTAGCAGTATGGATGTTCTCTTTTGGAAGAAATTTTTTCAGAAGATCTCTTCCAGAAAAGCATCTTCCGAAAGAAGCCTACAGTCTAGACATAGCTTCAAAGAACAAATCCATTTACTTAGCTTGTTACTATACAAGGTATTCATAGTAGAGAAGAAAATACGGATGCAGTTAGTCCATCCCCCATTCCCTCATACCTTTGATTTGGAGCATGAGGAGAAGGGAGTAGGTTCAGACCAAAGAACACTGCTAACAAAAAAAATCTTCCAGCCTCAAGCACATGGGCTACGTCTACACTGGCCCCTTTTCCGGAAGGGGCATGTTAATTTCAGCTATCGTAATAGGGAAATCCGCGGGGGATTTAAATATCCCTCGCGGCATTTAAATAAAAATGTCCGCCGCTTTTTTCCAGCTTTTAGAAAAGCCGGAAAAGAGCGCCTACACTGGCCCCGATCCTCCGGAAAAAGCGCTCTTTTCCGGAGGATCTTATTCCTACTTCAAATAAGATCCTCCAGAAAAGAGCGCTTTTTCCGGAGGATCGGGGCCAGTGTAGACGCTCTTTTCCGGCTTTTCTAAAAGCCGGAAAAAAGCGGCGGACATTTTTATTTAAATGCCGCGGGGGATATTTAAATCCCCCGTGGATTTCCCTATTACGATAGCTGAAATTAACATGCCCCTTCCGGAAAAGGGGCCAGTGTAGACGAGCCCATGGAGTGAGCACATATGCCCTTCAAGAGGAATAGCTGGAACTCCAGCTATTGTACAGATTAAGTAATCAAGCTTTTCTACATATAGAAAAGAAAGATTCTCTAAGGATAACATTTTGTCGGCAAATCATTTCACAACACGATCCTGTTACTTTAAGTATTTTTTCTGTTCTACAGTACTGCATCTTGGAAGCTGTATCTGCATGGGGAATATTTCTAATACCATCTTTCATGTAGACAGTCATCTTCAGAAACAGAGCTTTTTTATTAATGGCTTTAGTGTAGTAATGTTACATTCAATTTTATAGATAGCCAAATACAAATTAAGCCCTTGACACCGGAGCTTACATAGAAGTGACTGATGATTATTTCTAGGCTGTCATGTATTGCAATGAATGTCTGTTGGTTAAATGTGGCCATACAGAATCAGATGTGATGTGTTCTGTTAAAGATGATGTAGTTCTCATGCTGTGACCTTGTCTTAAGGCATATTTTGGTACTCTTGTTTTATTCATAATTACCATTTATTCTTTTCCAACAGCAAATTCCCAAAGAAACTGCTAAATATTAAATGGAGGGCTTAAAACAACAAGAGTAAGGGGCCTGATTGAAAGCCCACTACTTCAATAGGTTCTAAATCAAGTCCTTAAAGACTTGTCTAATTTTTTAAAAATTATTTCCCTTTAACATGCTCTCTCTGAGCTCTTCTCCCTCATAATGATTTTGCAGAGAAATCTCCAACGGGAATTCACATGACTCTGGAGTTATGAATGTTGTTTCTAACCTTAATTAAGTGAATAACTTTTTAATGCTAACTCTCCTCTCTTAATGAGAAATAAATCAGGTATTTCTCTGTATTTGTTTTGCAAACTCTCTTCGCTCCCACACCCTTCTTTATGTTTTTCAGAAAAAAATGTTTTATAATTCCTCATGAGGCTTCGTGATTTACTGAAACTCATCAACTAACTTATCATCAATATTTAAAGTAAAATTTGTAAATACATTTTAAGGAAAAAATATATTGAGATGTTTTCAAATGATGGGGTGAAAAGGTTTTAAAGAACTTTTCAAAAACACAAACTGTGCTGCACCAGTGAATAATTTCGGGGTGGATTGGGGAAATCATCCTTGAATTTCCTTCTGGCAGAAGGAGCCATTTGCTAATAATAATCCACCCTTGCAAATTGTTGGCAGCAGTAATGAGTCCACTTCTATAAATAATAATGCCCTACTCTTGTAGAGCACCATCCATCTTTAAGGACCGTATGGCAATTTAGAGATGACTACATTCAGCACTTAAAAGCAGGTACTCTAGTTATTCAAGGCCTGAAAGGGCCCCAAAGAGCTCACAGTCTAAAAAGACAGAAAGAAGGTGGGAGAAAGGGGACGGGGAAACACAACTAACATAAACAATGTGATGACAACAGATAGCATGATAGTGTCTTGCTTAGTTGGGGGAAATATATTGCAAGAAAAGTGAAAGTAGGGCATGCTAAAGGGAAGAAGGGTGAGCCTGACAGAGCAGAGGGTATGGGGAGAAGATGTGGGGTGAAGCTGAGGTGAAAAGTCTGTGAGGGTGTAGTAGAAGAGGCAATGCACAGAGGGCAGAGAAAATCTAGTCAAAATTGTTGTCTGTGAGCACTTTGGCTGTTTCTTCACCTACTTCTACCAGCTTTAGTCTATGATGATTCCACCTGGCAGTTTGTCCCTAAGATCACGAGGTGGAACGGAGTGGAATACAAACCACTGCAGAAAGACTGTGGGTAACAGGAACATTGAAGGGGCACACATCAGTTCACATTGCACATTCCCATCAGAACTGGTCCAGGAAAGGGAAGCTAATGATATAACCAATGGATCAAATTTGGTGATGAATCCAGGTCATGTGCCACCTGAGGCACGTTGCACATATGGTAAGAAGATAGAAGCATTGATTTTAAGCACTGCAGTCATTTTGATTTTGTAATGTTAGCCTGAAGTCCTAAACGCCTGTGAACCCAAGATAATTTAGTTGATAGATTCTGGAAAATCCAGCAATTACTTTATGCACATTCATTTGCTTTACATCTGCTGCTAATACAGAGACATAGTAAATTACCTTTTGAATAGCAACTCATGGGATAGCATTTTCCCATTACCAGTCATATCCTTTGGATCCATGACAGTATGTTTCAGCTCTGTATTTGTGGGTAACGATATCTGCTGGCTAACACACTATTATATACTTTCTGTACAGGTCACCGATGCAACTCAACAAGTGACCGAGTCCAGTGTGGGTGAGAGAAACACAACAGCCGGCTTTAGCACACAAGGTAATTTTACCATTGCTTTTCCTTATTTTGGAAGCTTGCAGTTGTCACTAAGGCTATGTTTATCCTATGGGTGCTACAGAGGAAGGCTACGGTGCTGCAGCTATCCCTCTGTGGTGCCATAGGCTACAGCCTAGAATGAGAGGAGGAGTTTATTCATCCATGTAGGTAATCCATCTCCCCAATTAGCAGTAGCTAGGTTAACGGAATTCTTCCATTGGTCTAGCCATGTCTACACGGGGGTTAGATTGGTTTAACTATGTCACTCAGGGGGTGTGAATTTTCACACCTTTGAGCACATACCCATGTCAAATTACCTTTTAAGTGTAGACCAGGCATTAGAGTGGGCTGTTTCTTCCTGGTCATTCTTTTCTACCTTGAAGAGGAGGAATTTGATCACTGCTTGAGCGTAAGAAGCAGCACTTTTGTCCCAATCACTCACTACTTTACTTCTACAGAAACCGATGTTACTAGAATGACAACACAAGCATAGAAAAAAGCCAGTTTTCTTCTCCCAAGCTGGCTCCAAAGCTCTGTGGAGAGCTTTGCTTGGAAGCTTTCTTGAGGCAGGGAGTGAGCCGTTTAGTTGTCTTTAAAGCACCGTGCACACACATGGCACTCTAGGAATAATTTTAATACACTGCTGTGGCCACCTTTCATATGAGTCTTTCCTCTGGCTGCTCTCCAGTATGTAAGCTGTGTAATGTACATAGTCTCCAGAACACTAGGAATGTACCGAATCTCAGTTTCCTGAAGGCAGCTCTCTTGACTGTTTGCTGAGCAGCAGCAGCACTGAGTCAGCTTATTCTTTTCAGCAAGTTTATCAGGGCCACCTTTCTGTAACAGGTCTGAGTGTCATGAGTGCAAGGGCAGTAGTTTAAATTCAGCTCAAGGACCAGAATTTGTCACTAGTTGATGCCCGTTCAGGGTGTGTATGAAATGAGGTGGCGGTATTAGTCCAATCCCCAGCAGACAGGTACCCACATCACAGCCAACATTAACACTCCATAGGAATTACCTGTTGGCACTTTTACTGACAATATCAGATGACAAGCTAAAGTTTTAACAGCTCTGGGGACTGAACTAGCCTCTGTTACTATCCTCCAAAACAGGGTCAGAGTATGCTGACAATTCAGTGTTGGGAATCAGGCACTTTCCATAATGTGTCTGTTTCGTGGATAACTAGAAGACTTTAGTCTGCAGAGAGATTGGTCCCTCTCTTTGCACTAGCACTAAACGTTCTTTTCAAAAAACCTTTTTGACATCTTTGTGCAGTGAAGTGTTGACAGTTCAGGATGATCCATTTTTATTATGTAGGAGGTGCTGATTACAAAGAGCTTCCTTATATACCCATAGCAGATATTTTCTTTATCAAAACTGAATTCATTGGGTCACTAGGGTGAGCAGCTTTGTATTGAAATAATACGTAAAGACTCAGTGATTCAGTCATAAATATTTTGTAACCCTGCATATGTATTTACAATGTTTACATAATAAAAATACATAGCCTTGGGTACATAACGGTGGGTGCAAAAGTGTATGTGCATCTTTTCAAAAGGACTTCATTACATTTTTATTACATTTTTGTATTACTGATATGACAGAATTCATACAGTGAATATCAATCAGGTATTTTTATGTATAGTCTCACTTCTAAAGAGGTTCTGCCTCCAATCACAGGAATGTAGTCCCTTCCATAATGAGAGAGAAATATGGGGAGTGTAATAATATCTTTTGTTGGATCAGATTCTTCTGTTGGTGAGACACAAACAGATTCTGTTAGTGAGACTTACACAGATCTCACCTGAAGGAATTGTGGCAGCTTGAGAGCTTTTCTCTCTCACCAAGAGAAGCTGGTCCAGTAAAAAATATTACCTTCCCACCTGATTTTTGATCTGAGGAAGTGGGTCTGGCCCACGAAAGCTCATCATCTAATAAACCATCTTGTTAGTCTTTAAAGTGCTACATTTTCCTGCATTTTGCTTCAGCTACCCCAGACTAACACGGCTACATTTCTATCACTATTCTTACCCACCTTGTGTCTCTAATATCCTGGGACTAACACAGCTACAACAACACTACAACATTGTGCTTAAGTATGTTGTGCGCAAACGTGCTGTCTGCGTCTACATTAGATTCCCCTACTACCCGCTCTCACCCCCAAAATAAAACACCTAAAATTATCTTGCCACTGCTGTGAGTGCCACTGTTACTCAGTTATGTGCCTGTAGCCCTGCTCTGCACAGTGATGATGGTGACCAGCCTTTTCTACTGCTAACTGTTGATAACACCTGGGGAACTGCACCAGTGAAGTGTAGCAATTATGAGAAAGTGTAAAGAAGGCCTGTAAGTCAGGCTGACAAATGGATCCAAGCAACTCTAACCAGGATAGTGAGAGTGTGGGAGTGTCTGGAAGGTTTGGTACATGATGTTTCTGAGTATCAATAAAACCAAATCCTGGCAAAGAGGTTCGATGGAAAGGTTAGACATTACTTCCGGGCCTATGCTCTGAGGATGGGGTATTGATTTGATCCATTCACACACCTGTAGTCATGTTCTAAACATCTCATACCAGGACTAATATGATATGTTACAAAGGTTCATCGTAAATACTTGAGTAATAAGCTTCTGGAGATATTGTGGTATATTTAACAAACGTGCTGTTTAAAAGTGTCTAAGTATTTACATCACCAAATTTAAGTTTCAATGAGCCCCTTACACTTTGAGCAGTAAAGATTATGTATTTTAACATGCCTAAAGAGATATTTACATAACTGAGTAACGAGTCTTTTGATGATCTTCGGTTGCCTGGCAAATACGAGGATTTTTTCCCCACATGCCCAGAAGAAAATACTAGGTCTCATTTAGCAATTTTGAATGGGGATGGAACGGCCTTCGTAAAGTCTAGCCTTTCAGATATTTGGCATCCTATGCAGTGGTGGCGCCTTCTCCACATCCTTGGAGTTCCAGGGTTATCTGGAAATTTTGAAATTGACAGTAATTCCTGCCAGACCAGGATTGACATACTAAGAGGCTTTCGTTCAGCACCTCCACTGCTTCCTGCCAGCCAGACCCCAGGTGCACAGAGGCAATTTACCAAACATTTGTAAACCTGCTAACAGATTCTATTGGCGCATTCTGAAACACAAATATGAGAATCTGTTTACCTGATCAACATTGCTAGCAATAGCTATTACATGGAAAGGGGCAGCAATTGAGCTGATTGAAACAAAGTGATGTGTATTCTCTGTATGATTTGAGATGACACCTGATAGCGCCTCCTCAGTTCTAGTAGGCTGCTGTTGAAAAGTAACTTCTTGTATTCTGGAATTGGGCAAAAAACAATGTATATGCAAGGCTGGAGGTGTGCTTCCCCATCAAAGATATTTCCTTTGTTCTCTTTGAAAATCATTTCTGGCAACAAAGAGGAGAAAAATACACCTTTACATAAAACACAGACATGTTTTCATTGATAATATGCACTGTGACCACCTTGAAAGAAGAGAGAAAAATTTCAGCTCCTAATACAAAGGGCTTCCAAGGTGATGTAGATCTGCAGAGACTGTTGAGCTTTCATCTGTCATGTAGGGACAAGGAAATCTCTGATTCTCTCTACATTTGGTATGCTAGAGAAATGCTAGAAGGGTGGATTCTTTTTCAAAAAGCTCTTTGATGTGAATTTGAGACACACATGATGCCTAGTTGCAAGGTGCTAGATACAAAACTAGCATTGACTGTTGTAAAACTTTGATCAGTTCCTTGGTTACTGAGTGTCTGTGGAAAGCGTTATTGTCTACCACACATCATCCTTAGAGCATGAACAGAAATGTTTATCAAAGAAACCAATGAAGGCAGGACTTCACCTCAGTGTAACTGCAGAGGGAGAATATACTATGACATAAGCTTTATCAGTGAAAGAAAATAGATGGGAATAGCTCAAAGCAATTTGCATAAGAGACACTAAAAGCAGGAGGATGACGTAAATCTTTACTATCCTGGCATTTTGTCATGTAAAATAGTTAAATTATTTTAATCTATTGGTTTAAATCCATGAGTTGACCCATTAGATCAGGGGTTCCCAAACTTTTTGACACGGGGACCAGTAAATTCATTCACGAGCTTTTGGAGGACCAGTAACATTCATTTACATATTTGCATAATCATTAAGCAAATGATGAATATTCAAATAAGTTGTTTCTGGTCCTCCCAAAGCCCCCAGTGCCAGCTTTGGCAAAGCTTTTGATACAGTCACCCACAATATTCTTGCCAGCAAGTTAAGGGAATATGGATTGGATAAATGGACGGTAAGATGGATAGAAAGCTGGCTAGACCAGAGTTGCCCAAACTTTTTACTTTAGTTGGAACCCGGTTTTTTTCAGTACTGTCTTGTGCAGCCCAAAAATATAAACACACATTAAAAAAAATTAAAAATGAATAAATGTCCAGTGTTTCACCCGGCTGCATCCTCTGCCCAGCCTGGGCCAGGGCTTGGGGGACCCGGCGCCGCACGGGCACTCCTGGAGGCGGGAGCAGGAGCAGACTGGGGGGAGGGTGTCTGGCTGGGAGGGAGGGTGCAAGGGGGGCAGAGTTGCCAGGTGTCTGGTTTTGTACCGGACAGTCAGGTAGTTGAGGGTTCTGTCCGGGAAACAAATTGAGAAAATACTGGACATATAAAATGTCTGGTATTTTTTAATTAGGTAAGTTTTATTATTATTAGGTGTATCAGTCCGTAGCTGTGAACTGCCTGGCTGGTAGATGTGCTCACGCTGCCTGAGTGTGTCTGCCAGCCAGGTAGTTCGTGACGACTCGAGGATGGTTATGGGGGGGAGGGGTCAAAATAGAATCCCCGGGGACGGACTCACT
This sequence comes from Pelodiscus sinensis, assembly GCF_049634645.1. Classification (NCBI taxonomy): domain Eukaryota; kingdom Metazoa; phylum Chordata; order Testudines; family Trionychidae; genus Pelodiscus; species Pelodiscus sinensis. The sequence goes on along the minus strand of NC_134724.1, from coordinate 44,263,826 downwards.
CGTGCCCAGTCAGTCCCATTTCCCCCCGGCCGATTCGCGCCCCCCCCCCCCCACACACACACTTCTCCTCCCGATCTCTCCCATCCAACCCTGCTGCTCTGTTCAGCCCTGCTTCTGGTGGCTGGTTCCTCCCCACTCCACACTGATCTCCCCCGGCCAGCCCTGCTCCTCCCGATGGCCCCCCCGACCAGCCCCACTCCCTCCACCCCCTCCCAGCCAGTCGATTCTCTCCTGCTTCTCTTCCTGATCTCTCCTGGCCAGCCCCGCTGCCCCTGTCCAGCCCTGCTTCTGCCGCACGCCCCCCCCCCCATCTCTGCCGGAAAGCCCCGCTGCCCCCAACCCTGCTTCCCGGCAGTCGGTCCCCCCCCCCGCCCACACACACACACCTCCTCCCAGCCCGCCCCGCTCCCCTCCCGGCAGCCACACTGAGGCCCAGTAGCAGGCCACAGCCCATTGTTTGGGAAACGCTGCATTAGATCATTCTCTCTTTAGGACAAGGTTTTTCTTGCTAACACTCAAAATGCTTGTTTTGCAGCGTCTGTTGACAGTACCTCCCTGCTGGCCTCTGAGATTGCGGATCTTCCAGATCATAGATACTCGTCAGAGGATCTTTATTCTCTGGAAGTTCAGGGGTCTCTTCATTCCACAGACTTTTCTCCGTCCAGTACAACCCACCGCGGTGCCACAAACAAAAGCTGCGCCAGTTTGGATCACAGCATTCGCTCTGGGTTTCGCAGGACTAGCTCACAATATTCTCCTGATGAGGATGACAGTTCCCACAGCAGAGCCTCTGTGGACAGGTTTCAAGGCCAGGAATATGAGAACTATGGTCCTGTCAGAACCTCAGTCTGCTCCGCAGAGAATTTCAGCCCATCAGAAAGAGAATCCCAGAGCTCTGTGAAAGAAAACAGAGCCACGCCACCCCTGAAACAAATGAAAATATGTTGTGGGGTCTTTAACCAGCCCGCTGCCGTACACTCTCAGTCCTCGCCCTGTTCCATGCCTGCAACTACTTCATCACACTGTGGCTGCTCTGAGAGAACTGCCCAGCCGCATTGCGTTAGGAAATACAGAATTCCAAACATAGTCCGATCTACTAGTGACCCTGTAGCATGTTCATCCAGCACAGAAGGTAAGTGTGAGTCACTAAGGCAACATGGTATGGGTAAATCACACTTGACTTATCTTAGAGCTAGTATTGTTGGAAGTTACTGAAGCTTTGCGGCATGATTTATGTAGGTAGAATTTAGCTCCCATGTTTAAAGGTTATAGGCAGTACAAATGTGGGAAGAAATATACTTCTGTGAAATTAATAGTGGCTGTTTCCAGTTATATTGACCATGCTCCACTGAGTTGAAAAACGACCTCTTGGGCAGCATGTAAAGAACAGGTGCCTCTTCCAGTCTACCACCATCACACTGAACACCAAGACCAGAGAGTTGAGCGGAAGCTGGGGTACCGCTCAGGAGAGGGGACTGGCCAAGCCGACATACTTATGCTACAGCAGGCCTGGCCTCTGGTTTGCCTCCCAAAGGCATTGGCTTTGCAGGGATCAGCAATACACCAACAGTAGTTTCTCTAGAGGCAGGGGAGGGGGTCAGTTTCAAAAGGACAGTGACCCAAAGTGATGAGAATAACCAGGTGGTAAGTTGCTGACTTTCCTACAGCAGCATCTTCTGCTATAAAAACCCTCAGCTGATGGGAGGGGAAGGTGGAGGAAGAAGTCTTGCTTAGCAGCTGCCAACTCTTCATAAAGAATCAGTTTATTCCTGTTAAAGAGGAAATATTTGTTGCCGTAGAATAACTTGGCCAAATGTTAGCAGAGATGATACCTCTACAGTGATTTGAAAAGGAGTACGCATTACAAAAGGTAGTAAATATCAAAAGAGTAATGTGGAGAAACAGATTGAAAGTAAAAGGAAGAAAAGTTGTCCTACCTGCGATAGCAGTTGGACAGTGGAATAGTTTTCCAAGGGAACTGGTGGAAGAGTCATTACTTGGCTAATTTAAAACAGAAGCAGGCAAAATATAAGAATATAGTATGTAGAATAACCCTGCACCAATAGGATGAGGGGCTAGAAAATCAACTGGGACTTACACATCTTTAATTTCTGTGATTCTCTGAATTTCACGGCTACCCCTCTGATACTCTGAATTTCAGAGACACTGACAGCTAGTTCTGCAAGCTCCATGGAACATAAATTAATGCACTGGTATTTTAAATCTAGAGAACTTGCTTCAAATTGCCACCAGAAAAACGTGTATCCTTAATCTAAAAATAGTATTTGTTGGATTTCTAGCAAGCAGTAGCTGTGTGGGTTATAACTAGGGATATTTGAACTCAGTTTGTTTAATTTCCCATGCACTTAACTTCATGCATTGGAAAGTTGGACTCATACATTAATTTGTACTCCGCTTAGCAGACTCTACAAAACGTGACAGAGAAAGATTAAAGACAACACCAATATATACCTGTGTGTATGTCACATATAGGGAAATTATTTGTGTTGACCTAGCTTGTGGGAGATTCTTTCATCACCAAATTGTTTGTTCTTTAACATTAAATCCCTTTGAACGAAAGGATCAGTGTAAGGATCAGTGTAAGTGAAAGTTATTTTGTAAACTTCATAAACAGTTTGAAAGGTTCGTAATTTCTCCACCTCTATGATGTGCCTCATCTCTAGTCATAACATCTGCCTGCTTTCTGCACTACTCTGGGTGAAGAGTTTGTTGAACATTATTTGGAAATTACATAAATATTACAAGAAGCTTATTTCCAATGACATGTCGCAGCTGTTTCTATCAGCCCCTTGAGCTTCATCTTTCCTAATGTACTTTCTCTTGTGACACACATCTGGAGTTGCTTATCTTTGGGTATCTCTGCCTAAGCATTTGATCTGGATACTTCAGGGGTGGGCTATGAAGCTGCAGAGTTTAACATGAAATGTTTAGATGCTGCAAATCTCAATCTGGTAATTGCTTTAGGCTGTACATTGTTCATTCGGTGGAAAAAAACCTGTGCAGCAGGGAAGGGCTGAGGAACAGTGGTAGTGGTGGAGTTTTAGTGCAGGAGAGGCAGAAGATCTGCAGCCCATTAAAGGGGGTCTATACTCCTGCACGTAATACCATACACTGAGAGTGGCCAGGTAAGGAGTGGCGACTTAGGTAGACTCAGTGCTCCTTGCAGAATGGGGGAACAGCATTCAACATAAGAATGACCATACTGGGCCAGACCAAAGGTTCATCCAGCCCAGTATCCTGTCTGCCGACAGTGGCCAAAGGGAGGGATCACAACAGGTAATCCTCACGTGATCTCTCCCATTACCCATCTCCAGAGAAACAGAGGATAGGGATACCATTCCTACCCATCCTGGCTAATAGCCATTGATGGACCTAACCTCCATAAATCTATCTAGCTCTTTTTTGAACCCTGTTAAATTTCTAGCCTTCACCGCATCCTCTGGCAAGGAGTTCCACAGGTTGACTATGCACTGAGTGAAGAAAAACTTCCTTTTGTTTGTTTTAAACCTGCTGCCTATTAATTTCATTTGGTGACTCTTAGGTCTTTTATTGCAGCATAGTTGCTGCAAAATCTGGTGCAGAACTCTACTGATGTTCCACGCCTGGGGAGAATTCTATTCCCCACCTCCCCATGCAACTCATTTATGCCAACTCCAGCTAAGTGGGCATGTTTCAGTGAGGTGGATTCAGCTCTGTGAGAAGGGCTCCAATGGCTCTGTATTTGTGGGCACTAGGAAGAAAGCCTTTTGACATTAAAGCACATATGGGTGCCTGCTTTCCACAGGGGAAAAAAGTAAGGGAAGGGAAAGGAAACACCAGCATCCTGATCATGAGCCAGACCAAACCAATCTTCTCCCGAGGAATGCAAAGATGCAGAAAATTGGCACACCACTTTCCTTTGTGCTTGTTTCTGTTTGCTTGCTGGGAGGAAAATGTGCCTGAGGGTTTACACTAATGGCCAGTCTGGCCTTGCAGAAATGGAACTTGGGATCCACAGAGTTTGAGGACAAGAGGTGGGATGCTAGAAACTAGCTGGGCTTCACCCAAAACTTGAGGCAAAGCTAGCGGTTGCCAGTAATTTACAGTTTAGATTTGTCCTTTCATTATAATTTGTTACGGTAGCATCTAGAGGCCCCAATAAAACTAGTCCCACTAGTGCTCTACAAATATATACTTAAAAGAGTACCCCTGCAAAAAGAGTCACTTAAATAAACAAAACAAAAAAGAAGTGGAGGCGGGTGGAATTATTTGCATTGTGGAGATGGGGAACTAAAGGCACAGAAAATAAAATGATTTGTCCAAACTTACACTGGTAGATTTAAAAATGAGCAATCCTGTGGCACTAGTTGTTGTTTTAAAAGGTACAGACTAACATGGCTGCTACTCTGAGACTTTTGAATGTGATTGGTAGATTTGTGTCCGGGTCATCTTTTGTGGGAGAGAAAACCAGGTATGTGTCTCCTGGTGGCGTTGTAGGAGAATCTTAATTAGAACTGTTTGCACTCCGGGGCACCACCAGTTAACTTCTGGGAGGTGTCTAGCATATTCAGGCCCATTGACCAAGAGGGATAAAGAGGGGCAGTTGCCCCAGGGGCCTTTAATTCACCTTTGGATCACCATTCTGCATGCTCCTGGCAGCTCTAAGGGCTGAGGGGACAGCGTGCCATGCTCCAGGAGGTGCTGAGGACTGGCTGACTAAGCCCCTCTCCCATCTTGCCCAGGCACCTGACATGACTGTTGGCTCCCCTGGCCTTATTTCCAGGCTATCAGTCCTGGTATTTAGGTTTTATGAATGTAATGCTACACATTGATGTGAAGGGTCTCTGCCAGATAGGATCGTGCATGCCATAGCCATTGCACAACTAGCTTCCAGCGAGCACAATTATTATACTTGCACCGCACCAACAGTAACACAACAGTCAATACACCTAGTATAGCTGAGCAGTTTAAGGCTTTCATGCCAGTAATCCTCAGATTAATGTGGTTTAAGACTTTACATAGGTTCATTATAGTCTATTTGGTCAATAGTCCACCCAGTTACCTCTTGATGTTGGGGATCAGATTTCTTGTGTGTAGGTATGTTTAAAAGAGGGTATCTATCTGCTGGTTCAGTTCCAAGAATATCAAATACCTAAGCAAGTACTCAAGCTGAAAATGATGTATAAAGGAAGTGCACTTTTTCATTAAACTATTACCATACCAAAGTAGGACTAAAACAGTGAATTAGTGATGCTAGTAAAAACTGCATTTATGCTAGGAGAGTTTGCCAGGATAGCTGTGTACACTAGCCCAGGGCGGCCTTGGCCATTGCTGGCATTCACTATAGTTACTAGTATGGCAGATAATGTCTAGTGGTTTATTTTGCTCTTTGCCCCAGGTATATTGAGCATCACCAGCATGGTAAAGGCTGCCAAGACAAACTCCATTTAAACTCATTGAAATGTCACCTTTTATCTGAAGAGCCATAGCAGTGTATTGCAATGCCTAGGCACATGAAGGCAAGCTGAGGTCAGAAGCAGCCAGCACTGAGTTTCATGAGTTCGAGAGACTCTATGTGTTTTTAATATTGTTTTATCCTGATTTCATTATACACTCTGCCAGGGAGGATTAGAGCAGTTTTTCATTATATGCTTTGCCCTGAAGATGCAGAAGAAAAGTATCCTCTAATGTAACTAGAAGGTCAAAATAGTTTTCAGTGTTGGAAGGAGCAATAAACAGTCTTACCCAAAATGTGTGGATTTAACCCTTTTTAATCTCAGGTTTCTGAGAGTCAAAGTGGAATCATCACGTGATCATTGTGCTAGCATCTCAGGTACCTCTCATCAGAGAGCAAAACACCTCTGGAGCTATTTGCAGCTGCTTTGGCAACTGGATGACAGAGCTCAGGAAAAGGTGGCAAGATATTCTCCAGAATGTGAACATTAATGAAAATAAGTGGTGCGTGCCGCTTGCTCGGCAGCGGAATGTAGCTGTAAAGGGGGCTGGAATGAGGAGACAGAATGCCTGCACCTACAGCCTAGATAGCTCTGTGGTTAATTGGGTCTCTTACAAATTACAATAGGGCCTGCTCCCAAGAGGAGCTGAGTCCTCACTGTGCTCACTGATGGCTATTGGCTTTCAAGATTAAGCCTATAATATTAAAGATCTGCACATTTTATAAATATACAGCAAAGAGGAAAATGCATCATAACCATGGAAACATTTCTTAACAAGTGATCATTTGCCCGTGTCCCTACATGTAGCTAACATTAGGAAACAGGATCATTTCAGGCTGCATTAGAAACAGGTGATGTGTCAGTTTCCTAAAATTGAATTATAGGTAGTGTTCCCTGTAAGCTGTGCACTTGGGCATCCGCCCAGGAAAGATTCACAGGCTGCCCAGCTGATTAGCATTTTTTCCCCCTATCAATAATTTTACCAACCTACAGACAAGTAATTTGGAAG